>NC_056072.1:21827187-22436250 GCF_016772045.2 Ovis aries
ACATGTTCCTTGTGATTCAATCCATAAATCCTACTTGTTCGAACACAAGTGTAAGACTTTAAACTGAATTCGTGCTTACCAGCATGTATTCAAGTGAAAAAAAATGAAGGTCCTAATACAAGCCTTCCTGATCTTGACACTGAACTTATTTATGCCTTTGAAGAGTTCAGAAAGCCTGAAACTGGCCTCATACATCTTAAAAACATGTAGGCAAATAAACCTATATGTAGGCAAATAAACCTATGACTGACTAAAAAAACAAACAAACAACTATATCTACACACAGCAACAGACTTTGTGAATTTTCAAATGAGGCAAGGGACCCTCCCTGGAATGGTCCCCAACTTACCTCTGAATTTCTTGGGTGGATTGTTAAGGTCCCCGGTTTCTGGCTGTACAACACAACGGTCATCAACCAGGCTGCAAAGAGAAGAAAGTAAATGTTGCATCAAACCAAGTCTAAGAAAATAAAATCCTAAGCACTAGGCAAAACTCATACTCAGGGCTGTTCCTATGCAAAACAGGCTACCCCAGTCTCCAGCCAGGGAATGAAACCTCCTTCAAGAGCCCAAGACTGCTTCTGCAATGGACACATTAAGGTGCTGTTTTCTGTGGCTCTTTTCACTTAACCACATCCAGAAGAGACCTGAGCGTGTGCGAAACAGCGTGTGTGTTCTTAGTTGCGTCTGACTCTTTACAACCCCATGGACTGTAGCCCACCAGGCTCCTCCATCCATGGGCTTCTCCAGGCAAGAATACTGGAGTGGGTTGTCATGCCCTCCTCCAGGGGATCTTCCCTGCCCAGCGATCAAACCTGCATCTCCAGCATTGGCAGGTGATTTCTTTATCACTGGGGCACCTGGAAAGCCCCATTGTGAGCACAGCATGCACTAAAGCTTAGGTCAGGGGCACAGCAAAACGTCCTTGCACCCAAGGGGCCCACTCCATGCCAGGCACTGAGCTAGGCCCTGGGATGTGAACATGGGTGGGAGGCAGGCCCCTGCCCTTCGGGAGCCCAAGGCTGATTCATGCAGGAACCAGAAAGACAAACTGACAAGGAGCATATCACCTGCAGGCTGTAAGAGAAGAGGACGAAATACAGCCAGAAACTCACTATGCCTGAAGCTACCTGAGAAGCTGCCGGTGGAAGAGGCCAAATTGGGAACTGTTGGAGACGGAAACAGAGGCGGAGGATGAAGAAGAAGGGAGCATTTTCAAGGGGAAAGAACCCTATGTACACAAGCATGGGAGTAAGAGAAGACTCTGGAGCTTCAAAAAGACTAGTGGGGAAAGAGCACAAAATTACAGATAAATAACCAGCCTCTATCTATATATAAAGACCCCATGTTTAAAATTCCAACTGACAGATATGACTTGTACAATGCTTTTGTACAACTGATTTGTTAAAAAAAATAATTTCTTTCTTTTTTTTTTTGAACAGACGAGGAAAATTGAAGCTCTGAGTTTACATGACTTTTCCAAGTTCCTAGAACTGGTATTGGCAGGACTGGCTCACTTCCAAGGGGCCAGAAAACTTGCTCCCAGCTAATATGGTTTTCCAGGGATCCTTCCATTAAGCTATGTCTTATCCCAAAGGCAAGTTACCATTAAATAACTAGCCTTAACTCTTACTGTTTCTTTTCCAAAATCTGCCGACACATCCTAAAATTCTTTCATGCATCTTTCAAGATCCTAAATCAGAACTCCCATCTTCTCATGAAGACCCTAAGTCTTTCCTGCCCCAGGCTCCCTCTGCCTGGCCTCTGTCCCTCCCCACCACCCTCCATCTCACCGGGCTGAAACACAAATGATACACTAGGCAAGAAGATCCCCAGGACAGAAAGCGTGCCTGCTTTGTGACCCAGAAGGTTCTACCCTTCACCCAGGGCCAGCACACTTCCTAACCAGGCTGAGTACTCAGTATCTATTTAGTCGATGAATCGAAGTGTCTAGAACAGTCCACCAGCAACTTGCCTCCTTCGGCTCTAAGACATAGGCTCTTTTCATTAACAAGAGGGACCGTGTGGTCACAGTCTCAACATTCATGCACAAATAAAGAGCAGAAAATGTATACATAAACCCCTGCGCCCACTGTGAGCCCCTCCAAGTATAAACAAGGAAACGCCACCAGATCTAATATGTGTAGGCAGGAGCTGGGGACAAGGGTGGGGAGTGGGGTGGCGTGCCTTGGAATTCAACCCAGGGCTTGGTAAATTAATCAAGTTCTCAGACAAGGAGGTATGCGTAGGAGAAAGAGTCCCATTCTAGGTTAGAAGAAAATTTATTGTAGATGGCCTTCAGCTACCTGCTAGCAGCATGACACAGACTGTATCACTTCACTCCCCCTAGTCTCAGTTTCCTCACTGTAAAATCGAAGAGTTGGTCTCAAGGATTCCCAAGTAGGGAGATGTTCATGAGACTTTTTGTTTCTTAAATATAGTGATACCAAGTGCCCATCCTCCCCAGGCCTACTAAAGCCGTGTTGCAGGACGGGATCCAAGAATCTTTCTTTTTCACAAGTTTTGCACATGATTGAGAAGCACTTCTCTTGACACTACATGTCACACACTTGGGCTTTCCAAGGCCCTAGGTGAGTTTAAAGTTCAGTGAGTCAATAAAGCCATTTGGAGGTAACTTCCATCTATATAAATGGAACTGGGTTACATAAATAGCTCTGGATGCTGATTCCACAAAAATTGGCAGTCACTCATCGTCATCCACGAGTAGCGCTCCATAAATGTAAAAAATATGAGAAGGAAAAAGAGGTCAAATTTTATTTTCCAAATCCATTTTTACACCAGTTATCCTCAAGTATGTGCAGAGAACCAAGGGAATAAAATATTCATCTAAAGGAAAGACTAGGGCCCTAAATTTAACATTAAAAAAGAGGGGTCATTCTCATGTTAAAGGGGGAGACCTTATTATTAATTTGTTCACAATACTTATGAAAACTCTTATAAAGCTCTGTACCTCATAGGAAATCTAAAAGGAGATGCTCTGGAAGAAAAAGAGGTACTAAGATTTTAGGGGCTGGCCCAGTGGATTCAGCAAGTGATAGGAAGTGAGCCTAGGTGACTGGAAAGGCAGTGGCACCATTAGAAGAAATTAGGGCCACAGACCAGAGATGGAGCATAAGGTGGGCCTGAGCCTTAACAAGGCATTCAGATAAGAGTTGTGGGCAGACCATGAGGATAGGGGTGAGCAAATTCAGCCAGAGAGGCGCAGTCAGACGAGCTGGGAAGGGGAAGTTGGCCCCACCAAGGGCAACTGTTAGAAGCGCTAGTCTGGAAGTTCTCAGTCTTTGTAGCTGTGAAACCCTGGGCAGGGGACTTCACCTCTCTGATGCTCAGAGATTTTTGCCCCCATAAATAGCAATAATAATGCTCACTGTAAAAAGCTGTTTGGGGATTAAAGGGATGGTGGCTGTAGAGTACATAGCACAGAGCTGTAAACACTGATAGGATTCATACAGGCAGTTACCGCTGCTACTTATTACTGCAGAAAAATAAGAGGATGCAAGATTCAACTAGAGATGGAAAAAGCAAGAAATTAGCCAAGAAGGAAAAAAGGACAACAGAGAGGCACAAGCAGCAGGATTCTGCCAAAGCTACAGAAGGTATCTTGGGCAAACTCCAGGAGATAGTGCGGGACAGAGAAGCTTGGTGTGCTGCAGTCCATGGGTCTCCAAGAGTCAGACACGACTTGGTGACTGAACAACAGAAGGTATATTGTGAAGGGTGGGTCTTTAGTATAAAGAGTTTTAAAAAAGGCTTCAGAAAAAATTTTAAAAAGCCACTTGACTGGTGATCAAGCAGTCATGGATCACTCATTTTTACTGGATAACTTTTGAAAAAAATCTTTATTTGGAGAGATCCAGCTGAGCTATAGAATTCTTTATCTGAAATAACTTGCTCCTTGAGGCTGGAGTAACTGAATGAGAGCCTGGGAATACACTTACTTTACAAACTACCAGAGAATCAGCATACTTTAAATAGGAAGTCTGATTAAAAAGGATGGTTCTGGCTGCTGTGACAATGAGGTTCTTAGAGAAATTGTTGCCTTCCTCCCCCGCCCCCACATTTGAGACCAGCTCTTGCCAAACACCACAATGCCACCCACCACTCCTTTTCATGCAAAGACATTACAGACCATGTACAACTTTTACAGAGATAACCACCTTCACTCCCCATTCTGCTTGTGCCTGCCCTTCGGGACTAATTCACCTCTCATTTCCTCTTCCAGACAATAGAAGGAGGAGGAGAAGGCAAAAGATAATCAAATGAATACATTAGGGAATGTATTTATACGGGCTTGGGGGGGAAAAAACAACTGAAGAAAGAACAGAACACCAGAAATCTGATTTAAAGAACTTGGTGCCATTTGTAACTTTCAGATGCACACAGTGATCTGAGGCAGAAAACGTTCTGCCTCAAGGGAGAGAGAGAAGCACCTGAGTAGTTCTGGTCTCTACTTGTACAACGAACAAGTCACCACTTAAAAATAAGAGCTTTTACAAAGCGAAAGCACTTCCCTGGGGTCTGTAAATACTAATCTGAACATTCATCCCATACACTTAGCACTTTCCCTCTGACATACGAAAGAAGAGGCTATTACAATAATTCTGAATTAACAGTACTAACTGATGAGACTTCATTCTTGCAGAACTGATGGGCAAATGGCATTTCTGTGTAAGAGGTTAAACCTGGCTAATAAGAGATCTGATATTTGTGATTCCAACCATCGCTGGAAAAATCAAATAAAATGGGAACATTCATGTCCTAGAAAAATCACAGTGTTGAAGCTGATGTTCTAATGTCTTAAATAAACCCTGCCATACAAGAAACCAGGTGCTCTTACCCCAAGGTGCTAATAAATCCATTTGTCGATCCTTCGGCGTACAGAGAACAAATGTCTCCGATGTGTAGGAAACTAGACATCTTGTCAGACATGTCTTTCTTGAGAATCCTAGACAAAGTAAAATACGCAACATTATTAGAAGGAAAGAAATGCTCGGGGCGGGACGGGGGGTGGGAGAGTCACTGAGAATTGGCTTAGCTCAATTTTCCAAAGCGTTCTACTTAAAAGTCAAATTTAAATCAGTGTGTGACAGGCAGGCAATTCGCTGAGCCAAGCAGGACATATGCAGCCACATTTTCCCCCATCTATCCTTTCATTTCAGGGTATTCCAACCACAGTAAGGCTTGTTTCTAACAAAACCATGACTGAATCCAATTCTCCAAGTTGAAGACCCTCGATAATAAATAGTGAATATAAAGACTACAGGGAAGTCTGCCAAGAACTCTGCAATGATTAGGAGCTGGAAAGTCTGACTTAGGAAATATTAACATGCTCAATCTGCCTCAGGGAATGTTCAGGCAGAAGGAAACACCTGGTATAAAACTTGGGTCTGGCCGGGCCTGGGGCTGAGGCACCAAAGGAACAGAATTAATATGAGGAAACCTAGTAATAAATACCACAAAGCTCTAGAGGCCTTTTAAGAATTCAACAACCTATACACTTCACGCAAATGCTATTCCATTGTCTTTCCTTCTGTTCCTTCACCATGAAACCCATGCAGAGGGAGAAAGACTCAGCACCTGGTCCAACTCATTCCAACGCAACTAAAAAGTGAGGCTGCAGTCCCTTAAGAAACTTGGTCAGGAACACACACAGTGAACGGCAGTTCTAGAACATGTTCATAAATTCAGTAAATCTCTGCACAGCTCAGTAATCACCCCACACACAAACAACACACACACACACAAATTATCAACAAAAATATTGACATGACTCATAGAAAGAGCTTTCATCAGGGCCATAAACATTGAGGAGCGGGAGTCAATTATTTAAAGAAAAAAAATCTAAACTGAAATTTACAACACAAGCTAAAGGACCTCCCTAGCGGTCCAGTGGTTAAGATTCGGTGCTTCCACTGTAGGGAGCAAGGGTTCAATCCCTGGTTGGGGAAGTTCAGAGCCCACATGCCACACAGCATAGTTAAAAAGTAAAAATAAAAATAAAAAACAAGCTCAGTTCTGTGCAAAGAGTGTGTGCTGGCGTGGACTGCAGTAGCTCCTCATCATTTCCTCAGGAACCTGGTGTATAGATGTTTAGGGTAACCTTGGTCTTTCCTAGACCTCTCCTCCAAACCCAGACCCCCTTAAACATCCTTGCCCATCTCTTTACTCCAGTTTCCCTGCCAGAAAGCATTCACCCCACCACGCCACAAGACCTGGAATGGCGTGGAGAAGTATTCTCTCCTGAAATTGCTTTCCAGGTGCCAAGTTTTCTTTTCAGAAGAATTATGCCTCAGTGATCAGCGGGAAACCTCAAGAAGCATTTCTCCTCCCTTAGTAGGAGTGGCAGGTACTGAAAACAAACCATGAAAGAACCTCAGTTCACTGCTTGTGAGAAACGGCAAGGAAAAACTCATTTGCCCTTCCAGCAGCCAAGATGTTGCAAAAGATAAAGAGCACTGCCTTGAACATGAACTTACGTAGAGAGATTGCGCGCAACTGAGAACACACTCTCAAAACGAAAGAGCCAGCATCTCTAGACCTTGGGGAGAGATACACAAACAACGGGCAGAGACTCAGCTCGCCACATCCCACTCTCTGAAATCGAACCTATCATCCTGTCATTTCTTCTTAACTGTATTTTACACCTATAGGCAAACCGATGTTTTAAAACAGCGGTCCTCAACCTTTTTGGCACCAGGGATTGGTTTTCCGGAAGGCAATTTTTCCACGGACCAGGGAAGGGAGAGGAGGGAATGGTTTGGGGGTGATTCAAGCACATAACATTTATTGGGGACTTTATTTCTACTGCTATTACATCAGGCATTAGATCCCAGAGGTTGGGAACCCCTGTTTTAAACAACATCCCAAAAAGACACCCAAAACAAAACCACGCACGGGCATTGGTATTTCCCTTCTGCACGTACACTTAAAAGTCTTATAAAGGGTAAGGAAGTCAGTGTACTTCTGGGACTCATTACTGGGAAACAAGTTCTGTTTGAATTTTGAGTCAGACCGAATCTGTGTCTTCACACTAGAAACTTCCAGAAGGATCCAGGGACAGTGATGAATGCAGGCGAGCAGATACATGCTCGGGAGGAGGGCAAGGGACTTGTCTACTGTGACTGAGTCTCTCCCGGCCCTCTTGGCCCCAGTGGAGACCAGGCCGAGAAACAGCAGCATGCCTACTAGTCTCTGAACTTTGATCACAACCTGGTCACCTTACTAGAAGCTTCAGGTCCTGAATGGGAAGCACTGGACACTATTCAGTGTCCTGGAATGACAAAGCATGACATACTCAGTTTTGCTTGCATTGATAATCTCAACAGAAGTCTGGGTGCCAGGCCCATGCAGTAGGTTCTGCATTGCCACCATTTCTAATAATAATGGCTAGCATTTGGCAAGCATTATCATACCCACCACCGGGCTGAGACCTTTACAAATCTTCTCAAATCCTCAGGACCACAGCATGAGGCAGGAACTACCATTATTACCATTTTGCTGTTGGGAAACTGAGCTGCCAAAAGGCTAAGATGTCCAACTGCTAAGTCACTTCAGTCGTGTCCGAATCTGTGCGACCCCAAAGATGGCAGCCCACCAGGCTCCCCCGTCCCTGGGATTCTCCAGGCAAGAACACTGGAGTGGGTTGCCATTTCCTTCTCCAGTAAATGAAAGGGAAAGGTGAAAGTGAAGTCGCTCAGCCGTGTCAGACTCTTAGCGACCCCATGGACTGCAGCCCACCAGACTCCTCTGTCCATAGGATTTTCCAGGCAAGAGTACTGGAGTGGGGTGCCATTGCCTTCTCCAAAGATGCCTAAGACATATATAATTAACAAGTAGGAAGGCCAGAATTATAACTCTGGTCCACATGACTGGTAAACAGAGCTGTTCATCAATGGCAATGCCTGGAACATGGATTAATTTGTTAACCTCTTATTCTCGGTGACAATATTAAGAACTGATTTTCTTTTATGTGCACAATTCCATTTGATAATTTTTCTTTGGTATTTCCTAATTTTTCTGTCGCTGCCACATAATACTTTGATAATTTAGGGGGGGACATTAAGTTTCTTCTTCCTAATAAACATTCTTATTAAGTAGATAGTTGAACAAATAAACTTCAGGCATACTTTATATTTCCTTCTGAAAACATGGGCTAATGCATCCACCATAGTTCATGGTCCTCAACTGAGCAATCTGCCAGGCATCTCAGTTAAAAAAGAGGGGCGTGGGGGCAGGGACAGATTCTTCCCCAGGGTCCCAAACAATGGGTACCCTCACAAAGGACCAGGCAGACCCTCTCTGGTCTGGTGGGAAACCTTTGGATGCTTCCCCTCACCTACCATTAGCCAAGTGGAGGAAGAGGAAAAGGATGAGGAGGGAGTAAAGGGGAGGAAGGAGGGGCACAACCATCAGTGATGTCCTGGAAGTAAACACCAGGATAGTCAACAGAACAGGCCTCTGGGGTCCAGAGGGGAGGAGGTAGAAAGTCATCCTGGGAGCCATCCTCTGGAAGACTTCCTGTTGTTCAGAAGTAGGATGAGAGAGCCTGCCCATGGGTCTGATCCTGGACCACTTGTGCCTTTGAACTCCTCATCTCTGTACCCAGGGCTCCTGTGTCACTCACACAGTGGCTGGGGATCACCTAACGGAAGAACAGCTGGTGCCACCCTACCACTGAGCTGCAGGACCCTGGTACATCTGACACCTAGGGCTCGCTGCTAAGAAACTCTGAGTTGGTCAGCAGATATCTATGAGAACAAGCCCAGGTGGTCAGCTCCAGAGCTCCAACCATCTCTCTGGCCATTAGCTGTTATTTCTAGCTGATTATAGGGCTTCAGATTTCTTTCAAAATTGTGAATCACTATGTGATACAACTGAAACTTATATAATACTGCAAATTAACTGCATTTCAATTTTTAAAAATAAAAAAAATTCTTTATATTAAACTTCCCCATTTAAGAAAATAACTTCTGGGTATGCAATGTACAACGTGACAAGTATAGGCCATAGTACTGTATCGTATATTTGAAAGTTATCCAGAGTAGATCTTAAAGGTTCCCTTCACAAGGAAAAAAAAATTATAACTGGTGCAGATGTTAACTAAATTTACTGTGGCAATCATTTGTAATACATACATACATCACATCATTATGGTGTACACCTTAAACTTATACAATGTTGCATCTCAAATATCAATAAAACTGGAAAAAATTAATAAATTAAAAAAATCAAATTCAGTAAAGGAAAGGATCTCCTGCATAATAAGTCAGCTGGGTATCACACAAATGGACTCTTTTGTGTCCTATGACGACATATTTTTACTTTAAGGGAGGTAATTATCCTGCCTAATTCACCCCTTGAGAAAAAGCTGAACAATGTAGAATTATACTGAAACTCCCAACCACAGAGCATTCTGAACTTTCCAAATATACAAAATCATAGAATAAAGGTCGGAAGCAACCCTGTAAACCCTGTAATTCCACGTCTCGCCCAATAATAGAACTACCCCCACCCCTACCCCCACCATGTCGCTTAAGGGATGGTCTTGTCTTCCATGCGGACCGGCAATGAGGCCTACTCTAGGTTCAAACAGCTTGTTTGGCAAACACTCCTGTTCCCCACCCCTCCCACGCAACGACAAGCGCCTCCCAGAATTTCTGCTGCTGATCTGTCCTCTGATGCTCCAAGACCTCTGAACACATGAACACTCTCTCGTTTCTCCTTGAGACTTGGCTTGTCAGCATCCTCCCCAGTTCCTGACACCTCCTGGCTTCAGAAGCCAGGGTTCCAACGTGGCTCTGTCATCTCTTCTCTGTAGGGCTTCAGGCCAGATCCACCCTTTCCCTAAGCCTTACTTTTCCCATCTGTAAAAGGGGGACAAATAGAGTGCTTCCCTCAGCAGGTGGTCATAAGGCTCCGTGAGGTTGTCTTTATAACGCATCTGCTGATGTACTGAGTTGGCCAAAAAGTTCATGTGGCTCTTCCCGTGAGTGCTTATGGAAAAACCCAAGTGAATTTTTTGGCCAATCTGATACCTGGCAGGAAGTTAAATCATGCCATCTATGAAAATTATCAGTATTTCTATACCACCTCCACCTGCCACTGCTCTGATCAGTTAATGCACCTCCTAAAATAGGCTTCTCACAGAGAGGCTTGACTGGGGTGGAGAAAGGTGGATCACTCCGGCCTCTGTGTCGTCCGCAGGCAGATGGAGCTGTGGCAGGTTTGCTGAGTCTCACATCGCCCGCTGGCTCAGCTTCAATTCACTGTCCCCTGAAACTGCTCCCTGAGCAGAGTGGAAAGAAACAGCTGGATTCTATTAAGAAAGGTGAGGATAAAAATGTACCAATTCAGAGCTCCCCTTAGAGAAGAGAAACTCGGGGTGATGGTCCTCCAATTCTGAGGCCACACAGCCTGTGTTGCTCTCAGCCTTTTCTACACTTCCTCGGTCTTCTTGTCCACTCTGCTGCCTCCAGCGGCTTCTATACCACGAAGAGCCACAGGTCTGTATCTCCTGGCCAAGAGCTACTGGGGTTCAGCTCCAAAATGCCCACAGCATCTCAATGGACCAAAAAGAACTCACCGGTCTGCCCAATCTGCTTCTCCTCCTCCACACTCACATCACCGACCTCCACAAGTCTGGGGGCACCTCCCGTCCTCTCTCACCTTATCCCTGTCACAGGACTTCTGCCTGTGCTGGTCCCTCAGATCCAGAATACACTCATTCCTATTCCATCTCTTGCCCTAATACAAGCCCAAATCTGTCTGGGATCTGTTTGGCATACCACTGCATTCCTATCACCAGTGCTGACCACGTGGTAGGTGCTTAGTAAATATGTCAAACATATGAATGATGATATTTAAATGAACATCAAATCTTACTGATTATAAGCTTGAAAACATTTCTTAAAGCCTCTACTGTTTTTTAACTCCTCTGCCCACCTCACAAATCTCAGGCAAAATCATTTTTCAACTGGGCTTCATTCTGGTCCTTGATTTTTTTTTGTTGTTTCATTTTTAAAAAATTTTTATTATAGTTGCTGTAAAGCAATGTTGTGTTAGTTTCTACTACATAGCAAAATGAATCAGTTATACGTATACATACAACCCCTCCCGTTGGGACTTCCTTCCCATTCAGGCCACCACAGTACCATAAGTAGTCCGCCCAGTGCTACACATTGCGAATCTGTTCTCACGAGTTATCTACTTTATATATAGTATCAAAAACATATATACGTCAATCCCAATCTCTCAGTTCCTCCCATCTCAGCTTTTCCCCCTTGACAGCCGTAGATTTGTTCTCCATATCTCTGTCTCTACTTCTGCTTTGCAAATAAGATCATCTATCCTATTCACCTCTCTCACCTCCATTATTCTACATGTACAGCCAGCATGACCTTTTAGAAGCCTAAGGCAGACCATGCATTCCTCTGCTTAAAACCTCCCCAAGTCTCTTCAGGGCTCTCCATAATCCAGTCCCTATCTATCTCTTCCTCATCTCTCTGGACTCTCCCCACTGCTTTTACCCTCAAGCACTGATGCATTTTTCCAGATTCCCCCAACATACTGTGTACACTTTCTGTCCCCCAGGTGTTGGCATCTGCTGCTCCAGCGGCCTGACACTCCCTGTGCCCCCCACCTGTGGCTAACTCCCAGTCAGCTTTACAGTCCCAGTTTGATGTCACTGCCTCCTGGAAGCCTTCTCTGACACCCCAAACCTGAGTTCTACGTTGGCAACACATTTCTCTATATAGCACCCCAATTACACTATCTGGTCCACTCCCACTGTCCGAAAATCCCATATTCACTTGTTTGCTAGTTTACATGTCTTCACCACTAGACCATGAGTCCATGAGGGCAGGGCTTCTCTGGTGGCTCAGTTGGTAAAGAATCTGCCTGCAATGCAGGAGAACTGGGTCCGATCCCTGGGTCGGGAAGATCCCCTGGAGGAGAGCATGGCAACCCACTCCAGTATTCTTGCCTGGAGAAGGCCCACGGACAGAGCCTGGCGGGCTACAGTCCATGGGGTCACAAAGAGTCAGACACGACTGAGTAACTAAGCACAGCACAGCCATGAGGGCGAGGACAGCAGGAGGATTCACTCCCACTGCTTCCCAGCCCCCAGCACACTGCCCGGGACATGCAAGCAGTCAAACTTGGGTTCAATGTACTACAGCGTCAGCTTATCGTCTGCCTAAAAGAAATTACACTGTTTCTTAGGGGATTGTTTTTCTGAAACTAATTAAAGCCAAGTTTATGTTGTTGGATCAAAAAATAAAGAAAGGCCTCTTGGCCTTTTTCAACGGACTTTTGAGACACTGGGAGCCAGAAACAAAACATCTAACATCTATCCCTGGAAAGAAGTACCTGTCTCCCACTGACCATCCCTTGGTATGTTCAAAAAGGCTAGCAACATCAACCTAGAACACCTGCATTCAAATTCCCTCTTCATCAGTTACCTGCTGTGTGTGCTTAAGCAACTTACATAACTTCTGAATTTCAACTCCCTTGTGCGTATTTTAAGAAATACAGTGTGTGTGGGGGGTGGGGGGGCGGCTACCATTCCTCTCTCTCATCAGGACCCTGCCTCCCATCAGCGTCACCATGAGGGACAAACCGAGAAACCCCACACAAAGTGCTCAGCCCAACACCCGGCGCTTACTAAGGGCTCACTTTTTTATTTCCAAGTGAGACTAAAATGAGAACATGCACTTCACTTCCTTCGAAGTCTTCCCTCCCTACTGCCTGTAACTTGTGCTTCTCCTACTTGATAGACCCTATTCACTCTGTCAGCACTGCTGGAAACATACCCCAATAAACACAGGTCCCAGAAGTGTTTCAGTCCTCTGCAGGCCCATCAGGTGGCTGACACTCAGGTCATCCAAGGTCCTGCTTCTCGGCCCCCAGATTCAAAATCCCCGAGACAGCCAGACCTCAACTCCGCTTCCCCTTCTTCTAACATCAAACCAGGCCCCTGCTGGAAGAGGGGTGGGGGTGGAAATCTCTTCAAAGGAATGATAATTCAATATTTAGAACTTTCCTCCACTTTGGTGTTGAGACAGGCTAAAGCACAGCCTCATCCAAAAAGAAGTATGTTCATTTCATTTTAAGCAGTTCAAGATAGATTTGGATTTCTCTTTCTTTCTTTTGCTAAAAGCATTGTGGTAAAAACTCACTTATTGTCATTTCTTCCATCTATTTCTACTGTATACACTTAACTAATGCCTTATATTCATTTCTCTAAAAAAAAATAATAATCTCAACTTTCGCCTACTCACGACTCAAGACTTTAAAACTTAGCAACTTCTGAAATAAGACCAAATTAGAACACTTTCATTAACTAAGAAGTGAACTAAGGTTATCACTTAAACCTCAAGGGTGGATGGACAAAGGAGGAAATCAGAATCGTGACCTCACAGCAGTGAACAGACCCCAAAGCCACAGATTCCCACATTTTTACTGACTGCAGAAGCAAGCCTTTTGTATTTCATTAAGATGAAGCCACCTGATCTTTGGGACTGAACAGCCTTTCAGTCATCAGGGGATAAAAAGAAACCCATTGATACTGCCCTTAAGTTCAGCCTTTCCAAGAGAGGAGGGATAAGTTAGGAGTTTGGGATTAACATATGCACACGACTATATATAAAACAGTTAATCAAGAAGGACCTACTATATAGCACAGGGAATTCTACTCAATACTCTGCGATAGCCTACATGGGAAAAGAATCTTTAAAAAAAAAAAAAACACACATGGATATATATGTATAAGTGATTCACTTTGCTATACACCTGAACTAACACAATACTGTAAATCAACTATACTCAATTATAATTTTAAAATAAAGTTTGGCCCTTCCAAGCTCTGGTGTCAGGTAGAAAACCCCCTCATATTGCCTGCCCTCGCCCTCGCCCTCTCCCTTCCATCACTCGCTTCCTGATGACCAGCTGTTCCATGTGTTGTTCTGCCCACTCGCCTTAACTGTGACAATCGTGTGCACATCACCCAAGACACAGGCAAACTACTCCCTAGAGCCTGCACTTGCACTCACCTAGGGCTTCCCTGGTGGCTCAGCTGGTAATGAACCCGCCTGCAATGCAAGAGACCTGGGTTCAATCCTTGGGTTGGGAAGATCCCCTGGAGAAGGGAAAGGCTACCCACTCCAGTATTCTGGCCTGGAGAATTCCAGGGGACAATATAGTCCATGGGGTCACAAAGAGTCGGACACAACTGAGCGACTTTCACTTCACTACCCTTCTTAAACACTGAAATTGGCTAGCATGGAGTATCTCATGTACTTCTAACAGCTTCACCCTGACACTTTTAAAACCATTTGTGAGAGAACCCATGGGCAATAAAACTCAAAGACAATCTAACTTCTATCCTACAAAACAACTTCATCTGAATCCAGAAGCTTCAACCACCACCAAGTAAGGGGTTGTAGAGTAACAGCCACTAAGGAAGTTGCATTTGAAGCAACTGTTTTCAGACAGAGGAACCCACGCTTTCTCATTATTTAATGACCCCTCCCACTACAGAACTTCTGGACTGGTTGGTGTAATCTTGCTCATCTAAAAATAATGAACACAAGCACCACTGCCTTCCAAGTTCACAATGTTCCTTTGCAATGCAGGAAGAGCTTTAGCTGGGAAGCAACTTTGGTTTTGCAAGAACAGCTTAAATGCATTCCCGTGCATTTATGTCTGAATAGAAAGCTCTGATACAATACCCAGACTTAGGGACATTCAATTGCATCCTGCCACTTAAGCCTTCAGCTTCCCCTCTCAAATGTTCCATGCCACCACCCAACCTTCTGAAAAACCTACCTATTCTACCAGTGGTTACCTATCCTACCAGTGGCTTTTACTGGTGCCCCAGGGCCTCCTAAGAGCTCCCAAGACCCTTTCAGAGGATCTTCAAAGTCAAAACTATTTTTGTAAGAACACCAAGGTGTTACTGCCTTTTCTCACGCACAGTGGAATTCTCCAGAAGCTGCAAGACATGTGATGTCACAACAGATTGGAGGCAGGGGCAGGTCTGAGTCCAGTTACCTTCTATTAAGCTAGATCTAAAAGCAATTTGGGCTTCCCTGGTAGCTCAGTGGTAAAGAATCTGCCTGCCAATGCAGGAAACCCAGGTTTGATCCCTGGGTTCGGAAGATCACCTAGAGGAAGGTATGGCACCCCACTCCAGTTTTCTTGCCTGGGAAATCCCACGGACAGAGGAGCCTGGCAGGCTATACAGTCCATAGGGTCACAAAACAATTGGACATAGCCAAAACAACACAAAACAATGACTAAACAACAACAAAAGCATTTTACAAAAAAAATGTAAAATAATGACACTCTTCTCGCTGGATTTTTGTTTTGGAAAATATAATTACTGCCCATAAAAAAATATGTTACTGTATTAATGTGCAATAGGTCTACCTTTCATATTTTCTGTGTGAATTTTCTAAGTGTTAATTTTGAATATTATAAACACAGATTAGTATAACTGATGTCAATAGAAGTTCTTTGTGGTCCTCATCTATTTTTTTCTTAAATTATGAAAGTATGAAAACACATTTACAGGAGACTTGGAAAATACAGAACAAGGTTACACACAGTTCCACTATATACTATAATTATTTTTAAGTAGATAATATCTTTAGTTGGAGTTTCAGTATCAAACTCTCAAAAATTAACATAATGAATATACAGAGAGGTAGGATATAGGAGACCTGAAAACGAATTCAACATATCCTCAGTTAATTTTTAAGCATCAAAACCTGAAAGTCTGAAAAAAACGCTTCAACAAATTTTTAAGATTTACTCTGGCACTGGCTGGCTGTGCAGTGAGGAGTCGTACAGTATAAATATGAAAAACTGGATCGAACAGGATTAAAATGCAAAATATACAACTTAACAGCCAGGGCTTTAGACAGGATTCCTTGATTTGAAACCTAAATCCTTTTTATTCAACACATTGAATACCTACTACATATTAGCCCTACTCTAGTGCTAAGGATGTAGGTCAAATAAGACAGTCAAGGTCCCTGGCTCTCATGACACGCATATTTTAGTGAAGACAGTAAACAAACAAAAAATAAAACAATCAAGTCAAACAGTGGTAAGTACTACGAAGAGAATTAAAACTGTCACCCAATTATGGTTAGTCAGAGAACAAGTTGAGACATGTAAGTAAGACCTGAAAGTCAAGACAGAGGCAGTCATGCAAAAAAAAAAAAAAAAAAAAACAACAGGCAGAAGAGCATTTCAGGCAGAGAAAATAGCTCTGTACGGTACAAAGGCCCAATAGCAGAGCAGTGTTTGATATGTTCATGAAACAGACAACCAGCCACAAAGTTGAAAGCATTAATGGGGAAAGGAAGGAAAGTACTGGGTAAGGCTACGGAAAAAAAGAAGCCAGTTCCAGTGGGACTTGACCAGGGTAAAACGTGTGACTTTACTACAGCTGTGATGGGATGTTCGTAACCTTGACCAAAGTATAATACTTACTCTTATACTTACTCGTAACCTTGACCAAAGTATTATACTTACTCTAGTTCCTCATCTACAGAATGGGGACTGTAAAACTGTGTTGAGGATTAAATAAGAAGAAGGAAATCAATGGACTAAGCACACAGGAAGCAAAACACAGGAAACATTTCTGCTTGCTGTCATGCTACTTAATATTTTCTGATCTGTTCTCTTTCCTACTCTTATAAACCACTCATATTAAACTTTTTAGGGCTCATGATCAGTTGACAATCAGCCTATCAACCAGCAAGTCCAAATGAACGTAGACAAGGGGACACATCATGACATGGCGTTTATCTGAATATGCCCATGCCAATGACAATTCCAGCAAAAGGGTCTCCAGCTATTTCAAGTAAGACCGGAACCACCCAAGCACCACCAGGTGAAGAACAGGTGACTACAAGACACCCACGCAGCCCTTCTCCGTCCACCCTGGCATCACCAAGTTTTGTCACTCGGCCCCAAAGCACCATACTCTTGGAAAGTCATTCTTCTGCTGAAAAAATGCAAACGGAAATCCACCAGCCCTTCCTGCCCCTTCTTGGCATATCCCCATCACCTCCATCCCCTAAACAACAAAGGGCTCTTGCCTAAGTCTTTCAGGGCTGATTTCTTTGCTGCTTGCTTTAAAAATGATCGCTTAAAAAGAATAAAGGCATAAAGCTTCCTTTAAAGCAGATTCTTTACCGTCTGAGCCACCAGGGAAGCCCCCTTTAAAGTTAGGCTGTGAGGAAGAGGGCTCATGTACAAAGACTGACAAGTGCCTGGAGATCTAAAAGGTCACAGGCAGCTGGCCCCATGGAAACGTGAGGGACCACAGTCACCAACACAAAAAGGCATCACTACACTTTTAGGTCAAGCAGCCCCTCCCGTGGGCAAAGCTGGGCAAACCAGAAGGGCTTTCAGAAGAAAAGCAAGAGTATGCCCAGAAAAAGGAAGAGTGGCCAGCATTTGATCAATCTCCTGGCTAGTGGCCAAGGACGCTCCCTCCAGAGAGGCACAAGTCACGGTGAGACACCCTTGCCCAGGCACATATATGGTAATACGGCTGTAAATCCAGGAAGCGGGTAAGGGACAGAAAACCCATCCTGTTCACGATGGACTCCTGCAAAAGGAGGAGAAGAGGTTCTCTTTACAATCACTTCTGCGTCTGTTACTGGGGACTCTCACAGTTAATTTTGGAACTTCCTTTGAGCAAAGCTATCTCGCCAATATCATCTTTATTGTGAAACGAGGATGAGCAGCACCCCGTTTTTCAGTTGGACAGATGCCCCCACCACCAACCACATTTCCATGCAGCCCCCTCCTTGCCTTCTTGTCCCCTTAGCGGCTAATCAGACTGTCCCTCAGACATGCAGCATGTCCCCATCAAGAGATAATTTATTCTATCGCACAAAGCACTTCTCCCCAGACCACAGAAAATCGCCTTGTGCTTTCATTTTCAGCTAGTCCCAAAGGAAATCACCGACTCAGAGATGTCGACTTTCAGCAAGGCCCTCTGTGACAATCTCAGAAGTAGCAGTCGTAAATTTGAAGTTCAAGAGCCATTCTCTAGTTTAAATATTGCTCTTTCAGATGTCTGACACATACATACAGATAAACCTACCTGCTTTTTCACAGACATGTCCGCTAAATAAACTCTTCCTGAAGACGGTAACTGATCTACAGAGTTATTTTTCAGAAAAGATGTCAGTGCTGACATATGCCTCCATACCTATTCCTAAAGGCCAATGTAACAGAAGCCCATTGAGAGCTCAAAGTTGGCAGTCAGAGCACTTTACACTTGGTGTGGAGAGGTCACTTAGCCAAAATTCCTCATTTTATAGGTGGAAACAAACACCTTTTGAGTGATTTCATGGAGGTCACATACTCAATTAGCAGCCAAAACCTGCAGACCACAGGGCTCTGGGAACCAAGGCCAGTGCTTCGGAGGGAGGGATGAGGAGTGTGTTTATTTGGTTAAAAAGTTAAAGTCAGTCCTGGCCTGAGAAGACCCCACTCTGCCCACAGCCTGAACCACAAACAAAAAAAAAATGAAAAGAAAGAAAAAAGAAAGTTAGGTTAATATCCTTAGGGTGAGATAAAAAGTCTCACTAAGTCTGGGAAAAATCACTCCAGGACAAGCTTTCTCAGTCTCAAGGCTATTGTCATGGGCCGGGTGGTGGGGGGTGGGGCGGGGGGCGGTTGTAGAAAATTTCTCTGTTGTGGGGGACCCATCCTGTGCACTACAGGATGTAGGATGTGAAGGGACATCCTTGGCCTCAACTCACTAGATGCCATTAGCAGCCTCTCCCCCTCAGCGGTGACAACAAAAAAAGTCCCTAGACATTGCCTAATGTCCCCTGGGGGCCGAACCACTCTGCTGGAAAGGTTTGGTTTTGTTCTGATCTCTGAGATCATGTGCAGCCATCTATTATTCTACAACTTGGCAGCAATGCCCCAAAGCAGGTATTTTTACACCTATGCTACAGAAGAGGAAACAGATGCACAGATGTCACATGTTTTGCTTCTACCGAACAGGCAGGCGACACCCAGTCCCCGGGAGTCCCCATACCTCAGTTGAGCAAGGCAGCACCATTTCACCCTGAGACCAGCCATTCACTGCCTCGTTCCTACTTCCACTCCCCGTCAGTAACCACCACCAATTTCCCAAGCCGAACGCCCTCCAGGGAGCTGTGCTGAGCAGTCTTCAAAGCGACCACAAGGAAATGCTGAAGACCTTTCTACCCTGTCCTTAACTTTACTCTTCATGGCAGACGGGGCTTTTCAAAGCAACAGGCCAACTCAGGAGATAGGTCATCAAGTGTCTGCTTAGTCGCTCAGTCATGTCTGACTCTGCAACTCCAGGGACTGTAGCCCATGAGGCACCCCTGCGCATGGGGATTCTCCAGGCAAGAATACTGGAGAGGGTTGCCATGCCCATCTCCAGGGGATCTTCCCAACCCAAGGAGCAAACCCAGGTCTCCCACACTGCAGGCAGATTCTTTACCCTGTGAACCACCAGGGAAGCCCATGGATACTGGAATGGGTAGCCTATCCCTTCTCCAGAGGATCTTCCTGACCCAGGAATTGAACTGGGGTCTCCTGCATTGCAGGTGGATTCTTTACCAGCAGAGCCACCTGGGAAACCCTTACGTCATCAAGAGAGGGGTACAAAAAGTTAGATTAAGTAGTAGCCTACAGGGCTTCCCTGGTGGCTGAGTGGTAAAGAAATCGCCTACCAGTGGAAGAGACACAGGTTTGCTCCCTGTTCCAGAAAGATCCCACATGCTGCAGAGGAACTAAGTCCATGTGCCACAGCTACTGAGCCTGTGCTCTAAAAGCCCAGGAACTGCAACCATGGGGCCCATGTGTCACAACTACTGAATCCTGAGTGCCCTAGAGCCTGCGCTCTGCAGCAAGAGAAGCCACCCCAGTGAGAAGCCTGAGCATCGTCACTAGAGAGTAGCCCCTGCTCGCCTCAGCTAGAAAAAAGCCCTTGGAGCAACAAAGACCCAGCACAGCCCAAAATAAAAAAATAACATAATTTTTAAAAATACTTATTTTTATTTATTTGGCTGCTCTGGGTCTTAATTGCAGCACATGGGATTTTTAGTTGTTGCATGTGGGACCTAGTTCTCTGACCAGGGATCAAACCCAGGCCCCCTGGGAGCTGGCCCCCTCAGAGCATTGGGAGCTCTGAGTCTTAACCACTGGATTGCCAAGGAAGTCCCACAAATGACAAAGACTTTTAAGTTTCAAGGAAGGTTTCCCAGAAGAGGAAGAGCTGGCTGAGAAGAGAAGCATCTGGTAAGGTGGACAGAGGGGCCGGGGACAGGGTCAGCTGCAGAAAGCCCATGGGCAAAGGCACAGAGACAGGATGTGATTGTACACATGGCAGGCAAATATAGGTGAATGTCCCCAAGTCTGGGTGTTGAATTAGCTTTTTCTGTTCAGAAATACGTGCAAGTGAAGGGGTTATGGGGAGTTTTTTAAGCTGTTTTTGCAAAACAAAATCACTTCCCAGATAAAACTGCTCCTGAAGTGCAAATGAACACTGAAGAATTTGGAGGCTGGTAATATTTTTTCATCTGTTCATCTTTTTCTGATGAGCAACACTATAAGTCTAGAAGTTCTGCTGACTCAAAGGGTCATGCTGCTGCTGCTAAGTCGCTTCAGTCGTGTCCGAATCTGTGCGACCCCATAGACAGAAGCCCACCAGGCTCCCCCATCCCCGGGATTCTCCAGGCAAGAACACTGGAGTGGGGTGCCATTTCCTTCTCCAATGCACGAAAGTGAAAAGTGAAAGGGAAGTCGCTCAGTCGTGTCCGACGCCTGGCGACCCCATGGACTGCAGCCCACCAGGGTCCTCCATCCATGGGATTTTCCAGGCAAGAGTACTGGAGTGGAGTGCCATTGCCTCCTTCACAAAGGGTCATAGAACATTATAAACTGAAAGTTCTTGAAAGTTTGCAACGACCGGTTACAATACAACTTTCTTTATATCTGCGGCTTCACAATCCTAAGTAGCTTTTATATGAAGCTTTTGGTCTCCACCTCTGTCTGAACAGCCAACTGAAAAACTGTCTCAATGTAAGCACCGAAAGCTCCCATTTTTATCATTGAGAATCCTGCCAGGCTTTCATACACTCACCTAAGTTGGTCATTTTATCTACTTTTCCTCTTAACTGCACATGAGAAGGCTGTGAGGGAAAAGTACAAAGATCAGTTTCAACAGGTGAAAGCTAGCCATGCAAAAGCAAAGTAATTATAAAAATAAATTCTGAAAAAGCACGGGGCCGCCAAGCACCATCCGGCACAGATCTTTTCATATTTTCACATGCGTTAAGAATCCCCCGGGGATCTTGCTGAAGTGCAGTTTCAGATTCAGTGGATCTGGGGTGGGGCCTCGGAGTCTGCATTTCTAACAAGTTCTCAGTCTGAAGCCAGTGATGCAGATCTGGTGGCCACAGATGAAGCCATAATGTCGTAGGACAATGGACAGTGTTTCTCAGACTTTTGGCAGCGACTCACAATAAGAAATACATTGAACTTAACAACCCAACGTTTATTCTGTGTGTGTATGGGGTGTGTGTGTGTGTGTGTGTGTGTGTGTGAAAAAGAGAAACAGAGAATGAGAAATCTGTTGCCACACACACACACACAGAGTTCTTTTAAGTACCCATACTTTGATGTTTTCTATTCTGATCTACTTTATCAAGGAAACTGTCTATTAAGGTCCACCAGAGAGATGTCACAACTTCTTAATGGGCTGCCACAGTGTGAAAAAACGTGGATGTGAAACAAGAGTAACATTCTTGCTTGTCCGGGGAGAAATGAATCTCAGCCTCAGCATACTAAAACTGAGACCACTTTGAAAAGAGTATGTTTAGAGTCTTTTTTCCCCCAAAGGTAAGGATGTATCAATTACATTTTGGAAAAACTTTCATTAAAAACATTCAGGTTTTAGAGGGGTGGGATGGGGAAGGAGGCGGGAGGGAGGTTCAAGAGTGAGGGGACATGTGTATACCTATGGCTGATTTATGTTGAAGTCTGGCAGAAACCAACACAATACTATACAGCAATTATCTTTCAATTAAAAATAAATTCTAAAACATAAAAATCTTCAGGTTTTACAGTGCTCGATCACAATCTGGAGGGGTAGGATGGGATGGGAGATGGCAGGGAGGTTCAAGAGTGAGGGACGTATGTACACCTGTGGCTGATTCAGGTTGCTGTCTGGCAGAAACCAGCAAAATACTATAAAGCAATTATCCCCCAATAAAATATTAAAAAATGATGATTAGATCTAAAAAAGCAAAAGTTCAGGTTTTAAGTTTCCTTCATTTTATTTTCTGACCCATATGATGAGAATGAGAAGAGGACTCAGAAGAACTAGGGCTTCTTGGATAAACGACTCATGACACGTCTGCATCAAGGAATATAGAGAATGAGCCTAGAATATCTCGTCATACAAGCAGCATTAAGTCTAAGACCACTGGGGTGGTGTCCTTTGAATCGACTTGAGTAGCCTCTCTCTTACTGGGCAGAGATGGATAATCTGACTATCAGTAAGGATAACTATACAAAATGAAGCATAGGAAACATGTTTAAATCCATGAGTTCACTATGATACTAAACAAAACACACCAATCGGTCCACCTGGTATAGACATTCTCAACAGAGGCACTGCTGATACTTTGGAATGGATCCTTCTGTTCCTCAGGGCTGTGAGACGGAATGATGGCAACTGAGTAGCATCCCTGGCCGCTAAGCACTGGATGCCAGTAGCACCCTCTCCCCAGTTAAGACACCGAAAAAGGCCCCAGATATTGCCTCACGTCCCCCACTAGAGAACCACTGCCATGGGTCATGCTAGGGAATCAACTTGTAACCTTTGAAAACTAAAACACACAGGGAGACGGAAGCACCGATCTTGTCTTTTATTTATATACTTTAACTATACCCTAGGGAGGGCTGCCCTGGTGGCTCAGTGGTAAAGAATCCACTTGCCAATGCAGGAAACTCAGCTTTGATCCTTGGGTCAGGAAAATTCCCTGGAAAAGGAAATGGCAACCCACCCCAGGATTCTTTCCTGGGAATTCCCATGGTGTGCTACAAAGAGTCGGACACAACTAAGTGACTTAAACAACAATATGCCCTGCTGCTGCTAAGTCACTTCAGTCGTGTCTGACTCTGTGCGACCCCATAGACGGAAGCCCACCAGGCTCCTCCGTCCCCGGGATTCTCCAGGCAAAAACACTGGAGTGGGTTGCCATTTCCTTCTCCAATGCATGAAAGTGAAAAGTGAAAGTGAAGTCGCTCAGTCGTGTCTGACTCCTAGCGACCCCATGGACCACAGCCCACCAGGCTCCTCCATCCATGGGATTTTTCCAGGCAAGAGTACTGGAGTGGGGTGCCATTGCCTTCTTCGACAACATGCCCTAGGGAAGTAAATATTAAGTTGGCCATAAAGTTTGTTTGGGTTTTTCCATATCATATAGAAAAACCCAAGTAAACTTTTTGGCCAATGTACTAAGTAGAGAAAGTTTCATTTCACAAAATATTCCAGCTAATAAATACAGAAAAATAAAAGCTTTACAGTTCAATTGAACTAACACATTTAAGCAGTAAGCATCACGTAGTGTTAATCACAAGAAGGCATATCCATACATATCACACACTCCTCTGAGTGAGCTCACAAAACAGACGTGGTGGGGGCAAGTGACTCTGATCAAGCCTCTACTTCCAACTATAAAATTAAACATAACAAATACAGAGGAGAGAGGAACATCTTCAACTACATCACATTGATGCAGTCGGCAAAATCCAGCCTATAAGAAAAGGTATTGTGCTGTGAAAGTGCTGCACTCAATATGTCAGCAAATTTGGAAAATGCAGCAGTGGCCACAGGACTGGAAAAGGTCAGTTTTCATCCCAATCAAAAAGAAAGGCAATGCCAAAGAATGTTCAAACTACCGCACAACTGCACTCATTTCACACGCCACCAAAGTAATGCTCAAAATTCTCCAAGCCAGGCTTCAGCAATACGTGAACCGTGAACTTCCAGATGTTCAAACTGATTTTAGAAAAGGCAGAGGATCCAGAGATCAAATTGCCAACATGTGCTGGATCATCGAAAAAGCAAGAGAGTTCTAGAAAAACAACTATTTCTGCTTTATTGACTACACCAAAGCCTTTGACTGTGTGGATCACAATACACTGTGGAAAATTCTAAGAGAGATGGGAATACCAGACCACCTGACCTGCCTCTTGAGAAATCTGTATGCAGGTCAGGAAGCAACAATTAGAACTGGACATGGAACAACAGACTGGTTCCAAATTGGGAAAGGAGTATGTCAAGGCTGTATATTGTCACCCTGCTTATTTAACTTCTATGCAGAGTACATCATGAGAAACGCTGGGCTGGAAGAAGCACAAGCTGGAATCAAGATTGGCGGGAGAAATATCAATAACCTCAGATATGCAGATGACACCACCCTTATGGCAGAAAGTGAAGAGGAACTCAAAAGCCTCTTGATGAAAGTGAAACAGGAGAGTGAAAAAAATGGCTTAAAGCTCAACATTCAGAAAACAAAGATCATGGCATCTGGTGCCATCACTTCATGGGAAATAGATGGGGAAACAGTGGAAACAGTATCAGAGTTTGTATTTTGGGGCTCAAAAATCACTGCAGATGATGATTGCAGCCATGAAATTAAAAGATGCTTACTCCTTGGAAGGAAAATTATGAACAACCTAGATAGCATATTCAAAAGCAGAGACATTACTTTGCCAACTAAAGTCCATCTAGTCAAGGCTATGGTTTTTCCAGTGGTCATGTATGGATGTGAGAGTTGGACTGTGAAGAAAGCTGAGTGCTGAAGATTTGATACTTTTGAACTGTGGTGTTGGAGAAGACTCTTGAGAGTCCCTTGGACTGCAAGGAGATCCAACCAGTCCATCCTAAAGGAGATCAGTCCTGGGTGTTCTTTGGAAGGACTGATGCGGAAACTGAAACTCCAGTACTTTGGCCACCTCATGCGAAGAGTTGACTCATTGGAAAAGACCCTGATGCTGGGAGGGATTGGGGGCAGGAGGAGAAGGGGACAACAGAGGATGAAATGGCTGGATGGCATCACTGACTTGATGGACATGAGTTTGGGTAAACTCAGGGAGTTGGTGATGGACAGGGAGGCCTGGCATGCTGCGATTCATGGGGTTGCAAAGAGTTGGACACGACTGAGCGACTGAAATGAGTTTCTTTAGTAACAACCAAAAAATCCATGGTGGGGGGAAAGCAGTAACAAGGAAATATACAAATTAAAAGACACATCAATCATTTGTAATATATTGACCTTATTTGGTTCCTTATTCAAACTGTTAAAAGTATGCATATGTGTTATCGTTATATATGTTGAAATAATAAGTTTATTTAAATCAAGGAGATGAGAACACAGACTAGTTTTTAAAATTTGCTTTTCCCCTCCTTGAGATGGATAATAGTATTGTGATTATGCCAGCAATATATACTACAATATAGATGAACTAGTGTATCTGAGATTTCCTTCAATGTCATCCAAGAAGAGACCGGAGGGTGTTTGAGAATGCAGCTAAAAGAAGATGGGTGATGAACTGATAAACTATGGCGGGTGGGTGAAGAGTAAAGAGGGGTTCATAACACTAAGACTGCTACGACTACATGTGTTTCTAATTTTCTACGGTATAGTTTTCCTTTTAAGAGCCAACAAACAAAAGAGTGCCTGGAGGACTTCCCTGGTGGACCAGTGGTTAAGAATCTGCCTTGCGATGCAGGGAGCGCAGGTTCCATTCCTGGTCAGAAAACTGAGATCCCACATGTTATGGAGCAACTAAGCCCATATACCATAACTACTGAGCTTGAGTGCTCTGGAGCCCCAGGGCCACCAGTAGACAGTCCAAGTGTTGCAACAAAAGGTCCCACACGATCCACAAAGATCACCTGTGCTGAAACTCAGATCCAATGGAGCCAAATAAATAAATATTAAAAAAAAAAAAACAGTGCCTGGCCCTAACAGGGTTTGGTGACTTTGCAGAGCAAATGAAAAATTCTTTATTTAAATGAATGACTACTAGCCTTTACCTCCATAATAAGATAACTGACATCTGAATAGTGTAATATGATAACTGGCATCTGAATAGTGCCCTACCACCCATTTAGTTTTCTTTTTAAATTCTTTTCTATTTTTTAAAAATTTGTATTGGAGTATAATTGATTTATAATGTTGTGTTTCAGGTGTACAGCAAAGTGAATCAGTTATAAAAACAGTACAAAATGAATGAGAAAACCTGGACTCTATGATGGTGATGGAACCTGAACAATACACTTTTTCTACCCTAATGATTCCATATCTGTCCTCATTCCAATGACACCCCATCAAAAATACCTTTAGATAAATGACTTAGACATCTATTTCTTAACAAGAAAAGATGTTCACAATACAGAGCGCAAAAGGTAAGGTACCAAACAGGAGGGATGACACCCTTTTCATGAAATTTAAAATTTATGTCTGTACTTAGAAGGAAAGTCTGAAATTCTCATCTTAGCTGGTGGGCCTAGGAGTGACTGGGTTTTTTGTATTTGTCTTTGTTTATATACCCTAATGTTTTACAACTGAATACATACATCTTTTGCAAAAACTAACGACATATATCCTTGTTACAAGTTTGTACACATGGAGGGGTCGACATCACTCATCAAGGAGAATCACTTACATGGGACTTCATATTCCCCAAGGATGAAATTAGATAGCAGAGCATGAATCCTCTTCCTGTAATTCCTTAATATGAAACTAGACACACTGTAGGGTGGCCACGGGGCAAAAAAAGATTCATAATGCAGATAAATCCCCAGGAATATCATTAGGTTCTTAGAACATTTTTGTTATCTAAGCCAACTGTAACTTCACCTATTTTATCAAAGATGCCTTTCCTCCTGAAGTGAATTACAGTCCCACACATATCAGGTGATTAACTAGACAGTCTAGAAATCTTGGTTTTACTCACCACCACCCCCATCAAGTTCCAGGTGATCCTGACAGCCTCCCAAAGTCTCTCTGGAGAGGACAAGGCGGTTCAGTGATGCTGAGAACCACTGAGAATTCTGCTCGAGTTTAGAACAAATTGGCTAACTGGCAAAAACCTGGTCCCTGCATATTCTGTCCCTGATTCCCTTGGCGGGAACGCACGCACTCTCCCTCAGTTGCAGCCACTCTGGCCTCCTCACCCTTCCTGTAACACACTCCACCTGCTCCCACCCTAGGGCCCTGCCACTTGCCGCTCGGCCCTTTGGAACAACCATCCTCCACTGGACACCTACCTGGCTCACCCACTCACTTCCTTCAGATCTCTACTAATGAGCCCTTCCCCGATTCCCACCCCCTACCACAGTGCTCCCTGATGCCCTTTACCCTGTTCTGTTGCTGATACCCTTCCTTTTTATTGTGGTAAAATATACATGCATAACATAAAATTTACCATTTTAGCCATTTTTAACTGTATGATTCAGAGGCATTAAGTACAGTCAACTTTGTTCTGCAACCATCACCACAATCCATTTCCAGTACCTTTTCATCTTCCCCAAAAGGAAACTCTGTGCCCATTAAACTCCTCATTCCCCAGCACCCCCACCCAGGGCAGCCACTATTCTGCTTTCTGCCTCTGTGAATGTGATTGCTCTAGGGACCTCTTCAAAGTGGAACCATACACTATTTGCTATTTTGCATCTGGCTTCCCTGGTGGCTCAGACAGTAAAGAATGTGCCTGCAAAGTAGGAGAGTCGGGTTCGATCGCTGGGTTGGGAAGATCCCCTGGAGAAGCAAAGGACCACCTACTCCAGTATTCTTGCCTGGAGAATTCTACAGACAGGGGAGTCTCGTGGGCTACAGTCCATGGGGTCACAGAGAGTCGGACATGACTGAGTGATGACTAACACTTTTCACTTTCTATTTCACTTAACAGAATGTTTTCAAGGTTCATCCCTGTTGCAGCAGGTATCAGAATTTCATTTCTTTTTAAGGCCTAGTAATATTCCACTGTGCAGATATACTACATCTTATTTATCCACTCATCCTTCTGTGAACATTTGGGTTATTTCCATCTTTTGGCTATCATGAATAATGCTGCTGTGAACATGGCCGTACCAATACGTTTGAGTTCCTGCTTTCAATTCCTTGGGGTATATACTCAAAAGCGGAACTGCTGGATTATCTGGTAATTTCTATGCTTAATTTTTTGAGGGACAGCCACACTGTCTTCCACAGCAGCAGCAACATTGCACGTTCCCACCAACAGCACATAAGGGTCCCAACTTATCCACTTCTTCACCAACACTGTTGTTTTCTCTTAGTCCTTACTCCATTTTTCCTCAAATCATTTACTACCTGTCATACTATAATACTTGCTTTTTATATTGGCTGCCTCCCCTGAACTAGCACTTAAGACCTCTTAGGAATAGGGCGCTTGAGGACTTTCCTGGTGGTCCAGTGATTAAGAATTTGCCTCTCCTTCCAGAGGATATGAGGGTTCGATCCTTTGGCAGGGAACTAAGATTGCACTTACAACTTGGCCTACATGCTGCAACTAGAGAAAGTTCGTTTATCACAACAAGACCCAAAGCAGCCAAAATTTAAAAAATAAAAGGTATAGGACTTCTACTGCTGTAACCTCAGCATCTGGAACACACCCTGGCACATAGCAGGTACTCCAAAGATTTGAATGAAGGAATAAAATAGTTTAACCATAATTTTAGTCAGCATTAGAATTGCTAGGATAGATTTATCACACCAAGTGCCTTAAACTATGTCCAGTTTAGGGAAGAATCCAGACAAAGTTCATTACAAGGAATAGTTCAGTGGATGGTGGTTCCAACTCATCCTCATTAGCAATAGCCTCAGAACCACAAACACTATGACAACTGGTAGGAATCAAGGAAATTGTCATTCACGTCACTGACTTCAAGCCTTAGTTGATTTCATCAAAAGAGTCAGGAAAAAATTAAAACAGGCTAAGTGAACTAAAAAAAAAACTATGTATTAATACTTACAATTAATAAACAGCCTGTGAAAGCAATGTGTTTTATTTTAAAAGATCAAACCAACAGCAAAGAAAACCGACACTGGCCTTGGGCAGGCTTTTAATCAGATGTATGCAAGTACAGCTTGACCTGAAAACTTAACTACAGGCCTAATTTTAATATTTTGAGTTTTTTCTGTTGTTCAAATTTGGTGTCTGTTGTTTCACTTTGGTTTAAGAGTTGCTCATAAATAAATCAGATTTTCCATTCAATCATTACAAATGAACTAAAAAGCCATTTGATTTTTTTGCTGTGCAAGTCGGTTGGTTGCACACCATTGTATTAGAAGTTTCTTTCTCTCTTTAAGACCATGGTCTTCCTCAGTTGAAAATACTTTGATATATAAAGCAATGGATCTGATTTCAGTTCACCTATCTCTTCTCTAAGCAAAGTTTCCACGTCTTCTTCCTAAAGATGCTTATTCTCTCCAGAAGGCAACCACTTTGTTTAAATAGGTAACACCATTGTCAACCCCAAAGAACTTCCATGAGTCTCAAACGGGAGACCAGGAGCAATTCATTTCGAGCATGAAGAACTTTGCCTGCCTGATAAGAAGGAAATCTTGGTAGGATATTGTTTCAATTTGAATTATTCAAAAAGCAGATTATACTTTCAACACATACATACACGCAAGTGAAAGTAAGAAACGAAAAAGAAAAGTGATCTTGCACAGTTGGCCACAAAGCAAACTAAGAATATATGAAAAGACAGTCAACATTTCACAGTTCAGATTCACTGCAATTTAAACTTACAAATTATTCCAATAGAGCAACACCTGATTCTTGTAACCTACTCAGATGCCTTGATGTAGCTGATCAAGATGCATTTCAGGTGTGAAATAAACCCAGTGTTGAATCCAGACAGTGTTACTTGTAGTTTGGATTCTTTTACTCTCCTCATGTAGGCTTTCAGCAGACAGTTTTCTACAATGAACTCAGTACAATACCTAAGACCTCCTCAAAAACCAAGAGTCTTTCTACGGCTACATTGTTTTTTTCCTATATCAAGGTCACTTTGTTCCTTTATCATTGGTAGGACACAATGAAGAGTTATTTCTTCAACAGCAATACATGTACCATTTTTCCTAGTTACCCTCATATTCCCCCTCCACTGAGACGCATTTGTGGGAAATAGCAAAATCCCAAAGCCTGGGGTTACAGCTTGCATCCACTGGACAAGTGATCTCACTCTGCACCTCAGCTTCTTCGCCCGTACCTGACTCACAGGGTTCCTGTGATGTATAGCTATGGACCTGGCTTACAAGTACTTCATGTCTATTATTCTCATTTTTAGCAACCAGTCAGAGAAGATTTTGTGGACCACTTTCTCCTTGCCTGCAGCTTCCTCTGAAGAGGGGAACTGAACCCAATCCTTGGCCTTATGAATGCCCACGTAGCTATGGGAGTCAAGAGAACTCCAAAAAGGAAGTGGACCTCACACATCCAAATACTTCCCACTCCACCAGCACTCCGGAGGATCTTATCAACAGGAAACAAAAGCACAATACTACTATAATGAAGTGTCTGACTTCTTTTCTAATTAGAAAAGCCCAAAGATTGTAGCCCAGGGAACAGCTAAATATTTAGAATGTTAAATAAGTTATGAAGACCCAGGCCCCACCCACCTGTATTACCCTGTTGTTTATCCTATCCCTAACCATTTCAGAAGAAAAAGCTTGTGATGCTCAAATCTGCAGCAATGGGCATTTGTGCACCTGGTAAAACCTCCCTCTCTTGAAGTGCAGTCTGAACATTTGCAGGAGAAAACATAAGAGCTGCTTGCGTTTACAGATAAATGATGCTCTCAGCTCATATCCCATGACAGGCACCTAAACCAGAGGAATCCACCAGATTCCTTGATGCTCAGGTGGCATCAAGGATTGGATGTTACTTTCTTAAGCTTCAAGAACTTCCCTTTTTCAAGTTCAATTTGCCAGCAACCCACTTGAATCTCTTGCCACACAACCTACTCTGATTAAACACATATTCACAGTATAAGGGGGAAAAAAAAGGAAAGTGACTATTTTTGAAAGAGGGAAGCAGATAAATTTTGCTTATGTATCTTGGCAGATGAAATGCACTGCATCTTTCAAAATTTAAATCATCAGCACACCTCCTGGCAAGTTCAATTCTCAGATCACCAGTGGGCATCCCTTTTACTGCTCCATCTCTTTCTTTTTTCCCCCTGCTCCCGTAAACCTTCAGGCTGCTTCACTTCTGAGTCAGGGCCAAAAGTACTAGACAGGACTGCCCCCTGGATCTCATACATTCCCTAAAGCCCTTACCACAGGCAGTGACAAATTTCAGAGAATTTGCCATGGAGTTTCCTGTCTCTTCCTACTCCCCATCTCCATGACTCCTTAGCGAGAACTTAAAATAGGCTTAGGACCAAAACTCATTATTAACTACAGCTTTCAGGCTTCCGCACTCACCTGACCCAGGTCAGGCACTCTGTTGCCAAAACACGCCCAGCCAGGGGTGTGAGTTCTGCTCCCTGGTGGTCAGCTCCTAAGTAATTGAGAAAGAAAGAAAGCTGAATGCGAGATTGGACAGAAGTGGGTCCCTAATAGAAATTTTCAAATTCTACATTTCCACTTTCAGTTAACCTCCTTCCTGGAGAGACAACCCTCCTCCCTCCCCCAAAACACACACATACACACGCAGGACCGCCACCACCACCAGATTTGACAGGTAGGTTGGTGGGTTCACTTAGGTAAAGATTACTGGTCATTTCATCTGTTTCCAATATACAACTGACAAGTGAGACTAAGTACGCACAAACTTCGAACGCGCCGTGGGGCTGAAACTAAGAGAAGTGTTTGGCTGATCCCAAAGCACTTGTTTCCAGGAGCGGAGGCCAAGTATCCAAAGCCCGCATCCCCATCAGGCGTGAGCTCCGTCCACACTTCATCCGTCACCGCTCCCCGGGTTCTCTTCCGTTTTTCTAAAACCTCCCCACTGGGGCCCCCACATATGCATTCCTCTCCCTTGCAGCACAACGGAAGGCTGCATTTTAAGAAAGATTGTTTCCTTTAGCCTACTCACATAGGACATCTCCACGACCTCCCTCCCTGCCCCCTCGCCACCAAAACCCACTATTTTCTGCAGCTGCTGCTAGTTTCCAACTTGGGGGAATGCCTTTACAACCCAGAATGAGTAGCCTCAAAGCCAGTCGATGGAATCGAGAATTTTTTTTAACCTTAAATGAACACCCCCAAAATGCCCTCAGGAAAAGAACCCCCAGAATGCATGCAAGTGCATGAAAATCCACCAAGAACGAGAAGAGAGCGAGGCAAAAACTTCTGCTCCTGGGGACAGTACCAACTCCCCGCGCCCTCTACCCGGCCCCCAGCCGCTACCTTAGTGCCCGGGGAGCCACGCCACTTTGGCGGAGCAGGGCGAGGAGAGGGGGTTAGCAGCCGCTGGGTAATCCCATGTCCGCGAAGAGGGAGCTCGTTCCGTTAGGATGGAAGCGGAACACCCACACCTCCTCTCGGCGTGCGATTTCTCTCTCTCCACCCTCTGCCTCCTCCTCCACCACCACCACCTCCTCCTTCTCTCCTCCCACCCCAGCGAGCTAGAGGAAACGCTTCAGCAGCACATCCACATGGTTACTGCACTTCGAAGCAGCTCCTGGCAGCTTATATAGGCCGGGACGCTCCCTGGGCAATGTAGTCCGAGTCCGGGGTCGTGGCAGCGCCTGGGGCTGCGAGGGTGAACTACAAGTCCCAGAATCCCATGGGTTCCCAGGCTGGGCTCTAAATAGACGCGCACGGGGACAGGGAGGGGCGTCCTGCGGGGAGTCCGGGCTTCAAACCCGGCTCTGCGCCGAGAACCCGTTGGCTTAGGAACCCGCGACTCAAAACCACCCGTGGGGGGCGCCCCCAGCCCTTGGGGACGCTCCTCCGTCGGCTGCCCCATTTCTCTAGAATCCAGGTGTCATTGGGAGCAGGGGGCGGGGAAGAGCTCGGATTTCTGCTTTGGGAAGTTTTTACAAGCTGTTACCCACCCTTCCCCCGCTTTGAGTACCCAGCCAAGAATTTCAGAAATCCAGGGCACAAAAACTCCAGTGTTTGCGGTCAAGGATTAAAGGCGTGAGGTTGTCTTTATTTAAGCTGTTCCGCTTTCTTCGGGTTTGCACAGAAATCTAAGTCTGGGAGCAACGCAAGTGGGAACACAGGCAAGAGGCTTGAGAGCACTTTCCTGAACCCGAACTGCGCTTGTCTTTCCTTGCCCCTCAGGAGGTAAAGAAACGCAAGCGTCTCCGTGCACATGTAAAGGAGCCTGGTTGTGACTTGCCGGTGCTGAGATTGAGAGGCAGAAAATAAATACGAATCACGACCTCGGTGCTGACCCTGCTACAAGCAGCCCCTCTCCTCCCGGGAGTTGCAAATGCTTAAGTAAATAAACCGCAAACCAGAAAAATAAGGGCTTTGGAGCGAGCCGCTCACAAGAAGATGCGCGTCCAGGCGGGGCGCCCTCCAGCAGGTCCTACAGGGGCTTCCGGGACATAAAGTGGATTCAGCTCACTGCTAAGTGATACCTGGACATCCCGGGCTATCTGCTCAGGCTCCCGCTTTGGGAAGGTGGGCAAGTCGAGCCTCAGATGTGCGTTCATTCTCCCGACGTTTCCTGAGAGTGTACTGGGTGCCAGGCACTGGGGCATGGTGTTGAGTGTTCCACTGTGTTCCGGATAGGCACTGCCTACCGCCGCAAAAGATCTGCTACAACAGCAACAGCAATAATAATAATTGAGGAGTTTGACTCTTTTGAGCCCAGCCCACATGCGCTTTTCATGAGTTTTAACAACCCTTGACTTATTTATTGTCCCTATTTGACAGAGGCACAACTGAGAGCTCAAAGAAATCAGATGAATTCTCAAGATGACACCATCAGTTAAGTAGTGCAGCCCGGATTCCAATTCCAGCCTATAAGTATACTAAGTCCTTGTCTCCGGGGAAATCCGTCAGCACTACTTTAAATGGCCTCCCTCCCCATTTTGGGAGCAGCCTCTGAGCCCTTGGGCAAGTCATTTTTTATCTCTTTGCCCTAGTTTTGCCATCGGAGAGGGAGAAAAATCATTAGAATTTGCCAATCTTTTGTCAGGATTGCTTGATACAGAGTCCACAGTCTTGCGGACTTCAGCAACAAATTAGGGAAGCACCATAGCTAATAATTATTACTGACATAATAATGCCCAAAGTAATAATAATTATTGGCTAATAATAATTTAGATAATAATTATTGGATTCATGCCATGTGCCAGGCATTATTCTAAACTCTTCATGTACATTCTCTCATCAAGTCCTATTAATGAACTTTTTTTTTTAACTTATGAGAAAGTTGAGGCATAGAGAAGTTAAATAACTCCCAAAGTCACACAGCGGGGTAGGCTGTCTTGACTCCCAAACCTTGGTTCTTCTTTTTTTTTTTTTTCTTGGCTGCCTTAGGTTTTAGTTGCAGCATGTGGGATCTTAGTTTCCCAACCAGGGGTCGAACCTATGTCCCTTGGGATTCTTAACCACTGGACCACCAGGGAAGTCTCCCAATCCTTAGTTCTTAACCACTGCCATCCACAGCTTCCCCAATGTAAACATATACATTGTATTTGTCTGCTCATATAAGCATTTAATCAGCAAGAATGGTTATCACTTTCACTCTTGTCTCCTCTTTTTCAACATCATCCTCTGGTTGTTGGACACCACAGCCTTGTGCCTAAAGCCTCAAGCTACCAGTCCCATCAGCAAGATGCTCCCCTGACCTGTCACAAAAAATGAATCCACACCTTACATATCTGTCCCCTTTCTTCTTTTCCTTCATGAAAACAATCTGTTCCATTTCTAAATGGTTTGTGGCTCTATGTTTTAAATTCAACAAATCATTCTATGCTAACATAACTGGTAAACATTAAAGGTGATTATTTCCTGTGCTTCTAACTCAGAGAAACAGTGGGATTTTAAAGTGGGTTTTCTTAAGAAAACTTGGTCATGTCTGAGGGCTGGAGTTGGGTAATATTCATCCTCACCATACTGTGGACGCCTGACCTTTAACTGTTATCTCCACTGTCTTCTCATCGAGAAGACAAGTTTCATTAAAGGCAGGGGCCATCTTTTATTCATGGTTGTATTCCCTACCATTCCTAACTCAGAAAGCCTTAGTCCTTTGTCTGTGTATTTTTTTACATATGCCAAAAAAAAAAAAAAAGTTCATTCTAAAAAGGTGTTTTGACAGGAGGTGTGGCAGGCATGTGGCAAGCTAGATGAACGTATTTTCTGGGCACACACCTTGTAGCCCATTTGCGTCACAGACTGTTTCCTCTACCTGTATGTATGAATAGTCCTTTTCAACATTATGCAACTAACCTCAAGTTCTGGAAGCTACTGGGTCACCAGAAGGTAGTTGTAATAAATTTGCAATGATGCTCAGAAGTTCTCTGCGATGGTGTATGACTGGTGATTGATATCACAATAAAAGGGCCACTGCCCAACTCACCCTCCATTATCTATAGAGGTAAGGGGGCTTATTTGTCTTAGTTGTATTTTTCCCTAGAAAAATTTTCTAGATCTGTGCTCTCTAATACAGTAGCTACAAAACATTTGGGCACTTAAGATGTAGCTATTTGTAACTGAGATGTGAAGAAAGTGTAGAATACACACTAAACTTCAAACACTTATGACAGGAAAGTTAAAATATCTCATCAATATTTTTATATTGATCACATGGTAAAATGATAATATTCGGATATGAGTTAAACAAAGTAACTATTAAAACTAATGTCACCTCACATTGTATACCTTAATGTTACACAATATATAAATTATATTTCATTTTTAAAAAATTATGTTAGATATTTAATTCTATTTAAACTAATACATTTACTAAAGCATTATTTGGAATAAAAAATGAATGTCATCTGTTTCCTTTTAAACTTTTTTACTATATCACTACAATATTCAAAATTATGCACAAGGCTTATATCATACACAACTGGACAGTGCTGGTCTAGAGCACCGAGAGTCTGATTCTCAAGATCCAATTTGAGATGACGACCAGCCCTGAAAGCTGCCATTTATGACTCTGCCCTTGAAAATGCCCTATGCGGGGAAGTAGAAGGGCTCTGCAGTCAGGACGCTTTAACAGACTGAGCAGACATCTGAAGAACATCCAAAACTAGCACACCAGCTACCCCAGGGAAACCCTGCAAATAGAAACAGGTTCTCATCAGTGGCATTTAGCTAAAAATTGCAACTGAATTAATCTTCCTAGAAGCCCACCCACAAATGCTACCCTGATTAAGACAGCAAGATATGCTGGAGAAAGCAAAGATCGGGAAAAAAACAAAGGGTGTGGCCCCTAGCTGCACCCTTAATATCCATGTAACTGTGGCCAGTCACAGTGATTTTGATAGAGTGAAGCCAATGGTCTTTGTTCTGCCAACCTCACCAGATCACACACGTCATTGGACATGAGTGGCTTTGCAAGCTCACCCTAGTGTACCAAGACAACACTGTCAACAAGCATGAGAAAATGTTGATTGTGATGAAAGAAGACTCACCTCCAAACCAAACATCAGATTAATAGGGCAATATTAGTCCCCATTTTCGTCCAGGTAAAAGATTCTATTGCACTGGCCAAAAAGTTCATTTGGGTTTTATCAAAACATCTTACTTTATTTTTGTGGTGGAAGGATGTACTCACAGCCCTTTTGAGAATCTCAGAACCCACAGACATTTGCCCCAACACAACACAAATGTTCACAATTTTAGCATTAGTTCTTGGAATTCCTCATACCAACACCAACACCACCCCTCCACTCATTCATAGATACTCCTGCAAGACTAGATTGGCTTTTAGCTCCATCTTTCTGTGACATTGTCTCTCCCACCAGATAAACTCTTTGAAGATAGAGACCAGATCCCTATATTTGTATAGCATCTACCTCAGCTTTGCATACAGAGTAGGTGCTCAGCATTTACTGGCTAATTCACTATTGAAACCATAAGGATGACCAGAAGAAATGACTCAGAAACACACAGCAGCCCTGTCTGAGATGGGAAAAGTACAGTTGGCATTTGGACAAGAGCAAGAGAGAGAACAATTAGATACAGAGCTAGGAAAAGAGTGTTGGTAGCTCAGTTGTGTCCATTCTTTGCAACCCTGTAGCCCACCAGGCTCCTCTGACCATGGGATTCTTCAGGCAAGAATACTGGAGGGGGTAGCCCTTCCCTTCTCCAGGGAATCTTCCTGACCCAGAGATCGAACCAGGGTCTCCTGCATTGCAAGCAGATTCGTTTGCCGTCTGAGCCACAAGGAAAGCGTGGAGCTATAGGAAAAGCAAAATGTTTTCTCTGAGCTGAGGCTCTGGGCATTCTCTGAGACTAAGAAAAGGGATGAACCAGAAGAGGCCCTATAGTTGCTGTCCTATCTCTGGAGTTTAAAAGAGACTGTTGGGGACTTCCCTGCTGATCCAGGGGTTGAGAGTCCATCTTGCAGTGTAAGGAACACGGGTTTGATCCCTGGTCAGAGAACTAAGATCTAAGATTCCATATACCATGGAGCAACTAGGCCTGTGCACAACTACTGAGCCCATGCACAACTTCAGTCTGTGTGCCACAACAAAAGATCCTACATGATGCAAGCAAGGTCACGTGGGCAGCAGCTAAGACCCAAGGCAAATAAATAAATAAATACATAGATTTACTATTTGTCAGTAACCTTGCATGTGGAGGGAATATGGGCAAATTGTCAATGATATAAAATCCAGGAGGCAACATTATAGCTATAGAACACAAAAATGAAGTACTTACTACAACGTTAAGCTATATGAAAGTGATACCATCTCTGATTATTGCTGCCAATATTATCAAGAATCTCATGAGCAAATCAAAGGCATTATTGCTTTCTTACCCATTATCTTCCTGTGACACATGCAGAACAAAGGCTTTATTATCAACTCAGACATTTCCCTCCCTTTCCCGCCTCCCATCTGTAAGACTATTATCCTAAACTACTCTGGTAGCCAAGTTAGATCTCGGGACTTGAAGAAACCTTAGAAAAGGCCTCATTATCTTATCCTAGTGTTTGAACTGAAAGGAAATCTGTTTGCCAAAAGAAAAACAGAAAGCTCTTCCTTATAGAAGTAGCCAGCTAATACATGTAGAAGGAATAATCCAATTAGAAAATCACCATTTTGTAGCTTCTGCAGTAAACATTTGTTTAGACAGTATCAATAAATACCAAACTTCCTGGGTAAAATGTTGATGGGGAAAAATAAATTCATATGGTCTGTAAAACTCAGCCTCCTCACCATCCAGGAATTATGAAGGGGCTTCCCAGGTGGCACTAGTGGTAAAGAACTCCCCTGCCAATGCAGGAGACATAAGAGATGTAGGTTCAGTCCCAGGTGGGGAAGATCCCCTGGAAGAGGGCATGGCAACCACTCCAGTATTCTTACCTGGAGAATCCCATGGACAGAGGAGCTGGCAGGCTACAGTCCATAGGGCTGCAAAGAGTCAAACATGACTGAAGCTACTGAACACACGTGCGTGTAAGTGGACCTTTATAGTGAAGAGATATGGCAATCGCCCAACATTAACCAAGTAATAAAATTTACTATCAAAAATACTGGGACAAGCAAACACTATTTACATCCTGATATGATTCTTCTGTAAGAAGCCCGTGATATTACACGTGAAACATTCTTGCCCAAAATATTTCACCATACAGTCAAACTAACCCAGGATATGGGCATTCCACAAGACCATTGGTATAAACTCTTCAAATAAATCCATGTCACAGGGAAAAAAAAATAGCAGGAGGACTATCTGGATTTTAAAAGACTAAAACAAATATAGCAACTAAATACTACAACTAAATACAACATGTCACCAGTGACTGGATCCTGAATTGGAAGAAACAAAAAAATCTTTGGAAGATATTTTTCAGCAACTAGAAAAATTTGAATCTAGGTTGTATATTAAAGAATGTTGTGAAATTATTGAGGTGGGCCTGGCAGCCCACTTCAGTATTCTGGTCTGGAGGATCCCATGGACAGAGAAGCCTGGAGTCACAGAGTCAGATATGACTGAAATGACTGAGCATGTGGAATTACTAATTTTCTTGGGTGTGATAATGGTATTATAGAGGAGAATGCCCTGTCCTTAGGAGATGTACCCTAGAGTATTTAAAAGTGGCATCTTGTGGTCTCTGAAACTTACTCGCAAAACATGCATATGTATGCAATCTTAAAAAAATCATGTTTATGTATTTGTGCTTGTCTATTTACTCAAAAAATGATCTAAAATCTTGCCAAATTTTAGATATTTCTATGACCATTTTCCGATCATTTCACAGTTATGCTGGAAAACTATTTCATACCTTTGAAGGTGATAGTTAAGTGCAACAAATTATTTTAAACTTTCCATTTAGCTTTTTAAGTAAAATGTAAAACAACTTAGTTACTATAACTAGGCAAATTGGTGTCAAAGGTGTCCAAATTATGAGTAATTCATCGCAATATATTCTTTTTAGGGTTTTTCAAGTCAACCAGGAAAGCAAAGCAAATGATGCATAAGAAAAGAGAAGTGGAAAACTTAAGAATTTTTATGGGCTTCATTTTCCCCTAGTCCTGGGAAAGTTATTTAATGATCAATAGACCTGGTCACTAAAGCAAGTACTGAAATCTACTTAATTCAGTTACCAGTCAAGCAGAACCTGCAGCTTTTGCACTTCCTGTGTTGCATCAGCATATCCAGACTCAAGAGAGTAAACTGCTTCCTTTTGTTCCCACTTAATTTTGTTCCCAGATTTAAAGTAGTATTTTCCTCTAATTGTAGTTTTAGGATATGGGTAATCTGCATCATGAGTTCAACCCAGATGGAGAGTCTGAGGTTAATCCTTTATGAAACAGATCAGTGAGGTGGGGGGTCAGCCAAGGGAAGTGGGATTGGAGGCGTGGGGGGTCAAGTAGAGGAATTATACAGGAACATTTTATTGGCTGCTTAAGTAGCTGGCCGGAGAAGGTAATGGCAACCCACTCCAGTACTCTTGCCTGGAAATTCCCATGTACGGAGGAGCCTGGTAGGCTGCAGTCCATGGGGTGGCACAGAGTTGGACACGACTGAAGCAACTTAGCAGCAGCAGCAGCAAGTAGCTGGCGGTCAGTACTGAACTAATATTAAGGGGTACCTACGTACTCTAGGACACGACTGAGCGACTTCATTTTCACTTTCATGCATTGGAGAAGGAAATGGCAACCCACTCCAGTACTATTGCCCGGAAAATCCCATGGACAGAGGAGCCTGGTAGGCTATAGTCCATGGGGTTGCAAAGAGTAGACACGACTGAGAGACTTCACTTTCACTTTCACGTACTCTAGGACCGGCCTCCCTGATGGCTCAGTGGTAAAGAACAGGCTTGCCATTGCAGGAGACATGGGTTCAGTCCCTGGGTCAGGAAGATCCCCTGGAGGAGGAAATGGCAATCCACTCCAGTACTATTGCCCAGAAAATCCCATGGACAGAGGAGCCTGGTAGGCTATAGTCCATGGGGTTGCAAAGAGTGGACACAACTGAGAGACTTCACTTTCACTTTCACGTACTCTAGGACCAGCCTCCCTGGTGGCTCAGTGGTAAAGAACAGGCTTGCCATTGCAGGAGACATGGGTTCAGTCCCTGGGTCAGGAAGATCCCCTGGAGGAGGAAGTGACAACCCACTCCAGTATTCTTGCCTGGAGAATCCCATGGACAAAGAAGCCTGGCGGGCTGCAGTCCATGAGGTTGCAAAAGAGTGGGACATAACTGAGCGACTGAGCACACACATAATCTGTCTACTGGGTTCTATACCGGGCATTGAGAAAAGAGAAAAAAACTGAGTAGAATACAAAGTGTTTTGCTGTCTACTTTTCTTCTTTTTTAATATTTATTTACTTATTTATTTATTTGGGGGCTTCCCTGATAGCTCAGTTGGTAAAGAATCTGCCTGCAATGTAATTCAATTCCTGGGTTGGCAAGATCCCCTGGGGAAAGGCTAGGCTACCCACTCCAGTATTCTTGGACTTCCCTTGTGGCTCAGCTGGTAAAAAAAAAAATCCGCCTGCAATGTGAGAGACCTGGGTTTCATCCCTGGGTTAGGAAGATCCCCTGGAGAAGGGAAAGGCTACCCACTCCAGTATGCTGGCCTGGAGAATTTCATGGACTACAGTCCACGAAATCGCTCAGAGTCGCTAAGAGTCAGACACGACTGAGCGACCTTCACTTTCACTTTCAGGTGGTACTAGTAGTAAAGAACCTGCCTGCCAGTGCAGGAGACATAAGAGATGAGGGTTCGATCCCTCAGTCGGGAAGATCTCCTGGAGGAGGGCATGGCAACCCACTCTTGCCTGGAGAATCCCACGGACAGAGGAGCCTGGTGGGCTACAGTCCCATGGGGTTGCAAAGAATTAGACACAACTGAAGTCACTTAGCAGCATTTATTTAGTTAGCTTTCTCAGGTCTTAGCTGCAGCATGTGGGATCTAGTGCCCAGACCAGGGACCAAACCCGGGCCCCTGCATTGGGAGTGTGGAGTCTAAGCTTCTGGACCACCAGGGAAGTCCCTGGTTTTTCCTTTATCATTACGTTCCTTCCAAAGGAATTTCAGACTTTTAAAGGCAGAATTTGAGGGTAACAAATAGGAAGTCTGGCTGCTTTTTAACCATAGTTGTAGCCCTCAGATGGCCTTTCATCCCATTCCTTTCGTTGTTCTTCAGTACAGTAATATTTTGCAGACCTAGCAATTGAGACCGAGATCGGCTTATGCTGTCCATGTCCTCTGGCCTTCTTTAATTACTTTACTACTGTTGAGGGTGGTGAACTGATTAAAGAAGGGAATATTTCTCCCTTGATAAAGATGCACATTATAAAGATGATCCTTTGTCATGGAAACACTTATATTGAATATAATATAGCAAGTGAAGGAGAGGAATAGCTTCTTGTGAGTAGTTTCTCTATTCAACTCTCCCTCAAACAAACTCTTTAAATTACACTTATCTGTTCTACTTAGGGGTATAAGGAGGAAGCAGTACATTTATTTTACAGGGAGTCAAAGTCTCACTCAATACCTTAGGTACTTTGAGAAATATTAATAGATGAAACTGACAATCTTTGATGCCAATGAGCAATTCTATACAGATAGGTGTTCTCTTATCTTATAAGAACAAAAAATTCAACAAGCATATAGTACTCCCATCATCAAAAATAAATAAGGATTTGTAAAAGAGAAACATTATTGTTTCCAAAAGAATACCATTCATAGGAAAAGCAAGGCCATTCTGAGTTTCCAGATGTACTGTTTTCTATCTGAATGAAAAAAGAACAGCATATATTATGGCTCCATGAAAATAATTCCATATAACAACAAGTAATAGATCTGATCTTTCCAAAAAATGATCCCAGTAAGGATTTACTGATGTTTTTTCTTTTAAAAAAATTATTTATTTATTAGGCTGTACTGGGTCTCTTAGTTGCAGCCTGTGAACTCTTAGTTGTGGCATGTGGGATCTATTTTCCCAACCAGAGATCGAACCTGGGCCCCAGATTGGGAGTGCAGAATCTTAGCCACTGGACCACCAGAGAGGTCCCTACCAATTATTTTTAACTTGTACATAGACTGAATGATCATTTGACCTTCTGAAAGACCAAAATGTCTGAGTTCACCCGGTTTTGAAAAAGTTCACTTGGCTTGAGAAGTAGGGTGAAAAGTTGCTATTATAAAGATATTATGTCTGTTGCCCTTGATTTTTTTTTTTAAAAAAAGAAGTGTACATTCTGACCTCAAATCAGTATTAGAAATTAGGTTCTCAGATTAAATTAGCCTTTATTTCTTTTCCACTTAATTTATTTTCAGAACATGATCACAAGGGAAGAGGCACCAATATTAAAAGAGAAAAGAAAAAAAAAGACTTCTTATAATGCTAACCTATTTTGGAGCCATGTTTTGAAGCCATAAGGTGGTACTTGGTGACATGTCAACCCACATTCAAAATAAAAGAGGGAAAATACTGTCATGTGTCAGATGGAATAGTTCTTAATCAGCAAGTAATTAAATTTCGATAATTTAATTAAATCATAATTTTAAATTATAATTTAATTATAATCTTATAATTATATATTATTAAATTATAATATAATCTTATAATTTTAAAATACATAATATAATTTAATTTAAATTATAATCTCTTTTTGTTACTATCTCATTTAACAAAATTTATCTCATTTGTTACTATATCATTCTGTAGTGAAAGCAGAAAAATCTTGGGGAAATGAGGGAACAATAGAGTTTGCCTTAAAAGTCTATGTGCAGGGGGCAAGGGAGGGGAATGAGGTCATAGGTTCCCATCATTTTCCCGTAGAGAATAAGCCTGTTGGAAGTTTGGGAAATTTTTCCCTCATAGGATGCAACACCTTGCTAGAAACATGTGCTTCCTTCTCAAAATTGCTTTGGCTATTCAGGGTCTTCTGTGGTTCCATACAAATTTAAGAATTATTTGTTCCAGTTTTCTGAAAAAATGTCATTGGCATTTTGATAGAAGTACATTGACTCTGTAGGTTGCCTTGGAGTGTGGTCATTTTAACACTGTTAATTCTTCCAATTCATGAGCACGACAGATCTTTCCTGTATTTGGATTGTTTTCAGTTTCTTTCATCACTGTCTTATAGTTTTCCAAGAACAGGTCTTTACCTCCTTAGATGAATCTATTCCTAGGCATTTTATTCTTTTTGATACTATTAAATATGTTCTTGTCTTATCAATTTCTTTTTCTGACAGTTGTTAGTATATGGAAACAGCAGAAATTTCTGAATATTAATTTTGTATCCTGTATCTTTACCAACACTGATGTTCTTTAGATTTAAATAAAGAAAGAGAGAGATTTCAGTAAATGACTGTGAGGCCTAAATTTTCAAGGTCACAGGGGTTGGATAAGCACTGTGTAAATCAAAGTGATGAGGTTTGCAAAAATAAGTAAGAGAGAACAGAGGGGAACACAGAGGAGATGCTCAACAGAAAGTAAGATACTGGGAGTGAAGTCGAGGATGGCCAATATCTAGAACTGTCTACAGTCCTGATCATTTCCTTGTCTAATCCCAAGCCATTTGTGGCCACGTAACGTGCCACCACCACTGTGTGAGGCAGTGTAACCAAGTAGCAAATAGCGGCGGTGCTACCATCACACTGCAGAAATCCAAGTCCCACTTTCCAATCCCAGTATTCCACTTACGAGCCCCATGACTCTGGGCAAGACCTATATTGGCCCCTTTCCAGATAAGTAATTTACCCAAACTCTCTGAGCCTCAATTTCCTCATTGGTCCAATTTGTATCATTATAGAACTTCCCTCATTGCCTTGAAAGTGAAAGTAAAAGTCGCTCAGTTGTGTCCAACTCTATACAGTCCATGGAATTCTCCAGACTAGAATATTGGAGTGGGTAGCCATTTCCTTCTCCTGGGGATCTTTCCAACCGAGGGATTGAACCCAGGTCTGCTGCATTGTAGGCGGATTCTTTACCAGCTGAGCCACAAGGGAAGCCCAAGAATACTGGAGTAGGTAGCCTATCCCTTCTCCAGTGGATCTTCCTGACCCAGGAATCAACTGGGGTCTCCAGCATTGCAGGCGGATTCTTTACCAACTGAGCTATCAGGAAAGCCCTATCTAAGTGCTCAGCACATAGTAAATACTCAAGAGATTATTAGTTAATGCTCCAGTTTATTATTATCATTATTAATGCAACTTTACTCCTTGCACACAAAGGCATTTAATCAAATAGCTGGTATGCAAAGCTATGTACACAGTGAAGTCCTTTAGTTGAAAAGTAGTTTCTATAAAAGGATACTTGACAATGGAATTTTTTTTTTTCTTTTTGGCCACTAGGCTTGTGGGATCTTAGCTCCCCAACCAGGGATTGGATCCAGGCCCTCAGCACTGAGCGCATGAAGTCTTAACCCCTGGACCATCAGGGAATTCCCAATAGTGGAAATTTTATAAAGGATTGGTCTACTCACTCTTTTCTTTTGCTGATGAGGGAACAGACATCTAAAGATTCAGTGACCCTTCCAGTTCACAGAGATACACAGAGGCCACGTGGGGTTGAGAAGCCATGCTTCATGACCCTATGCAGGACCTCAGTCCACTGACTCAGATATCTAAGACTGAAACTGCTAAATTAATATAGCAAAACTGCTATCTATTCTCTTAATCAGCTCTTTATTGTTAGCTTTAAAACAGAAGCCAAGATTACAATTCTAATGCTATTTACTTCTGTCATTTTATTCTATATATTATATTAAATCCACTATTTATTTTATTTAGGTTTTATTCCATTGAGCTTTTGGCTTGTCCATTAACAGGGCCAAATTCCAACAGGAAAGAGACACTTTTCCATGGTGAAATCACAAGAATGTCCTGAATTCCCAACTGTTTTTTCTGTTGCTATGACCCAGAGAAAAAATTCCTCAAAGAACAACAGTGGAGTCATTCCATGAGTGACTTTTTTTTTCCCACAATTAAAAAAAAATAACAACAATAATAAAAATTATCCTAGAAATGGGAGGAGAAAAAATCCAGAATGCTTACTTTTTTGGTCATATTTCCCAGGGGAGCAAGTATGACACAGTTCCTTTTTCTTTTCTGCAATTATTTTCTAATTAATTTGCTCCTGGTCCAGTTTAATTTTATTCATTTCTATGGCCATTGCATCATACCTAAATGAGCTTCCTCTTTCTATTGTTAGACAAACTTTCTCAAAATATTTTAAAATTTGCTACTTCCTCTCTGTTCTGTTTTGTGGGTGAAGCATTTTATTCAGACACTTCCCTCTGAGTCCTCTTGAGATATGAAGTTTCATGATAATTCGTGGGTGGGAGACTTGGAGAAAGTTTTGACAGTTGTAGGAGGACCGTTTGTGAGATGACATTTATTGTGTGCTACTGGCTTATCTACGGATGTGCCTCTGGTGTCTGCTATGCTAGACTTAGTAAGTTGTCATTAACAATAATGATGATGATGATAGACCCATTGTAATAGAGACCATTTACAGAGCCCTTTTAAAAAGTTTTATTTATTTTTGGCTGTGCTGCCTCTTCGTTGCTGTTCAGGCTTTTCTCTAGTTGCAGCAAGTAGGGGCTACTCTCTAGCTGCGGGGCATGGGTTTCTCATTGCGGTGGCTTCTCTTGTTGCTGAGCACAGGTTCTAGGGCTTGGACTTCAGTAGTTGTGCTTCTCAGGCTCTAGAGCACAGGCTCAGTAGCTCTGGTGCAAGGGATTAGTTGCTCTCAGCATGTGGGATCTTCCTGGACCAGGGATGGAATCTGCTACCTCTTGCACTGGTTTACCACTGAACCACTAGGGAAGCTCCTATTATATGTTAAGTGCTTTACCTAGATCATCCTATTTAGTCCTGATCGAAGTCCTAAAGTGTGGATTTTCTAACTCTATTTCATAGATGAATCCCAAAACTTAATTAAGTTGCCCAAGATCCTCTAACTTGTAAGCAGCAAGGGCTGTCTGAGTCCTAAGCTCTTACTCATTACGTCCATATTTCTCCAACTGTAGTTCTGAGAACAGCAGTAAGAGCAGTACTGGGGCAATTGTTAGAAGAGATCTGGCACATTCAGGGCGGTACGCCAGCCATAGACTGGGGAAATTGTTAGAAATGCAAATTCTCCTGCTGCATCCCAGATCTGCTGAATCAGAAATGCAGGGAGTGGGGCCCAGTAGTCTGTGTTTTAAGCAGCTCTCTGAGTGATTCTGGTGGATGCTGAAGGTAGAGAGCATCAGCTGCAGCATTCTACATTTCATAGCAGCAGTCCCCAACCTTTCTGGCACCAGGGAGAAGTTTTGGGGAACACAATTTTTCCACACACCATGGCAGAGGGGTTGGTTCGGGGAGGATTCAAGCACATTACATTCACTGTGCACTTTATTTCTATTATTACATCGGCTCCACCTCAGATCATCCTCTGTTAGATTCCAGAGATTGGGGACGCCTGCTTTTTAGGCAGAAAGGCATCACACCCATGAAGAGGGAATTGGGAGGTTTTCTGGAAAGTGACTCCAGGAACTCTGGGTTGGTTGCCTGGTCAGGAGCTGGCTCAGACCTGTGGGTTCCTGTCTCTCACAGGGATGTCTTGGACTTTTCCTGATTCTAGAGGCCCCCAGATCTCCAGGGGCTGGGTGGTTGGTCTTTCTTTGAATTCCTCTCAAAAGTCAGCCTCTAAGCTCAAACTGCCTGTGCCTGAACCCTAAGTGGTTATCATCAACCTCCAGTTCCTGCCCTGATCCCATGCAAAACCACTCTCACACTTTTCTAGTGACAAGTTCAGTTCAGTTCAGTCGCTCAGTCGTGTCCGACTCTTTGCGACCCCATGAATCACAGCGTGCCAGGCATCCCTGTCCATTACCAACTCCCGGTGTTCACTCAGACTCACGTCCATCGAGTCAGTGATGCCATCCAGCCATTTCATCCTCTGTCGTCCCCTTCTCCTCCTGCCCCCAATCCCTCCCAGCATCAGAGTCTTTTCCAATGAGTCAACTCATCGCATGAGGTGGCCAAAGTACTGGAGTTTCAGCTTTAGCATCATTCCTTCCAAAAGAAATCCCAGGGCTGATCTCCTTTAGAATGGACTGGTTGGATCTCCTTGCAGTCCAAGGGACTCTCAAGAGTCTTCTCCAACACCACAGTTCAAAAGCATCAATTCTTCGGCACTCAGCCTTCTTTACAGTCCAACTCTCATGTCCATACATGACCACAAGAAAAACCATAGCCTTGACTAGACGGACCTTAGTCGGCAAAGTAATGTCTCTGCTTTTGAATGTACTATCTAGGTAGCTCATAACTTTTCTTCCAAGAAGTAAGCGTCTTTTAATTTCATGGCTGCAGTCACCATCTGCAATGATTTTGGAGCCCCCAAAAATAAAGTCTGACACTGTTTCCACTGTTTCCCCATCTATTTGCCATGAAGTGATGGGACTGGATGCCATGATCTTTGTTTTCTGAAATGTTGAGCTTTAGGCCAACTTTTTCACTCTCCACTTTCACTTTCATCAAGAGGCTTTTGAGTTCCTCTTCACTTTCTGCCATAAGGGTGGTGTCATCTGCATATCTGAGGTTATTGATATTTCTCCTGGCAATCTTGATTCTAGCTTGTGCTTCATCTAGCCCAGCATTTCTCACGATGTACTCTGCATAGAAGTTAAATAAGCAGGGTGACAATATAGAGCCTTGACGTACTCCTTTTCCTATTTGGAACCAGTCTGTTGTTCCATGTCCAGTTCTAATTGTTGCTTCCTGACCTGCATACAGATTTCTCAAGAGGCAGGTTAGGTGGTCTGGTATTCCCATCTGTCTCAGAATTTTCCACAGTTTATTGTGATCCACACAGTCAAAGGCTTTGGCATAGTCAATAAAGCAGAAATTGATGTTTTTCTGGAACTCTCTTGCTTTTTCGATGATCCAGTGGATGTTGGCAATTTAATCTCTGGTTCCTCTGCCTTTTCTAAAACCAGCTTGAACATCAGGAAGTTCACGGTTCACGTACTGCTTGGAGAATTTTGAGCATTACTTTACTAGCGTGTGAGATGAGTGCAATTGTGCGGTAGTTTGAGCATTCTTTGGCATTGCCTTTCTTTGGAATTGGAATGAAAACTGACCTTTTCCAGCTGGCATATTGAGTGCAGCACTTTCACAGCATCATCTTTCAGGATTTGAAACAGCTGAACTGGAATTCCATCATCTCCACTAGCTTTGTTCATAGTGATGCTTTCCAAGGCCCACTTGACTTCACATTCCAGGATATCTGGCTCTAGATGAGCGATCACACCATCATGATTATCTGGGTCATGAAGATCTTTTTTGTACAGTTCTTCTGTGTATTCTTGCCACCTTTTCTTAATATCTTCTGCTTCTGTTAGGTCCAGACCATTTCTGTCCTTTAGCGAGCCCATCTTTGCATGAAATGTTCCCTTGGTATCTCTAATTTTCTTGAAGAGATCTCTAGTCTTTCCCATTCTGTTGTTTTGCTCTATTTCTTTGCATTGATCACTGAAGAAGGCTTTCTTATCTCTTCTTGCTATTCTTTGACATTCTGCATTCAGATGCTCATATCTTTCCTTTTCTCCTTTGCTTTTCACTTCTCTTCTTTTCACAGCTATTTGTAAGGCCTCCCCAGACAGCCACTTTGCTTTTTTGCATTTCTTTTCCATGGGGATGGTCTTGATCCCTATCTCCTGTACAATGTCATGAATCTCATTCCATAGTTCATCAGGCACTCTATCTATCAGATCTAGGCCCTTAAATCTATTTCTCACTTCCACTGTATAATCATAAGGGATTTGATTTAGGTCATACCTGAATGGTCTAGCGGTTTTCCCTACTTTCTTCAGTTTAAGTCTGAATTTGGCAATAAGGAGTTCATGATCTGAGCCACAGTCAGCTCCTGGTCTTGTTTTTGTTGACTGTATAGAGCTTCTCCATCTTTGGCTGCAAAGAATATAATCAATCTGATTTTGGTGTTGACCATCTGGTGATGTCCATGTGTAGAGTCTTCTCTTGTGTTGTTGGAAGAGGGTGTTTGCTCTGACCAGTGCATTTTCTTGGCAAAACTCTATTAGTCTTTGCCCTGCTTCATTCCGCATTCCAAGGTCAAATTTGCCTGTTACTCCAGGTGTTTCTTGACTTCCTACTTTTGCATTCCAGTCCCCTATAATGAAGAGGACATCTTTTTTGGGTGTAAGTTCTAAAAGGTCTTGTAGGTCTTCATAGAACCGTTCAACATCAGCTTCTTCAGCGTTACTGGTTGGGGCATAGACTTGGATAACTGTGATATTGAATGCTTTGCCTTAGAGACGAACAGAGATCATTCTGTAGTTTTTGAGATTGCATCCAAGTACTGCATTTTGGACTCTTGTTGACCATGATGGCTACTCCATTTCTTCTGAGGAATTCCTGCCCCCAGTGGTAGATATAATGGTTATCTGAGTCAAATTCACCCATTCCAGTCCATTTTAGTTTGCTCATTCCTAGAATGTCGACGTTCACTCTTGCCATCTCTTGTTTGACCACTTCCAATTTGCTTTGATTCATGGACTGACATTCCAGGTTCCTATGCAATCTTGTTCTTTACAGCATTGGACCTTGCTTCTATCACCAGTCACATCCACAGCTGGGTATTGTTTTTGCTTTGGCTTCATCCCTTCATTCTTTCTGGAGTTATCTCTCCACTGATCTCCAGTGGCATATTGGGCACCTACTGACCTGGGGAGTTCCTCTTTCGGTATCCTATCATTTTGCCTTTTCATACTGTTCAGGGGGTTCTCAAGGCAAGAATACTGAAGTGGTTTGCCATTCCCTTCTCCAGTGGACCACATTCTGCCCACTCTCTCCACCGTGATCTGCCCGTCTTTGGTTGTCCCGTGGGCATGGCTTGGTTTCATTGAGTTAGACAAGGCTGTGTTCCTAGTGTGATTAGGTTGACTAGTTTTCTGTGACTGTGGTTTCCGTGTGTCTGCCCTCTAGTGACAAGGGAGAGGAGTAAGTATGAATGTTGAGGGGTAGACCTCTGCTAGTGCTCAGACTCACCATGTCCAGCTGTGTCCCCAGCCAAAGCACATGGTCCTACTCTTCAGAGGATGCCCTGTGCACCTGCTGACCTTCTGCTGCAATCCCAGACTGCATCCAGGGATAATGCCAGAACTGAAATATGTTAGCTTCCTATTGCTGCCATAAACAATGATTACAAACTTAGTGACTTAACCAACACAGATTCATTATCTTAGGGTTTCACAGGTCAGAAGATCAATAAGGGTCTCACTGAGCCAAAAACAATGTCCCTTCCTTTCTTTCTGGGGGCTCTACAGGAAAATCTGTTCCCTTTTGCTCTCTGCAGGAAAAATCTGTTCTCTTCCAGTGGCTGCCCACTGGAAGACAGTCCGTTTCTTCACCTTGAACATCAATAACATTGCATCTCTCTTGATCTTTCTTCCCTAGTCACAGCTTCCTCTGACCATAGAGAAGAAGAGTTCTGCTCACCTAATGTGATCAGACTGAGCAGGACTATCTCCCCATCTCAAGAACCTTAACTTCATCACATCTGCAAAATCCCCTTTGCCACATAAAGTAACATATTTATAGATTCTGAGATTAGGATGTGGACATCTCTGGGGCCATTATTCTGCCTACCAGAGTTTCCTCTTGTAGCACAGGGCACAATATTCTTTTTTAGAGACTACAGTTGCAAATTGCAAGAGATAGAACATGGTGAGAAAATGAATTCATATATCATTTAGAGGACTAAACAAGTCATGTTTCCTTGATTCCAAGACCATTTACTGAAATATATATCCCTGCTTTGAAAATCTTTTTTTGAGGGAAAAGGAAGCTCAACCATATTATAGGTATCCCTAGCTCACAAGAAATATCCAGAATTCAGAAACAATACAGTGGGATGGAAATGTGTCGCAAAATCAAAGGATACAATAATATTATCAATCAGTGTCTACTTCCCTTTCTATACCTGCATATTTGGTCTCAATAAGATATAATTATGAAGTAGGCAAGGTAGGAGATTAAGGCACATAGATGCTTAATGACTAAACTTTAAGTTTCCTAAACAAATGCCGGGACCCAAAGCCAATCTTTGGGTCTGATGCCGGGACAATCTCTATTTTGGGAGGCACGTCTTTACAGAGAGATATTATTTCCTCAGTGATCAACGAGCTTTGGGTCACAGACCCCTAGGAAACCAGTAATTAAAAGTATTGGGAGTTCATGCAGATGCTAAGCATTGCCTGAAGCCTGAAAAGGTAATGTACTTCTGAACCTTTCAAATATGTCCAGGAACTGGTATGATTGAATACGCAGTTCCTTTGCTAATGTACTGCCTTCAGAGAAGCATCCTGACGTTTCATTTTCCAAATTAAGTGGGGTACTAAAAGTAAAATTTCCATTGTATGAGCATCTGAAATAGAAATATATGTTTACTTTTTTTCTTGAAAAAGTTGGGAATCATTTTTCTTCATCATTTCTTTTAACTTTCCATCTTTACAGATAGGAGGGTCAACCAGATGGATGTACCAGTACCTCCATTCAATAGTTATGTGACAATCCATTTTAATTCATCCAGTAAGAATTTCTTGTAGATCCACTAGGTGTCAAGCACAATTCCAGGCACTGAGGCTATAGCAGAAAAGAAAACACGAAAATTCTTGCCCTTGTGGAATTGACATTAAAACCCTTAAAACATGTGAAATACTTAGAACATTGCTTGGTTCTGAGGAATAGCTGGAGAATTATTAGTTTTCATGATTATTATAATTATCAAGTTATGTAATATCTAAAATGAGCATTCTAAAGTTTGTTTGTTTGTTTTTTAAATAGGACACATTCCTCTTTATATTTAGAGAGGAGAAATGTGAAGTCCAAAGAGGCAGAAACATTTTGCCGTGGGGTTCTTTCATTAAGCATTCTTTAGCATCATCATGTGGTGAAACCACTGATTTGGAAAGCCTGTTAACTGAGGCTTATTTATTTATTTGTGACTGTGCTGCACAGCTTGCAGGTTGGTAGTTCCCCAACCAGGGATTGAACCCCAGGCCCCTACAAGTGGAAACACTGAGTCTGAACCACTGGACCACCAGGGAATTCCCTAACTGAGGCTTAAAACGTTCTGCTAGTTTGTGCCGCGGCCAATGAGAAAAATTTATACAGAGAGAACTTTATGTGGTTCGCTTTTTTCTTTTTTTTCTTGTTCAAGTTGTTTCATCTCGCTTCGCTCACTCCTTCAGAGCTGATGCACACTAGTGATGAGGACACGGACACCAGCCTGCTCAGGACTCTCGGCATCCTCATCACTGAGACTCGGCCTCATCCAGCTCTGACTGCGGCTAACACTCAGGGTGTCTGTATTTCCCCTTCAGCCGTCACAAAGAGGAAGCCTGGTTTGCCCAGCTGCTTTCTCCGCCCACAGCTCCACTGCAGGCTCACAGGAGTCTATGGTTTAGCTGTACTTAAGTCACGTTGCCATCCCAAGTCAGATCAGCTGTAACTGGAAGTTCAGGCAAAAGTGTCATGGGCACCAGTAACACTTACAGCAATGGTTGGTGGGCCACCCTCAGGCTCAGGAGGTCTTTAGGTGGGGCCCAGGAATTTGCATTGCTAATAAGTTCCCTCCAAACGCTATTGACTCTGCTGGTGAATCTTGTGTGTCTGTGTGTAGCAGATATATATACATATATATATATATCTTCTTTATCCATTGCAGATATTCACTAAGGTTGCTTCTATATCTCAGCCATTGTAAATAATGCTGCTATGAACACTGGAGTGTATGCATCTATTCTCAGCAGTATTTTTTATTTTTTCAGCTGTATACCCAGGAGTAGAATTGCTGGACCATAGGATAATTCAACTTTTAGATTTTGAGAATTTTCCATACTACTTCCCACAGTGGCTGCACCAATTGACATTCCCACCAACAGTGTTTAAAGGTGAACTTTTCTCCATATCCTTGCCAACATTCCTATCTGTGTTCTCTTTGATGATAGCCATTCTGATGAGATCAGACCAGTTAATCCTAAAGGAAATCAATCCTGAACATTCATTGAAAGGACTGATGCTGAAGCTGAAACTCCAATACTTCTAGGAGTTTTATGGCTTCCAGTCTTAGTTTTAGGTCTTCAATGCATTTTGAGTTTATTTTTGTATATGATGTTAAAGAAGGTTTTAATTTCATTCAGACTGGAAAAACCAAGGGCCAAAAACATGGGGCAGGGGCATCTAGGTGGAAACCCTTGAGAAATGTGGCTTTGCAGACTTCCCTGAGCTTCAGAGCTTGCTGAGAACTAGTACTGAGTGTGGAGAAGCAGCAGTTCCCTGATATGGGAAGACCCTGAAGGACTCCATGCCCCAGGCACTGCCCCCACCCTCTTGCCTGCCAGGCATTATGCTGGTTAAGTCTCACTAGGGCCAAAGTGAAGAAAAGCTGGGTCTCAGAAAGAAGAAAAGAGATTTAACTCTAAAGGAGATGCAAGAATTAACTAGCAAGGTAGAGAAGTTAGAATCCCTCAGGCATTGTCAGTGGGCATGTAAACTGGTATAGACACTTAGGAAAACAATTTGGCAGCTTCCTCAAAAGGTCAGACACAGAATTACCATATAATCAAACAATCTCACTTCTCAGATATATCTAAGAGAAATGAAACATATGTCCACACAAAACTTATATACAAATGTTCACAGGCTATTCAAAGCAGCATTATTCATAACAGCTAAAAAGTGGAAACAATCCAAATGTCCATCATCTGATGAATGGATAAATTAAATATGGTATTTCGGCCATAAAAAGGAAAGAAGTGCTGATATGTGTTACAACATGGAGGAAACTTAGAAATATTTTTCTAAGTGAAAGGAAACAGGCACAAAAAGCCGTATATTTTATGATTTCATTCCCAAGAAATCTCCAGAATAGGCAAGTCTATGGAGACAAAAAGTCAACTGCGTGTTACCCAGGCCTGGGTTGGGGGATGAGGAAATAAAATGACAATTATTGAGGTTTGGAGTTTCTTTGGGGAGGGTGATAAAAATGTTCCAAACTTCAATTGTGGTGACAGTCATATAATAATTTGAATATATGAAAAATCACTGAATTACATACTTTATAAAAGGGTAAATTGTATGATGTATGAAGTATAATTCAATAAAGCTGTTTTAAAATGAATTAACTAGCACATACGAACCATACCCAGGGGAGTAAAACCCTGGGTCCGAATCATGTGGGCATCTGATTAATGGTCTGAAATATAAGAATGGATAGGCAAGAATGTACTGACTTGGAAGGACTGACTTTGGACTTGGGATTTCATACCTCAGCAAGGACCCCAGGGATAGGGACAGAGTCACTGCTGGCATGGATCTAGAAGCTGTGAGAACTCTGTGGCTAATCTAAATGAAGGTGAAATGCATGGGTTGCTGAGTCACATGGAAGAAAGGACTTCAAAGTTCAGGGAAGTAGAAATGCTGTTTGGGTTTATTCTGAGAGGCTAGAAGACCCACCGAGCACCATACTCTATGGGAAGGTCCTGAGGACATGCTACCTGCCAAGCCATGCATGGAGCAGGGGGCGCCAGCATCACTCAGCAGTTCAACAGGAGAGGCTCACATTGTCCTGGTCCCAAAGGGAGGATACTCTTTCTGTGCCCAGGAAAGTTTCCAATGGACTATAAGCCATGACTGCCATCAGGGCACTTTGGACTGTTTGTATTCAGGGGTCACCAGAAAAGACAGGGAGTCTCTAACTTGGCAGCGAAAATGAACCTGATTAACAGGAAAAGTGTGAGAACAAAAGTTATGAACAAAGCTAGTGGAGGTGATGGAATTCCAGTTGAGCTGTTTCAAATCCTGAAAGATGATGCTGGGAAAGTGCTGCACTCAATATGCCAGCCAATTTGGAAAACTCAGCAGTGGCCACAAGACTGGAAAAAGTCAATCCCAAAGAAAGGCAATGCCAAAGAATGTTCAAACTACTGCACAATTGCACTCATCTCATATGCTACCAAAGTAATGCTCAAAACTCTCCAAGCCAGGCTTCAACAGTACATGAACTGTGAACTTCCAGATGTTCAGGCTGGATTTAGAAAAGGCAGAGGAACCAGAGATCAAATTGCCAACATCCGCTGGATCATCAAAAAAGCAAGAGAGCTCCAGAAAAAAACATCTACTTTTGCTTTATTGACTATGCCAAAGACTTTGACTGTGTGGATCACAGCAAACTGTGGAAAATTCTTCAAGAGACGGGAATACCAGACCACCTGACCTGCCTCCTGAGAAATCTGTATGCAGGTCAAGAAACAACAGTTAGAACTGGACGTGGAAAAACAGGCTGGTTCCAAATCAGGAAAGGAGTACGTCAAGGCTGTATATTGTCACCCTGCTTATTTAACTTATATGCAGAGTACATCGTGAGAAATGCCAGGCTGGATGAAGCACAAGCTGGACTCAAGATTGCTGGGAGAAATGTCAGTAACCTGACAGATATACAGATGACACCACCCTCATGGAAGAAAGCAAAGAAGAACTAAAGAGGCTCTTAAGAAAGTGAAAGAGGAGAGTGAAAAAGTTGGCTTAAAACTCGACATTCAGAAAACTAAGATCATGGCATCTGGTCCCATCACTTCATGGGAAATAGATGGGGAAACAGTGGAAACAGTGACAGGCATTATTTTGGGGGGCTCCAAAATCACTGCAGATGGTGATTGCAGCCATGAAATTAAAAGACGCCTGCTCCTTGGAAGAAAAGTTATGACCAACCTAGACAGCATAAACAGAGACATAAAGCAGAGACATTACTTTGCCAACAAATGTCCGTCTACTCAAAGCTTTGGTTTTTCCAGTAGTCATGTATGGATGTGAGGGTTGGACTAGAAAGAAAGCTGAGCACTGAGGAATTGGTGTTTTTGAACTGTGGTGTTGGAGAAGACTGAGAGTCCCTTGGACAGTAAGGAGATCCAACCAGTCCATCTTAAAGGAAATCAGTCTTGAATATTCATTGGAAGGACTGATGTTCAAGCTGAAACTCCAATTCTTTGGCCATCTGATGCAAAGAGCTGACTCATTTGAAAAGACCCTGATGGTGGGAAAGATTGAAGGTGGGAGGAGAAGGGGATGACAGAGGATAAGATGGTTGGATGGCATCACTGACTCAATGGACATGAGTTTGAGTAGGCTCTGGGAGTTGGTGATGGACAGGGAGGCCTGGCATGCTGCAGTCCATGGGGTTGCAAAGAGTCAGACATGACTGAGCAATTGAACTGAACTGAAGTGAATCAATGAATAAGTGGAAAAAATTGACGAGAGATCCCTAGGTGAAAAGGTTGATTTAGGAATTAGAGTTAAAAGTACAGCTCAGCAATCAAGTCTGCACCACCTAGGACAATTTATCTAGAATTTTGCTCACCCTCCAGGCGTGAGCAAATTCCCTGGTGGCTCAGACAGTAAAGAATTTGTCTGCAGTGTGGAATATCTTTGTTCTATCCCTGGGTTGGGAAGATCCCCTGGAGTAGAGCATGGTAGCCCTCTTTGAAATTCTTTCCTGGAGAATCCCTATAGACAGACAAGCCTGGCAGGCTACAGTCCATTTCCAACTCCCACCTAAGGTCCTACTGCTGCCTACTCAAACTTATGTCCATTGACTCAGTGATGTTGTCCAACCATCTCATACTTGGTCATCCCCTTCTCCTCCCACCTCTAATCTTTCCCACCATCAGGGTCTTTTCAAATGAGTCAGTTCTTTGCATCAGGTGGCCAAAGGACTGGAATTTCAGCTTGAACATCAGTCCTTTCAGTGAATATTCAGAACTGATTTCCTTTAAGACGGACTGTTGGATCTCCTTACTGTCCAAGGGACTCTCAAGAGTCTTCTCCAACACCAGTTCAAAAGCATCAATTCTTCAGTTCTCAGCTTTCTTTCTAGTCCAACCCTCACATCCATACATGACTACTGGAAAAACCAAAGCTTTGAGTAGACGGACATTTGTTGGCAAAGTAATGTCTCTGCTTTATGTCTCTGTTTATGCTGTCTAGGTTGGTCATAACTTTTCTTCCAAGGAGCAGGCGTCTTTTAATTTCATGGCTGCAATCACCATCTGCAGTGATTTTGGAGCCCCCCAAAATAATGCCTGTCACTGTTTCCACTGTTTCCCATCTATTTCCCATGAAGTGATGGGACCAGATGCCATGATCTTAGTTTTCTGAATGTCGAGTTTTAAGCCAACTTTTTCACTCTCCTCTTTCACTTTCTTAAGAGCCTCTTTAGTTCTTCTTTGCTTTCTTCCATGAGGGTGGTGTCATCTGTATATCTGAGGTTACTGACATTTCTCCCAGCAATCTTGAGTCCAGCTTGTGCTTCATCCAGCCTGGCATTTCTCACGGTGTACTCTGCATATAAGTTAAATAAGCAGGGTGACAATATACAGCCTTGACGTACTCCTTTCCTGATTTGGAACCAGCCTGTTTTTCCACGTCCAGTTCTAACTGTTGTTTCTTGACCTGCATACAGATTTCTCAGGAGGCAGGTCAGGTGGTCTGGTATTCCCGTCTCTTGAAGAATTTTCCACAGTTTGCTGTGATCCACACAGTCAAAGTCTTTGGCATAGTCAATAAAGCAAAAGTAGATGTTTTTTTCTGGAGCTCTCTTGCTTTTTTGATGATCCAGCGGATGTTGGCAATTTGATCTCTGGTTCCTCTGCCTTTTCTAAATCCAGCCTGAACATCTGGAAGTTCACAGTTCATGTACTGTTGAAGCCTGGCTTGGAGAGTTTTGAGCATTACTTTGGTAGCATATGAGATGAGTGCAATTGTGCAGTAGTTTGAACATTCTTTGGCATTGCCTTTCTTTGGGATTGACTTTTTCCAGTCTTGTGGCCACTGCTGAGTTTTCCAAATTGGCTGGCATATTGAGTGCAGCACTTTCCCAGCATCATCTTTCAGGATTTGAAACAGCTCAACTGGAATTCCATCACCTCCACTAGCTTTGTCCGTAGTGCTGCTTCCTAAGGCCCACTTGACTTCGCACTCCAGGATGTCTGGCTCTAGGTGAGTGATCAATCCTTCGTGGTTATCTGGCTCATGAAGATGTTTTTTGGATAGTTCTTCTGTGTATTCTTGCTACCTCTTCTTAACATCTTCTGCTTCTGTTAGGTCCATACCGTTTCTGCCCTTTATTGTGCTCATCTTTGCATGAAATGTTCCCTTGGTATCTCTAATTTTCTCGAAGAGTTCTTTAGTTTTTCCCATTCTATTGTTTCCCTCTATTTCTTTGCATTGATCGCTGTGGAAGATATTCTTATCTCTCCTTGCTATCCTTTGGGACTCTGCATTCAGAGTTCATTTCTTTTTCTCCTTTGCTTTTAGCTTCTCTTCCCTTCTTTTCTCAGCTATTTGTAAGCCCTCCTGGAATTGAGAGAGAAAGTTGATACTTCTGGAGAATCAACAAAGTTTCCATCTTTGATAATGATGATTAATAATAGCAAACACTTAACAGATATTTATTTTTATTTATTTATTTGGCTGCACTGGGGTCTTAGTTGTCATGTGGGATCTAGTTCCCTGATGTGGGATCGAACCCAGACCCCCTGCAGTGGGAGCTTGGAGTCTTAGCCACTGGACCACCAGGAAAGTTCCCATAGCAAATTTTTTTTGAGGTACTGTGGAATGCTAAGCCTTGTACATCTTTATCTCATTTAATCTTTATAAAATATGTAATAAGGTACTGTTATTATTCCCATTTCTCAGGTGAAGAAATAGTGGCTTAAAAGGTGAATACCTCTTATAAGTGGCTAGCTTTTAACACAACTCTTTCTGAGTCTAAAATCTGTATTGTTTTCTCAACAATTTGCTTCTCTTTGTGAGAAAGTGGTCATAATTATTGCCATTCACTTTTCCATTAATTAAATAAATGTTCAATAAGTGTTTGTTAAATGCCAGGTCTTGGCACTTTTGCTAATATAATGGTGAACAAATAAGCAGGATACTTGCCTTTATGAAGCTAATTGCCTAATAGTGGGGCAGGACCATGAATCAAAGGAATTCAGGGCTCGATAGGGCAACAGGCTTGTGTTGAGACCGATGAAGATAATCTCTGACCTGGAATCTATATTTATGCACAGTTAATATGTAAAACCTTTGTTAAAGCATTGACCTTTTAGCCTCATCAACTGTTAAATGGGTATAGTAATAGTAGGTTTCTTGCCAAGTGGTTGTGATTTCAAATGAGGAAATGTCTGAAAGCTCATGGCAAACTGCAAAATAGTCAGCAAGTATGAAAGGACTTAAAACACTTTTTTCACCTTTTTTCCCCCCAAATGAGATACAACTAACATAATGACATTAGTTTCAGGTACAACAGAATGATTCCGTATTTGTACATATTGCAAAATGGTCACCAAAGAACTTCCCTTTATATTAAAAAAATTCACACATAAACTAGAAAGAATAGGACAATAAACACTCAAAGAAAACCCCATAAACCAGCTTTAACAATGACCAAGTCATGGCTAACTGTGCTTCATCTCTAGCCATCCCCCTATTTACTGGATTTTGAGAAGTAACTCCTTGGCAACAGCATGTCTTTTTATCTATCTATTATCTATTTAAATATATATATATATATCTCAAAGGAAGAGATTATCAAAAAAAAAAAAACAAACATGCTGACAGGGACTTCCCTGGTAGTTCAGTAGTTAAGAATTTGCTTTCCAATGTAGGGGACAGGGGATCCATCCCTGATTCAGGAAGATCACACATGTTATGGGGCAACTAAGCCCATGAGCCAGAACTGTTGAGCCTGTGCTCCAGAGCTGGTGCTCTGCAATACCAGAGAGGTCACCGTAATGAGAAGACCATGCACTGCAACTAGACAAAGTGTTCATTCAGCAGTGAAGACCCAGTGTGGCCAAAAATAAAAATAAACAAACAGGTAAACAATTTAAAAATAAACATACCCACCAGGGCTTCCCTGGTGGTCCAGTGGTTAAGAATCCACCTTGTAATGTAGGAGACACTGAGTTCCATCCTTGATCCAGGAAGATCCCAAATGCCACGGGGCAACTGAGCTGGTGCATCATAACTACTGAGCCCATGCGACTAGAGTCCATGCTCCTCAACAAGACAAGCTACCAAAATGAGAAGCCTGCACACTGCACCTGGAGAGTAAACCTTACTCTCCACAAGTATAGAAAGTCAACATGTAGCAACGAAAATACAGCACAACCAAAATAATTATAGTAATTAAAAAAACCCACAAATACCAATATCACTCTTAAAGAACTAAAAACAAAATTGACAGTATTTCGTAATTTTACAAGATATCATAATTTGATTTAATGGTTATATTTCCCTGATTATCCTAAAAAATTTGAGATCAATAGGTTTGAATTCATATTTAGACAAGATTCATATATATTGCAATTGGTTGAGATTTCATTTTTAACCTATAGGTCCCCCCTTTTAGGTTTTCGTTTTGCCTCCCCCCCACCCTGAAGAAATTGGGTCCTATAAAACAGTGATTCTCAAACTTTAGTGTGCACCAGTGTGCTTTAAAATCATCTGGAGAACTTGTTAAAAGCACAGATTACTGCCTCTGGTCTCCAGACATCCTGATTGAGTACTGAATCTCTAACAAGTTCCTAGGTGATGCTGATGCTGCTGGTCTGGGACAACACTTTGAGAACCACAGCCTGGATTTCTCTAACTGTATCCCTGGAGAAGGAAATGGCAACCCATGCCAGTATTCTTGCTTGGGAAATCCCATGGACAGAAAAGCCTGGCCGGGGCTACAGTCCTTGGGGTGGCAAAAGTGTCGGACCCCACGCAGTGACTAAACTAGGGCAACAACAACAACAATCCCTTGGACAGGGTTCCTTCAACACCTTCATCTTCCATTTTCCTGTTAAGTGAAGCTTATTGAGATGCCTACATAACAGCATAATGGTTTAAAACTGAGGGTTTGGGACTTCCCTGGTTGTCCAGGGGTTAAGAATCCACGTTCCCATGCAGGTAACACTGGTTCCATCCCTGGTCGGGTAACTAAGATACTCCATGGCAAAGAGCAACAAGGCCCAGCGCCACAGCTACTGAGCTCTTGCGCCGCAAGTGAAGCCGCTGCCTGAGGTAACTAGAGAAACCTAAGTGCCCAAGAGCCACAACAAAGTGCCAGCACAGCCAAAATTATGTAAACAAACAAACAAAACCCCTCAAGGTTTTAAGATTTGTGTTAGAGACCTAGTGTGGCTGCGTTTAAATCTCTTCAAACATTTATCTGCCTTGTAACCACTTGTAATTAAGTGGGCAGATCACTTAATTGTTCTGTGAACTCAATATTCAGGGTCCCCCTGAGGAGTAAATGAAATTTCAAAAAGTAAAATGTTCACCTAGCCTATTGCCTGGCACGTAGTAGTGAAAGTCACTTAGTCGTGTCCGACTCTTGCGACCCCATGGACTGTAGCCTGCCAGGTTCCTCTGTCCATGGGATTCTCCAGGCAAGAATACTGGAGTGGGTTGTCATTTCCTTCTCCAGGGGAGCTTCCTGGCCCAGGAATTGAACACATGTCTCCTGCATTGCAGGCAGATACTTTACCGACTGAGCTAGGAGGGAAGCCTGGCACATAACAAATGCTCAATAAACTTGACTATAATTTTTTCAACCAAAAAATAATAATGGGGTATACAGGCTGCAGAAGCTCATGACTTCTGGGCTTTTGTTGTTTTTACGTAAGCACAGCCAAGGAGGAAGGCTCTAAAGGAGATCTACCTGGAGAGAAGTGGAGACAGGACAACAATCAAGGCCACTTCTCAAGTCAGCCTAGGGCTTGGCCCCTTTAAGGTGGGCGGGGACACGTGACCTACAGGGTCACATGGCTCGCGGGACAACATGGCTGCGCCCGCGCTAGGGCCAGCTCGAGGAAGCGGCGCCGGGCTCACTCTCGTCCTCTTGTTGTCGCTGTTCTTGCTGCTAGGCTGGGCGGCTGGGGGCGAAGAGGCTGGGCCTGAGGCAGGCGCGCCGTCCCTCGCGGGCTCCTGCGGTTGTGGCAATCCCCAGCGCCCCGGGGCCCAGGGAAGCTCGGCAGCCGCGCACCGATACTCGCGGGAGGCGAACGCCCCGGGGTCGGTCCCCGGAGGGCGGCCATCCCCGCCCACCAAGGTGCTCTCTCGATTCCCTGATGATGGGTGGGGGTCGCCAGGTTCCTCGACAGGGCTGGGATGGGTAAACCAAGTGGTTGGAGGAGGGCAAGTAAAGATTATAATCACGTCGCCAAGTCGCGCACTGGCCGATCTAGTTTGATGAGAAGTTCCTCCGCCCTCCAAAACAGCTGGGTCCTGGGGCTCTGCCTAATTCTGAGTATTAGGTAGTTTGGTTTGAGAACAGTTGTCTCTCATTTTCTTGTCTTTTATTTCCTACTTCCTTTTCTTTCAACCCTATCTTTTTGATGAGGTTCTCCGATTTTAAGTTATACAGATGTAGGTTTAGACTTTCCAGGTGGTGCCAGGGTAAAGAATCCATCTGCCAATCAGGAGATTGGGGTTTGATCCCTGGGTTGGGAAGATCCAGTGTAGTAGGACATGGCAACCCATTCCAGTATTCTTGCCTGGAAAATTCCATGGACAGAGGAGTCCTAGGTTCTTCTCATTAATTGTGAAGGAATCAGGACACTGGGTGTCAGTATCTGTAACATTGTTGTATACATGCCGGTAGTCTCTTACTGTAGATTATGCTTCTTGAGGACTTGTCCTATTTACTCTGCTGTCCTTAGCACTTTAGTTCATGTGAAGAACTAAGGAAAACAGTAGTGGTAGTTGCTGTTGAGTTGCTAAGTCGTGTCCAACTCTTGTAACCCTGTGAACTGTAGCTTGCCAGACTTCTCTGTGGGACTTCCCAGGCAAGAATACTAGAGTGGGTTTCCAGTTCCTTTTCCAGGGGATCTTCCCAACTCGGATGGGAACCGGGTCTCCTTCATTGGCAGGCAGACTCTACCACTGAGCCTCCTGGGAAGCCTCCTGCAGACCTTACCTAATCTCCTTTCTGCGCCTTCAGTATTTCCATATGCTGACACAGTAGTACCTGTTTACTCTGATATAATGATTACTAAAGATAATTGTCTGCTGGTATCTCTCCCCAACAAGGTTGTGAGAGTGATGGGGGTCAGCACCATAATCTCGTGACTGTATAGAGTGTTAGGAGGTTGGTAGCTGGACTTCCTTTTGTTTCTCCATCCTGTATTGTAATTATTGGCATTTAAATTTTTGTTGTTCCTCAAAGGATGCCCTGAATTATTAGCATTTATCTTTTGTGTGGTAAGGAGCTTTGGTTACAATTGCAGTGTGTGTTGGCCATATTCCTCTAACTTGAATGGTAATTGAGTCTGTCTCTCCTTCTGTGAGAAAGCCATCTGTTGCTCTAACAGGGTTGCAGTCTTATCTGCGTGTACACTGATCAGTGTCAAACTTTTACCAAGGACCTTCTGGCCAGTACTGAACACTCCTCATTTTAAAAGGTCCAATGTCTGATTGATCCCAGAATCGGATATAGGTATCTTTTGAATCACATTTTTAAGATACGCTTTTTTTTCAGCCCTTTAGAGTGGTTTCATGTCCAGATTGATTATTGTATGGGTCATCTTTGGCCATATCTTGCATTCACTTTAAACATTAGTTAAATTAATTATATTTTGTTTACATGCATTTATTTTATGTTCATTTTCACTTCCGTTCAGTTTCTATAATGTTTGGCAGCATCTCTGTTGCTGCTGCTGCTAAGTCACTTCAGTTGTGTCCGACTCTGTGCAACCCCATAGATGGCAGCCCATCAGGCTCCCTGTCCCTGGGATTCTCCAGGGCAAGAATACTGGAGTGGGTAGCCATTTCCTTCTCCAATGCATGAAAATGAAAAGTGAAAGTGAAGTCGCTCAGTCGTGCCTGACTCTTAGCGACCCCATGGATTGCAGCCTACCAGGCTCCTCCATCCATGGGATTTTCCAGGCAAGAGTACTGGAGTGGAGTGCCATTGGCAGCGTCTCAAGTTGTTAGTAAATTAACAATGGTTGAGAACACAGCTCACAAGCCTTGAAGGACTCCTAAACTTAATTCTTGAACATGAAATGGACTTCTTATCAAGACAAAGGACTTCTTAGGAGGCTATTCATTGTCTATTTTCCTTGGTTTCCAATGTTTTAGTTTATGTGCAAATGACTTTAGTCTCATTCTGACACTTACCAATTTATTCTGGATTTTGGAAGTTCAATATTATGGGAAAGATACATGGTCCTAGTGATAACTCTTTTTCCTCTTAATTTTCTTTCTTCTTTTAGAAAAAGGATTTTTCTTTTTGAGTAGTTTTAGGTTCAGAACAAAATTGAGAGGAAGGTAAAGAGTCAGTCAGTTCAGTCGCTCAGTCATGTCCAACTCTGACCTCATGAATTGCAGCACGCCAGGCCTCCCTGTCCATCACCAACTCCCGGAGTTCACTCAAACTCACAACCATCGAGTCGGTGATGCCATCCAGTCATCTCATCCTCTGTCGTCCCCTTCTCTTGCCCCCAATCCCTCCCAGCATCAGAGTCTTTTCCAATGAGTCAACTCATCGCATGAGGTGGCCAAAAAGCATCATTCCTTCCAAAGAAATCCCAGGACTGATCTCCTTCAGAATGGACTGGTTGGATCTCCTTGCAGTCCAAGGATCTTCTCCAACACCACAGTTCAAAAGCATCAATTCTTCAGCGTTCAGCCTTCTTCACAGTCCAACTCTCACATCTATACATGACCACTGGAAAAACCATAGCCTTGACTAGATGGACCTTTGTTGGCAAAGTAATGTCTCTGCTTTTGAATATGCTGTCTAGGTTGGTCATAACTTTCCTTTCAAGGTGTAAGCGTCTTTTAATTTCATGGCTGCAATCACCATCTTCAGTGATTCTTGAGCCCCAAAATACAAACTCTGATACTGTTTCCCCATCTATTTGCCACGAAGTGATGGCACCAGATGCCATGATCTTCGTTTTCTGAATGTTGAGCTTTAAGCCAACTTTTTCACTCTCCTCTTTCACTTTTGTCAAGAGGCTTTTTAGTTCCTCTTCACTTTCTACGATAAGGGTGGTGTCATCTGCATATCTGAGGTTCTTGATATTTCTCCTGGCAATCTTGATTCCAGCTTGTGCTTCTTCCAGCCCAGCATTTCTCATGATGTACTCTGCATATAAGTTAAATAAGCAGGGTGATAATATAGAGCCTTGACGTGCTCCTTTTCCTATTTGGATCCAGGCTGTTGTTCCATGTCCAGTTCTAATTGTTGCTTCCTGACCTGCATACAGATTTCCCAAGAGGCAGGTCAGGTGGTCTGTATTCCCATCTCTCTCAGAATTTTTACAGTTTATTGTGATCCACACAAAGGCTTTGGCATAGTCAATAAAGCAGAAATAGATGTTTTCCTGGAACTCTCTTGCTTTTTTGATGATCCAGTGGATGTTGGCAATTTGATCTCTGGTTCCTCTGCCTTTTCTAAAACCAGCTTGAACATCAGGAAGTTCACGGTTCACGTATTGCTGAAGCCTGGCTTGGAGAATTTTGAGCATTACTTTAGTAGTGTGTGAGATGAGTGCAGTTGTGCGGTAGTTTGAGCATTCTTTGGCATTGCCTTTCTTAGGGACTGGAATGAAAACTGACCTTTTCCAGTCCTGTGGCCACTGCTGAGTTTTCCAAATTTGCTGGCATATTGAGTGCAGTACTTTCACAGCATCATCTTTCAGGATTTGAAATAGCTTAACTGGAAGTCCATCACCTCCACTAGCTTTGTTCACAGTGATGCTTTCTAAGACCCACTTCACTTCACATTCCAGGATATCTGGCTCTAGGTGAGTGATTACACCATTGTCATTAACTTGGTCATGAAGATCTTTTTGTACAGTTCTTCTGTGTATTCTTGCCACCTCTTTTTAATGTCTTCTGCTTCTATTAGGTCCATACCATTTCTGTCCTTTATCGAGCCCATCTTTGCATGAAATGTTCCCCTGGTATCTCCAATTTTCTTGAAGAAATCTCTAGTCTTTCCCATTCTTTTCTTTTCCTCTTATTTCTTTGCATTGATCACTGAAGAAGGCTTTCTTATCTCTTCTTGCTATTCTTTGAAATTCTGCATTCAGATGCTCATATCTTTCCTTTTTTCCTTTGCTTTTCGCCTCTCTTCTTTTCACAGCTATTTGTAAGGCCTCCCCAGACAGCCACTTTGCTTTTTTGCATTTCTTTTCCATGGGGATGGTCTTGATCCCTGTCTCCTGTACAGTGTCATGAATCTCATTCCATAGTTCATCAGGCACTCTATCTATCAGATCTAGGCCCTTAAATCTATTTCTCACTTCCACTGTATAATCATAAGGGATTTGATTTAGGTCTAGCGGTTTTCCCTACTCTCTTCAATTTGAGTCTAAATTTGGCAATAAGGAGTTCATGATCTGAGCCACAGTCAGCTCCTGGTCTTGTTTTTGTTGACTGTATAGAGCTTCTCCATCTTTGGCTGCAAAGAATATAATCAATCTGATTTTGGTATTGACCATCTGGTGATGTCCATGTGTAGAGTCTTCTCTTGTGTTGTTGGAAGAGGGTGTTTGCTATGACCAGTGCATTTTCTTGGCAAAACTCTATTAGTCTTTGCCCTGCTTCATTCCGCATTCCAAGGCCAAATTTGCCTGTTATTCCAGGTGTTTCTTGACTTCCTACTTTTGCATTCCAGTCCCCTATAATGAAGAGGACATCTTTTTTGGGTGTTAGTTCTAAAAGGTCTTGTAGGTCTTCATAGAACCGTTCAACTTCAGCTTCTTCAGTGTTACTGGTTGGGGCAAAGACTTGTATTACTGTGATATTGAATAAGTCAGGAGGTGCTCAAACAAAAAGATGCAGTAAGCTAGGCTTTGGAGGAAACATTTTCAACAGTTGGGGATGGCGAGGCAGCTTGAAGGACCTTGCAAGAAGGAGAATAGCATGGGTATAGACGAACCATTGTACAAATGCATTGGTGTATTCTAGGAAATGTAAGTAATTTAAGATTTCTGGGCGTGACATTTTCACCCTATTTCATGTAACACCTTTTAGGTATGAGGTGTTTTTTTAAAAAAATATATTTTAATTTAATGAGCACTTGGCAAGATGAGGTACACAAAGAAGTAAATAGCCCTGGGCGTTACTCTCAAGGAATTTAGTTTCGCTAGAAAGTTAACGCAGTAAGAATTGTCTGGGAAACAATAAAGATACTTTCAAATTTTACGTAAGTTCCCTCCAGTTAACAAAATATATAGTGCTCTTTGAGAAAGCTTTTCTAACAGTGTTCTACACTGCTGATTATTTTATAAAAAAGGTATCAAAATATTTTAATTTCCATGTATCATTTACAGTAGTTGTTTGATGTGGCATTGAGGATAATGAGATGATAAAACTGTGTGTGCCATCTCTGTTTGTATAGATGAAGTCAGTTGATTTCCTGTCTGAGAATGGTTTGCTAGGGTAATGCTGACCCAGGTGTCAAAGTGTGATTGAATGCCCTCTCCTCTCTGACCCCTTTCCTCCAGGAAGAAGTAGTGTTTTTATCCTCCGTGTTCTCAGGTATTTTGTCGTTGTTTGAGGGAAATGTGTATATATTTAAGTAGTGTTATTTGTGTAATTGTTTGATGTCTCATTCTGCATGGGAAGCAATTTTTTAGTCCTGCTTTAATCTCTGTATCCTCTGAGTGCTTTACATATTTAAGCATGGTATAACAATTTCTGGAATGATCTTACCTTTTTTGTTGTTACTGGCTTCAATGTTGAGAAACTGCCAAGGGAATAAAGGGTATCAGATCCTTTTAAAAGAAACCTTTGGCAAATAGTCTTTTTGCTGTATCTCGTCCTCCCAAGGATCCTGTGAGATATTATCCCCCAGTTTACAGATGTAACAACTGAGGCCGAATATAATCATAAACTCACAGGGCTTGAAGGGACTTCACTGTCATTCCGTCTGCAATTAGTGGCAGTAGAGTGAGAGGATGATGGAGGTAGATAAGTCCTACATAGATAGTTAAGGCAGCGCTTCGTGGGCAGAATCAAGGAGCTTGGTTTTCTTGTCCACTCAGCTTCCTCCAGAGCTTTTAGCTTTTTGCTTAGGTTTGAGGAGAGGAAAGAGGGAAAAAGGAGAGTGCTACACAAAAGAATTACATATAAGTTAATTTTGCTTTTGTGTATAAAACAAAAACCCAAACTTTGTACTGCAGTTATGGGAACATTGGTTTCCAGGTTACTTTAACTGAAATTTGCTGCTGACATGTTGAGTTTGTTCTTTAACAAATAATCTCAATTATTTGATTTACCTCATTTCAGAAGACCAGACCTAGTGAATGTATTGATGAAAATGCATCTATTTCAGAGCTGACTTTAAAAGTTTAGGTTTTTTACTTTATAAGCTGTGAATATCAGTATGCCAGCAGCATACGAGGTAACTGTTATAACATTTAAATATATCTCCCTTTCTCTGTTAAAAAAAGAAAAAAAAAAACAACCCACAGAGGCAAGTGAAAGAAAAGATTCTTACAGCTAGCTTCTTGTTATTGTTGTTCAGTCGCTAAGTCGTGTCTAATTCTGTGACCCCGTGAACTGCAGCATGCCAGGCTTCCCTGTCCTTCACTATCTCCCGGAGTTTGCTCATACTCATGTCCATTGAATCGGTGATGCCATCCAACCATCTCATCCTCTGACACTCCCTTCTGCCCTCAGTGTTTCCCAGCATCAGTGTCTTTTCCAGTGAGTCTGCTCTTTGCTTCAGGTGACCAAAATATTGGGAGCTTCATCTTTAGCATCAGTCCTTCCAGTGAATATTCAGGATTGATTCCTATTAGACTTGGCTGGTTTGATCTCCTTGCTGTCCAGGGGACTCCCAAGAGTGATTAAAAAAACTGGGGGACGGGCTGTCATGACTGGGAAGTTCAAGTACAGCTGTGGCCCCAGACACGGCTGGATCCAGGACCTCAGGCAGCATCTTCAGGTCTCTCCTTCTGGCTCTCTCTTGACAGCTCTTCTTTCTTCTGTGTAGGCTTCACGTTCGGGTAGTATCACGTTCGGTTAGTATCACGTTCGGGTAGTATCCCTTCTTAGTTCAGTCGCTCAGTCCTGTCCAACTCTTTGTGACCCCATGGACCCCAGGGTTTACTCAAACTCATATCCACTGAGTTGGTGATGCCATCCAACTGTCTCATCCTCTGTTGTCCCCTTCTCCTCCTGCCTTCAATCTTTCCCACCATCAGGGTCATTTCAAATGAGTCAGTTTTTCGCATCTGGTGGCCAAAGTATTGGAGTTTCAGCTTTAGCATCCTTTCTACTGATAAAAAAACTGGAAGAAAGGTTTTTTTCCCTCGTAGCACCAGCAGAAGTTCTGAGATTAACTGTGATTAGGTCGTGTGTCTGTCTCTAATTGTATCCCTATGGTCAAAAGAATGTGGTGATGAAAATCATCAGACCTGAATCATGGGAGGTGGAGCAGTTATCCAGCTCCCCCCACCACCACACCCGGCGTCATGCTCTCAGCTGAAGAACTGGTTTTCAGAGAGATGTCACTTGCTCTTAGAAGAACAGGAAGGAATGGGTGCCAGGTGAGCAAAAATAATAGATGTTCCCTGCACCTGGGCGGAGTGTGTAGCCCGAATACAGTCCTAATGGTAAGACGGTCACTTTGACTTCACGTGTGCTTTTGGCTTGGTAGTAGCAGAAACTGGTGGCAGCAGGGTTTGAGCTGACTGCCGGGGAAGAATGGACTGTTTGAACCTGGACCTTTATGAAGACGTGGTGAAAGTGGTTCTTTGAATTTGGCTTACGACTGTGAGACCTGATGCTCCGGGTTTCAATGGAACAGCACTTCACATTTGCAGGACCGAGATTTCACTTCATTAGTATAATTTGGGAATTATGATCCAGTCAGAGTTTTGTGGTCTATTTTTGTCTATCGCCTCCAGAGTGGAAACTTGGCTTCTTCAGTGTGGGTTATCTCTGACAGTCAATGAAAAAGAGGGGGAAAAAAAAAGCAACCAGGCCAGGAGTCCGCAGTGGAAGTTGTGATTGTGTTGGCATTGTTGGTACTCACCTGGAGGGATAGTGGGATGAGAAACTGAGATAATAGTAAAACTTCATACGATACAATGAGGCCCATAGCTTCCTATGGACCTTGTGTTTGTAGGAAGGTATGAACAACTGTTCTTAGAAAAGGACCTCCTTGTCTGCTGCTGGAAAGCTTTTATTTTTTTCCTTCAAGTCCTTTATGAGACATGAAACCTTCTATTAGAACATTTTAATAATCATTTTAAGCTTTTATCTGCAGGCTTCTATTTTTCTGCTTCTTTGCAGAGCTGCTTAACATTCTGACTTCTCATCTTAGGACTAAGGGATCTTGTGTCCCAGACGCTTGACAAATGATGAGAATAATGTGTGAACCTAGTTCAGTCTCTGAGCAGAGTCTGTTCAGCAGGTTTCACTGTGATGCAGACACGCTATCCATGTCTGGGATGGTGTTATAGAAGAAGGAGAATTTTTTTAAAATTTAAATTTATTTATTTTAATTGGAGGCTAATTACTTTACAATATTGTATTGGTTCTGTCACACACCAACATGAATCCACCACGGGGTACACGTGTTCCCCATCCTGAACCCCCCTCCCACCTCCTTCCCCGAGAATTTTTATAATTAGGAGTAATTAAAATGATAGATTTTTCATTGTATTTGTGAAATCATCTGTTCAGTCAATGAGGTTTCTTCCTTCCCTTCTTCCTTCCTCCCTTCCATCCTTCCTTCCTTCCTTGAATTATGCACCATACTAGGAGCTGGGGATAGAGACATGACAACTTTAGTTCTGGTCCCCAAGGAGCCTGGGATCAAGGGCAGGTGTTGGGATAAAACGGTGTTTAACAAAGGACCCTAATGAGGGATGTATGCCGAGCCAGCAGAGGGAAATGCAGGCCGGAAAGGCTTTCTGTAGGAGATGATCCTTGAACACAGATGTCGTTAACGGAGAGATGAAGTACAGATGGAGTCCAGGGTGAGAGAGATGGGCTCTGATGCTTTGATAGTTTATTATACTCTGAAAGGTGGTGGAGAACCCTAAAGAATTTAAGTAGGAAAATGGCATAATCAATAGAGAGTACAGTACATGGTTTTAAAATTAAAAAATAATTGTCTAGAAGGGTGTATGGTGAAAAATTTTCCACTTACATAATAACCTTACCCTCTGACAACCACTGCATGAGTTTCTTGAATACCTTCCCAGAGTGGTATTCTGCAAATGTAAGCAAATACAAAAAGAAGATGTGAATCTATATTTTCCCTCTCACCTCCTTTCTCCAGAAATGATAACATACCATGCTTTCTTTTAAAAAAATTTATTTATTTTTATTGGAGGAATTACTTTTCAATATTGTGATGGTTTTTGCCATACATCAATATGAATTGGCCATGAATTGTCATTGTCTTCTCCATTCCTTATCCCTTTATCCTGGTGAGATCCCTCCATATCTATATATTAAAACTGTCTTATTTTCTCCCTCAATTTTCCTTCTTTTTCTTTTCTTGTGGCTGCTTAATTTTCCATTTTATGGGTGGCCCACAACTTAGTTAATCATTCCAATACTGAAGAATATTTCGTTTGTTTCCAACCTTTTTCTGTTCCAAGCAGAGCTTCAGGAAATTGTGTTGGATATAGAAGACATATTTTGGAAGGTTCAGTAGGGGCTTGGGTATTTGTTGTATGAATGATTTGAGTGGAGGGTTGATGGCTTAGAGAGGAGCTAGGAGAAATGTGAAAGTATGAAGCTGGAGGCAGAGGAGCCAATTGTGAGGCTACTGCATTTACTGAGAAACAGAAAAGGGGAAAGATGAGAGGGATATACATTTAGGAGACCCAGTAAAACTGGGTGCTTGCTAAACTGTTGGGATTAGCAGATGGGCGAGGTTGGGATGACTTCTTAATAATAATACATTGGACATTAAAACATTTATTACATATGTCATGATGAAAGCAGCTCCATTTTCATTGAGAAATACATGCACAAAATTGAAAGCAACCACCAGTAAAGAGAGTGGAAATAGAGAGTAGGAAACCATGATTACTGATCATTACTTTCTGTTACTTCTGAACTCGTTTTTTGAACTTTTCTGCTCTTATTGCTAAGCCACGTTTTCTGTTTTTATTCCTACTAGCTATTACTCTAGTTTCCTTTTTTCTTTTCCTCAAGTCGAACTTTTGTTTTCTAGATCAGAGATCTGATAAATCCTAATCTGCTGAGAAGTGAGTGAATTGCTTTTTCACTCAAATGATTAGCATGTAAGACACTGTGTCTGCAGAGTATATTTCTGATAGATGGTATGATTGTGTTGCTGTTTAGAAATTGAGATACAAATGACAAGTCATAAAATTCGCCCTTTGAAAGTTTACAATTCAGTGTTTGTTTTAGTATAGACACAAGATTTCAACAGGCATCGTCACTAATTCTAGGACATTTCATCACTCTGAAAAGAAACCCCATACTCATTAGCACTTATTCCCTCTGCCCACCTCCCTGCAGGCTCTGGCAATCACTGATCTACTTCCTGTCTCTTTGGCTTCAGCTCTGGGCATTTTGTATAAATGGAATCATACAATATACAGCTTTTTGTGAGTAGATTCTTTCATTTAGCATCATGTTCTCAAGGTTCACCCGTGTGGTACTTTGTTTCTTTTTATGGCTGATTTCTATTTTGTGGATGTGTGACATGTTATTTGTTCATCAGTGGACAAATGAATATTTGGGTTGTTTCCACTTTTGGGGTATTATGAATAATGCTGCTATGAACATTACTGTACAGGTTTTTTCATGGACATATGGATTCATTTGTCTTGGGTATAACCCTAGAAGTGGAACTGCATGATCATGTGCTAACTCTTTATGTAGCTTTTTGAAGAACTGACGTTGTTTTCTAAAGCAGCAGTGTTACTTTACATTTCTACCAGCAACGTAAAGAGTTGCAATTTTCCTGCATCCTTGTCGACACTTGTTCTTATCTGTGTTTCTGATTACAGCTGTGCTGGTGGGTGTGAAGTGGAATCTCATTGTAGATTTCATCTGCATTTCCCCAATAATGCTGACCTTGGACCTGTGTTTATTAACTGAAAATTTTAGGTGTGATCCTCATATCTTATGTTTAGTGCTAGGACAACATGTGAACAAGGTAGCCTCAGTTGCTGCCCTCTTGGTGTTTAGAATTTATATAAAACAGTTGTTGTTCAGTCACTAAGTCATGTCTGACTCTTTGCGACCCCATGGAGTGCAGCATGCCAGGCTTCCCTGTCCATCACCAACTCCCGGATCTTGCTCAAACTCATGTCCATTGAGTCAGTGATGCCATCCAGCCATCTCATCTTCTGTTTCCCCTTCTCCTCCTGCCTTCAATCTTTCCCAGCATCAGGTTCTTTTCCAGTGAATCAACTCTTCACATCAGGTGGCCAAAATATTAGAGCTTCAGCTTCAGCTTCAGCGTCAGTTCTTCCAATGAATATTGAGGACTGATATCCTTTAGGATGGACTGGTTTGATCTTCTTACAGTCCAAGGGACTCTCAAGAGTCTTCTCCAGCACCCCAGTTCAAAAGCATCATTTCTTTGGTGCTCAGCCTTCTTTACGGTCCAGCTCTCACATCCATACGCAACTACTGGAAAAACCATAGCTTTGACTGTATGGATCTTTGTCATCAAAGTGATGTCTCTGCTTGTTAATATGCTGTCTTATAGATAGAAACAAAGTAACTGCAGCTGGAGTTTAGATAAGGTGTTAAAAAAGGACAAGGCAGAGTCCTTTAGTAAATGTTTTAGATTTTCCATTTGAGTGATTTAGGTCTTTTCCATTATCATTGGCAACTTTGATTGACTGAGTAGGTTTTAAAAGAATTATATGTGGCATTTTTATATTTGCTGTTTAAAATAGTTTAAAAGGAATAAGAACATAGTAAAGGAGGAAAATGCGCCGATGTATAAAGTGAAGTGAAGTGAAGTCACTCCGTCGTGTCCAACTCTTTGCAACCCCATGGACTGCAGCCTTCCAGGCTCCTCTGTCCTTGGGATTTTCCAGGCAAGAGTATTGGAGTGGGTTGCCATTTCCTTCAGATGTATAAAGAAGTGGAATATTCTCCCTGCCTCTGACCTCCAGTCATTAGGAGCTTGGTGACTCTTGCTCTAAACCTGCTTCCATGGTGTGTGCAGATATTTTTTTTTTAAAATTTTTATTTATTTATTTGGCTGTGCCACTTCCTAGTTGCAGTATGTGGGATCTAGTTCCCTGGCCAGGAATTGAACCCTGCCCCTCCCTCAATTGGGAGCACAGAGTGTTAGCCACTGGACCACCAGGGAAGCCCTTTTTATTTTTCATTTATTTATTTGTGTGTGTGTGTGCAGATATGTATTATGAAGAGTTTTTTTCTAGATATATCACTGTCCTAAAGACTCTTCTCTTCCTTTTGTGACTAGCCGTTCGCTGGAGTGTGGGGTCGCCTTCCTCATCTCTCAGTGGCTTTTGTGGCGGGGGTTCGCTCTGCGTCCGGTGCTCACCGCATGCTGGCACTTTACACTTGACCCGGGTTCACTCTGGCTCCTGTGTTTCCCCTTTTGCTGCAGATGGTCCCCATCCCTGCCGGCGTGTTTACAATGGGCACAGATGATCCTCAGATAAAGCAGGATGGGGAAGCACCTGCGAGGAGAGTTGCTATTGATGCCTTTTACATGGATGCCTATGAAGTCAGTAATGCTGAATTTGAGAAGTTCGTGAACTCAACTGGCTATCTGACAGAGGTAACGGGATTGGGATGGGGAGGAACGACTTCATCAGTTGACCGCTTTTCACTGCGTTCCCAGTGCTGTGCCAAGCACTTATTATGTTTCATCTAACTGTTGTTTCCTTTTTTTAATATAAATTTATTTATTTTAATTGGAGGCTAATTACTTTACAGTATTGTATTGGTTTTGCCATACATCAACATGTATCCGCCACAGGTATACACATGTTCCCCATCCTGAACCCCCCTCCCTCCTCCCTCCCCGTACCATCCCTCTGGGTCGTCCCAGTGCACCAGCCCCAAGCATCCAGTATCATGCATTGAACCTAGACTGGCAACTCGTTTCGTATATGATATTATACATGTTTCATGCTATTCTCCCAAATCATCCCACCCTCGCCCTCTCCCACAGAGTCCAAAAGACTGTTCTATACATCTGTGTCTCTTTTGCTGTCTCATATACAGGGTTATTGTTACCATCTTTCTAAATTCCATATATATGCGTTAGTATACTGTATTGGTATTTTTCTTTCTGGCTTACTTCACTCTGTATAATAGGTTCCAGTTTCATCCACCTCATTAGAACTGATTCAAATGTGTTCTTTTTAATGGCTGAGTAATACTCCATCGTGTATATGTACCACAGCTTTCGTATCCATTCATCTGCTGATGGACACTGCTGGGCATACACACCAAGGAAACCAGAATTGAAAGAGACACGTGTACCCCAGTGTTCATCGCAGCACTGTTTATAGTTGTTGTTTTCATAGAAACCCAGCGAGACAGGTTACTTTTCAGGTGGTAAACGGGGGATTATCAAAGCATCTTGCCCTGAGTCCCATAGCTGGTCAGTGGTGAAGCTGTGGTTCAGGCCTTGCCAGTGTGACCCTAGCACCCGTCTTTTAACCTTGATGCTCAGGTGTGTCAGTGCTGCAGTATGCCAAAGAGTGCCACTGTCCACTCAGGCTTTTTGAGATAACATCATGTAAAGTAAGGCCACTCTTCCCTCTCAAAAACTTATAGTTCGTGTGTTTTGGAAGCATGGCATAGTTCATAAGTGATAGATGAAGAAGTGCAGCTTTTCATTTTTGTGGTTTTATTCCAGTGCCTGAAGACACACAAGGTTTCCTTCAGCAATTCCAGTGTTTGCTGTGGTTGCTGAATCACAGAGCAGTGTTCTGAAAGTGGATGTTTGTATTCAGTGGTACTGGGAAGAGGGAGCCTTTCTAGATGGCGGAAGCTTCTGAGAGGCTCAAATATCCTTGTCATATATATATGGGTTTCCCATTTTTCTTACCAGAAGATTCTTCCCTCGCCTTCAGTTTGTGGAGTCCCTGCCTTGTTTTTTGTTTCAGGGTAGAACATCTTTTTTATTAAAAAAAAAAAAAAATTCAGAGTGAATGCTGAAAGCAAGACAACTTCCAAATTTGGTTTCGCATTTCTTTGGCATTTCTGAAAATATACAGAATGGTTGCCTCTTTGTTTCCATGCCTAGTGAGAAGTTTCTGTTCTTTTTGTTTCATGAGAGTACTCTCAGATCAAGTTCCTCAATAGTCTGCTGAAGTTAGAAGATGGCTTTTAAGGCAGGAAGTTTCCCATGGACTAGGGTTCTCCATCGAGATTAGACAGAATGAGTAGAATTTAGGGTGTCTGGGAGCATGGATGATGGGATACTACATCTGGATTTCTGTTACCCTCTAACTGAAATTGAGCATGTCATTTAATTAGGAAGTAGACAGTGTGGTATAGAAATGGCAGCAATGCCTGTGACTTTGTCCTCAGCAGAAATCACAGACACTTTGTGCCACATTATTCTTTTCACAGAGATCTTAACCTTAAAATTACTTGTATTCATCCCCACCTTAGAAATGATAATCATGAGACCTGCCACTAGATCTTATTTAATATATTAAACAATGAAAAAGGCAGACATATACATATAGACACACACCTGTATGTGTTACTATAGCACACATTTGTTTTACAAATATTTTGATATAACTTGCTTTCTTTGTAATTGTGTTGATTTTGTTTTATACACTTCACCCGACTGCCAAAAGGGCCTAGGGAATAAAAAGGGTTAAAGCCCCCGCTTTGGATAAGATACTTCATATTTTTATCGCACTTTACAGTTGTTTTTTTGTTTTTGTCTTTTTCCATTTCTCCAGCTTCATTTTACATCACACTTCCATTGCTCATCACATTCTGATCCTGCTGTTCTTGTTTCTGTTCTTTGCAAACTGGACACTTTTTGCCATCTTTGGGGCACAGCCCACACTCTCCCCTGCTTAGAATTTCTTGCCTGTCCCCCTTTTGCATGGCCGGCTCCTTCTCATTCTCAAGTCATCTCATCTTAATTATCCTTCTCAGGGAGGCTTCCTCTGCCCACTCTCTCAAAAGGAGACTTTTCTCAATACTCTCCCCCTTACAGTGTCAAATAAAGTTGTACTTATTTTCTTCCATTCTTTTTTCAACTTGACTCTTGTTCTAAGTGCTCCATGAATAAGTGCTCTAAGGTCAGAATCCATGCCTATGTAATATTGACCTTGTATCTCTATCATGTAGCCCAAAGGCGGGCATCTGGTAGGTCTTTGATCAATGTTGTTGAATGAGGGACTGGTCCGAGTTTTTAGACATGGTGATGCCACAAGGGAATACAGGAAGAAGAGCTGGGATGCATAAAAGTTGATGAGCTTGAATCAGGAAAAAGAATTTGAGGTGTTCATAAGGCCTGAAATCCAGGGGTGTAGTAGGCAGTTTTGCTCATCTAGTGAGGAGAGGATATGTATGCAGGTAGAGATCTGAGCATCATTTGAAGTGCTGGCAATGGTTAAAATGATGAGATCGCCGAGTTTGTCCAGCAGCAGGTCCGTGTCTCTCAAGTGCCTATATTAGAGTCACCAGCTTAGCTGTTCATACGTGCAGGTTCCTTTGCCTCACCCCAGACCTCCAGAATCAGAAGCTCTGAGCTTGGGGAGCAGTAATGTGTAGTGGCAACAAGTTTGCCAGCTGATCTCAACTGCACAGAGCCCAAGAGCCGCTGGAATAGAGTAAGAAGAGCAGAGAAGCAGGGTAGAACACCAGGGAGCAACAGTGTTTTAGGGGCTAGAAAGAGAGCCCACGTATTTTAGGAGCTGAGTAGGAAGAATCCAAAAGGAGGAAGAAAACTGGAAGAGTAGAACCATGGAAACCAAGAGGCTACTTTGCACATTTGCTGACTGGGGCCACATGCAGCAAGGAAAACCAAGTAGATACAGACTTGCGACAGTAACGTTAAATAAAAATGATTAAAATACAGATTTCCGCCTGGTGTTCAAGTTGGCCACTTGAGATTTATCAGCACAGTGGACACCTTAGTGGAGCTAGAATGTGTCAGAATATCAGCAAACAGTGCCATTTGCTTCTTTTAGCTAGATTCCAGGAGTAGAACAAAGGAAAAGCTTGATATGTGATCTGATATGTAAAGAATCCTGTTATTTTCCAAAGTCATTTGTAATACTTGGGGAGATGTGTTTCCATCAACAGAAACAATCACAGGCTCAAAAGCTAATCTCTTCCCATCTGTATCCTTATCAGCTACATGAGCCTAAAATGAAAATGGGCTCTGTAAGTGACACTAACCTGTTTTAATAGGAAGCCAGATGCTTTAATGTCATTTCTGAATCCTTTGGGAGGTCATATGACAAAATTAAGTTCATTTGGACAAGAAGAACCACTCAAGTAGTGTACACAGAAAATGGCACTTATGAAATGTGTTACTGCAAACTTTTCTGGATTTTTATTTCCTTTCTTTCCTTCAGGCTGAGAAGTTTGGTGACTCCTTTGTTTTTGAAGGCATGTTGAGTGAGCAGGTGAAGTCTGACATCCAGCAGGCAGTAAGTAATGTTTTAACAGGCTCATATTTCTTTACTGCTCATTAGAAATGGCTTGGATGAAAAATCCAAACTACAAGTCCTTCCCCTCCCCCCGGTAACTCACCATTTTCCTGCTATAGATTTTCCCCCAGGACAGGCCTATGGACAAGGACACCATGTCTTGAAGAAAATAACACAAACCTGGGATAGTGTCTAACGTGTTGAATCTGACTTGAGCTACTGTCTCGTGTACCTAAGTATAAGTGAAGCTTACCCGGGCTTTAAACACTTCTGGGTTTCTTTTACTTACAGTCATTTTTAGAATGGAGGGTTAAATGTGTATTTTTTATTTTTTTTCCAATTTACTTCTATTCTTAAAGTCTTGGTCTCATCAGGTGTTGGTATGGAGAGACAGTGTCCTTTTAAAGGATTCGTGAATTCACATGATCAGAGTAGCATTTATGAAAGGGGCCCTTTGCTCTGGATGATCACAGGAAATTGAGGCCAGAACCTGGTTCTTGCCATCTGGGGTGAACCCTCTCTTAGAGGGGACCCTGGGGAGTCGTGGAAGCAGTGGATGAGGCCTCTAGAAGCACCTGCGTGGTGAGGGGAGCTCAGGGTTTCTGTTGCAGACATTTTAGTAGGTTTGTGTATATTTGAAGTGAAAGTGAAAAGTGAAAGTGTTAGTCACTCAGTCGTGTCTGACTCTTTGCTACCCCATGAACTGTAGCCCATCAGGCTCCTCTGTCCATGGGATTCTCCAGGCAAGAATACTCGAGGGGGTTGCCATGCCCTCCTCCAGGAGATCTATCCAAGCCAGGGGTTGAACCCAGGTCTCCTGCTTTGCAGGCGGATTCTTTACCGTCTGTATATATTTGAGTATATATTTACTCATCTGCCTCATGAGATGGCAGAAAATATACAAGGGAAGGAGGGGAGGGGAGGTAAGCTGGAAAGCGGAGGGTTCACAAAACAGGGCTGAGGTTGCAGAAGAAGCAGAAGGTGGTGAGAAAGAAAGGAAACGGGGTCAACTGACCCCAGGGAGACTGAATAAGACCCCGACTTGGAAGACAGGACTTCAGCACTAATCTTCCTTTCTTATACAGGTTCCCTTTCAACTCCTGCCTGAATCTCATCTTTATGTGTTGGCGTCACCGTTCTCTCTTGTGAGCTAACCGTCCTCGCTTGGCTCATGTAGAAAACCTGGGGGAGTGAGGGGGAAAGATGAGGTAAAACCAAACTTGCTCTCAAGCCATTTTATAGGAGAATCAGGTTTCCTTTATGTGTGTATTTCATATTACTCTGTTTTATTTTATTTTTTGTCCTGCTGCCTTGCAGTATTTGGGATCTTAGTTCCCTAACTAGGGATCTAACCCATGCCCCCTGCATTGAGAGCCGAGCCTTAACCAGGGGACCACCAGGGAAGTCCCAATGTTTTAAAAAACATGGCCAAGTTCCATCTGAATCTCAGTTTTCCTCACAAGTTTACATTGCAAGTCTGTTATGTTATCTGATATACCCTGCCCCCCCCCACCCCCCTCTTTAAAGGGGTTTGAGGTCAGATTGGCTTAGTGTTGATGAGCGAACAGCTCAGGCTCTGAGGTCTTGTTTTGTGATAGGGAGTTCCGATGGGGGAGGGCACTTAGTTTTGTATTTTGCACTTTCAGATACAAGGCATCTTGTCAGTGGAGAAGCTCTGAGCACTTTAGGCATAGAGGCTGATCATTACTAGGCTCTGCCGGTGTCCTGTTAAATCCACAGTGAAGGGTGTGTGCGGGTAACCAGGACGAGCAGAAGCAGCTGTTACCCGGCCATAGTGTTGGGCACTCACTTAAGTGCTCTTAATGGAAAAGTAAACCTTTTAAGCATGATTAGAAAGGGCTGGAATGAGTGAAATGAACCTGTCAGTGATTTGAGGGAGCTAAGTTTTTGTTTTTTCTGTCTCCTCTTAGGTCTTGGCATACCCTCATGCACTAGACCTATTTTTAACCTGGTGTTTCCAAGAGTGTAGGAGAGAAGATGGGCCACTAGGTGACTACGTGAAGCAGATGAATCAAGGTGGCACATGGCCAAACATAAGATCATGTAGTCTCAGGCTCAGGGCTCTTGTAAGGCCTGATTGAGAAGAAAGTCTCATCTGAGTGTTTTCTTGTTATGAAAACTCAATGAAAGTGAAAGTTGCTCAGTCGTGTCCAACTCTTTTCGACCCCATGGACAATACAGTCCATGGAATTATCTAGGCCAGAATTCTGGAGTGTATTCTTAGTTCCCTTCTTCAGGGGATCTTTCCAACCCAGGAATCAAACTCAGGTCTCCCACATTGCAGGCAGATTCTTTACCAGCTGAGCCACCAGGGAAGCCCCTAAAACCCAGTAGCACTTGTTAATCTCCTTTTTAACATAAAAAATAGGCCTCAGAACCTTCCCCAGGTTTCACTGGCTGGCTGGAATTTATTAATGTGGTTTACTCTTATGTATATTTTAAATTAATTATTTTACTTTCATGCAGTTGTTTTAGATATTTATGATCATGTGATTATTTTATGTTTCATATAGTTCTTTAAAATAATGTAATGAAATTAATTATTTTAAATGTCATAAATGCTCTCTCATGATAGGAAACACTAGGGCTATAACTTTTCATTTTCAGAAAAAGCCTTTTCATTGTAAAAGAAAAATCCAATACGGATCACACAGATCAAGCGTGTCATTTTATTATGTCACTCTAAAATGAACATCACTGTAACCTTGTCTTAAGTCAGGAATTAGAATTTCGCCACCTGCCCTAGCAACCCCAACCATGTGCCACATCCTGAACACCACCTACTCTGTGCCTGAAGTAGCCACTATCTTGCTTTTTTTTAAAATAGTTTTTTTTTGTTGTTGTTTGGCAGTACCATGCAGTAGGTGGGATCTTAGTTCCATGACTAGGGATCGAACATGTGCCCCCTGCATTGGAGTATTGACCACTGCACCACCAAGGAAGTCCCTATCTTGCTTTTTAAGATACTTCTTGATACTTTAAGATACTTTTTAGATACTTCTCTGCATTTCTTTAGAGTATTATCAGCAGGCATGTATCCTCAAGACTGCCAATATTTAGTCCTGCCCACTTAAAGCAAATTTGTGTCTTTTAAGATTTTTTTTTTGACTTAGTTAAGACTGTTATAATCTATGGATTTCTCTTCCATTATCCTGCTCCTCCCCAGCCCCTGGCCCTGTCTGCTGCTCCCTCCCCACCCCACCCCCCAACAATTTGTCTGTGAAAGAATCCAGGGTTTTTTCCTGGATTGCCCTCTCATGTTGCACCTAAGCTCGTCTCTCTGTCCTGTGCATTCCTTGCCAGTGGTGTCTGGATCCATAGACCTAACCAGGCTCACGTTTGGACCCCACTGCAAGACCTCAGATAGTGACACGTTCTTACTCCACAAGGCCCATAATATCTTCCTCTCTCTCTTTTTATAATGTTACCTGCTGTTAATGCTGTTAATGTTAGTGTCTAGATCCATGAGTTCATTGGGGTTAGTTCACTGAAAGATGTTGAGAATATAATCGTTTTTTTTAAATTAATTGAGACTTTATAAAGAGGTGGTTCCCTCATCTGCTATTTTCTTAACCATTGATACTGTTCATACAAGATAGAGTAAATGCTTGATTCTTCACTAGGTTTTAAAATAAAGAAGTGATCCCTTAGTACTCTCTAGAAATAACCGATTCGATTTCTTTTTTTTTAATTAAACATTTAAAGAATATTGTAAATTTACATGCGGTTGTAAGAAGTACAGATATCCCATACACCCTTCCCCTGGATTCCTCCAGTGCTAGCATCTTACATAACCATAGAACAGTTTCACAAGCAGGAAGTTGACAATTGACACAACCCACTTACCTTCATCTGGTTTTACTAGTTTTATATGTACTCATTGGTATGTGTGTATTTAGTTCTATCTCATTTTATCACAAATGTAGATTTGTATACTCACAGATTTTTTTTTTTTAATGTCATGAACCTATGTATTTAAACATTCTTAAACATTCTTTGTTTTCTTCTTTAGGAACTCTTAATATATCTGTTTGTAAGATTCATTTTCAGAGTTTATCACTTCTTTTGAATCGTTTCTATCTTTTTTTTTAATTAATTTTTTTCTTCCTTTACATCTTCTTTGTCTCTTAGGTATTCTTGTGTTCATTTCTGAAGTGGCCTTTTCTTTTGATTTAGTTATTTCTTGATTTATCTACTCATCTGAGTTTGCTGATGCCATTTTATTTTATTCTCTCATGAGTCATTTTCTTAATGCCCTTGACCTCATTTTGACATGGCGTTTTGAGCATCACGTACCCTTTAGAAGGAGGCGTGGTCCAGGGTAGCTTCTGTCACTTGAAGAACTCTTATCTTCAGTTATGCTCACATGGGCCTCAAAAATATGACCTCCTGTTTCCTCAGAATTTCCTGTACCTCTTCCCTTCCACTCCTTCTCTTCCTTTTCTCTCTTGTCCCTTGTTTCCTAGAGTTTGGTTTTATTCTCTCAACTTTCTCCTTGGTGAGGGACTCTGTTCTGGAAGGGAACCCTAGCAGATCAGTGTCAAGAATTCTCGGGGCAAGACTGTTCAGTGGCCTTTGTACTTTCTCACCATGGGTCCCTAACACGCACTTACACCACAGTGGGCAGAATCCATTCCCGTTTTCATAATTCTCTGCTTTCCACTGATGCCCACTGGCTGCTTTGGGATTTTCTTCATCACAGCTCTGATGACTTGTTGCTTTCTTCTGTTTTCTCCGGTCCAGCTGTAACAACCGTGCAGGTTGTGTGGCTGTTGGCAGTCTTCCTTTGCCTGTTTGTATTCTGGTTTGGTAAAGGTACCTTGTCACATAGATTGGCTGTGCCTGTTGTTAGGATTTTGGTGTTTACCTAGTGGTTATCTAATTGCTGTGCCTGGTTCTACGCATCGACTTGGAGAGATTCACAATCTGTGCTGATGCCGCTGTCCTCTTGGGTTTGTTTTTTAATGTGTAACATTTAGAGGCAAAGCATCCATCTAGCTCTCAGGGTTTTCTTGTAGAGATAAATGGTAAATTTAACGGTGAGAAACAGAGTATATGTGTGTAGAAATTTGCCTACTTGTGGTTATTACTTGGATGTTTCATTTAAAACAGTGTCTTAAAAACTATAGATATCAAATCCTAGAAGGGATTAAGGCTAGCTTTTGTTGTTGTTTTTGTTTTTTTACTCTATATAACTTAAAATACCTTAAAAGGATGGTATTTAAAATATATACTTTCTAAAGAGTATGTTTCATTTTTATACTTGGGTCACTAATATAGAGGAATAGCAGTGAGATGGGAAAAAACAATTCCTCTTGGTGGGAACCTGAGAAATAACGATCATCTATTTGTTTGTGGTTTAATACTTTCAAAATTGTTAAAAGTTTCAGGAAACAAATTGCTGAGTAAGTGTCCTTGAAAAAGGAGGATGAGAAGCTATTTTGAGACTGTCTTTTCAACTGAAAGCCAATTTCATTAAGGATTCAGAATTACGAAGACTGCTTTTCCTTTTTCTTCTTTTTTCAAATTAAAAAAAAAAGTCTCTTCTGCTGAAAGGAGATCTTTTGGTAAATATTTTTTAAATTAATTGTGTTCAAATATATTTTGCTTCATTACTGAAAGATGGAAATGGCAACCCACTCCAGTATCCTTGCCTGGAAAATCTCATGGACAGAGGAGCCTGGCGGCTGCAGTCCATGAGGTCACAAAGAGTCGGGCACGACTGAGCGACTAACACTTACACTGAAAGATAATTGAACTAAGTAAAAATTTCCAGTTGGCAGTTATTTCCTCCCAGTACACTGTAGGGTTTAATTCACTGTCTTCTCATTTTTGTCATTGCTGTTAAAACATCAGCCATCAGGAACTTCTGTGGCTGTTCTTCTGAGGTCATTGAGTTTGGTCCACTTTTAAAACAATCTCCTGTCTTTGCTATTCTACAGTTTCACTGTGATATGCCTAGGTGTTGCTGCTGCTGCTGCTAAGTTGCTTCAGTCGTGTCCGATTCTGTGTGACCCCATAGATGGCAGCCCACTAGGCTTACCCATCTCTGGGATTCTCCAGGCAAGAACACTGGAGTGGGTTGCCACTTCCTTCTCCAATGTATGAAAGTGAAAAGTGAAAGGGAAGTCGCTCAGTCGTGTTCGACTCTTAGTGACCCCATGGACTGCAACCTACTAGGCTCCTCCATCCATGGGATTTGCCAGGCAAGAGTGCTGGAGTGGGTTGCCAATGCCTTCTCCATTGGTTTCTTTCAATTTTTCTACTTCAGTTTCATTGAGTTTCCTGAATCTGAGGACAAGTGTTTTTAAATCATATCTGAATTATTCTTAACCGTGATCTTTTTGAATATTGCCTTTTTTTCCATTCTTTCCTCTGGGACGCCAGTTAGATGCTGGTTAGACTTTGTCACTCAGTCTTCCATGTCTCTTAACTTCACTTTTGAGTAAATGTATGTATGTGTGTATATTTATACTATATATACTTAATGTAGTTATTTTAAAATATATGTATATATTTTATGCTGTATACATTAGTATGTGTATTTCATTTTAATTTCTGTTAGCTTTTGGCTATATCTTTGGTATTACTTTTTTTAGTCTTCAAATATATTTTGCTTCATTACTGAAAGATAATTTAAGTATCTTTATGGCTGGATGGCATCACTGATTCGATGGACGTGAATCTGAGTGAACTCTGGGAGTTGGTGATGGACCGGGAGGCCTGGCGTGCTGCGATTCATGGGGTCACAAAGAATTGGACACGACTGAGAGACTGAACTGAACTGAAGTATAAAATTAAAGTTTAATTTTTTAAGTATGAAATTAAAGTTGCTCTAAGAATTAGAATATACGCACCTAACTCCTCACGGTTTACTACAGAGTTAACATTTAAGACCTACTATAGAAGCTTTATTACCATGTAGGTTCCTTTACCTGACTCCCTATATTATAGTTATATATAGTAAGTACATCTTCATAAATGGGAAAGAAACCCCAGAATTTTGCTTGTAACACTCATACATATTTTTTTATAATTTAAAGGAGAAAATAATCTATTCTATTTACCCAAACTATTTTGTTGTTCTTCCTTTATTCCTAAATTCCATATTTCCCTTCAGCTGAAAAAACTTCCTTTAGCATTTCTTTTAGAGCAAGTCTTACGGTGATGAATTCTCTTACTTTTTGTTCATCTGCAATGTGTTTATTTTACCTTTATTCTTGAAGGATGTTTTCACTGGATACAAAGTCCTGGGTTGACACTTCTTTGCTTTCGTGACTTTAAAATATTGTCTCACTCTTTTCTGTTCATGCGGTTCTAATAATAGACATTTGAACCACTAATCTCTCATATGTATTGTGGCATTTGTTTTACTGACTTCTTTCAAGGTATTTAAAAAATCTTTTATCTTTAGCAGTTTGATTATAATGCTTTTGGACATTGTTTTCTTAGAGATTATCCTGTTTGGGGTTTGTTGGGATTCTTGTGTCTGTAAATTTATGTCTTTAACCATATTTTGTGGAGTGTCCAGCCGTTATTCCAAATATTTTTTCAACACCAATTTCTCCGCTCATTTTGGGATACTGGCGCTTTAGTGTTAGACTTTCTATTATTGAAGAGGTTCCATAGACTTTGTTCATTAAAAATTTTTTTTTTCTGTTTTTAGATAGTATAATAGTGATATAATCTAGTATTCTAGTGATATGTCTTCAAGCTTCCTGTTTTCTCTGTCATTTTCATTCTGCTCTTGAGCCTACCCAGTGAATTTCAGATACTGTATTTTGCCCATTCTAAAGTTTCCTTTTAAAAAAATAGGTCCTGTTTCTCTGCTGAGAAGGAATGCCTAGCTTTTTATTCATTTTAAGAGCATTCACCTTTACATCATAGCTGATAGTTATAATAGCTGTTTTGTTCTTTGTCCAATAATTCCAACATCTGGGTCATCTTGGGGTTTGCACCTGTTCTTTTCCCTTCACTTTTGGGTCTCTGGATCCTGTTATAATACTCTGGAGGATGTTGACTCTCTTTTTTCTGAGGCAGTTAACCTAGTAACCTGGTTAAGTACAAATCAGCAGTTTTGCCTTGTCTAGTGGTAGTAGTGATTTTGTAGCTCTGTTTGTTCATCCTTTTCATGCTAGCGTAGCATCTTAATTATTTTTTCTTCATCCTAACTATAATTTTACCTTTTTAAAAATTATAGTTATTTACAATCTTGTGTTAATTTCTGCTGTAAATTGATTCAGATATGTGTATACAATATTTTTTAAAATATCCTTTTTCAGTATGGTTTATCTCATTTTACTTGTTTAATCAACTTCTTATAGGGATATTAATGCCTACCTAGTTGTTGTTATCAGTCGCTAAGTCATGTCTGACTCTTTGTGAGCCCATAGACTGCAGCATGCCAGGCTTCCCTGTCCTTCACTAAACTCATGTCCATTGAGCCTACCTCGTAGATTATTGTAAAGATCAAATGAAATAATGTTCATAGAACCACATAGTAGTACAATGTCTGGCACATAAAGAGCCTTTTAGTAAATGTTGCTCTGGTTTCTTCAGGTAGACTGTCTCTTTGCCTGGCCTAATTGAAAATTTAGTTAAATTTCCTTTGCTTTACTTTGGCCCATTCTTAAGAATTGGCATTTCCATATATAGCATTGTACCAAATTACAGTGATATTTTCAAAGGATTTGCTGTCATGGGATAAATCTTCTTGGATTATCTTGGAGTCCTTGGCTAGAGGAATATACAAGTGGTACATCTTTTTCAGTAGGAAAGTGAGATAAAATATACGTAACATAAAATTTACCATTTAAACTATTTTTAAAGGGATAATTCATTAAAGTTATGTACATTCCCAATGTTGTACAACCCTCATCACCACTATGCACTTAAAGGGCTTGTTTGCCATCCCAAACAGAAACTCTGTACCATTAAACAATCATTTCCTGTTTCCCCTTCCCTAGCCCCTGGTAAACCTTGATTCTACTTCGTGTCTGCATCAATTAGTCTGTTCTAAGTGCCTCATAGAAGGAATCTTACGATATTTGTCCTTCTATGACTGGCTTATTTCACTTAGCATGACGTGTTCAAGATTCATTCATGTTGTACCACGTATCAGAATTTCAATCCTGGATAAACAACAAAGGCCTTCTGTATAGCACAGGGAACTATATTCAGTATTCTGGGATAAACCATAATGGAAAAGAGTATTTTTAAAAAATGTATTTATATGTACAACTAAATCAGTTTGTTGTACAGCAGAAATTAATACAACATTGTAAATCAGTGAAAAAAGAATTCTATTCCCTTTTTAAAACTGACTAATAGTCCACTGTTTCCGTATACCACATTTTATTTTATCTGTCAGTCGACATTTGGTTTGTTTTCAGCTTTTGGCTATTATGAATAATGCTGCCATGGAACGTTGGTGTACAAGTGTCTGACTTCGTCTGTGCTTTCAGTTCTTTTGGGTGTATATAGTGACATTTATTTGAATTCATGCCTCCTTGATTGTCTGCCATCCATCAGTGGGGTCTGTTTTTTGACTTATAGAAGAAATGAGCTTAGCTCCCTCTGTTTGAAGATTTCCTTTCTGGATTTAAATGTAGCCTGTTTGTTTAGCAAGCCATCAGAAATGTCCTGCTGTCTCCTAGGTAGTGTACTCTTCCTGGGAATACTAGGATGAAAGATACCTTCCCTGTCTTTTAACTACTCAAAGTCTAAGGAATGCAGTAACATTGAATTCAAACCAATATTAGGTGGGGTTTTTTTTCTGAATTATGATTTTTTAAAAACAAGAATGAAAACACATATATCATCTGTTTAAACTTTATCAAAAGGAGTAAGAGTATATGAAGTCCATCCCATCCTGAAGTGGCAGTACCTCAGCAGTGCTGTGATGAAGAGAAGTGGTGAGGAGTGGGGAGAGATGCCTGCAAAGTTGAATTTGTTAGGTTGATCAGGGAATGCCTGTGTGAGGAAAAGGCATTTTAGGGAAGCCTTTTAGGTGAGGAAGAACTCATCTTGGGATCAACTAGGACAAAGCTCTGGTGGAGTGCCTACCATGTCCTGCTGCTTTGATTATCCATATCCAGCTTTGCATGGTCAGGTTTCAGCTACACTTACTCTGGGCAGTCCATTTGAAATGCCCGTCTGTTGTCCAACATTCCAGATTGAGATGCTTCCATTTATTTGTTCTTACGGCTTCTTATGCCTTCCTTTCACATTATTTATCTCACTCGTCATTATTTGTGTAGGTATTTGTTGAATGCCCTTTTCTTTACCTGAACCATCCTGTAATGGTGGGTGAAGCTGTTTCCGTATTATTCACCATCCCCCGAGCATAATACCTGTCACTTAATAAGGACTTAATAACTATTTGCCAAAAAATGAAAGAATGCCGTTTGAGTATCCTCTACAGGAGCATTCATTTTTGAGAGCTGTGGGGCTCAGACCTGGTATGACCTGTCTCATGTTGGAAAGGCAGGTTTTTCTTGGCAGGAGAATGCTGATTCGATAAACAGGGTGAAGGTGAGTTCACAGAAACTGAGTTTTTCAGGAAGTGCGATTCAGGGTTGGCTGATTGGATAAGAAGAGAACATGGTCAGACAACTGTGTTCTATGTCTGGTTTTGAAAAGGCTGGTTGTCTGCCTGTCCTGGGAGTCAGTATGTGGTGTAGACTCAGGAAGCAATCGATAACCCTGGAAGGTGAGAATCCAATAAAGTAGGATAACAGGGCACAGTATTTTATTCCAACCAGCTCTAAAACAAGGCCCCTGATCAGAATGAGTGTTAGTGAGGCATGGTGGGCTCCCAAAGGCTCAGATTTCAAATATCTGTTTAAGAGGTTCTTAAGTGTCTTTTCAAGTCATGGGTCTTTTGAGGTCTGACTTGGATTAGGAAATAAAAATGATTCCCTCATCTCCTACCTCCCAGGTGTTGGCATTTGTGCTGTAAACCTCTGCAGTGAGACAAAGATAAAGACTGTCAAGTAGGGAGTTCTGCCCAGGGGATATGCAGCTTTAGGAAACACTTATGCAAAAAAAGAGGATTTAGAATGGATGAAACTTTCAGAATCATCTGGTGAAAAACTTTCCTCTTATAGATGAGGCAACCATTGCCCAGGAGGGGAAATAGCTTGTCTCAGTTCTTGGAAATGTTTAAGGGGGGCACCTAAGTGTACCTATGTGTGTGTTCAGTTGTGTCTGACTCTTTGCGACTCCCCAGACTTAGCCCACCAGGCTCCTCTGTCCATGGAATTTTGCAGGCAAGAATACTGGAGTGGGTTGCCATTTCCTGTTCCAGGGGATCTTCCTGATGCAGCGATTGAACCCACATCTCCTGTGTCTCCTGCATTGGCAGGTGGGTCCTTTACCACTAGCGCCACCTGACCACCAGCCTAGTACCTTTCCTGTCAGAGACCCTTTTGCAAAACCCCTAAGACAAGGGCTGATTCCCCCTCTCTATAAAAGTATGTCCTGTTGAAACACTTAATTTTTAATCGGTATTTATCCAGAAGAGGGTCACCTGTGGTGGGGAAGGGTTTGGAAACCATGGAAGCCTCAGGAACAGATGAACTTATTTGTTAAATAAATGTTTATCCCATTTATACTATGTGCCAGGCAGTGTTCCAAGTACTGTGGATGTAAGTCCTCACTCTCCTGGGAGTTACAGCTCCAGGGAGAAACACACTCTACACAAGTGAGCTTTTAACTGACTATGCTAATGGCCTGTGAATAAAATAAAACAGAGTAATGGGGGAGAGAGTGGTCGCATATTGTACGATTAGGCTTCTTGGGCTCTTTATGTGTGGGGTGTGGGATGGCCTCGCTAAGGAACTGACACCTGAGCTGAAACCTAGCTGGTGAGTAGGACCCAGCATGACCAGTAATGAGGGAGTGATGAACAAGGGAAACTGGGATAGGAGCTAGACTTAGGTTGGAGAAGTAGCAGCAGGTGGATGACCTAGACTTTGTGAGCCTCAGAGAAGTTTGGGTTTCTTCTTTAATACAGCTGGAAGCCACTGGATCTAGTTAACATTTTTTAAAATTTTATTTTATTTTGCCCATGCTGGGTATTTGTTGTAGCACATGGGCTTTCTGTAGTTGCCCTGCGGCATGTAGGATCTTCGTTCCCCAATCAGGGATCAAACCCATGTCCCTTGAAGCGGAAGGTGGATTATTAACCACCAGACCACTGAGGAAGTCCCCTCTAGTTAACATTTTAGAGAGAGCACTTTGGCCTCTGCATGTTTTGTCGTAGGCCAGGTGTGACATGATGTGGCTGTGGAGCAGACTGGCAGGAGGAGAGATGCTGAGAAGGGTCTGGTGTTGGACATCTGAGAGCAGAGGGCGCAAAGGGGAGTGAAGAATCAAGCAGGACTCCTGGGTACTGGCCTGAGCAACTAGGGAGGCTGTGATTCCCTTCACTTGAGATCATAGAGCCGGGGGAAGGGTGAATACGCGATTGAACCTAGAGAAGACTAAGAGGTGAAAGAATTATGATTATTCTACACATGTCTGCAAGGTGATCCAAAGGGAATTTAACTTGTTCCATGTGATCCTTGGAGCCTGATCGGTGCCAGCAGATGGAAGGGCTCTGGGAGGCATTTCTCTTGCACTGTTGATGAAGAGCTCTGTCTGTTAGAATGATCTGAGCTTGAGTGTGTACCTGCAGGGAGGTGATGTCTGTCCCTTAAATTGTTGAAGCTAAGATGGGGGATCATCTATGAGTAGAGTGACCATTGTAATTTAAGGTCCACATTGGGATATTTTTGAGAATAAAATGGGTTGCTTTTAAGTATGCCAGAATAACAAGTATACGTCTGGACTGTCCTGGTTAAATGAGGGCTGTTGTTCATCCTGTCTTACATATTCATCCTAGGGATACTGTAGAGAGGATGTCTTTAGTTGGGCATGGGTTGAAAGCAGGTGTCCTCTGGGCTTCTTTCCAAGTCTAAGGTTCTGAATATCTTTGGTGTATTTTATTTCACAGAGAAAGTTGATGTTCAGCTTTTCTGGATTAAGTGAAGTACTCTTACAATATAGGGAGATCAAGTGAAGTGGACATGTAATAAGGGCAGCCTGTCCTGTGGAACATCCTTCTCACACCCATCCTGCCTCACTTGCTCCTCCTTCTCCCCTCCTGTGGGACGCATTTGCAGAGTGACACCCCCTGACTTTAGTCAGGTGCCCATCCTTGGGCTCCCATGGCTTATCAAGCCCCTCTTGGCCACAGCACTTAGTACAGCCTTGAATTAATCTGCTTATTTGTCTGTCTTCACCCCTAGACTGTGTGCTTGACTTCTCCACCCCTCAGGCCTCTCATAGGGCTGCATAGGGCAGGCACTCATCAAATGTTTCCTGAATGTATAAATGAATGAATGAATGAATAGCATTGTGAAAGAGTTCTTCAGCTCTCTTGTACCAACGCTTATACATGCTTGTTTTCTGAATGCTTATGCTAAATCTGCACTTTAGTAAGCCTGTTAGATACGTTCTCTTACTAGGCTGATTTTGCTGATTGAGAAAACCAAACTCAGAAAGGTTTAGTACCTTGCCCACTGTCACAGAGCTAATAAGTAGTCAGTAGTCAGGATTGGAACCTACCAAGCCCTTGGCTCGAAGACCATCTCCCGTTACTCAGAACTTAACCGTGACTGTTATGTAAGCAGTTTAAAGATTTTGAGAAGTTCTGCAATTAAAAAAACTAGTTTAACTTGATTACCCAAGTGCTTTCCTGGTAGGTGGACTGCTTTGATTGTGGAACTTCCTTCCACCCGCCCCCTGCCGCCCCGCCCCCTTCTCCCCCCCATAGCTAGTAACATCTTGTGGAAGACTCTGGAAACAGCTTTTGGAAAAGCCTGGGTAGTAGAACAGACTTATAAATTGAATATCTGTGGCTGTGGGTTCTTTCCCTAGCTCTGCCACTACCTGCCACATTTCAGGGCTTATTTTTCCATCCTTAAAATGAGGGAATTTAAACAGTTAGCCTCCCTATCCTTTCACCTTTAAAACCTGGCGGCATTGTAAGCCTGCCTGTGTTAAGCATGCGGCCAGGCTGGGAGAGCTTCTTAGGTGCCTTTTCTGTTTTTTGTCTTCTGTTTGACCTTTTTTCTCAGAAGCCTCAGAACTTGTAAGCCATGAAAACAAAGTACAGAACCAATCAAATGTCATTCAGATGTTCTGTAATTTCCCTGTTTTAGACATTGAGAAAGGCTTGTAGGTAAGCCAGTAGCAATTTAAGGAGCTTAAATGGAGCCTTTTTGTAAAGAGTTGTGTAATAAAAGCTTCTTTGCCTAAAGAAATAAAAACTTACTTAAAAAAATAAAAAAATTATTTCTCTTGTTTTCAGAATTCTTTTTTAAAAAAAGCCTCAGATCCCAGACCTAGAGAGTTAAATAAGTCAGACAGAGAAAGACAAATACTCTATGTTATCACTTATATGTAAAATCTAAAAAATAAAACAGATACATATAACAAAACAGAAACAAACTCACCTATGTAGAGAACAATCTGGTGATTACCAGTGGAGAGAGAAAAGGGAGGAGAGGTGAGATAGGGGTAGGGGATTAAAAGATACAAACTCCTGGAAACTAAATAGATAAGGAACAAGGATATGGCGTATGGCACAGTGAAATATAGCCATTGTTCTATAGTAATCTTCAGTGGAGTATATATTATACACCTGAAATGAATACAATATTGTAAATAAACTATACTTCAATAAACAATTTTTAATAAAAAGCCCCAAATCTACTTTCCCCATATTTCTTCAGGTCTCAGTGGAGAATGAGTCAACTACCTCACTTTTAAAGGGTTCTTGGATGCTAACAATCCTTTATGCATTTTTTATACATTATCTTTAACAAGTGACTCTCTAGGATTTCTGCTGCTCTCTTAAGGACGTGTAAAAAATGTTCAGAGTGTATAAACCGGTATTTCAGGAAGGCAGTGAATTCTATAATGAGGAATTTCACTAAGAACTGGAGCAAAAATGTTGAACATTTTCAGATCGGCCTTAAGTTTCATAAACATTTGTACTCTGTGAAAAAGCATGCATTTTTCTCTCTCACATATTCTATTAAGTAGTCAAGGTACCTGATTTAGGATTTAATTTGAAATAAGTTGTCAGATCTGACTCCCTATCTATTTTCATGATGAATTTGTTTTTACTCTTTATTCAAGCCTACTTCTCAATTCTCTACATTTGTATTGGGTGCTGAAGAAAGAGATTTTACTCATTGTGTGCTTCCTGTTCCACTTGATTCCTTCAGTTGCATTTGATTCTCATCCAGTTTTATTTATACTTCATGAATTCGAACAGATCTGCGATTTCTTATTGTTCGCTGGTGCCAGTTGAAAAATTCTCCCAGGCTGTTTTTATAGGGGTAACTGTCATGTTTATACTACGTTTCAAAAAAATCCATCTTTTTAATTTGCTTGTCTAAATGCATTGAATTTTTAAGAGAACAGTTGTAAAGTTGTGAACTTGACATTTTTGCACTTGAATGTGCGTGTTAACACAGTGCATTGTCTTTTTCTTGTGCCTACTTTATTCTGGGCTGTGTGTGTATAAGAAGCATAATTTACCACTTCTGGCAAAAATAAAGGCACCTTCGCTGTCTTCCCCCTTTTCTTTTCTTTAAGCTGTTACTACAAGTCTGGCTATGTCCCTAGGGAGAGGTGGGAAAAGATGTCTTTGCCCTCTGAAGTCCATGTCTCAAGGGGATGTCAGTACTCACACAGATCCTATTTACATTGTAATTGGTTGCTGGCTGTCTGGTACAGCTGTTTCAACCTAAACCCAAGACAGTTGCTATGGAGATGGTGTGACTAGAAATAGGTCAAGTAAAGTCCTTTTCTCCCTGGATGTAAGGGAGTGCTGTAACTCAACTAGAAGTGTCTCAGTTGAACAGAAAATACATAGATGGGCAACCGCATCCACCGCCCCCTATAGTTTCTCTTTTTAGGGTGAGGCTTATCACAGATGCCAAACCACTCATGTTGTTGCTGTGACTCTGGAAAGAATGCATGTGAAGACTCTTTCTGTTAAAAGGAATCATAGATGTTATAATTTGCAGTGTAGCCTTGTTTAACTGGCTTATGTATGACTCTGAAAAGTTGCTTATTTCATAAATTACTTAACATAGTAGAACAGCATTTATTTTGAAGACATGACCAGAAGTTCAAGAACAAATCTTAAAATATGGAGTTAACAGTGATATTTGAAAGAAGTTATCTGGTGACATCGGATGGGATTTGTTGTATGTTTGTCTAGAAAAGATGGCTTTCCCAGTACAACTTGGCTGAGAAGAATGATGTTCTGCCCGTAAGCTAAGTCCTCTGTTGTGGGTAACTCTGATTGCCTGTCTTTCCTTCTTCATATGTCTGGTGCGGAAGTGGTTCCTGACTCTGCATCTGACCATTGTGATATAGAGTTACAGTCTTTCTCATAGGCGCAGGTGTCGTATGGTCCTTTCATAGGCCCCCAAGCTTTGTCTAGTTTGGGGCTTCATGAATGTGGAGACCATTTTTTTATTTGTTTTATCTCTTTTAAAAATTTATTTGTTTTTCAATTGGAGGATAATTGCTTTACGATATTGTGTTGGTTTCTGTCATACATCAACATGACTCAGCCATAGATACATATGGCCCCTCCCTCTTGAAACTCCCTCCCACCTCCCACTCCATCCCACCCCTCTAGTTGTCTCAGAGCACTGGGTTTGAGCTCCCTGAGTCCTACAGCAAATTCCCACTGGCTGTCTGTTTTACATATGGTAATGTATATGTTTCAATGCCACCCTCTCTACTCGTCCGACTCTCTCTTTCCCCCTACTGTGTCTACAGTCTCTTCTCTATGTCTGTATCTCTATTGCTGCCCTGTAAATAGGTTCATAGTACCATCCTTTAGATTCCATATATATGTGTTAATATACTGTTTGTTTTTCTCTTTCTGACTTATTTCACTCTGTATAACAGGCTCTAGGTTCATCCACCTCATTAGAAGTGACTCAAAATGTGTTTTATGGCTGAGTCGTAATTTAGTTCTCACAGTTGGATGGGGAGTAGGATGCTATTGGCATCTAGTGGGGAGAGGTCTGGGATGCTGCAGGGCATCCTACAGTGTATGGAATAGCCCCCTCCATCAAGGAATTGTGTGGCCCAAAAAGTCAGCAGTGCTGAGATGGTCTGTATTGGATGGGTTATTAAGAAATGTAAAAGCTTTCAGGAAAGAATGACAGTAAGAGAACTGGAAAGTAGATATGTAAAATGAGAAAGTGTGTGTATATAATGGGAAAGAAATTGAGTAGGAACTATAGCACTGATGTGTGTGCCTGGACCCACCAATTTGAGTTTTACAGATATTTTTGGAAGAAGATAAAGTGAGTAGTTAACCAGGTAAGATAAGTATTAATATGTACAATGAATAATTGAGAAACTCTCAATATACCAACTGTCTTAAGTCATACTCTCAGGATTCTGGGAGTTGAAGATTTCCTTTAGGAATGAGGTTCCTAAAAAGGGAACCTGGCAGATAGTAGGCGCTCAATAAATATGTGCGACCAGAGTGAGTTGAGGGGAAGCAGAGAGGAAAAGGGAATGGATTCAGAGGCCACAGGGGCAGTTGCCCCGGGAAGACCCCCCACAAGCCAACTCCGTGGAATTTTCCCATTGAAGAAGGTCGGGAACCTTGGAGGACTTCTGCCATTAAGGCTTGTGTTTGGTTGTCTTAACTAACGCCGTGCGTGTATGTACCCTGGGATCCAGCCATTCCACTCCACAGCCTGCAGTCAGCAGGAATGCTTCTGCATATTTCCTGAGTCAGGAGTTACCAAGAATGTTCCCAGAAGTAGCACCATTCACAGTAGCTCAAACTGGAAACTGCCCAAATGCCCATCAGGAGTAGAAGAGATAAGTTAATCCATTTAAAAAGTTACTAATGAATTCTTTTTAACGGCTGAGTAATACTCCATTGTGTATATGTACCACAACTTTCTTATCCATTCATCTGCTGATGGACATCTAGGTTGTTTCCATGTCCTGGCTATTATAAACAGTGCTGTGATGAACATTGGGGTAAATGTGTCTCTTTCAATTCTGGTTTCCTCGGTGTGTATGCCCAGCAGTGGTTTGAATCAGTTCTGATGAGATGGATGAAACTGGAGCCGATTATACAGAGTGAAGTAAGCCAGAAAGAAAAACACCAATACAGTATACTAACACATATATATATGGAATTTAGAAAGATGGCAATGACGACCCTGTATGCAAGACAGCAAAAAAGACACAGATGTGTATAACGGACTTTTGGACTCAGAGGGAGAGGGAGAGGGTGGGATGATTTGGGAGAATGGCATTCTAACATGTATACTATCATGTAAGAATCGAATCGCCAGTCTATGTCTGACGCAGGATACAGCATGCTTGGGGCTGGTGCATGGGGATGACCCAGAGAGATGTTATGGGGAGGGAGGTGGGAGGGGGGTTCATGTTTGGGAACGCATGTAAGAATTAAAGATTTTAAAATTTAAAAAAAAAAAGTTACTAATGATGAACTATTTCAAAACATAATAGGTTATAAGAAAAATAGGCATTCTAGTTTCCACCACCCAGATTTAACAAAGGCTAACATTTGCCATCAGTTCAGTTCAGTCGCTCAATCGTGTCTGACTCTTTGTGACCCCATGAATCACAGCACACCAGGCCTCCCTGTCCATCACCAACTCTCGGAGTTCACTCAGACTCATGTCCATTGAGTCAGTGATGCCATCCAGCCATCTCATCTTCGGTTGTCCCCTTCTCCTCCTGCCCCCAATCCCTCCCAGCATCAAAGTCTTTTGCAATGAGTCAACTCTTCACATGAGGTGGCCAAAGTACTGGAGTTTCAGCTTTAGCATCATTCCTTCCAAAGAAACCCCAGGGCTGATCTCCTTTAGAATGGACTGGTTGGATCTCCTTGCAGTCCAAGGGACTCTCAAGAATCTTCTCCAACACCACAGTTCAAACGCATCAATTCCTTGGCGCTCAGCCTTCTTCACAGTCCAACTCTCACATCCATACATGACCACAGGAAAAACCATAGCCTTGACTAGAGGGACCTTAGTCAGCAAAGTAATGTCTCTGCTTTTGAATATGCTATCTAGGTTGGTCATAACTTTTCTTCCAAGGAGTAAGTGTCTTTTAATTTCATGGCTGCAATCACCATCTGCAGTGATTTTGGAGCCCCAAAAAATAAAGTCTGACACTGTTTCCACTATTTCTCCATCTATTTCCCATGGAGTCATATTTGCCTTTAAAAAAAATTTTTTTTTTTTTTTTACTTTGAGAAATAGAACCTTCTGGTGACCTTAGTGTTGGGAATGGGGTAGAATTGGGTGAGTGATCTGAAGATCTTGAAATGTTAAGAGTGGGATGACCTGGGCTTTCTCTGCATGTCTTCCCTTGACGTGGAATGAATTACCTGTCACTGGCACTTAAACAGGCTTCCCTGGTGGCAAATATCAAGCAGTGTAGTCAGCAGGAACAACCCCCCCCCCCCCACCCCCCCGGCCACCCCTCGCCCTGATTAAAGATTCCACAGTGCCACAGAAGAAAGAGGAAGAAGCCCTGCCTTTTACCTCTCCTGCTCTCTGAAAGAGAAAACACTCTGCAGTTGTGTCCTCAAAGGACATAATGCCTCTTTCATTGAGATATAAAAGAATTTGGCTTTTCCCATCAAATTGTGATTGGAATACCATGAATGTTTTGATTGTGCTGATGTGAGAAAAAGAACAAGAACAGAGTTTGGTGTTCTCGGTGATTGCTGTAATTGTTAGCCGGGAACACATCCCCCATCTCTTCCACTCAGTCTGGCTCATCAGGATGCAGAGGACTGAGAACAGCATTGTCTTGGGGATAACTTGAGTCCGTTCCGGTTTACAGCAGAAGAATCATTTGCAAACTTCTCTTCTTTACTTAGTATTAGCATCACTGATGACGGTAATTTTTTTTGGTAACTCTCTTTGATTGTCATGAGGTCCATGGTTGACTGCTTCCCTTTACTGAGTGCTTGCTGAGTGCTCGGCATAGTCCTAAGCCCTGGACGTATGTTTGGTTTCCTTGTAATAATCTCTGAGATAGGCATTGTTACTGTCTTCATCTTACAGTTGAGAAAACAGATGTAGGGAGGTTCAGTAGGGAGGTTGCCAAGGGTTACCCTCTGCATGGCAGAGTCATAATTCAAATCTCATTTTGACTGACTCCAAAATCAAGTTTTTAACCAATCTCTGAACAATCCCAGGTGGTGCAATGGTAAAGAATCTGCCTGCCCATGCAGGAGATGCAAGAGATGTGGGTTTGATCCCTGGGTTGGGAGGAGGAAATAGCAACCCACACCAGTATTCTTGCCTGGAAAATTCCATGGACAGAGGGGCCTGGCGGGCTACAGTCCATGGGATTGCAAAAAGTCAGACACAACAGAGAAAGCACAAATGAATGAAAATGACCAAAACAAGGGCCACTTGATATTGGTATATGGGTTGACAGAGCTGTAAAGTAGGAGGTAAGGTCCTGGGAACAGGATGTGGGCTGAGCACTTCCCAGTCCTTTTAGATTCCCCCTGCTCTGAGTCTGAGGTGGGGGACTGGGAGGCTGCTCTCATTTCACAGATGAGGACTTTGGGGCCAGACAAGCAGTGAATTTACCCAGAGCCACACAGCTCATGTTGGGCTGGATATTAACCAGGGTCTTCTGTGAACACACTGCAGCTCTGTATTTGGTGCTTCAGCTTGGTCTCCCACCACCTTGGTTGACCTTCAGCCTGGCACCAAGTTGTAAGATTAATGCTGTTTCCTCATCTTTTACATCAGAGTGGTACCAGCTGACCCAGTTGTTAGAGATTATAGAGGATTAGCTAGCACTGTGTTTTTTCAAGATTCTTGGAAAGATACACCATTTATATACATATTTATTTAATCACTGTGGTGCTTTATGATGCGAGATAATACCTTTTTAAAACTTTTTATGTTGTATTGGGGTATAGCCGATTAACAATGTTGTAGTATTTTAAAGTGAACAGCGAAGGGACTCAACCTTACATATACATGTGTGCATTCTCCCCCAAAGCCCCTGCCCCTCTAACCTGCCACATAACACTGTGCCTTTTTGTTTGTTTTGGGTGCATGTGTGGCTTGCTGGATCTTAGTTCCCCAACTGAGGATTGAACCTGGAGCACAGCAGTGAAACAAGTCCTCACTGCTGGACCACCAGGGAATTCACGAGATAATGCTTTTTTTTTTTTTTTTTTTTAAGATTTAGTTACATATAAATATTTTTGATATTCTGAAAAAAATGATTTGGTAATTCCATGGAAGTTGAAGACCTTAAGTGAGATTGTTTTTTTTTTTTTTTTCTGCATGGATTGAGTCAGTGTTTTTTTAGAGCTAACCTCAGCTTATCCTGTGTTGCTCTGAGGTTGCAGCTGCTCCGTGGTGGTTACCTGTGAAAGGTGCTAACTGGAGACACCCAGAAGGGCCCGACTCTACTGTCCTACACAGGTGAGACTGGTGGGTCTTAGCCTAGATGATATTTTCATTTCACAATCAGTTCCTATGATGTTGAAGAGAAACTCAATGTCCATTGTCTATAAAAGAGTATAACAAACTCTAATCAGTTGGAAGGGAAATAGGATGGCTAGAAAGAATCAATGTACAGACCCAAACATTGTGCCTAGGTCATGGAACACTCTGTTAAAGATTTTTTTTTTTTTTGATGTGGACCATTTTTAAAGTCTTTATTGAATTTGTCACACTATTGCTTCTGTTTTACGTTGTGGTCTTTTGGCTGCCAGGCATGTGGATCTTAGCTCCCTGACCAGGGATTGAACCCACACCTCCTGTATTGGAAGGAGAAGTCTTAACCACTGGACCACCAGGGAAGTCTCTGGAAGGCTCATAATAAGTGGCCTCTTGCCATCCTCATTTGGCCTTTTAGAGGGTTCCCTCCTGTCATTCTTTCCCCATTTGACAGACCTATTACAAATCTCATGACATGTAACCTTTACAGATTGTTTGTTCTTCCTCATGAGTAGGCTGTTATGAGGACGGAGACTGCCTCACAGAGAAGTGGTGGTGTCTTGCCAATTGGCCACTGTAACAGCTAGGCCTTGGGTCCAGGACTCGTGTTCTCTGCAGTCCTGGACTGACATACTTTGAAGCCACCATCTGACTGAAAAACCACAGAGCTGCAAGTCGGTCAGCAAGTCTCCAGGGTGGCAAAGAAATAATTATCTCAAGCAAAAATAGAGTAGCATTTTAAGCCCTGGAGGTGGAGAAAGGTTTGGGTCAGGACTCAGCGTCTCAACAGCCCAAGAAAACTGTTCTCCTAACCCAGTTTTTCAGATGGGATTCTCGAGTCTCTGTTTTCCTGCTTACTGCCCTCAGTGAGGGAGCCAGAAGTACATGAAGTTCAGCTCTAGGGATACAGCTCCTTGATCAATATCATTCTTTCAAACTCTTGAGTTGGTAGGCCGTGGGGTAGAAATAGACTTTGTGGTAGAAAGTTGTAGGATTCTCAGATACCTCAGGTTGATGACCTCTTGCTGCTGCTGCTGCTGCTGCTAAGTCGCTTCAGTCGTGTCCAACTCTGTGCGACCCCATAGATGGCAGCCCACCAGGCTCCTCTGTCCCTGGGATTCTCCAGGCAAGAACACTGGAGTGGGTTGCCATTTCCTTCTCCAATGCATGAAAGTGAAAAGTGAAAGTGAAAGTGAAGTCGTGTCCAACTCTGTGCGACCCCATGGACTGCAGCCCACCAGGCTCCTCCCTCCATGGGATTTTCACTTCTTTCTGAACTATCATAGTAGAAGAAAAAGCTGAGGACAGAAGGAAGACCCAGAATGAAATGTGTTTTATCCACTGAGTCCTTTTGAAAAAAGTGCATATCTTAAAACATCAATGCTGAAAACAGTGACTGGCATGTAAAGGTACTCAATAGACACTTTGGAAAGAATAAGTGAAAGTCATGGTGTAATTATGATAGGGAATTCAAAGATGCTTAAGAGGGACTTCCCTGGTGGTGCAATGGTTAAGAATCTGCCTGCCAGTGCAGGGGATGTGGATTTGATCCCTGATCCCGGAACTAGGATCCCACATGCCACAGAGCAACTAGGGTCTCATGCCACATCTACTGAAGCCCATGCACCCTAGAGACCATGCTTCACAACAAGAGAAGCTACCACAATGATAAGCCCATGCACCACCACAACTAGAGAAAGCAAAAGAGTTCTTGCATGGCAACAAAGACCAGGGCCACAAAAAAAAAAATTTTTTTTTTTCTAAGAAATGGGCCAGGAATGTAGAGTCCACTGGAGAAAGAGTGAGCAGGAATTAAAGTTATTGGTGCTGAATAAATATGTTTATCCCCTTATTCTCAAACTTCCCCCTAATCTTCCCTGCCCCGCTATACTGTTAGAAAAAATAGAGGCTTACTTGGAAATATGCTGGAGTGAGGCAAATTGAGCAGACTCATCTACAGCAGAAAGACAAGAGTTTATTTTTATTTATTTATTTATTTATTTATTTATTTTAAAGACAAGAGTTTAAAGCCAAGTATCACAGATTGGATTCTTCGGAAACAGATGCTGAGACAGAGCTTGGTGTGCAGACTATTTATTAAGGATCCACACCTGTGGGAGGGACGGGGAGGAAGCAGGATTGGGCAGAGGGAGAAGCCAAGACTGCAAGGCAGGTCCAGGAAGTCCCAGCCAGTCCCTCGGGGGTGGGGCTCTGGGGTATAAATGACCCATAGGATTGAGCTATGGGTGAACCCACATGGCTGTGCCTTTATGCTCCTGCTGTGGTTGGTCGTTGGTGACTGTGAGGTGGTTCTTTGCAACTCTCCTGAAGGAGCTGAGCGCTGGAAGCTTCTGCTCATACCATGTCCAGCAGCTGCAAAATCGTTCTTTCCTCACAGAAGAAAGCAATGGTTGGTGCAGCTGGCTGGTGCTTCTCCATACCCTTCTGCACCAAGTGAGATTCTCTGGGGGTTCAGGCCTGCCAGCAAACTGGAGTAATGTTTTGAGTCTTGTGCCAGGAGGGATCATAACCTATTTGGGAGCCTGGGATGTCAGAAACCCCTGGTGGAGGCTGATACAAGTGCAGTGGGGCAGGGTGGGGGGTGTTGACCTGGACACCAGGCCCACCTCCCAGTCAGGGATTGAGGTGAAGGCGAAGATGGGCGGTTGGCTGGAGCCGGTCCCTGTTTCCAGTTCTGGTTCCGCCCTCCTCACTCTGCACTCTCTGTTCCCCAGGCCGGACCACCCGGTTCTCCACGTCTCCTGGAATGACGCCGTCGCCTACTGCACGTGGGCGGGAAAGCGTTTGCCCACGGAGGCCGAGTGGGAGTACAGCTGTCGAGGAGGCCTGCAAAATAGGTACTTGAAGGGTGTCCCCTTGCTTAATAGTATGTGGAGCCTCTTTCTAAATCCACTGGAACTTACTCTGGACAGCTGATTAAAAACCACAACCACCAGGGCAGTTCTTTCCTACTGGGCTTTCCTCACGTTGGTGAAGTTCCTTAGGAAACACCCAGGCAGAGGCGGGCGCATGGCTGGTGGGGTGGGCGCCAGCCACGCAGCCCCATGCCCGTGCCACGTGGTCCTCCTTCGAGCCCCTCTGGCAGGCTGCCTTCTCTTTTAGGGGTTTCGTATTTTAGGCGTCTCCTCTGTTTCCAGAGCCATGAGACAGAAAACTCACGATTGGGCCTCAGCTACTAAAAAGGCTCCTTAAAATAGTGAAGGCTTTATTAAAAAGTGCGGTGTGATGGTGCCCCTGTATGCTTCCGTTTAAGTCCAGAATGATGGCTGCTCTCCCAGCCTCCTATAAGCCCCTCTTTTAGTGAGGTGATTTATATCAGGCCTCCTGAGTCCTTGGGAGAGACTGATGTTGTTGTGAGCTTGACATGATCTCGTTGTGTGGAAGTTAAAAAAAATTCCTGATTAAAAGCTTTATGTATTAAAAAAAAAAACAAAACTCACTTTGAACAAGCGAGCAGTGTGCTCTCTCCCTTTCACTGCCTTCCTCTTCTTGACTTGTGTCCAGAAGCCTGTGCATGTTTGACAGGCTAATGCCTGTGTCTCTTCTGACAGACTTTTCCCCTGGGGCAACAAACTGCAGCCGAAAGGCCAACATTATGCCAACATCTGGCAAGGCGAGTTTCCTGTGACCAACACCGGGGAGGACGGCTTCCGAGGGACCGCGCCTGTGAGTAGCAAGGTTCAGAGGGCTGCAGCCACTGCGCACGGAGAAACCACTAGAAACCGCTAGACATGAGGGAGAGTGTTGCTCACTCTCCGCTTTACGTCTTGTACCCTTTCTGCCTTCATCCACTACCGCACGAGGCAAATACTAATACTTAGACGTTCTTTTTCGTGACACTGTTTTCTTTCCAATTCTATAATACTATAGAAACTTTGAAAAAAACCAGAAGAGTTGCAAAGGAGAAAATTGAAAGAACCTGGAGGAATCTTATCTCAAGATAGATAACCCCTATTAGCATTTTGGTGCAATTCTTCCCATTCATTTTTGGTGTTAATGGTACTAATAATTGCTAGGAGTTAATACTTGAAGTGTGCCAGGCATGATACTGAGGTATTTGCATGAATTATCTCAGTTAATGTTCCACTCTGTAAGGTAGGTACAGTTATCCCCATTTTTTCAGGTGAGCATTCTGAGGCAGAGAGAGGTTAACTAACTTGCCCAGGGTTACACAGCTGGAAAGCCACACATCTGGGATTTGAACCAGGTCGGTTTGTTTCAAAAGCCCATGCTCTTAACTACCATAGGTGCCATGTAAATGTTTCTTGTGTTTGTGTGCCTATATATTTTTTACATGTTGCTTTGGGGTCATAGTATTATATTTAAAATCCTACTCTCCTTTCCCTGTGTAATATCAGGAACATTTTGTCTGGCATTAGCAGTTCTTCACAAATACGTGTCTTTTAGCAGCTGGATAGCTTGTCATTTAAATTAACCCTAATTTATTTGCTCCTTATTTTTGCAAAGTTACATCTGTTTTTTTGCTGAATAACAACATCTTGTGCATAAATATTAAATTGTATCTCTGATGATTTAAAAATAGTTTTTTTTGAGGTATAGTTGATTTACAATGTTGTGTTAGTTTCTGCTATCCAGCGAAGTGAATCAGCTACACATATGCATATATCTGCTCTGTTTTTAGATTCTTTTCCCATACAGATCAATTCTGAGTATTGAGTAGAGTTCCCTGTGCAATACAGTAGATCCTTAATAGTGCGGTGGTTTTTTAAAAGGTAGATTCCTAGCAGTGAAATTAATGAGTCAAAGACTAGAAAACTTTCTTGGTAAGAGTTTCACGTACATAACCAAACTGTTTTCTGGAACGCATGTAGCATGTTTCCCTCCATGAGTATTCCTTTCTGTTTTTTTTTTTTTTTGTCAGCAGAACCACACACTAATGAAGCAATGATAAAAGCATTTTGTTTTCTCTTGACACATTGAGCAAAGATGTCTTGTGGTGGGAAAATAGCACTTTACTGGATTTGTTGTTACAGAAGATAATATTCTTTCAACAATCTTTCAAACAGTTGTCATTTAAAAAAATATTTGTGTTTTTAATATTTGTTCACACAAAAATAATTCTTCCAAAATTTATTTATAAATGTAACACACATATGTTATTTGGAGCATGACCAAGTGATTCCGGAATTTCAACTGAAATAATAAAAAAGTGAAAAAGACAATTTTTGGAAGAGATGAGGGATGAGAAGACACTTGACTTTTCTGAACTTCAAACATACTTTGAGCCATATAGTTAAAGCATTACAGTTGTTTTTGCAGGGGTGCAGAAGTAATGTTAAAAAAAGGTACATGAGAATATGTTGCCTTTAAATAGGCATAGGAACTCACATGTGTGTGCTTCTAAAATTTCATATGTATGAGTTAGGTATATGATAAAAGCACCAACACAAATCAGTGGGAATTGGATGTATTTTTCAACAAAGGCAAAATTTATTTGCTACTATACAGCAAAGTGAAGTTGGTTCTTTTCAGGTTTCCTTCTGGATAGCTTGTGCTCTCAGGTGCACATAGTTTTATTCCATAAAATGAGTTATTTGAGACCTTGAGGTCTAAGAGATCTCAGCTTTTTCTCAAATTGTACATGGGTAAGAAGGCCAGCTGTTGTCTCATGGGCCACTGTTGGCAGAACCTGCGCTGCAGGATGAACACAATAAGGAGCCCGATGAAGATGCTTAGGAGACCCCAGGAAGGGTGACACGTGATGTAGAAGCAGGACACTTAGCATATATAGTAGAAGCATATATAGTATAGGCTTCTGATAGACCAGGCAAATTACATAAGCACCTGTCAGTCAAAAGACCATGAGAATCGGTACTGGACAGTTATGAATATTTTACAGCACTTAATGGCTACAGAATTTCACATCACTATTTAGACAGGTGAACCTCCAAGGAAAAGTCATTTATTCTCAAGTCAGTGCATCTTCTCAGAAAATAACAAGTTCCGTATGAAATAAGGATACTTTACAGATATTAAGAGTGGAGAAGGCAATGGCATCCCACTCCAGTACTCTTGCCTGGAAAATCCCATGGATGGAGGAGCCTGGTAGGCTGCAGTCCATGGGGTCGCTAAGATTTGGACACGACTGAGTGACTTCACTTTCACTTTTCACTTTCATGCCTTGGAGAAGGAAATGGCAACCCACTCCAGTGTTCTTGCCTGGAGAATCCCAGGGACGGGGGAGCCTGGTGGGCTTCCGTCTATGGGGTCGCACAGAGTCGGACACGACTGAAGTGACTTAGCAGTAGCAGTAGCAGCAGAGTTAGAACATTTAACTGGGGATGTTCAGAAGATGTCTGCCTTGGAGGAGATTCAACAGAACTCACCTGAAGAAGTTGCCATGGAAGTTCCTAAGACAAAATTAGAACATTTACCGGGAGCCGACATGAGAAATACAACCTGAAGAGGAAAAAAACCAACACGTTGTAGAGAGGTCACTTCCACCTTTGTTTGGAATGAGACTTGACAGAAGATTTGTACCTTTAAAGTGGGACTGTTTATCTCAGGTCCTCCTTAGCTTCCTTGTTGTGTTCACAGGCCTTGGTCCCTTGAGAGCAGGAATCAAACTTCCAGTGATGGGATGGACTACAGTGAAATAGCTCCCTCGCCTGCTGTTTTATTAGTTTCACTCTGGTTTTAAATTGAGTGAACTATTCTGACCACAGTGAACCTAAATAATTGGTTTTCTGTTTTACTGGGCCTCTGTTGTAAGTTATTAGTAGTTTTACTTTTCTTGCATATCTGCTCATTCACCTGAAAATAAACATGTCGGAAGTATTTCTTCTGAGCTTTCTGGAAGGAAGTTTTGGTTGGTGTGATTAACTGAACAAAGAGCAGTTAAAATTTTTATACTCTCATGTGGCAATTTTGGGAGTGGTGACCTCCAGATTTTACCTCACTTAAACATCCAGTTATTTACAGAAGGAAGACCCCTCAAACCTTTCAGTAGATGCTGTTATTGATGTTTCCTCATCTTAGGGTTTAACAGCACCACATAGGCTAACTTGCTTGCCCAGCGTTTGTTGTGTGTTGTCATGTAAGGAAGACCTTAGGCTGGCTGACCTCCGTTAGTCTGCTCTCTAAGCCTGAGAAATGGTTCCTCCCTCCACTTCTCCACTATCGTTCATTCCATCTTTCAGTTGCTCTCATGCCCCTTGCTCCTTCCCATCTTTTTGCTTAAACAAATTATTTTCTTCTTTTCCTTCCAACTATTTTTCTGTCTTATTCTTCTTCATTATCTCCAAATTTTTGAAAGAACAGTTTATGCCTTTGACCCCTTCTCCTTCACTGTCTCTCTGACCTTTGACCTCCGACTTTGAGTCCCATAAGATGCTTCTACCTTTGTGGAGGAGGGTTCATCTTCAGCTCGAAATCTCTCCCTCTAGGGAGTTTCTGCATATTTTCTTTCATTCTCTTACCCTACTAATCCCACCCTGCTTTTCTAGATTGGATGTTTTTAATTTTTGGCATCATCATTTTTTCTCCCTCATTAAAACTCTTTCACGTCTATGTCATCAAACCCTTTCTGCCTTCAGTCGACATGCATGGAGTTACTGAATGAAGCAGTGAATAGGTACTGCTGTTTCCATAATGAATGCTGAGTTTGGAAGCAGAATGGTAAAAATTTTCAGCTTTCCTCATCATCTGGATTAATTTTTTTTCTGAGTAGCGTCATAACTTTATTGAAGTGCCCTGGATTGCCCACATATCAGATGGTTCCATATTTATGTGTAAATCTAAAACCTTCTGAAGCCAAATAGAAAATTAATTTTATTCCTTTTAGTTCTACTTCATTAATTGAGAAAAAACATGAACTTACAAAAAGATTTTTTAAAAAGAATCTCAATGATAATATTTTTTTCACTTAAAAATAAAAGTTTCCTTCATGTATCACCATTTCTCATAAAATATGTTAGCAAAAAGTTTTGAGTCCCTAAAGTAGCAAAACTTGTTCTGTATGCATTTACTATTCAGTCAAAGGTTTTTCTCTGGTCCTCCTCCCCACCTTCCTTTGTACACAAGCTTTGCACTTTGGTACCATGTCTGTGACATAATTATGTGGCAGACTGTCTGATCTACCTTTGAAATGTGATGTAATTGCTGGCTGAAGAGCCTGTGCAGCTTGCCACATACTTCCAGGTCCCAGGGACTGCAAACTTTCTTTGTTTTATAGATAGCACTTGATAATGAATTTGCAGTTTCTCTATAATAATGTGTTTTGATAATAATGACTCAGGCTTAAAGATAAGCTGGTGAGTTGGAGGGGGCTGGTGGAGAGGACAGAATTGGCTTGAGGTCTTTCCGTGCCTAAAGATGTTGTGGCCAACAGAGCTCAGCTGTGATGACAAGACTGATACTGGATATAATGCCGTTTCTCTTACACTTCTGAAGGTCTACAGATAATTTACCTGCCACTTCTCAATGAGATACAGATTTGACTTGTGATCAATACTAGTCTCTCTATTAAGAATTATTTCATTGACTTTCTTACCATGTAACATAAACTCTTCTTAGGTTTCTGAACTCCCTTTGAGAACTCAAAGCTGAAAAATATCTTCTGTTTTTATATTGGCCAGATTGTATTTTCACTGTTGGAATGAAAATTCATATTCATACTTTGAAGTACAAGGTCTTTGTGCATTTTTATACTAAAGAGGCTTTCTAGACAAGGTGAGTAGATTGACAACATTTCCCCCTTTTTTAAATTTTTAGGTTGACGCCTTTCCTCCCAATGGTTATGGCTTATACAATATAGTAGGGAACGCCTGGGAGTGGACTTCAGACTGGTGGACTGTTCACCATTCTGTTGAAGAAACGATTAACCCAGTGAGTATCAGTCTCAGAATATGTATTATGAAAAGGTTACACCCATCCTTTGGGCAGATTATGGTAGGAATTTCGTGTGTTTTGGCTATTTATGTACTATTGAAATTAATCTTGGAATTTCCCCAAGGAATATTAAGCACATCTTTTTTTTTTTTTTTTCCAACCTTAAGGCATTGTGTAGAAATGTCTGTGGACTTTTTATATGCTGCTGGATCGTTTCGGTGATAATGATTTGAGGAAATCTGCCTATAACTTTAGAAATTATATTCAGCCTCATAAATGTGATCAAAGTGATGAGATATATAAATAACTAGCAAAATTCATTAACGTTTGTTAATAGCTAGTGAGATCTGGTAGGTGGTATTTATCATGCTGCTAATTGCCTGAGTTTTCATTGGCTGAAATTTTGATTGAAGAACATTGTTTGAAGAAAATGAGAAGGATGTTTTCTGGGTGAATGCTGAATCAGGAAGTTGAGTCATTTGGTGATTATTTCCTGAACTCCACAGTATGTCAGTTCATAAACCTTGGGAATGTAGCAAAGCTAAGTTAAATTTTACCTTCTCTGCCATGGGAGGACTATTGACTGCAGTTCGTGGGCTACTCTGCCTCTAAAGCCAAGCTCTCTCAGCATATATAATAATTTAGACACTAAAAGAATTAGGTGTGCGGGTGGGAAGTATTTCCTTTAAAAAGAACATGTCTGAGTATTTCTTGTGTGAACAGATTGGGGGGGAAATGCCATTTAGAAATCCTATCTCTAGCAAACTAGACATTCATAAGTCAGATCCAGGAATATATATTTATACCCAAACTAGCTAGACTGGGAACTTAATATGCTTAATTTTAAACCTTAACCTCTTGAAAACTTACAAAAGGTAATGATAAAGACAATTAATTCTTTGATATCTTCTCAGTGGAAGGTTAAACAGCTCAGAGTAGTTGAAGAAATTGTCAGACTCTGTGCCTCGGGCCATTTTTTTTTTTTTTTTCAGGATTTAGGCATAAATTTGTGTGATATGCTTGATTTTTCTTCACAGAATAACACATGAGTTGCTCATGAATAATCTATAGACAGAAATCTCCTTTCTTGGGGGCAGATGAAAAAGCTGAATTCTTCAGAAATGGTCATTTCCTCTTTGTTTTCCTTGGCAGGGCTGGTGGAATTAGTGGTCAAAGGCAACCCATCTCTCCAACATGAGAATAAGGTTGTGAAATTTTCGGTGGGTTTGAGGTTGGGAGATGCCATTCTCTACTGGCACAATGTGACTTGGCGTTTGCTGTCAGAAGCAGAAATAGAATTTTTTTCCTCCCCTTAGATGAAAGCATCTGCATGTTTGGAAAGGGTGCACAAGGCTTCAAAATTCTGGCAAGTTGTGAATGTATTTCTGTGACCATCTGTTGTCGAGCTGAGTGCTTATTAGCTTTCAGTTTTATAATTGCTTGTGTTGCTTCTAAGGATTTACAGAAAAATCCATATATTCTTGTTTTCACAGTCCCAGGCTCTGATCTGGGATGTTGTCTTTGCTCTATAAATCATTAGCCTTGTAGGTTTCTGTCACAAAGGCCTCAGTTGCTTCCTGATTTGACTGGGATTAAATTCATCAGTTTGGAGGACTGAACCCCAATTCCCTTGCAAACTCAGACTCTATCATTCAAATCTTTACAACCAGCGCCGCTGTGTCTCTCATCTGTATTACCACATCAGCCTCCCAGTTGAGCTCCCTGGCTTCATTCTTTCTGTTCTGTTGCAGCTGGAATGATCTTTATAGAGAATATGTTTTACGCTCTCACTCCTCTGTTTCAAGAATAAATGAAGTACAGACTCTTGAACATGACTTCTGAAGGCTAAAATAATTTAGCCGTTTCTGATCGCTCAATGACCACAGCTTTTTCTTCCTTTCAACATTTCATTTTGAAACGTTACAAAAGTTCAGAAAATAGCGTAACAGAGACCTGTGTATCTGCCATTACGATTTAACATATACTGACAGCTTATTGTATTTACTGTATTTCTTTTAACCAAAGAGAAAGAACAAAAACTACTCTATCAACACTTGATATTTGTCAGTATTTTTAATTTAAGCTGTTCTAGTCTGTGTATATTGCTATCTCACTATGGTTTTTTAGTCATTAGGTATATATATATATTTTTTTATTTTATTGAAGTAGAATTTATTTATAATATATTAATTTCTGCTGTACAGCCTAGTGATTCAGTTTATGTGTATATATATATATATATATATATATACACACACACATATTCTTTTTCATATATATGTATATATGCATGTTGCTGCTGCTGCTGCTAAGTCACTGCAGTCGTGTCCAACTCTGTGCGACACCAGAGACGGCAGCCCACCAGGCTCCCCCGTCCCTGGGATTCTCTAGGCAAGAGCACTGGAGTGGGTTGCCATTTCCTTCTCCAGTGCATGAGAGTGAAAAGTGAAAGTGAAGTCGCTCAGTCATGTCTGACTCCTAGCGACCCCATGGACTGCAGGCTACCAGGCTCCTCCTTCCATGAGATTTTCCAGGCAAGAGTACTGGAGTGGGGTGCCATTGCCTTCTCCAGTATATATGCATACTTTATATATATTCATATACACACATTCTTTTTCATATTCTTTTCCGTTATGGTTATCACAGGATAGTGAATACAGTTCCGTGTGCTATATTGTTGTTTATCCATTCTTCATATATGAGTTTATATTTAGTCCTCATATATTGAAGTCTGTATCTGATAACGCTCATAGCTGTTGACCAGCTTCTGTTGTGTGTCGTTCTTGGGTTTTGGGTACATCTTATTTTCTTATATGCTTCAGTATTTTTGATTGAGTACCAGACATTGTGTGAGGTAAACTGTAGAGACTGTTTGAGATCTGGAGAGTGGAATCTTTCTCTGGAGCAGGCTTATCTTTGCTTCTGGAAACTTACATATCATCTTAGCTATTCTAGCCAGTAATTGAGATGATTTGAAGCTCAGCTTCAGTCCCTGTGAGGGCTAGATGTGTATAGCTCTTCAGGGTGCCAGCCAGCAGGCTAGGGGGTTTCCATGACTCTTCTTCCTTGGAGGGCCCTGTGAAAGTTCCTCAGTTGTGTCCGATTCTTTGTGACCCCATGGACTGTATAGTCCATGAAATTCTCCAGGCCAGAATACTGGAGTGGGTAGCCTTTCCCTTCTCCAGGGGATCGTCCCAATCCAGGGATCAAACCCAGGTCTCCGGCATTGCACGCAGATTCTTTGCCAGCTGAGCCGCCATGGAAGCCCTAAGCTCCAGTTGTTTCCTTGGGGCCCATGAGTCTCTGCAAAGTTCTGTTCAGCTTCTCAGTATTATGCTTGCTGCAGCTGGAATCAGCTGACCTCTGAGAAAACAAGCTCACCTCTTTGGCCTTGTCTTCAGTCTGGGATTTGAGCTCAGCAGTTCTTCACAGCTCTTGATAGTTCTCACCTGAGCTGGTTTAAATTCCCATTTCTCTTCGAGGTCTTAATTTATATGCCTTTTTTCCCTACGGGCTGTGTGTCTCCAGCACCTAGCAAAGAACCTGATCCTGTAATAAAGCCAGTTCCAGATACCTAGAATCAAAGAGAGTTTGATCACTGTTCATACTGGAGGTGTTTCAAAAGGAAAAGCTAGTTAAAAACATAATATTTTCAGGGTAAGTTTTGAACCAAAGTAAACATTTCAACCCAGGAACGGACCTCTTCAGTGTCATGTGTATATTTTAGCTCCAAGACTAACTCATAATGGCAAATACTTTTCAAGCTTCTTTGGAGAACTTGGGAACAGTCAGTGCTCTGTAGGCAGAGGCTATTCAGGGAATACCTTTTTCTTGTTCAGTGACTTCCAGGGAGCAAAAGTTAATCATTAGTGTTTATTTTATTGGCTAGTAACACCTTGTATGCTTTGTACACAAAATCCTGGGAGAGGCGGAGGTATTTGGCCATATGGAGTGAGGGTCAGTTTGGTCTTGCCTGGTAGAACGTTCTGGGGAGTGTGCATGCATGCATGTGTTTAATTTTTGAAACTGCTTAGGTTGATAGCCTGTCTTTCTACACAGGTGCAATCCAGAGTGTGGCTGCTGATGCTACTTTTTTAACCCAATTAAGAAGTAATTTGTGTGTGTGTGTATGTGTGTGTGTGTGTGTGTGTGTGCATGTATGTGTGTTTTATTTTGCAGTTACTTTACCTGCTGCTGCTACTGCTGCTAAGTCACTTCAGTCGTGTCCGACTCTGTGCGACTCCATAGACGGCAGCCTACCAGGCTCCCCCGTCCCTGGGATTCTCCAGGCAAGAACACTGGAGTGGGTTGCCATTTCCTTCTCCAGTGCATGAAAGTGAAAAGTGAAAGTGAAGTTGCTCAGTTGTGTTTGACTCCTAGCGACCCCATGGACTGCAGACTACCAGGCGCCTCCATCCATGGGATTTTCCAGGCAAGAGTACTGGAGTGGGTTGCCATTACCTTCTCCTACTTTACCTAGAAACCCATATTAATCTCTGGAAGTGTGTGGTGGTGCTTGTATGCTTAGTCACTCAGTCATGTCTGACTCTTTGTGACCCCATGGACTGTAGCCCTCCACACTCCTCTGTCTGTGGGCAAGAATAGTGGAATGGGTTGCCATTTTCTCCTCCAGAGGATCTTCCTGACCCAGAGGTCGAACTCACACATCTTGCATTGGCAAGCAGATTCTTTAACACTGAGCCACATGGGAATCGCCCAGAAGTGTGTGATACTTTCAGTCAAAGACTATATAGAACTTATCTAGCATCCTAATTTCCCACACATACATCCTTTCTTCACTACCCTAGTAACATACCCAGGGTACCATGGTACCCTGGTTTACTGGTGATGTAAAAGGATGGAGTAATCTGTAATATATTTGCCACTCTCACTTAAGGTACGCAGTTTCATTTGGGCAGCTTTTTTTTTATCCTAAGGGAAAGAAATATAGCCTTAGAATTAGTCAAAGTAATGTGGATTTTAGCTCTACCACTTGATATTAAAGGAATCTCTTTAAGCTTAGGACATACCTTAAGTTTCCTTATATACAATTGGGAATAATTATATACCTATCTCATGAAATTTTTGGCAAGTTAGATCTGATAATGTTGCATGTAAAAATATAACTTTAGACCCCCAAAGTACTATTGTGCTAGTGACTTACTTTTTTTTTCTTAATTATTTTTTGCTACATAATTGGAAGATTATATCCTTCTTTTCGGGCTTCCTAGGTGGCTCAGTGGTAAAGAATCCAGCTGCCAGTGCAAAAGACGTGGGTTCTATCTCAGCGTCAAAAGACATTGGGCATATCCCCTAGAGGAGGAAATGGCAACCCACTCCAGTATTCTTGCCTGGAAAGTCCCGTTGACAGAGGAGCCTGGTGGGCTACAGTCCATGGGGTTGCAAAAGAGTTGAACATGACTAAACAACTGTGCACACACAAATACATGCTTCTGTTCAGCAGAATTAACAAGAAATGTTGGCCTTTGGGAGCAGAGGAGGAGAAAATGATGTTTATAAATAATGAATGCCTAATATTCTTCCTATCCTTACCTTTTGTTTACATATCACATAGTCATCCTTACAATGAAAATCTCGCTTTGTGGCTCATTAGAGCCCATTGGGAATAAAGTTTCCCGAAAAGTATTCCTCCTCTGAATGAATCCCTGATGCTTGTCAGACGCTATTAGCCAAAGATTCTGTTTGTTCTGCTTTTGTCAATGTGGAGTTTGACTGTTCAGTTAGATCATATAGCTCTAGACATTTTGGGAAATGTGTTCTGTTTTGCAAGGCTGCGGTGTTGTGGTGTGGAACTGACCAGAGAAAACATAAGCCCTCCTGTTGTGCTGGCTGTGGTTTGGAGTTTGCACTCTGCTTGTTTTGAAGAACACACCTCTGACCCTTGCCTGTCACACAGGACACTTGTCAACCTCTGACCCGAGGTCAAAATGGACCACATATTGCCTCATGGTCAGTCCTGTTTTTGCCATGGGGTGATTGGACTTAGTACTTGGACTTGCATTTGTCCATCCTCTAAATTCTGCATTTATCTGTTCCTCGTCCTAATAATGCCTCCTCTGGCCACATACCACTATATGAATCAATGAATTTTGTGCATCAGAAATGTTAGACTCCTGCTTAGCCTGTTTGCCAGACCTCCTCTGTCTATGGCATGAGACTGGCCTTGTCTCATCCTGGCAAGAGACAGTAAATATCACATCTTCCTGAGTTGAGACTGTCTCACCCATCAACTGCCCCCTTGGCAGCCAAGTCATTGCAGCTCACATTCCTAGAATACCACTTCTAGGTAGTAGTTTATGGAGACGTTGATTAAGGATTTTTATCTCACATAGGATCCTTTATTCACATATTTTCAATGAGGACAGTTTAGAATAAATCAGTTTGATGGAAAAGTAACCCGGTGTTCAGAATGAAAAAGACCTGAAAATATTAAGGAAGTTTAAACTTGATAATAAATTACTATGGTTGTAAATTATACTTAAAAATTCCCAAAGGGAAAGCAGAATGGTCAAAAAACATCAATCCCTTGAGGCCATGTTTATGAAAAGAATTTCATCTTCTTCTCCCTAGTGGAAGATGGAAATTGTTCCATAGGAACAGCTGATGTTGATCTATAGCCACTTTTCTTTGTGGTTGTGGAGCGAGGTTGGTCATTCAACAACCACAAAAAACTGTTGAGAAATAGAGGAGATAAGCTTGAGTATATATGGCTCAGATATTTAGATCCTGTAAACGCATTTTCAAACACAGTATCTGGACACACGCTTCTTGCTGGAAAAGAGTGAATGCTAATTCCAGTTGCTATTTCGAAGGTGGTAAAAATGCTGTTTGTTCATAATATTACCTCCAGAGTCTCATGTTATAGCTCTTGACTCTTCCTGAGCAGACAGAGCGGGACACCCAGATATATCATGGGCCCCTCTCTTAGTTTGGAGGACCAGTGGATCTTGGTGGGAAATGAAAAGCTCCAGCCTCTACCACTGTAGGACCCCTGTTTTGATCCCGGTGACACCTTGGTCCTGCATCCTTGAGCTTCAAACGTCATGGGCCCGAGAACTTTCTGCTACCTAGGCCATCTAGTTGTGTCATCAGATGTGCCCACTGTTTGATGTTCTTCCATGGCCAGCCGAATATTTTCACCCCCAGAGCTTTAGCTCACTGGTCGTCATTGTACAGTTGGTGAGAACACAGAACATGGCTTCTGTCTTGTGCATGCAAGCTTTTCAGACCCCCCAAAACAGTCACAGCCTGTGCCCCCTCATCTTTCTCTTTCTAGATGAACATCCCCATTCTTTCAATTGCACCTGGAATAACTTGGATTCTAATCCAGGGCAACTGGGGTTACAGTCCTCTGTATAATGTGAGTGGGAAAAAAGTCCCCCTTTCTAAATGAGCATCCAGAAATGTACACAGTGTTCTATCTGTATTTTCCCTGATAGATGCAAATAATAGTGCAGCGATCCTTTTCCCTCCTTCTCTGTCATCGGGTCTCAGACTGTGGTAGCCATTAAGGGCTGTGCCAGTGGAATCCAGACAAGGGTTTTTGAATTTTGTTGCTGTCACTGTGGTTAATGTGTGACCCTGGGAAAGTCACTTAGCTACTGCGGGACTCAGGTTTGCTTCTTTCATCAGTGGGGACATAGATTCCCACTTCACAGAGTTGCTCTGATTGAGAGAGTGTTGGTAGCTACTTAGACCAACATTTGGCAAAGAGCAAGCATATGGTATATGGCAGCTTCAGTTTTCAACACTGCTGGTTCTGTCCCCCTTCTGCCATGTGGCCTCTTACTATCATGTGCAGCTGCAGCAGCGACAGGAAGAGCAGCATCTCACCGTTGGCCTCTCATAACCTTGCAGTAGCCAAAGAGTACTTCCTCTTTTCCTCCTGGCTTCCCTGGCAGCTCAGACAGTAAAGAATCCTCCTGCAGTGTGGGAAACCCCAATTCAATTCCTGGGTTGGGAAAACCCCATGGAGAAGGGATAGGCTACCCACTCTAGTATTCTTGGGCTTTCCTGGTAGCTCAGGTGGTAAAGAATCTGCCTGCAATGGGGGAGTCCTGGATTCAGTCCCAGGGGTGGGAAGATCCCCTGGAGGAGGTCATGGCAACCCACTCTAGTATTCTTGCCTGGAGAATTCATGGGACAGAGGAGCCTAGTAGGCTGTAGTCCATAGGGTCACAAAAGTCAGACATGCCTGAGCGACTAAGCACACACACTTTGCCCCCCACTGCCATGTCTATTGACTTTAGGCTGAGTCTCTTTAAATATTGTTATTATACAGCTGTGTTTTATGCATTTATTTATAGGTAGTTTTTAAACTGTTTTGAATCTTATCTTAGTGGCCCTATTTTGAAATGTAATGAAGAGCCTATCTCTTCTTTCCATCAAATTCCTTTTTTTTTTAAATCGGTTTCAGCCTTGAGAGACAGCTTACAGACTTCATTGTGACTATCAGCCCTGCCATTTATGGTAGTGGTTTTCCCTTCCAACTTATTAGAATCAACCAGTTCAGATGTTTTTTTTTTTTTTTCTTTTGTCATCGATAGCTGCATAAATGAGACAAGGCTGATGGCAGAGCCCTACAGCCATGGGTTCAGCCCACATTTCCTGAGAACTTACTGTGCTGTGGGGCTGTTTGGCTCTCAGGGATGCAAAGATGCACAAGATAGCCTCCCTGTTAGGGAGTGTCTAGTCTAGGGAGAGGTGGCGATCAGGTAAATCAAGATGTGCTGTGGTCAGAATTGCTGCTGGGACTTCCTGGTGGTCCAGTGGTTAAAAATCTGTCTTGCAGTGTATGAGACCCCCGTTTGATCTCGGGTCAAGGAAGATCCCACATACCGCAGAGCTACTAACCCTACGCGCCACCATCACTGTGCCTATGCTCTACAGCAGCTGCTGAAGCCCGGGTGCCCTAGAGCCTGCGCCCTACAACCAGAGAAGCCACTGCAGTGAGGGGTCCATGTATCACAACTAGAGAGTAGCCCCCCACCCACTCGGTGCAACTAGAGAAAGACCCTCACAGCAAGAAAAACCCAGCACAGTCAAAAATAAATAAATCAATCTTCAGAAAGAGTTGCTGCTGATGTGGTTGTTATGGGGCCTTGTTGAGCTCTGTTCTCTGCTGGTTGGAGCCGAGAAGGCTTTTCTTAGGAGGTGGCCTTAGGAAGGGTGGCAGCAGCTGTGTGCCAGGTCCTTGGCATCCAAACGCAGGAAGGCCAGGGTGTGGCCTCGTGAGGAATTCATGGTCAGCAGAGAAAGGATTTTCATCCTTTACTCTGCTGCTTTCAGATCCCTTGGAGAAGGGAATGGCAACCCACTCCAGTATTCTTGTCTGGGAAATCCCATGGACAGAGGAGCCTGGCAGGCTACAGTCCATGGGGTCACAAAGAGTCAGACATGACTTAGCAACTAAACAACAGCTTCAGTTTCTTGAAGTAGAGCCCCAGAGCCATAGCTGCCCTCTGCCCTTCAGTCCCTAAGCGTCTTGCCTTTTCATACCCATAGTAAAAGCAGTGAGAGGGGTGTGTTTCTTTCTTCTGACTTTGCTGCGGTGTGTTTTTCCCATCCTTATGGGCATGACTGAACTTTGTAAAGAATCTCCGTTAGCTGACCAGCTAGGGGCTTAGGGGAGTGACTGGTGAATCGTCTTCCTTCATGTGGCATGCTCAGTGAAAGGGCTTTATGAACTCTGTTTTGCAATATAGAGCACTTCTGGGAGGGGAGAGACATCTGCTCTAAGATAGGGGTAACACAAGGTCAGCATCGCCGGCTGGGGTTATAACAGAAACATTACAGGCGGAGAGTTTGCTAATGTGCTTATTTGCCATCCTCTGTCAAGTTCTTCCGGCTGCGCTGAAGGACAGAACCATGGCTTGGTGATGAAAGCAGAGGTTAGTAGCCTGGAATTTCACCTGAGATTTAGCTTGAAAATGTTCAGGGGCCTTGGGTGAGTCATCTTGCCCTTGTCTGGCTTCCTGCTTCATCTGTAAATGTTGCTAGGGATGTAGCAAGTCATTCCCAGGACACAGTCAGTCTGGACAACAGCCCTGGGGTCTGGTGCTGGCTTGGGAGGTAGGATGAAGTAGGATGAAGTAGTAAGATGAAGAAGCTGTTGTAATGTGCTTAAGAGGACAGATTTTAAAATGATTCACACTCTGTTGTTCCACGTTCTAGTTCTGCCCCTTGATGGCATGGTGGCCTTCGGAGAAACGGATGACATCTTTTGATTTTGTTTCTTTGTCTGTAAAGTGGGAGTAACAGGAAAATTTAAGGACGTTGGGTTGTTCTGAGGATTCACAAGAGATTCAAGCACGTGACCCTGTATCTGCCACACAGTAAAAGAGAGCTAATTTCTTTCCAAGCACCTCTCAGTCAGAACATCCTTTTTGAAAATCCTTTCCTCTTTAGCATGTCCTTTTACTTGTTAGACCAAATTGTGTTCTTTTCTTCCACTTTATTTGTTAATAAGCATTTACTGAGCACTTGCTCTGTGCTAGGGGCAGATAATAAACATCACACTATCCTTGTCTACAAAGAGTTTGATTTTCAGAATCCCTAATTATATTTCCTTCCACGGCGTGTGCATGCTAAGTCACTTCAGTTGTGTCTGACTCTCTGCAGCCCCATGGACTGTAGCCTGCCAGGCTCCTCTTTCCATGGGAGTCTCCAGGCAAGAATACTGAAGTCGGTTGCCATGCCCTCCTCCAGGGGATCTTTCCAACCGAGGGATCAAACCCACGTCTCCTACATTGCAGGTGGACTCTACTGCTGAGCCACCAGGGAAGCCCTCCTTCCATGGTACTAGGAAGCTTTTGCCTCACTGATGTTTAGGAAATCAGAACCAAAACCCAGGTTTTTTTGGCTTCCCTTCAAATTTGTTTATTCCTTCCCTGCACCTCTGTTTAACTGGAAGGGAACAGAGGGAAGGGAGGGTGGAGAGCTGACAGGGTCTCTGTCACTTGGTTCCCTTATTTATTTGGGTCTACAGCTGACAGACCAGGTCTGAGCAGCATTTCTGGTCAGAGGGGTTACTCACCAGATTTTAGGTGTTAGGAGGCCTCCATTACGGGTCAGTTGCCTAAGGTTTTTCTTCTCTGTTCCTGGTGTGGTTTGAAGTGTGAATCGATAGCCAGAAGCTTAGGTGCTGTATCCAGAGCCAGATCCTCTCCATCGGGCTTGGCATCCCATCTTCCACCTCCGTGACCCTCCCTTCCTATCTTCTTCCTACTCTAGCCTCCCTGGACAGATTGTTTTTTTATGTGAATCCTCCAGCACTCCCCCAGTATTGCAGCCCCTAATTTATGCTTAACATTTTCAGCTAAGGCCTCTGTCTCATCATGCTTGACAGTCAGCAAAGGTTAATGTATGTGTATATTCTGGTACACAGAATAATTCTCTTCTTTACAATTTCTCATATACAGTAGCTTATAGTCATAAATACTTTGACCACAGCACTCCTAAACCAGAGGTGGAATCATTACGCATTGGGAAGAAAATGTGTGTTCCCTGTCAATCTGGAGCCGGTCCCCCAAGCCCTTCCCTCCACTGGCTTTCTAGAGCCTTACATGTTTGGATTACAGAAGAACATATGTTCCTCAGACCCTTGTCCACAGCATGGCCAAGGCCATGGTGGTTCCCAAGGCCACCTAGTGCTTGTGTGAGGAGCCAAGTCAAAGTCCTTATTCTTTACGTTTATATATATATTTTTTTCTCCTCAAAGAGCTCAGAGTGCTCTGCCTCCCTCCGTCTTTCTCAGAGACTCTTCTGTATTTCTCATACCCGCAGAATATTCCTGACTGTGCAAAAGGAGGCAGGTGGTCTTAGTGTCATTTCTTATGATAATTCATAGAGTGGAGAGAGGTTCTGACTTTGCCCCAGATTTTGAATTTGGTTTGCAGAGTCAAGATGAAATCCCAGGTCTTCTGATCTTGAAGCTCATACAGTCTTGGCCGGTGTCCAGATGTTATTTGAGATGCAGGACTTGAAAGGCTGCTTACTTCCTTGTAGTATTTTACCACAGACTGCACCCGTTAAGTCAGGAATTTCAGGAAGTGTGGTAACTCTGAAAGATAATTTAAAGAGATATGAATTGCTGAGTCATACTTGTTTCATACTTGAGTCATACTTGGCTTCTTCCAAAAACAAGTGAGAGGCAGTATGGTTTTTTATATGCCTATGGTTTTTTTATATCTTGAGATTTTAAATCAGTTTCCTGCCCTTTTTACCTTCTTAATCTCTTATTTCCTTCCACTAAATTGTTCTTAAAAATTATTGATTTGGCAAGTCAGTTTTTGCACTGAACATTTAGCCTGTTAATGAATTGTGAAATAATTTGGTGTCATTTTCCCTTTCTATAGCTTCACCTTTTGTGTCTTCCCCTATGCTGTAGTGTGACTCATTTGTTCTTTCCCTAAGGATCTGGAAATTAAACCATGTTACTGAGAAGAGAAGAAATAGAACAGTCTGATTATCTTTTACATCAGGTTATTCTGGGGAGGATTTTCATGTGGATATGTGAACATATTTATAATATAGGTATATTCCTATCCATATGTGTGATTTTTATATAAATATATGCTTTTATTCATTTAGCAAAGTTTATTGGCAGTCTACTGAATGCCAGACTTATGAGCTGGGTTCTGGGACTCACACAGACATGATCCCTTTGCCCTCTGGAGCCTGCAGATGTGAAGGAGTGAAGCAAACGCATGTAATTACATATATGTGGTCATGTCTTTAATTATATGTGAGGAGGAAGTTTAACATGATGGTTAAACTCAGGCAGTTTGGGAGTTGGACCTGGATTCCTATCTTAGTCACCTACCAGCTGATTAAGCTGGAGCAAGTCACTTAAATCCTCATTCAGCTTCCCCATCTTTAAGTGAGAAATAACAGTACCCCTTGTGGAGAGACTGAGAGATTTCAATGAGATACCACAAAGAAATTGTTTAGTGTAGTGAGTGGTTATGTAGTAAACACTTGATAGATCTTAATCATGACTAGTTTTTAATATGCAATGAAAATTTCAGTGAGCTATGAAATGACAGCTCACTCTGAAATCTAATTCATGAAAGATACTTATTCTGGACCTTTTTAGGGATGTGGAAACAAGATAGGACATCCGGTAGCATGCAGCTGTACACTTCTTTCTGTGGACAGTCTCTGCTTTATACACACTAAAAAAAGTAGACACTGCTTCTAACGAAGTGACAGAACTTACAGAACTGGGCACTTAGCACTTGTCTACTTTCACAGTATACGAAGTAAAATCATGGAAGTAATCAAGTATTCTTTGCAGAAAATGTTTAACTAAAAATATGATTTGGTTTGCTTTTGAACTGTGGTGTTGGAGAAGACTCTTGAGAGTCCCTTGGACTGCAAGGAGATCCAACCAGTCCATTCTGAAGGAGATCAGCCCTGGGATTTCTTTGGAGGGAATGATGCTGAAGCTGAAACTCCGGTACTTTGGCCACCTCATGTGAAGAGTTGACTCATTGGAAGACTCTGATGCTGGGAGGGATTGGGGGCAGGAGGAGAAGGGGACGACAGAGGATGAGATGGCTGGATGGCATCATTGACTTGATGGACGTGAGTTTGAGTGAACTCCGGGAGTTGGTGATGGACAGGGAGGCCTGGTGTGCTGCGATTCATGGGGTTGCAAGAGTTGGACATGACTGAGTGACTGAACTGAACTGAACTGAATCACTTATACTCTCTCATAACTTGCCAAAGAGTTGTCACTGAAGAACACAGAAGATTGTGAGTGTAAGAGAATGTGATAAACGAAATCCTTACAAAGACTATAAACTAGTTTTCTCACTTCTCAAAAGCTTTAGAGCCATATCTGTTTTCAAGCAGGACTGAACAGTTTCACAGAATCGTTCGGAGAGAAGCAAGTGAGTGAATGTGGAGTAGACCTTTCAGCAGATGTAGTCTGTACCCTGTGATCTTGGGTACACTTTCACTGACCCAGAAGTCACCTTTCTTTAGGATGTGCTACTGTGTACCATAAGGGCTTCCCAAGTAACTCAGGGGTAAAGAATCTACCTGCCAGTGTAGGAGACACGGGTTAAATTCCTTAGTGAAGAAGATCCTCTGGAGGAGAAAATGGCAACCTGCCCCAGTATTCGTGCCTGGGAAATCCCATGGACAGAGGAGACTGGTGGGCTACAGTGTATAAGATCACAAAGGGTCGGACACAACTTAGCGACTTAACAACAGCTATATACTATACCTTGTTTAGGATGAAAAAAACTGATTTCAGTGTTCTTCAGAACCAGCCTCTCCAGGATTGGATAGACTGTGAATGCTCTTTTGTGTAGTATGTTAGCATATTCTGGTAAATCACTTCAGTCTATCCGACTCTGTGCGACCCCATAGACGGCAGCCCATCAGGCTCCCCCGTCCCTGGAATTCTCCAGGGAAGAACACTGGAGTGGGTTGCCATTGCCTTCTCCAATGCATGAAAGTGAAACGTGAAAGTGAAGTCGCTCAGTCGTGTCCGACTCTTAGCGACCCCATGGACTGCAGTCTACCAGGCTCCTTCATCCATGGGATTTTCCAGGCAAGAGTACTGGAGTGCGGTGCCACATATTAAGCTTTCTGAAATTAAAGAACTACCTGCATTATTAGATGACAAATTCTGTTTAGCAATGTATACTATCAGCAGATGATGAGAAAGTTAGTTCTTGGTTGTGGATATCTAGTATGTTACTTATTTTCTCTCAATAGTTGCTTCCTCTGTGTTTAGGTTGATGGGTTTTTAGCATTTAGTTATTTCATGGCCTTGTGTTGAAAAACTGCCATGGGTTTTCACAATTATTATGATCCGTATCTCAAATAAAACATATGTATCTACCATAGTATAAGTCATAATGTTAACCATTTTCTTGGGACTTTGCTGCTTTTTTGCCTCTCTTTCCTTCCTCCCGAGAAGTTGGATAGAATGACTGTAGAAGCTGAAGTTTTTGGCCACCTCTTACCCACAAGGATGACTGCTGTTAAAAAAAGTGATGCAACTTCTTAGAAAAACAACATAGTGGTTCTTCAGAATGTTAGAAATAGAACTCTGTGATCCTACTATGCTACTTCTGGATATATGCCCCACAGAATTTTTTAACAAGTATTTCATTTTAGTTTTTAAAATGGAAATATTGATTTATAATATTGTGTTAGTTTCATGTGTATAGCAAACTGATTGTTACATATATATATATATATATATTCTTTTTCAGATTCTTTCCCCTTATATAATTATTGTGAAATATTGAGTATAGTCTCTGTGCTATACAGAAGGTCCCTGTTGATCTTCTGTTTTACATATAGTACTGTGTCTGTGTTACCCACTCCAGTGTTCTTGCCTGGAGAACCCCAGGGATGGGGGAGCCTGGTGGGCTGCCGTCTATGGGGTTGCACAGAGTCGGACACGACGAAGCGACTTAGCAGCAGCAGCAGCAGCAGCAGTGTATCTGTGTTAGTTGCAAACTCTTCATTTATTCCTCCTCCTGTTTTCCACTTTGGTAACCATAAATTTGTTTTCTATGTCTATGAGTCTGTTACTGTTTTGTATATAAGTTCATTTGTATCTTTTTTTTTTTTTTTAAGATTCCACACAGAAATGGTATCATTTGTCTTTCTCTGTTTGACTTACTTCACTTAGTATGATAATGTCTGCTGTTGCTGCTAAGTCACTTCAGTCGTGTCTGACTCTGTGTGACCCCATAGACAGCAGCCCACCAGGCTCCCCCATCCCTGGGATTCTCCAGGCAAGAACACTGGAGTGGGTTGCCATTTCCTTCTCCAGTGCATGAAAGTGAAAAGTGAAAGGGAAGTCGCTCAGTTGATAATGTCTAGGTCTATTCATTTCGCTGCAAATGGCATTGTTTAACTCTTTCTTATGGCTGAGTAATACGTGTGTATGTATCACATCTTCTTTATCCATTCATCTGTTGATGGACTTTTAAATTCATTCCATATCTTGACTGTTGGAAATAGTGCTGTTATGAACATTGGGATGTAATTTTTTTTTCTTTTAAAAAAGTCTTCTGTAAATCCTGAAATCTATAACTTGGCTTTATTTATTTATTTGCCATGCAGTTTGTGGGATCTTAGTTCCCTACCAGGAATTGAACCCAGGCCCACAACAGTGAAAGCACAGAGTCCTAACCACTAGACCACCAGGGAATTCCCTGAGTGTATTTTTTCAAATTATAGTTTTCTCCAGATACATACCAGTGAGTATATGTTGGATCATTGAGACTGGTGGATCATATGATGGCTCTGTTTTTAGTTTTTTAAGGAACCTCCACACTGTTCTCTGTAGTGGCTGCACCAATTTACATTTCCACTAACAATGTCAGAGGGTTCATTTTTCTCCACACCCTCTCCAGCATTTATTATTTGCAAGCTTTTTGATGATGGCCATTCTGGATGGTGTGAGGCCATTCTACTGCATCATAGCTTTGGTTTGCATTTCTCTAATAATTAATGATATTGAACATCTTTTCATGGGTCTTTTACCATATATATATAAATCTCCTTTGGAGAAATATCTGTTTAGATCTACCCACTTTTTGATTGTGTTCTTTTTTCTTTAAATATACTGAGCTATATGAACAATTTGTATATTTTGGCGATTAATCCCTTGTCAGTCACATCATTTGCATTCTTTTACATGTTGCTGTCCACCACTTATTGAAGGGATTGTCTTTTGTTCAGTGTATTCTTGCCTTTGTCATAGATCAATTGCCTGTGTAAGTGTGGTTGTATTTCTGGGTTCTCTGTCTTGTTCCATTGAACTGTGTGTCTCTTTTTGTACCAGTGCCATACTGTTCTGATTACTGTAGCCTTGAGGTATAATCTAAAGTCAGAGAGCATGATTCCTCCAGCTCCCTGCTTCCTTTTCTAGATTGTTTTGGCTGTTCAGAGCCTTTTGTGTTTCTTTACAAATTAAATTAAAAAAAATTTAGTTCTGTGAAAAATGCCACAACACTTCTGACACCAGATGTGTAACTTTTTTCCATGCCAACTCCCTGGACACCGTCTGAATATCTTTTGTTCAGTTCAGTCTGATGATAACCACCTGGAGTCAGCACAGACTCCAGGGTTTAAGGGCTAAGTCCCACAAGTCTGCCCCCACTTCAGATGCCAGTCCAAGTATTGGGTGCTCTGGGTGCCTGCACTTTTATCTGAGGTGGCTGCCAAGTCAGAAGTTCCCACAGTGCCCCCTTTCAGATTTGATAATGTGCTAGAACAGTCCACAGATCCCTTTACTTACTATCACTGGTTTATAATAAAGGATACCAATGAACAGCTGGATGAAGAGATACACAGTGTGGGGTCCAGGAGAGTCCTACACACAGGAGCTTCTATCCCTGTGAATGTGGGGTGTACCATCCTCTGAGCACATAAATGTGTCCACCAACTCAGGCTCTTCAGATCCCATTGTTTGGTTGTTTTATGGAGGTCTTGTTACATAGGTGTAATAGATTAAACCCTTGGCCATTGGTGGTTAGGTCCAATCACCAGAACCCCTGCCCTCCCTGGAGATCTGTGAAAGAAAGTGAAAGTTGCTCAGTCATGTCTGACTGTTTGTGACCCCATGGACTATACAGTCCTTGAAATTCTCCAGGCCAGAATATGGGAGTGGGTAGCCTTTCCCTTCTCCGGGGGATCTTCCTGACTCAGAGATCGAACCCAGGTCTCCCCACATTGCAGGCGGATTCTTTACCAGCTGAGACACAAGGGAAGCCCCCAGAGATCAAGGGGTGGAGCTAAATGTTCCAACTTGATAATCGTACCTAGGTCTCTCTGCCTGACCAGGGCCCATCCAGAATTTACCTAGGGCCCCTCAGCTACCAGTCATCTCATCAGCACACAGAAGACACAAGTCACTCTGGAGAATCAGTACAAAGACCAAATATATAATTTCCCATTGTACCACAGGGGTCTCTACCATCTTACTTTTCATTCTAACCTTTCCCTCTTTTTTTGTTGAATCTCACCTTTTTGACCAAGAGCAATTATATAGAAACTTAAGTGCAAGGCATATATCCACTGGTTCAAATAATATTGACATCTGTAGTCTCAGCCTCTGTTTAAGGTTCAAATAATAAAGCAGGGAATAGAGCAAAGTCTGTGGTGTCAAGGTGCCTGCCCTATTAGGAGAAGGAAAGCAATTTGTAATTTGTCACCAGTAGTAAGTGTTAGTGTATTTCATTTTTTCTTGTACCGTTCTGACACCACATGTGTGTGTGTTTTACCTGATACCAAATATGTAATTTATCTCTAACATGAGCTGGGTGTTCAGAAATTCAGTCCAGTTCTGATGCTTACTCCTAGAGTTATCACAGATACCACAGATTATGAATGTAATCCTACAAGTCTTCTAATACTTCCTATGCCAGGTGAAAATGGGATACCCAGGCTCCCCACACTTCTGCCTGGCAGAATGTGAATTTTGGGGTTCAGATGATCCCTGCACTCAGGCTTGGTAATTTACTAGGACAACTCACAAAACTCGGAAACCACTTTACTTATGATCCAGTTCAGTTCAGTTCAGTCGCTCAGTCATGTCAGACTCTTTTTTGACCCCATGACTCACAGCACGCCAGGCCTCTCTGTCCATCACCATCTCCTGGAGTTCACTCAAACTCACGTCCATCGAGTCAGTGATGCCATCCAGCCATCTCATCCTCTGTCATCCCCTTTTCCCCCTGCCCCCAATCCCTCCCAGCATCAGAGTCTTTTCCAATGAGTCAACTCTTCACATGAGGTGGCCAAAGTACTATGATTGCTGGGCTTAATTTAAAGTATACAACTCCCTGGTGGCTCAGAGGTTAAAGCATCTGCCTCCAATGCGGGAGACCCGGGTTCGATCCCTGGGTTGGGAAGATCCCCTGGAGAAGGAAATGGCAACCCACTCCAGTACTTTTGCCTGGAGAATCCCATGGATGGAGGAGCCTGATAGGACTACAGTCCACGGGGTCGCAAAGAGTCGGGCATGACTGAGCAACTTCATACAACTCAGAAGAGGCAACAAAAGAGAGATTCTCATCTTTTTTCTTCCAAGGATCTCAGGAGCTCTGAGCCAGGAACTGGGGACAAATATTGGCGTTTTGATACCACAGCAAGGAAGAAGGGGGACATATAGGGTAGGAGGAAAAGGAGTGATGGAAGGTGGAGGAGGGGGTGTGATCTTTCAGGCTGTCTGGGGGCTTGTCATTTGATAGAGACACTAAATGGAGTGTGAAGGCTGAGGGAAGAGGCAGAAAGAACTGTAAGTGCAATGGACAATGATGTCATGAGGGGCTCAAGAAAAGGGATAATGGGAAATAGACCAACATCATTTTGCCTTGGGATGCAAGACCAGGGGACTTGCCTGCTGGTCCAGTGGCTAACACTCTGCAGCCCCAGTGCAGGGGGCGTGAGTTTGATCCCTGGTTAGGGAACTAGCTCCCACTTGCCACAGCTAAGAGTTCGCATGTCACAACAAAAAGATCCTACATGCCCCAACTACCAAGATTCAGCATGCTGCAACTAAGGCCCAGTGCAGCCAAATAAATAAATAAATGACAAAATATTAGAAAAAAAAATCAACACGCTATTGTGTGTGTACATAGAGACACTTTCTATGCACCTGACATTGTGACTTACTGAGATCTCATTGCACCTGTCATTTAGTCTGTAATGAAAGGAAGATGTTAGATTTCCTTGTTATCACTTTATTTCTGAGGCATGCCTTTCCCTTGGAGGTATTTGAAAATCTTTCCAGTAATACACAAGGGAAGATGAGACCTTACAAAGTAGGTCTATGAAATGGAACAGGTTTTTCCATGGTATGAGGTTGAGATTGAAATCCCCAAACCCCAGGGGATTTGAGCCAGAGAAACTACTGAAGGCATCCTCTGTATGTGGATGTCTGTTTAGGTGGTAAGTATTGCTACTTTAAATGTCTATTTATTCTTTTTAAATATAAATTTATTTATTTTAATTGGATGTTAATTACAATATTGTATTGGTTTTGCCGTACATTAACATGAATCTGACACAGGTATACATGTGTTCCCCATCCTGAACCCCCTCCCTCCTTCCTCCCCGTACCATCCCTCTGGGTCGTCCCAGCGCACCAGCCCCAAGCATCCAGTATCATGCATTGAACCTGGACTGGTGATTCATTTCATGTTTCAATGCCATTCTCCCAAATCATCCCACCCTCTCCCTCTCCCACAGAGTCCAAAATACTGTTCTATACATCTGTGTCTCTTTTGCTGTCTCACATACAGGGTTATCATTACCATCTTTCTAAATTCCATATATATGCGTTAGTATACTGTATTGGTGTTTTTCTTTCTGGCTTACTTCACTCTGTATAATTGGCTCCAGTTTCATCCACCTCATTAGAATTGATTCAAATGTATTCTTTTTAATGGCTGAGTAATACTCCACTGTGTATATGTACCACAGCTTTCTTATCCATTCATCTGCTGATGGACACCTAGGTTGCTTCCATGTCCTGGCTATTATAAACAGTGCTGTGATGAACATTGGGGTACATGTGTGTTTTTCAATTCTGGTTTCCTAGGTGTGTATGCCCAGCAGTGGGATTGCTGGGTCATAAGGCAGTTCTGTTTCCAGTTTTGTAAGGAATCTCTACACTGTTCTCCATAGTGGCTGTGCTAGTTTGCGTTCCCACCAACAGTGTCAGAGGGTTCCCTTTTCTCCACACTCTCTCCAGCATTTATTGCTTGTAGACTTTTGGATAGCAGCCATTCTGACTGGTGTGAAATGGTACCTCATTGTGGTTTTGATTTGCATTTCTCTGATAATGAGTGATGTTGAGCATCTTTTCATGTGTTTGTTAGCCATCTGTATGTCTTCTTTGGAGAAATGTCTGTTTAGTTCTTTGGCCCATTTTTTGATTGGGTCATTTATTTTTCTGGAATTGAGCTACAGGAATTGCTTGTATATTTTTGAGATTAGTTGTTTGTCATTTGCTTCATTTGCTATTATTTTCTCCCATTCTGAAGGCTGTCTTTTCACCTTGCTTATAGTTTCCTTTGTTGTGCAGAAGCTTTTAAGTTTAATTAGGTCCCATTTGTTTATTTTTGCTTTTATTTCCAGTATTCTGGGAGGTAGGTCATAGAGGATCCTGCTGTGATGTATGTCTGAGAGAGTTTTGCCTATGTTCTTCTCTAGGAGTTTTATAGTTTCTGGTCTTACATTTAGATCTTTAATCCATTTTGAGTTTATTTTTTAGTATGGTGTTAGAAAGTGTTCTAGTTTCATTCTTTTACAAGTGTTTGACCAGTTTCCCCAGCACCACTTGTTAAAGAGATTGTCATCTCTCCATTGTATATTCTTGCCTCCTTTGTCAAAGAGAAGGTGACCGTAGGTGCATGGATTTATCTCTGGGCTTTCTATTTTGTTCCATTGATTTATATTTCTGTCTTTGTGCCAGTACCATACTGTCTTGATGACTGTGGCTTTGTAGTAGAGCCTGAAGTCAGGCAGGTTGATTCCTCCAGTTCCATTCTTCCTTCTCAAGATTGCTTTGGCTATTGAAGATTTTTTGTATTTCCATACAAATGGTGAAGTTATTTGTTCTAGCTCTGTGAAAAATACCATTGGTAGCTTGATAGGGATTGCATTGAATGTATAAATTGCTTTGGGTAGTATGCTCATTTTCACTATATTGATTCTTCTGATCCATGAACATGGTATATTTCTCCATTGATTAGTGTCCTCTTTGATTTCTTTCACCAGTGTTTTATAGTTTTCTATATATAGGTCTTTAGTTTCTTTAGGTAGATATATTCCTAAGTATTTTTCTCTTTTTTTTTTTGCAATGGTGAATGCGAATTGTTTCCTTGATTTCTCTTTCTATTTTGTCATTATTAGTGTATAGGAATGCAAGGGATTTCTGTGTGTTGATTTTACATCCTGCAACTTTATTATATTCATTGATTAGCTCTAGTAATTTTCTGGTGGAGTCTTCAGGGTTTTCTATGTAGAGGATCATGTCATCTGCAAACAGTGAGAGTTTTACTTCTTCTTTTCCAATTTGGATTCCTTTTATTTCTTTTTCTGCTCTGATTGCTGTGGCCTAAACTTCCAAAACTATGTTGAATAGTAGTGGTGAGAGTGGGCACCCTTGTCTTGTTCCTAACTTTAGGGGAAATGCTTTCAATTTTTCACCATTGAGGATAATGTTTGCTGTGGGTTTATCATATATCGCTTTTATTATGCTGAGGTATGTTCCTTCTGGTCCTGCTTTCTGGAGAGTTTTTATCTTAAATGGATGTTGAATTTTGTCAAAGGCTTTCTCTGCATCTATTGAGATAATCATATGGCTTTTATTTTTCAATTTGTTAATGTGGTGTATTACATTGATTTGTGGATATTGAAGAATCCTTGCATCCCTGGGATAAAGCCCACTTGGTCATGGTGTATGATCTTTTTAATGTGTTGTTAGATTCTGATTGCTAGAATTTTGTTAAGGATTTTTGCATCTATGTTCATCAATGATATTGGCCTGTAGTTTTCTTTTTTTGTGGCATCTTTGTCAGGTTTTGGTATTAGGGTGATGGTGGCCTCATAGAGTGAGTTTGGGAGTTTACCTTCCTCTGCAATTTTCTGGAAGAGTTTGAGTAGGATAGGTGTTAGCTCTTCTCTAAATTTTTGGTAGAATTCATCTGTGAAGCCGTCTGGACCTGGGCTTTTGTTTGCTGAAGATTTCTGATTACAGTTTCAATTTCTGTGCTTGTGGTGGGTCTGTTAAGATTTTCTATTTCTTCCTGGTTCAGTTTTGGAAAGTTTTACTTTTCTAGGAATTTGTCCATTTCTTCCACTTTGTCCATTTTATTGGCATATAATTGCTGATAGTAGTCTCTTATGATCATTTGTATTTTTGTGTTGTCTGTTGTGATCGCTCCATTTTCATTTCTAATTTTATTGATTTGATTTTTCTCCCTTTGTTTCTTGATGAGTCTGGCTAATGGTTTGTCAGTTTTATTTATCCTTTCAAAGAACCAGCTATTGGCCTTGTTGATTTTTGCTATGGTCTCTTTTGTTTCTTTTGCATTTATTTCTGCCCTAATTTTTAAGATTTCTTTCCTTCTACTAACCCTGGGGCTCTTCTTCCTTTTCTAGTTGCTTTATGTGTAGAGTTAGGTTATATATTGACTTTTTCTTGTTTCTTGAGGTATGCCTGTATTGCTATGAACTTTCCCCTTAGCACTGCTTTTACAGTGTCCCACAGGTTTTGGGTTGTTGTGTTTTCATTTTCATTAGTTTCTATGCATATTTTGATTTCTTTTTGATTTCTTCTGTGATTTGTTGGTTATTCAGAAGTGTGTTGTTCAGCCTCCATTTGTTGGAATTTTTCATAGTTCGTCTCCTGTTTATTCTTAAGTGAAAAAAGCAGATGCCCTATGCTGAGAGAAGCACGTTTGGAGAAACACATCTAACAAGCGGTGTTATTTCAGCTCTATCCCGAAGCTGATGAATCTTTATTTTTTAAAAATATGAACTCTCAACTCAGTTTCCCTTGGGCCTAGCCATTTTCTTGCAGTGAACTTGTGAAATATGGAAGGGCTTGTGCTGTTCAAAGTGGAACAGTGGAATGATTTCTTTAAAAATATGATACCATATCAGCTCATAAGGGGCACATGGCTGAGTGGCTGAGTGGGAGCCTGGAACCAGATGGCCTGGATTTGAACCCTGGTTCCTCTCATTACTAGCTGTGTTACACAGGGCAGGCAATTTAACCTTTCTGTTCTTTGAGTCTTCATCTGTAAGATGGCCCTGATGATGGGGTGTCCAACATCCCTAGCCTGTGCTCATGCCTGGCACAGTTGTTAATAGCTGCCCTATTCACTCCCCAAGGTATCCTTATTTGGACAATTGATTATATAGTTGCCCTCCCAATAATAGAACCTACATCAGAATATCATTTTAAAAATTCAAAACATTACAACAATACCTGATTCTAATATGTGCTCAGTAAATATTAGCTGCTATTATTAGCTGTTACAGTTGGAATCAGTGTTTTAAGTGACCAGTTTTATGTATTATCTCCCAAAGCAAGAACTGTTTCTGTAGTCCTTGGGCTATGAAAGGGACATATTTTTTTTGAAGATGGAGGACCATGGACACTGTGAGCAAGTTAACATCGTGTTGAGAATTCTCTTCCTTTTTAGCCGGGCGTGGGCGAAACAAGTAGCATGGAGGAAATGACTGTTTTCATTCATTTCTCTAACAGGGTAATCACCATACAGTGCATGCTGGTTTTACAGAGAAAATACTGCGGGGGTTGTTAATTTGGACTGTGTGTTTAATGTGCTATTCTTTCCAATCTGATCTCTAGTTTCCTTTCTTTGACCTTTCTCTGGGTGTCACCCTCTTTTTCCTCTCCTCATGCAACATCTAAAGCTAATTGCAGTCCCTTATGTTGGTCCTTGTGCTGGGGGTTGAATAAAATTACACATAACTGAAACAGCTTTATTTGAAGTACTGGTTTCAGCCACCCACTCTTAAAATCCCTGGTCACATTTGACATCAGGTAACTGAAGTGAATTTTTTTTTTTTTTTACTTTGTTTTTCACAAATGTGCCTTGGTTAGAGGTGCAGCTAGTCTGGAAGAGTCAAACTGGACAAGCAGAGGGGTGGGATGAACCTTGACTTCTGGGTTGGTCACTTGCTATCTGTGTGACCTGGATCTGTCCATTTATTCCATCTTTCTGAGCTTCACTATTCTTCATCCCTGAGGTGGGGATCATGATCCTTTCTGCTTCCCAAAGCTTTTCTGAGGATCAAATGAGGGAAGAGATATTATGGTAGTATGCTCTAAGCAAATGTAGGCAGAGTTCCTTTTTAAAAAGTATTTGTGTATTTGACTGCATCAGGTCTTAGATGAAGCCTGTGGGATCTTCATTGCATCCTGCAGGCTCTTTAGTTGGTGTATACAGGCTCTCTAGTTGCTGCACGTGGGCTTAGTTGTCCTGCAGCTTGTGAGATCTTAGTTCCCCAACCAGGGATGGAGCCCACGTCCCCTGCACTGCAAGGCTATTCTTACCTGCTGGACCACTAGGGAAATCCCAGAGTTCCTTTCTTGAAAAACAGTTGAGGTGATTGGAAAGAAATTCATTTTAGGAGACACACAAGCAGACACTAGAAGAAAAGGGTTAAAAAAACTGCTCCTGTTGGTGTGTTTCTGAGCTGCCTATTGCTGTAGTACTGGCTGATTTAACAAGGGCATTGCTTTAACATGCATGAAGTACTTCAGATCGGCAATAAGATCATTTTTCTTTAATCCTGAACTTGAGAATGCCAAAATTAAGCCTATGGAAACCTGGATGATAAGATAGCTTAAAGGCTTGATGAGAAGTCAGGTGTGCAGAGAGCCTAGCTTTTAGCCAGTCAGGGCGAGGATGACTTAGCTCTCAAGGGAAGATGCATGCTTCTAAGGATCAGGAGGTGGAGAATGAAACTTGTCCTTTTAAACTTGAAACCCCGTATAAATAAACTTCCTAGGAAGCTTTTGACTCCTAACATTTGGGGGCTCTGAAAGTTTTTTCTTCTTTTAGCTTATTCTGGTGTGTGCTTTCTCTCATTTAACTTAAAAATTGTTCCTACTATAGAAAATATCAAACATGCAGAAGTTGAGAGAGTGGTGTATTAAATCTCCATGTCCTTCCTACCCAGACTTAATAATTATCAGCGTCGGGAAGATCCCCTAGAGAAGGAAATGGCAATCCACTCCAGTATTCTTGCCTGGAGAATCCCGTGGACAGAGAAGCCTAGTAGGTTACAGTCCACGGGGTCGCAAAGAGTTGGACACGACTGAGCAACTTCACCTTCACATGGCTAATTTAGTTTCATCTGTATTTCCATCCACTCATCTCTGCTGTCCTTCTCCCCTGGATTGTTTGAAGTTGATTCCATATCTCATAGTTTATTTAAAATACCATCATTTAAAAATTTGTTTATTTTCATTAAAATAGCTTTAATGTGGTATAATTTGCATAAATTGTACATTTTTAATGTGTACAATTTGACCAGTTTATATATATAAATAATTATGTGTGTGTGTGCTGTGCACAGTCATGTCTGACTCTTTGCAGTCCCATGAACTATAGCCTGCCAGGTTCCTCTGTCCATGGAATTTTCCAGGCATGAATACTGGAATGGGTTGCCATGTCCTTCTCCAGGGGATCTTCTTGACCCAAGGATCAAACCTTTATCTCTTGTAGCTCCTGCATTGGCAGGCGGATTCTTTACTGCTCTACCAACTGAGTATAACTGTATATATTGATCAAAAAATAAATATATATACACACGTATCCATGAAACCACCATAGTATAGGTAGTGAACATAACCATCACCCCAAAATTTCCTTATGCCCTTGGTAATGGCTCCACTTTGTCCTTTCTGCCTCTAATCCTTGAGCAATTGCTAGTCTGCTTTCTGTCATAGTAGATTAATTTGTATTTTGTATGTTTTAGAGTTCTAGATGAATGGAATGTACAGTGTGTACCTATTTTTTTTTCTAGCTTCTCTCACAATGGCATAGTTTCTATTTATTTAACAAATATCGTTGTGCTCCTATTGGGTACCATTTTGGAAGTTGCAGGACCTCTTAGGAGACAGTTGTAATAGTCCAGGTGGAACATGGAGCAGGTGGTTTGGAGCAGGGTGGTTACTATGGAGATGATAGCTGCCATCCATTTGAGATCTGCTTTGGAGGTAGAGCTCATCAGACCAGCTGGATGTGGGGGTGAGGGAGAGGGAGGAATCAAGAATTTCTCCTCAGGATTCTTGCTTGAGCAGATGGGTAGGATGTAGTGAAATGGAGGAAGACTCTGAGAAATAGGCCTGACTTTGTCCTAATTTCATCCTTTACTGGTTGTCCATTGCTTTTTCAAAGTTATTATTATCATTGGTTGATCTGAGGCAGTATCAAATCTGCAGATGAAAACAGTATTTAGTGTTTAAGATATTCACCAAATTGCTAGGTCTTCTCACAAATGTTTTTAAATACAGGCCAGCTGCCATTGTCAAATTGAAGATAGTGAATTTCAGTTTTCTCCTCGGGCATTTGTGATGTCATTTGTACCAGGAAAGGGGAACAGAGAGTAGTGCAAAGTCAAATAATATTTTCACTATGTATGTGTATATGTATATAAGTAATTGAAATGTTTAGTTTTCACCTAAAAAGCAATAAGTATGCAAACAGGAAACTGATCAATACCAGGGAAAAAGATTAAGTAGAAACTGAGTAAGCACAGATATTGGATTTAACAAAGACTTAAAAGCAGCTATTATATTTAAAGGACTAAGAGAAAATATATTCAAGAATTGGTAGAAAATACTGTGTGAATCAACAGATAGAGACTCACAACAGACAAATAGAAAAGATAAAAGAACCATGTGAAATTTCTAGAATTGAAAATATAATAACTGAAATGAAGAGTTAACATGATAGCAGGTTAGAAATGGTAGGATGCCTGAATCAGTGACCTTGAAGGTAAGTCAAAAGAAAATTTCTAAACCAAACAACGGAGAGGGGGAAAAAAAAATTGAGACTGATCAACAGAGGCCTGTGTGATGGTATCAAACATTTGAACATGATTTTAATACATGCATAATAGGAGTCCCAGGTGGAGAAGGGAGCAAGAAAGGGACAAATCATTTTTACAAAATTATCTAAATACCAAACTTGATGAAAATTATCTACAGATCCAAGAACTTTAGTGAACTTCAACCAGGATAAACACAAATGAGAAGTATACCTAGACATGTCATAGTCACAGTGCTGAAAGACAAAATATTGAAGACAGCAAGATAGAAGTACCTTATCACATACAAGCCAACAATAGTGTGATTAGTGACTGTTTTCTCATCGGAAACCATGGAATTCAGAAAATGGTAGAGTGATATAGTCAAGAGGCTGGGGGAAAAAGAAACAAACTAAGACTTCTATATCTAGCAAAACTATCCTTTCAAAAATGAATGTGAAGGAAGTCTGACTTTGGTTCTAGGAAAGTGGAGTAGACATCGATTTCCTGTTCTTCCTACTAAATATGATTAAAACTCTGGACCCTATCTAGAAAAGGAGCATAAAAAGTCCCTGAAAGGTGTAAAGACGGCAGAGTAACTGCAGACCTTGGACCCTAGGAATGACATGGTGGTGAATTCCATAGATTTTTCTTTTTGCCCCATATATCCCAAACTTGGAGCTGAAGAAACCACCAACCTCCAGATGCCAAGAGGTGTAAACAAAGTCTCAAGAAAAGCCTACTCTCTCCAGTCAAAGGAGCAAGTAGGAAACAGTCTAAAAACACAGTACACTTCTAGTCAAAGACTTACTAAACCACCCTGCTCCATGTAGGCACCATAGAAAAACAACTGTTCTTCTGTGCCTGCACAGGCCAAGAGGGACCTCATGCACCCTCATCAGGCTGGTTGAGGTGCCATAATCCACCTGCCAGGATGGTGTCAGAGAAGGCCAGGTGGGGTGCCAGGGCTTTCATCATTGGCTGGCAGTAATGAGGCTGACCCTCCCCATGGTGCAAGTGGATGTTGTATGGGGGCCAAACTCTCACCTCCTCCAGCAGTAAGTGAAGAGTGTCCCTCCTGAGGTGACAATGGAGACCAAGTGGGGATCCTGGCCTTCTGCTTCCACCTGGTGGTAACAAGATGGCTCTCTCCCTTTTCCTGTCAATGTGGTGCCAGAGAAAGCCAACTGAAACAGAATGTTTAAGTAAGAGCCAGAGGGACTTCCCTGGTGGCACAGTGGATACGAATCCTCTTGCCAGTGCAGAGGACATGTATTTGATCTCTGGTCCGGGAGAATCCCACATGCCACAAAGCAACTAAACCTGCATGCCACAACCACTGAACCCACGCTCTAGAGCCTGCAAGCCACAACTGCAGAAACCTGTGCACCTAGAGCCCAGTGCTCCACAAGAGAAGCCACCGCAATGAGTGGAAGCCCATACAAAGCAATGAAGACCCAGCACAGCCAAAAACAAATAAATAATTTAAAACATTAAAATGAAGCTTAGTAGTACAATAATTTTGAAAAAAAGAGCCAGAGTCATGTAACATATAAACATTATCCAGGTTTCAAGTGAAAAATGAATTGTCATACCAAGAACAGGGGAGACACCAAACTAGATCAAAGAAAGACAGTCAGTAGATACTAACATGTTTGAAACAAATGAAAAAAGAGAATAGAAACTCTAGAAAGGAAATAGAAAATATAAATGGGAACTAAAAGCAAATTTTAGAACTGAAAAACAGAATAACCAAAATAAAAGCTTGGTGAATGGGTTCAGCAGCAGAATGAAAGGGACAGAGCTGGGGAAAAATTAGTGAACTGGAAACAAAAACAAATTATTCAGTATAAATATTGGAGAGAAAAGACAAAATGAATAAATGGTGTCTCAGGGAACTCTGTGATTGTTAAAAATGATCATCTAAACTTTTGTCTTGGGAATCCCAGAAGAGAGGGGAAAGAGCATGGGGTGAAAGGTTACCCAAAGAAATAATGGCTGAAAACGTCAAAAATTTGAGAGGAGACTTAAAGCTATAATCAAGAGGCTAAGTGAACATTAAATAGGATCATTGAAAAAGCAAGAGAGTTCCAGAAAAACATCTATTTCTGCTTTGTTGATTATGCCAAAGCCTTTGACTGTGTGGATCACAATAAACTGTGGGAAATTCTGAGAGAGATGGGAATACCAGACCACCTGACCAGCCTCTTGAGAACCTGTATGCAGATCAGGAAGCAACAGTTAGAACTGGACATGAAACAACAGACTGGTTCCAAATAGGAAAAGGAGTAGATAAAGGCTGTATATTGTCACCCTGGTTATTTAACTTCTATGCAGAGTACATAATGAGGAATGCTGGGCTGGAGGAAGCACAAGCTGGAATCAAGATTGCCGGGAGAAATATCAATAACCTCAGATATGCAGATGACACCACCCTTATGGCAGAAAGCGAAGAAGAACTAAAGAGCCTCAAGATGAAAGTGAAAGAGGAGAGTGAAAAAGTTGGCTTAAAGCTCAACGTTCAGAAAACTAAGATCATGGCATCTGGTCCCATCACTTCATGGGGAACAGATGGGGAAACAGTGGAAACAGACTTGCAGATGGTGATTGCAGCCATGAAATTAAAAGACACTTACTCCTTGGAGGGAAAGTTATAACCAACCTAGACAGCATTATAAAAAGCAGAGACATTACTTTGCCAACAAAGGTCCGTCTAGTCAAGGCTATGGTTTTTCCAGTGGTCATGTAAGGATGTGAGAGTTGGACTGTGAAGAAAGCTGAGCGCCGAAGAATTGATGCTTTTGAACTGTGGTGTTGAAGAAGACTCTTAAGAGTCCCTTGGACTGCAAGGAGGTCCAACCAGTCCATCCTAAAGGAGATCAGTCCTGGGATTTCTTTGGAAGGAATGATGCTAAAGCTGAAACTACAGTACTTTGGCCACCTCATGCAAAGAGTTGACTCATTGGAAAAGACTCTGATGCTGGGAGGGATTTGGGCCAGGAGGAGAAGGGGACGACAGAGGATGAGATGGCTGGATGGCATCACCGACTCAATGGACATGAGTTTGCGTGAACTCCAGGAGTTGGTGATGGACAGGGAGGCCTGGCGTGCTGCAGTTCATGGGATCGCAAAGAGTCGGAAATGACTGAGCGACTGAACTGAACTGAACAGAAAAAATCCATACCAAGACATATAATAATTGAACTTCTGAAAACCAGAGACAGAAAATCTTAAGAAAGCCAAAGAAAATCAACACAACCTGTAGGGGATAAGCCAGTGTGAATGACACTGTGTGGGTTTCTCATCAGAGATCCTACCAAAGGGCAGAAGAAGTGACGCAATACTTTCCTGCTATATTCCTTATGGTACATGCTAAGTTGCTTCATCCTGTCTGACTCTTTGCGATGCTCTGGACTGCAACCAACCAGTCTTCTCTGTCCATGGGATTCTCCTGGCAAGAATACTGGAGTGGGTTGCCACGCCCTGCTCCAAGGGATCTTCATGACCCAGGAATTGAACTCAGGTCTCCTGTATTGCAGGTCAATTCTTTACCCCAGAGACACTGGGAAAGCCCCATATTCCTTATGGACATGATATTTTTTTATATGTTGAAAACTGCCAACCCAGAATCCTTTATCTAGTGAAATGTCTTTTAGGAATAAGAAAAAAATCAAGACATTTTCAATTGAAGGAAAACTACAGAATCTGTCATCAGCAGACCTATCCTAAATGAATGTCTAAAGGAAGTTCCCCAAACAGAAAGGAAATAATTCAAGAAAGAACCTTTGAACATCAGGATGGGAGAAAGAACATAGTAAGAAAAGTATGGATACATATAGTAGGCTGTCCTCTCAAGATTTCCAAGGTTTGTTTGATGGTTGAAGTAGAAACTATGATGTTGATGTGTTTCTAAATATGTTTGGAAGAAATATTTAATGCAGTTATAAACAGGGGAAGCTAAAAAGACATAAAGGGAGGTAAATTTTCTGTACTTCACTGGAATTGGTAAAATAATACCAGTAGACTAATATTTTATATCTTATCACAGTTTTATATGTATAAAGTAAGTATTATATATATTTAATACTTGTACAGTAATGTATACTATATAATATATATTTAAGTTATATGTTTAATTAATATACATATATTAAATATATATGTAAAACTGTAATTAAGCATTGTAAGTGAATGCTTTTGAACTGTGGTGTTGGAGAAGACTCTTGAGAGTCCCTTGGACTGCAAGGAGATCCAACCAGTCCCTTCTGAAGGAGATCAGCCCTGGGATTTCTTTGGAGGGAATGATGCTAAAGCTGAAGCTCCAGTACTTTGGCCACCTCATGCGAAGAGTTGACTCATTGGAAAAGACTCTGATGCTGGGAGGGATTGAGGGCAGGAGGAGAAGGGGACGACTGAGAATGAGATGGCTGTATGGCATCACTGACTCGATGAATGTGGGTCTGAGTGAACTCTGGGAGTTGGTGATGGACAGGGAGGCCTGGCGTGCTGTGATTCATGGAGTCGCAAAGAGTCGGACATGACTGAGTGACTGAACTGAACTGAACTGAACTGAAATGAATAAGAATGAATTTCTTTAGAGAAATCTTTCTGCCACAGGAAGGCAGAAAAAAGAAAACAAAAAGTAGAGAACAGACAAAAGCAACAACAAAATAGCAGTCTTAAGTCCTAAAATATCAGTAATTTCATTGAAAGCACAATGGTCTAAATATTAAAAGGCACATTGGCAATGTGGATTAAAAAACATAACCTAACTAGATACAGTTCTACAAAAAACTCACTTCAAACATAATGGTATAATAGATTGAAAACAAAATGATGGGAAAAGATGTTTTATGTAAACATTAATCAGAAAACAGCAAGAATGGCTATTTTAATGTTGTATAAAGTAGACTTCAAAGCAAAATCACCAGAGTCAGGGAAGGGCATTGTTTGATGATAAAACAATCAATGTACCAAGAGGATGTAATAATGCTAAATATGCATGCCTCAGAAAAGAGCTGAAACCTATGAAGCAAGAACTGATTAAACTGAAAGGAAAATAGTCTAACCTGCAGTTTTAAGTGGAGATGATTATGCTCATTTTTCAGCAATTGGTAGTATAACTAGATAGAAAATCAGCAAAGATATAGAAGAACTCAACACCGTCATCAGCTTTCACATGGGTTCTTATCTGTTTCTGAGCAGTATCTCTGTATTCAGTGTGTATTTTTACTTTGATTCTTGAATACTAGTGGTGGAGGTCATTCGGGCACGGCAGCCTCTCTTCTTACCAGGTATTAGGCAGAAAGGTGAGGTATTCAGACACTACAGTCTGTAGCTCCTTTAAGTTTTAACCTGCTTCCCTGGTGACTCAGTGGTAAGAAATCCACCTTCAATGCAGGAGACCCAGGTTCGATCTCTGGTCTGGGACAATCCCCTGGAGAAGGGAATGACAGCCCACTCCAGTATTCTCTCCTGGAGAATTCCATGGACAGGGGAGCCTGGCGGTCTACAGTCCAGGGGTTGAGAAGGAATCAGATACTACTTGGCAACTAAACAAAAACAGACTTGACTGTGAGAGATGATGTTAATTTGATTTATTGATCCTTTCTTCAGCAAAAAGAAATGGAGGCATTTCCCGTTTATGTTAGTTTCCTAGGGCTGCTGTAACAAATTACCACAAACTTGGTGGCCTGAATAAACAAATTTTATTCTCTCAAAATTTTGGTGGCTAGAAGTCTGAGACCAAGGTCCTGGCAGGGCCATATTCCCTTCAGAGTCTCTAGAATCCTCCCTTGTCTCTTCCTAGCTTCTGGCAGTTCCCCGGAACCCTTGGCATTCTTTGGCTTGTAGCTATATCAGCCCAGTCTCTGCCTCCATCTTCACATGACCTTCTCTGTGTCCTTTCCTCCTGTTACAAGGACACCAGTCACTGGATTCAGAGCTCACCATAATCCAATATGACTTTGTCTTAACTAACACAAAATTTACAAATGTGCATGCTCCCTATTTCCAAATTTGGTCATGTGCTGAGGCTTTGGGTGACCATGAACTTGAGGGAGGAGTCACTATTCAACTCGTTATACACTGCTAGTAATTTTTCTGTTTTTTTTGTTTATTTTGCAAAGTGGTAAGCATTTCAAACAGATGTAGCTAATCCTATAATCCTGCATCATGTTTTCTGGCAAAAATAGTTTTATTTATAAGGATCGGCTGAGCAGTTACCTAGAGGACTGTATTAACTGCTGTGGTCTTATCAGCCTGGGGTGACTCTCATTAGGACTTGTGTGTCACTTTGTTGAATGTCATTTTTATTGATTGAAGATTTGGTTCATATGAGATGGTGATGAAAGGGAACTATTTTGTTCTCACTCCTTCCTGTTAGCAAATCAGCTCCTTCTTGTTCTTGGATCTAACTTGAGAAAAGAATTGAATCTTGCATGCCAGCATATACTGTGAGCAACTTTAATCAGAATTTAGATCGTCATTTGGTACATTATAACCCAGCATGCAGAGAACCACCCGAAGCAGTGCAATGCAAGAATCCCCAAGAAAGAAATTTAATGTAGGAGAGAGTGGCCATTCTGTCGGATAACAACACAGTTATAAATGCTTTCATCTCTGCTTTGGTGAATTCTGGGTGATTATGCTACTTCTATACAATAATAAACTCACCAAGCAGATTCTGTTGTAATGGCTGTCGGATTCCAGATATTCCTGGAAAGGATGCTGTGGTGTGAAGTCATTATTTTCAGCTGTAGTTCTTCTCATTTATAGCTTGCCCATTTGTAATCAATAAAAGTTTAACAGTGTAACATAAAGCAGTTAAGGGCATGGAAATAACTTTGGCCTTGCAATGGAATGAAGGATAGCCAGTGACTTGGTCTTTGACAATTTTTAAGTACATGAAAATGCTTTGAAAAAAACATGAAGTTCTGCTCACAAGTTGTTTTCTTGGAAAACAATAACGTACTGTTTTCCGATCAGCGTATTAACTATGCTTGGAGAAAACATGGTTCTTTTAGGTTCTGCCACTTAGATCTGGGCCTTTGACAGGGAAAAGGAGAACTGAGATTTCATGTTGGCTCACACAGTAAAGAATCTGCCTGCAATGCAGGAGACCTGGTTTTGATCCCTGGGTCAAGAAGATCCCCTGGAGAAGGGAATGGCATACCCACTCCTGTATTCTTGACTGGAGAATCCCATGGGCAGAGGAGCCTGGTGGGCTACAGTCCATGAGAATGAGAAGAGTTGAACACGACTAAGCAACTCACACTTTGAAAGAAAAAAGAAAACTGAAATAAGAAGCACTGTTCAGTTCAGTTCAGTTCAGTGCAGTTCAGTCGCTCAGTCGTGTCCCGACTCTTTGTGACCCCATGAATCGCAGCATGCCAGGCCTCCCTGTCCATCACCAACTCCTGGAGTTTATTCAAACTCATGTCCATCGAGTTGGTGATGCCATCCAGCCATCTCATCCTCTGTCGTCCCCTTCTCCTCCTGCCCCTGATCCCTCCCAGCATCAGGTTCTTTTCCAATGAGTCAACTCTTTGCATGAGGTGGCCAAAGTACTGAAGTTTCAGCTTTAGCATCAGGCCTTCCAATGAACACCCAAGACTGATCTCCTTTAGGATGGACTGGTTGGACCTCCTTGCAGTCCAAGGGACTCTCAAGAGTCTTCTTCAACACCGCAGTTCAAAAGCATCAATTCTTCGGCGCTCAGCTTTCTTCACAGTCCAACTCTCACATCCATACATGACCACTGGAAAAACCATAGCCTTGACTAGACGGACCTTTGTTGGCAAAGTAATGTCTCTGCTTTTTATTATGCTGTCTAGGTTGGTTATAACTTTCCCTCCAAGGAGTAAGTGTCTTTTAATTTCATGGCTGCAATCACCATCTGCAGTGATTTTGGAGCCCAAGGAAATAAAGTCTGACACTGTTTCCACTGTTTCCCCATCTATTTCCCATGAAGTGATGGGACCTGATGCCATGATCTTCATTTTCTGAATGTTGAGCTTTAGGCCAACTTTTTCACTCTCCTCTTTTACTTTCATCAAGAGGCTTTTTAGTTCCTCTTCACCTTCTGCATAAGGGTGGTATCATCTGCATATCTGAGGTTATTGATATTTCTCATGTCAATCTTGATTCCAGCTTGTGCTTTCTCCAGCCCAGCGTTTCTCATGATGTACTCTGCATATAAGTTAAATAAGCAGGGTGACAATATATAGCCTTGACATACTCGTTTTCCTATTTGGAACCAATCTGTTGTTTCATGTCTTTTGTTCTAGCTGTTGCTTCCTGACCTGCGTATAGGTTTCTCAAGAGGCAAGTCAGGTGGTCTGGTATTCCCATCTCTTTAAGAATTTTCCACATCTGTATCATTGGTTGTTTTTGTATAACAAAGGAAAAGCACAAAACTCTTATCCCTCTCAGACTTCCCAGATGTGGTTCTGGTTTGTAGGAGTTTACTGGTAGCTCCCAGATGCTCTTTGCATGGCCAACCTAATCATGAGGCTTTTGACCCTGGCAACAAAAACTTTACAGCGTTCATTTCTATTGTAGTTTTTCCAAAGCCCTCTTTAGAAGAAATAGTCTTACATCTCGGCTTGCTCTTTCTGGTTTCAGTTCTCATTATAGTGGAAGCCACCATTCAGTTTCCTATACTCTTGGTCTCTAAGCTCTGGAACCAGGCTGTCTCAGGGTGAATCCTCATTCTGACACTTGCTTAATATCAGAAGTTGTTACAGAAGTCACGTAAGTTAATACTTGCAAAATACTTAGAGCCCTACTTGGTTCATAATAAGCACTATATAAATGTTTTTGAAAAAGATAAACTACATTCTTTGTCTTGATTGTGATGGTGGGTATATGATTATACATTTGTCAAAACTCATTAGAAGTGTACATTTAAGCATTGTAGAAGTTTATATAAATTATACCTCAGTAAACCTGACCTAAAATTTTTCTGGAGAGAAAAATTATATCTATTTATTCAGCTAGGAAAGGGTTTATAAGATGTTGCAGAGTAGGATTTTAAAAACATAACTCAAAGAGGCTTGCCACTCTAGGTCTGCAGGCCAGTTATAATGCAGGATAAAGTTGCCTGTCAGCATGAGAAGCTGATGTAAGAGATGTTGCCAGGCAGCCAATTAGTCATCTAGGAAGGAAACCCTGTAGGGGTTTGGGTTGCTTAAGGTAGTCACAGAGTTTATCAAAGAGTGGGAACTTGAGCTGGACCTCAGAGGATATAGGATTTGGAAGGCATTTGAGAAGGTGCATGGGTGCAGATGCAAGACTGAGGGACAGAAAAGCATGTGCCCCATTTAGGAAACCATGAGAGAGCTGGCTGGATTAAAATAAATGCTCTAAGGATGGAGAAGGAAATGACTACCCATACCAGCATTTTTGCCTGGAGAATTCTCATGGACAGAGGATCCTGGTGGACTACAGTCTGTGGTGTTGCAAAAAGTCATACACAATTGAGTGATTAACACACACTCTCTCTCTGTCCTTGGAGGGGCAGCTGTACTATCTGAGCTAATGAGTTCTTTTGTTTTCATCCACAGAAAGGCCCCCCTTCTGGGAAAGACCGGGTGAAGAAAGGTGGATCCTACATGTGCCATAAAGTAAGTTGAGTCACTAACCTCTGCTTTGGTGTTAAAACAGCAGGTTTATGGGTCCATTGTAATCATTAACCCCCAAATGTCCCATCCATGTCTATTAATACATCTCCATCAAAGCAAGAAAAACAAATAAGTTTGGGCACAGGCATGGCAATAAGTGATGCAAGAAGCAGAGATTATAAACGGTCTGTTGTCAACCATATTCCATCTGTTGTATTGTGACCCTTTGAGAGATCTTTGTTGTCCCACGAATCTGGGTGGACTGTATACCTTTTCCATCATGGAAGTCTGGAACCACACCCTTAATTTATTTGAGGCTCCAGATATTTTTTTGGCTTCTCTATTGCTATTAAGGTAAGAATTATAGATGGAGGGTAGATTGTGGTATGTTGAAATGGAAACATCCCAGATGTTCTTGGTATATAGAATGTGCTTTGTAGAATAAACATTAATCTCAGAGAATGCTTTTTCTCTTTGGGCTGTAATGTTAGTGTCAGAGACAGTTGTCCTTGGCTAGTAGAAGTGACTCAGTGTTTCATGAGTAGCCTTTTTTAAGGAGTTCAGAAATTGAATAGCACGCCTCTCCCTTTTTTTCTTTAAGTCATGTATTTTTAGTGTCTCCAGCACTTCAACTTCTGTCTTTCTATCCCTATGCAAAGATGGCATTTCGCAGATTGTTCCTCCATGAAGCATCCTATGATAATTCAGTCAGTCTAGGCAGTTAGAGACTTAAAATACCCTGTAATGGCTCCAAATTAAGTTATTAATTTGATAATCGAGGCATTGTCAAACTTTGCCTTAAAATAATGGTTCTCAAACTTTATTGCACATTAGAATCATCTGGGATCTATAAAAAGTACTGACGCCTGTTTGCTCACTCACCTTATCCTGATTTAATTTTTCTGTATTATGACCTGGGCATCAGGATTTTAAAGCTGTCAGGGTGATCATAACATACATCAAAGTTTGGGAACCACTGGCCTAGAAAGACTCTCTTTAAATTATGTGTATGAGAGAGTTCATAGGTGTGTGTGTCTTCTTCATTTCTTAGAATTTTTAATATAATCATTTAGATGGAATTTCAGAGTTGATTCAAACTATGCTTTATACCTATCTTTATAACAAGATGTAGACAAATTTATCTTTAAAATTCTAATTTTAAATTAAAAGCATTGCCCTAGGCCATTCAAGTAGTTTAAAATGTTCATGTACCCATCTGTCTGTAGTCCCAGATTTTTTTTCTCTGATTCAAGCTGTTACTGCAGGTGTATCTGAATCCTCTTGCTGGGGAACCAGACTTCCATGAAAAACAGGTGAATCTCTTTTTGCACAGCAGTAGTTCAAAACTCTAGTTGCCACCAGTTATGTCTCTGACATATGGCACTTTTCTAAATTGATAATCCATTTACTCTATAAGAACTGAGGACCAAAAGATTTTTTCTTCACAGATAAGTGGAGTAAATGAAACTTGTAAAAAACATTTCAAGTATGAATACCAGAATATTCCAGTGCCATACATATGAATATGTCTACTTTACCATTTCATTTTGCTTGCTTATTTTAAATGTTTTAAATTTTTATAAGCTTCTTAGTTTATGCTTTTAAAATATCTTTAATCCCAATACATGTTTTTAATAAATACAGTTACATGGCAGAGTTGATTTTTGTACATTTGTGTTGTGTAACCTTGTTAAACTCATCTGTATTAGTAATGTTTTTGTAGATTCTATTGTATTTTCTACATAAGTGGTTATACCAACTGGGAGCATAGACAGTTTTACTTCTTCCTTTTTAATTTGGATATCTTTTATTACTTTCTCTTCCTGTATTTCTCTCTGGCTAGAACCTCCAGTATATTGTTGAATAGGAGTGATAAGTACAACAGTCTTACCTAATTTTTGATCTTAGAAGAAAGACATTCAGCTTTTCAAAATTAGCTATGATATAAGCTATAGTGTTTTCAAAGCTGCCCTTTACCAGCTTGAGCAACTTTCCTTCTAGTCTTAGATTTTTGAGAGTTTTTATCAGAAACGGATGTGGATTTTGCCAGATGTTTCTTTGAAGCTATTGAGATGTTTATGTGGTTTTTCTTTTTTAGTCTGTTAATATGATAAATTTATTTGTTTGTTGTTGATTAATCTTTGGGAGTTTGTGTCTTTCAAGGAATGAATCCATTTCATCTGAGTTAATGAATTTATTCACATAATCTTTGCATTTTCACTTGCTGTTTAGACCATTTACATTTAACATGATTATTGTTATGGTTGGGTTTAAATTTGCCGCCTTGAGATTTGTTTTTCTCTTTGTCTCATCTGTTCTTTTCCATTTGCTCTCTCTCTTGTTTTTTAAACTTTTTTGGATTAAGTTGTTTTAATCACTTCATTGTCTCTTCTTTGGCTTATTAGCTTTAACTCTTTGTTTTAAAATTTTTGTAGTTGATTTAGAGTTTATATTACACATCTGTAACTATTCTTAGTCACTTTTAAGGATAAGTTTTAATTTAGTCAGGATCAGAGGGATGGAGAGAGTGTTCCAGAATAGAGAATAGCAGAGTGGGGAAAACTGAGTGGGAACTGCAAGATTTTCCAGAGAGAAGTGGCAACTCTAGGATCTCAGTCAAATTAATTGTAAATGATGTAGGTATGTAACCTCAGTCTGGTTATTTTGGCGAGGTCAAGGAAATAGCACAGTGTTGATTGTGAATTACTTTCAGAGTGCTTATTCTTTCCACTAGATTAAGAGTGACAGCTTTAACTGCCACTAGGTATAGTGAGTGCATTAAACTGTGGAGTCTAGAATTAGATCTGGGTTGGAATTCTGTTAACTTCTCTTTGCTAGTTTTTGCCTGAAACTTTAGACAAATTACTTAATCTTTCTAAGTCTCAGTTTTCACATATGTAAAATGTGCATCATAATTGCAGCTACTGTAAGGTTTTTATGAGGAACAAATGTACCAAGCAAATGTCTGTGCACACATGCCTAGCTCATGGTAAAGACTCAGTAAGTTAGTTGCTGCTAATGCCATCATTCTTTGTGTTTTTTTTTTTTTTTTAAAACAATAAAAATTTATGTTCTCACAGTTCTGGAGGCTAGAAGTCCAAGATTCAGGTGTTACCAGTCTGTTTTCTTGAGGTCTCACTGCTTGGTTTAAAGATGACAGCCTTCTGTCTGTGTTCTTGTAAGGTCTCTCCTCCATGCATGCAGGGGTCTTCATGTCCTAATCTCCTCTTCTTACAAGAATGCCACTCAGATTGAATGAAGGACCATCCTAACAGCTTACTTTTAATGTAATTATCACCTTAAAATCCTACTTCCAAACAGTCACATTCTGAGGTACCAGGGGTTAGGGCTTCAAACATAAGAACTTGGAGGACATAATTCTTTCCAAACAGTGCCATCATTCTTAATAATCATCTTTATTAAGATTGTCTCCCCTTCATCTTCTCTTCTGAATCAAGAACCAGCAAGTGAACTACTAACTAGATAGGCAGAATCCTAGAAATAATTCTTATGGCAAAGGTGAAAATCAGTAAAAGAAAGAAAACCAATAAAAAGAGTAGTTAATTCATTTTGAAAAAAAAATCACCTTAATTAGAAGGTGACTTATTTTTGATCATTATCAGGGGCAGTCTGCATGACTAAAGTAAGCACTGATGATTATTTCTGACTTTTTGAGAGTCCGTCCAAAATATGCCTTCAGTAAGGATAAGAGCACAGAAAGAACAACTGTGAGTCAACATGGTGTTAAGAGCACAGATTCTAGAATGGAATTGAAAAAACTCTAATCCTAGATTCATGGCTATAAGCCATGTGGTCTTAGGAACACCATTACCATACTTGTGCCTCATTTTTTTTCTTGTATACATGATGCACATATAATAATACCTACCTCAGGGTTATTAGAAGGATTAAGTCACTTAATACATGTGAAGATTTTAGAACAGTTCACATAGTAAGTACTCAAGAACTATAGTTGTTTTTGAAGTTGTTAGATTAATTCCCGTGACATCTTTAGAGCCTAACTCACAACACTGAGGAAATTCTACTTGCTGCCCCCACAACCCCACCATTTTACACCAAGATTACTAGCAAAAGGAGTTGATCAAGTGTACTGACAAGGGCAGTGGATGGGAAATTGAGAGACCTGGGTTCTACTGTGTCATTTTTCTGCAATCATTTTGTTCTTAATGAGCTACAGATGCCTCAGAACTATTCTTTATACCTAAACCTCTTCCTCTCATGAAAGCCATATTGCCATCCCACTTGACTCCAGTGCCCCAAGGCTAGTAAGCCATTATCTTAAATGGATTGTTCTTGAATCCAGGCTCCCGTGCTGAGTGCAGCTATCCAGATCAATTCCACACAGTAATTAGCTATTTTGATGAAATGGGGCTAAAACAGGTCCTCACCACTACCTCTGTTCTTAATTAATAAAATGACCTATATTTTAGCCACTCAAAGTCCTAACATCATTAATAACCATTTTTGATGCTAAAAGTAGAGTTGGAAAAAAAGAAAGAGCAATGAGGACATATAAAATCAGGCCATTTTCCTCTTTGATTATGTATTTCATTAGTTGTCCATTACTGGAATTTACAATGAAGTCTTATATTAATAAGTGTTTGCTGAGTGAATGAGTACATTTAAAATGCAATGATAATGTGAACTGAGTGTTTTCTCATGTGATCGTCCTGACCTTTTCAATAGTAACTTGTAGTGAGACTTGCTTTTTAGGGTTTACTTTGTTATCATTTAGGTAAATGGAAGAGTTTAGGTATTGCTGTGATCCAGTGGAAGAGTAGCTCTTTCTATCACTTATTTTAAGCTTTTTTTGTTATATAAGCAAAACATTTTCATTCTATAAAAATTAGAAAATGAATAATAAACATAAAAATGAAAAAATAATCTACCTTGCTTTCTAAAGAATGTATTGATAGTATTCTACTCAACTTTTTGGTGCAGTTTTAATTTTTCTTCCCCAAATGGAATTATGCTGTATGTACCAAGGTCTTCAAGTATGGCTATAAGCAAAATCTCTTATACACCATAAGTGTCTTTTCCGACCACAGTCTTCCAGGCAGGCACATTTTGTTAAAGTTGCTACAGCCTGTATTTTGTGGCATATGAACACCTAATTTTAAAATAATTTGTTATATAATCTGAGAGATAAGTTGCATATAGAACTGTGCCATTCAACAAAGACCTAATCCTAACCCTAACCTTAATGCTTGTCACCAGAGATAGTGCCTCACCTTTCCCATTTATATAGCAAATAATTTTCCTATTTATGTAGCAAATGCATGCATGCTAAGCTGTTGCAGTCATGTCCAGTTCTTTGCAACCCTGTGGACTATAGCTCACTAGGCTCCTTGGTCCAGGGGATTCTCCAGGCAAGAATACTGGTGTGGATTGCCATGCCCTTCTCCAGGGCATCTTCCCAACCCAGGGATTTAACCCATGTCTCCTGTGCCTCCTGCATTGCAGGTGGATTCTTGACTGCTGAGTCACTGGAGGAGCCCAAAAAGTAAAGTAGAAGTCGCTCAATCCTACTCCTTGTGACCCCATGGACTGTAGCCTGCCAGTTCCTCTGTCCATGGAATTTTCCAAGCAAGAATGCTGGAGTGCGTTGCCATTCCCGTCTCCAGGGGATCTCCCCGACCCAGGAGTTGAATCTGGGTCTCTTGCATTGCAGGCAGATTCTTTACCATTTGAGCCACCAGGGAAGCCCAGCAAATGCATAACTGTTCAGATGTTGGCAAGAGAATTATCATCTTTACAACATAAGATATCTAAGGCCTACAGGAAAGCTAATGAGTGCTTTTGTTTTAGTTAGGAAGTGGGTTAACCCAAAGAAGTCAGATAAGACAGGCAAAGTGAGTTCCTTTAATTAAGAGCATTGGGTTCATTATAAAGTAACAGTTAAAATAATCTCCACGTCTACCATTTAACTTTTTCATGTAAAGATAAGATGAAGCATTTTGACATTATCCCATGTAGACCCATTTTGTAGTAGACCCATTTTGGAGAAGGCAGTGGCACCCCACTCTAGTACTCTTGCCTGGAAAATCTCATGGACAGAGGAGCCTGGTAGGCTGCAGTCCACGGGGTCGCTAAGAGTTGGACAAAACTGAGCGACTTCACTTTCACTTTTTACTTTCATGCATTGGAGAAGGAAATGGCAGCCCACTCTAGTGTTCTTGCCTGGAGAATCCCAGGGACGGGGGAGCCTGATGGGCTTCCATCTGTGGGGTCGCACAGAGTTGGACACGACTGGAGCGACTTAGCAGCAGCAGCAGCAGACCCATTTTATCAGTGGAGCAGATTTAGAAAAGCATGTCCGACTCTTTGCAACCCCATGGACTGTAGCCTACCAGGCTCCTCTGTCCATAGGATTCTCCAGGCAATAGTACTGGAGTGGATTGCCATTTCCTTCTCCAAGGGATCTTCCCGACCCAGGGATCGAACCCAGGTCTCCTGAATTGTAGACAGATGCTTTACCACCTGAGCCACCAGGGAAGTCCAAGTTTAAATAGCTAATGAGTCTTGAATTTTGCCTTTTTGGGCGAGTTTATCAGCAAAATGTTTGTCACAGTTCCCATCTGTGTCAAGCCCAACCTCCTCTTTCTGGTGAGAAGACTGCCTTTAAAGTAACTCCATCCTATTTATCCACCCATGCTTCCTGCTTTTTATCATTTTTCCTTTCTGTACCAGTCATTGGAATTCTCATTCTGTAAATCTCTAGGCAGCTCAGCTCCCATTGCGCCTCCTCAGAGGGACCTTCTCAGGCCACCTTATATAAGTAGCACCCAGTCATGCCTGGTCCTCTTTCCCTATTTAACTTTCTTCCAAGCTGACCGCTGCCAGAAACACTCTTGAATTTATCGTTTTATGAATTTATTAGTCAGCTTCATGATAACAGGTATATTATCAACAGAAAATTGGATTAAAGATTTACTGAGCATGGCCCTGCCCATCAAAACAAGACCCAATATCCCCCTCAGTCAGTCTATCCCATCAGGAAGCTTCCATAATAAGCCTCTATCCTTCTCCATCAGAGGGCAGACAGACTGAAAACCATAGTCACAGAAAACAAACCAATCTAATCACATGGACCACAACCTTGTCTAACTCAGTGAAACTATGGGCCGTGCCATGTAGGGCCGCCCAAGACGGACGGGTCATGATGGAGAGTTCTGACAAATGTGGTCTACTGTAGAAGGAAATTGCAAACCACTTTAGTATTCCTGCCTTGAGAACTCCATGAAAAGTATGAAAAGGCAAAGAGATAGGACACTGAAAGATAAACTCCCCAGGTCGGGAGGTGCCCAGTATGTTACTGGAGATCAGTGGAAAAATAACTCCAGAAAGAATGAAGAGACGGAGCCAAAGCAAAAACAACACCCAGGTGTGGATGTAACTGGTGATGGAAGCAAGGTCTGATGCTGTAAAGAGCAATACTGCATAGGAACCTGGAATGCTAGGTCCATGAATCAAGGAAAATTGGAAGTGATCAAACAGGAGGTGGCAAGAGTGAACATGGACATTCTAGGAATCAGCAAACTAAAATGGACTGGAATGGGTGAATTTAACGCAGATGACCATTATGTCTACTACTGTGGGCAAGAATCCCTTAGAAGAAATGGAGTAGCCCTCACAGTAAACAAAAGAGTCTGAAATGCAATACTTGGATACAGTCTCAAAAATGACAGAATGATCTCTGATTGTTTCCAAGGACAACCATTTAATATTAATGGTAATCCAAGACTGTGCCCCGACCAGTAATGCTGAAGAAGCTGAAGTTGAACGGTTCTAATGAAGACCCACAAGACCTTCTAGAATTAACATCCCCAAAAGATGTCCTTTTCATTATAGGGGACTGGAATGCAAAAGTAGGAAGTCAAGACCTACCTGGAGTAACAGGCAAATTTGGCCTTGGAGTACAGAATGAAGCAGGGAAAAGGCTAACAGAGTTCTGCCAAGAGAATGCAATGGTCATAGCAAACACTGTCTTCCAACAACACAAGAGAGACTCTACACCAGGTGGTCAATACCAAAATCAGATTGATTATATTCTTTGCATCCAAAGATGGAGAGGCTCTCTACAGTCAGCAAAAAGAAGACTGGGAGCTGACTGTGGCTCAGATCGTGAACTCCTTATTGCCAAATTCAGACTTAAATTGAAGAAAGTAGGGAAAACCACTAGACCATTCAGGTATGACCTAAATCAAATCCCTAACAATTATACAGTGGAAGTGAGAAATTGATTCAAGGGACTAAATCTGATAGACAGAGTATCTGAAGAATTATGGACAGAGGTTTGTGACATTGTACAGGAGACAGGAAGCAAGACTATCCCCAAGAAAAAGAAATGCAAAAAAGCAAAATGGCTGTCTGAGGAGGCCTTACAAATAGCTGTGAAAAGAAGAGAAGCCAAAGCAAAGGAGAAAAGGAAAGATATACCCATTTGAATGCAGAGTTCCAGAGAATAGCAAGGAGAGATAGGAAAGCCTTCCTTGGTGATCAACGCAAAGAAATAGAGGAAAACAATAGAATGGGAAACAATAGAATGAGATCTCTTCAAGAAAATTAGAGATACTAGGGGAACATTTCATGCAAAGGTGGGCTCAATAAAGACAGAAATGGTAGGGACCTAACAGAAGCAGAAGATATTAAGAAGAGGTGGCAAGAATACACAGAAGAACTATACATAAAAGATCTTCATAACCCAGATAACCACGATGTTGTGGTCATTCACCTAGAGCCAGTGGTCCTTAGCATCACTATGAACAAAGCTAGTGGAGGTGATGGAATTCCAGTTGAGCTAGTTCAGATCCTAAACGATGATGCTGTGAAAGTACTGCCCTCAGTATGTCAGCAAATCTGGAAAACTCAGCATGGCCACAGGACTGGAAAAGGTCAGTTTCCATTCCAGTCCCTAAGAAAGGCAATGCCAAAGAATGCTCAAACTACCACACAATTGCACTCATCTCCCATGCTGGCAAAGTAATGCTCAAAATTCTCCAAGCCAGGCTTCAACAGTACACGAACCATGAACTTCCAGATGTCCAAACTGGATTTAGAAAAAGCAGAAGACCCAGAGATCAAATTGTTAACATCTGCTGGATCATCAAAAAAGCAGGGGAGTTCCAGAAAAGCATCTATTTCTGCTTTATTGACTATGCCAAAGCCTTTGACTGTGTGGATCACAATAAACTGGAAAATTCTAAAAGAGATGGGAATACCAGACCACCTGACCTGCCTCTTGAGAAATCTGTATTCAGGTCAGGAAGCAACAGTTATGACTGGACATGGAACAACAGACTGGTTCCAAATAGGAAAAGGAGTATGTCAAGGCTGTTTATTGTCACCATGCTTATTTAACGTATATGCAGAGTACATCATGAGGAATGCTGGGCTGAATGAAGCACAAGCCGTAATCAAGATTTCTGGGAGAAATATCAATAACCTCAGATATGCAGATGACACCACCCTTATGGCAGAAAGTGAAGAAGAACTAAAGAGCCTCTTGATGAAAGTGAAAGAGGAGAGTGAAAAAGTTTGCTTAACCTCAACATTCATTCAGAAAACTAAGATCATGGCATCCGGTCCCATCACTTCATGGCAAATAGATGGGGAAACAGTGACAGACTTTTTGGGGGGCACCAAAATCACCACAGATGGTGAGTGCAGCCATGAAATTAAAAGACGCTTACTCCCTGAAAAGAAAGTTGTGACCATCCTAGACAGCATGTTAAAAAGCAGAGACATTACTTTGCCAACAAAGGTCCGCCTACTCAAGGCTATGGTTTTTCCAGTAGTCATGTTTGATTGTGAGAGCTGAACTGTGCAGAAAGCTGAGCGCCGAAGAATTGATGCTTTTGAACTGTGGTGTTGGAGAATACTCTTGAGAGTGCCTTGGAATGCAAGAAGATCCAACCAGTCCATCCTAAAAGAGATCAGTCCTGAGTGTTCATTGGAAAGACTGATGTTGAAGCTGAAACTCCAATACTTTGGCCACCTGATGCAAAGAGCTAACTCATTTGAAAAGACCCTGATGCTGGGATGGATTGGGGGCAGGAGGGGAAAGGGACAACAGAGGATGAGATGGTTGGATGGCATCACCAACTCGATGGACATGAGTTTGAGTAAACTCCAGGAGTTGGTGATGAATAGGGATGCCTAGCTTGCTGTAGTCTATGAGGTTGCAAAGAGTCAGACATGACTGAGCGATTGAACTGAACTGAGCTGAACTGTCTTGTTCTGCATTGTATCCCTCTTGCCTAGAATAGCAGTATCTAGCGTGTGGTAAACTGTCAAATATTTAATGAATAAATAAACTGTGCTTTGTTGCCATCAGCCTATGGCTTTGCTGTTCTCTTCACTTACCTGAATTTTTCCATTTTCATGCCTCTGACATCATTGTTTTCTCCACTTAACACACCTTCTTTCCTCCTTTCTAAGTCCTGTAAATCAGTGCTACTTAATCTGTAGCTCATGGGCCAATAGCATGAGCAGCACCTACAGGCTGGTTAGAAATGCAGATTCTTGGACCCCAGACCAGTCTTACTGAATCAGAATCTCTGTTTTTGTGATCTGGAAAAAGATATTTAAGTCAGTTCTCCAGGTATTCTCTGTATCCTCATGTCAGAAGTTGTTATTATTTAGTCGCTAAGTCATGGCGACTCATGGACTATAGCCTGCCAGGCTCCTCTGTCCATGGGATTTACAAGGCAAGAATACTCGAGTGAATTGCCATTTCCTTCTCCAAGGGATCTTCCTGACTCAGGGATCGAACCTGCCTCTCCTATGTTGGCAGGCAGGTCCTTTATCACTGAGCCACTTGGGAAGCCCCAGTCAGAAGACCTTAGATAAGTCCCACTCTGACCAAGTTCTGCCTTCCAAAAATCATTCCTAAAAATGTAGACATCCACAAGCCACCGTTTCTTCCCCGAATTAGCAATAGCCCCAGATTCTTTTAACCCCAGGCTGTTTTGCCTTTTTGACGTGTAATCACTGTTTCCTCAACCAGCCTGTGAGCTCCGGCCAGACAGTGTACGCTGAAGGCAGTCAGGAAACACTTGACTGTTTTTTTTTTTTTTTTTGTCATGTGTGGTACAGTTTTGGAACATGACTGTCCCTACTTGACTGCCTGCCTCCCCCTGAACTGCATTCTTGCTTCAGTGTGGAAGCCACCACGGACAGTGGTAGCATGGGGCCCTGCATTGTCCACAGGATCTTGACTCTAGGAATGCCAAAGCACTTTGCTTCACAGCAGCCGGAAGAGTAAGGCCTGCATATAGCAGAGCTTCTGCTGCGTCTTCCTGCATGGTCACCTCTGGCCAGTTTGGAGCCGCCATTGCATCCCAGTCACAGGTCGTAGCAGATGCCATCAACTTTTTCATTATTTCAAGCATACTTTTTATTCATTGTCCCTCTGCCTGCCTGAATATTGGTAATAGTGTTATATTCCTCGCTGGTGGTGGGGAAAATGAGAAAATTGGTTCCTATTGTTTCACTATCTGTAAAAGAAAAGCATGTCTTTTGTTTTTTTCTTTCTATGGTAGAAGTGCTCCAGAGAAGGGTTCCAATTTCTTTGTCAGCTTTTAGAGATAATTTTTATGAAGATTAGAAACATTCAACTTTTGTGAAAGGAGAATAATAAGAATTAAGCGAGGGGGGGGACCACTTTTATCATGCTGACCTATTTTCCCCTCCACAAATTACCTCTCCTTCATGAATTCCAGAGTATACACTAAATGATTCTTTGCTCAGTTTCTTTAACCAGCGGCAGAGACTTTAATTTCACAGGGTTCACTCAGAGTTGATGCTTTTCAAACATTGGGTACCTAGTTTATTTTCGTTCTCTGTTATTTTGGATTAAAGCATAATCTTAGGACCTAAGAGTTCCTTGCATGGTTATTTTTGGAATATGGAAGCTTTTGAAGTGTTTAAATCAACTCATCTTGTGGTTATTCACTGAATATCTAGTAGGTGGCCAGGAATATGTTAGACTTTCTTATTTGTGAGTATCTGTGCACATACAGGAGAATTTATCAGGGATGGGAAAGAAGCATGAGATGTGATATACCTTTTCATCTTGCTAGGGAAGCAAGCACGCCACAGTTAGATCTGGGTTTGAATTCTACTTCTTTGAACAAATGTGTCATCTAGGGTAACTCATTTAGTTCCTCTGTGCTATTATAATCAAATGTGAATAAAAATATGTGATGAAGGTGACTTGAACTTTGGTTGGAGAACTTGATGTCTGTATGTGTTTGTATATATATATCATAGTCTGCACTTATAAAACAATACAAAACAAATCCCCCACACAAAAATATATAGCTTTATGAGTTATTGTGATTTAAACACCAAAAGCAATGCATTAAGAAAAAAGTGTTTTTCACAGCATTTCCTACTCTTGATGTTCTTGGGTTTGCAACTTAATTTTTGCCAACTTGCTGTATATTAAGTTGTATCTTAACGTTGTTCTTAATTAATATTGTCTCAATTGCCATTTAGCTTTATTACTTGGTTTCATGGCAAATACTATTCTAAATGTAAAGATAACTTTTCAAATTATTAAAGTAGTACTTATTATCAGAAATTTGAAACTCCGCTGCCTGAGGGTTTCCCTCATAGCTTAGTCAGTAAAGAACCTGCCTGCAAGACAGGAGACCCAGGTTCGATTCCTGGGTTGAGAAGAACCCTTGGAGAAGGAAATGATAACCCACTCCAGTATTCTTACCTAGAGAATCCCATGGACAGAGAAGCCTGGCAGGCTACAGTCCATGGAGTCTCAAAGAGTCGGACACGACTGAGTGACTCACACAGACACCATTCAGATTCTGGTGCATTTTGAATCTTTCAATCTGTTTTTCTTTGGCATACATGATGATCTAGGTTGAGATCACACTACATATATGGTTTCGTATCCTAACTTTTTCATTTAACATAGTATCCTGAGACATTCCTGTGTCATTAAATGTTCCATGAAAACATGCCTTGAGTGCCTACTTACTAGTCCAACTTCTGGATGTGCCCCAACTTAAGTAACCAGTACTTGTTTCATGGTTTTTGACTATTCTAAGTAATGTTGACAGCAACATCTTTGTATTATATCTGTGTCAAGTTTATAATGTAAAGGACATTGGTGAGATCTAAATGTGGTACCTTTTTTGAAACCTACATATTCCATATGCACGGGGTGGGTGCCTATAGGGGAGGCACTGTTTACAAGTTGGCATAACTCTCCATAGCTGGTAGTTGGTTACCACATGAATCTGACAGTTGAGAGCCTTCAATCGAGAGTCCGAGAGCACTCACCTGTCTGGTTCTCTCTGCAAAGTCTTACTGCTACAGGTATCGCTGTGCTGCTCGAAGCCAGAACACACCCGACAGCTCCGCTTCGAATCTGGGATTCCGTTGTGCAGCTGACCACCTGCCCACCATGGGCTAAGAGCCAAAAAGAGCCTTCCCGAATCCGAGCAGTCGTGTCTACTCTGCACGCGGCTTCCCTCAGGAGGCTGAACAACCTGGTGTGAAGAATTCCCACCCCAAGGTGGGTTACATGCCTGCCCAGTGGCCAAAGGAACCGAATGGCGAGACCAAATCGTTGACCTGCATCGGCACGTGCGCTTTATTGTGTGATGTGTTTCATGTGTTACTTTTGAGAGTGTTTTAAAGAGGAAGGAGGTGGAGGGCATCCTGAGCTAGGCTTCAGGAGGCCTGTGTTCTACCCAGGGTCTGCCCATGGGGATAGACCCCAGGGTCCCACTGTTGACCTTCCAGGGCCTCAGTGAGTTCATCTGTCCAGTGAGTTCATCTGCACAGCGTGATGTCTGAGGCTCACTGCCAACTTGCAGATCCTCTGGATATATCAGATTCTATTGTGATTTCATAGTGAGAATTTATGACAGATGATTTTTTAGCTATTTTTTCCCCATGTGTGAACCTCGGGTGATACTAATCATGTAAAATAGTTGTTCTCTTATGTATTATTTTCAGAAAAGAATGGGGTGGGGTGGTGGGGATAAGTCTTTATATTCATACCGCACTTTGCTTTTTCAAGGAAATCAGTGTCTTTACATTGTTATGACGAATCCCACTTGGGCCAGCGATGGCGCGCTCAAGTTCAGCCATCGGAACACGCAGGAATGTCTGTGGGGTGACTCTACTGTGCTTTATCTTTTAACATTAAGTGCCTTTGGTTTGGGGGGCAGCTGTAAGCCCTATTTTCCCCCTCTCCCCAAAGCCTTCGGTGAATGTGAACTGTGTGTTACACAGAGAAACCTGTTTAATTCTAGACGTAGGAGAAAAGGAGCAGGAACCTTGAATCAACTATATTCAAGGTATCCAGTATTTTGTAATAGGGATATAGGAAATCCTGTTGTCTGTGGAGTATCCCATGCTTTGGATCATGCACTATGTCGAATAAACTGGTATCTGCTAAATCAGCCTTCCCTCTCATTGGTTCCTTTTCTATTTCACTCTATTAATGTCTTCTTTTTAAAAAATGACTTTGTGCGATGTGAGATGTACGTGTTTTTTTATGTAAAAAGTTTTTTAGATATGCATGTGTTTTGTTTGCTAGAAAACTTTCACATCAATTAGCTGCTTGATAACTTTGATATGGGAATAATTTGTGGGAGTGTTTATTCCAAAACACAAAGCTATTCTGCCAGGAACCTCATTATGACCTTGCTTCTTCATCCTTAGTACATGAGACAAAGTCAAGTGACTTTGACTCCAAAGTACAGTGACTCCATCCTGTAAAAACTGACAGGTGCTTCACAGGCAGGGAAAGCACCTTGTTTCACAGCGATGGCTTCAACCAGAGATCTCTGTCATCAGGATCCCAGCCTGATTCCCCATTCTTTGAAGACCTCAAATTCATTTTTAGTCCATCGTTTGAAAGGAAAGGCTCATCTTGAGGTTGGTTATTCAAAAACTAAGTCAAATAATATTCTGAAGGGTTCAGCCAACTCCTGACTGCAACTTTTGTGCCTAGCCTCTTAATGTTAAAATGTTTATCTTGAAAAATAGTCATGTTGCTGGGGTGTTGGTCCACATTTGTTAATCTGTCGCTTTGTGGATATAAAATGTTTCTTTACAGACTTTCATCAAGTGATGATTAATTCAGGCAAAACAAACAAAAAGCATTTGCTTCATCAAAAAAGCTAATAGAGGAAATAAGGTATTTTATTCTTGAAGTCACCACTAGTCAAGCACAGTTTTTGTTTTTACTTATTACCTCCCACCTGCTTGGATTTTTCACATGGTTATACTTTTAGTGTGTATGTTTTAGATTCTTCTCTTGGTAATTAATGTTATATGTCATAAATATTTTGAGGTGTATTTTGGCTTAGTCTTTAGAATTGCATTTTTAGCAGTAGCAGAATGTTAGAAAGCATTAAAACAAAATCCTAACAAATCCTTCATTTAAGAACCACACTTCCAAGTTACTAAGGCTTTCCTGATAGCTCAGTTGGTAAAGAATTCACCTGCAATGCAGGAGACCCCAGTTTGATTCCTGGGTCGGGAAGATCCCCTTGAGAAGGGACAGGCTATCCACTTCCATATTCTGACTTTCACTCACCACTCCAAGTTACCAGCTACAGAGTGCACCAGACTGCAGACAGCCATGGCCACGATGCATTATAAAATTGCATGTTGATTTATAAACAGACCAAGATTGTAGTATAATAACTGCAGCTTTAATTCCATATATGTGTTCCTAAAATGCCTCACCTTCTGCAAAATCGCATGTGAAAAATAGGGAGTGAAAGGGAAAAATAAAGGTGGGGCAGACAACTCTAATCTTAAGGAACCTTGTAACCAGAGCACTAACAGAAATAGTAACTATCCTGTAACTATCAGTTAAACTTGCACTCACATCTGTAGGCAGCATCACAACCCATCAGTCCTTTGCGGCCTTAAGCTGTGGGGTTCCGCCATCTTTCTTCTCCAAGATGTAAATTTTTAATCACATTTACTTTGAAAAATTATTATCATTTATTTTTATTTTTTACTGCACTGGGTCTTCATTGCTGTACTCGGTCTTTCTCTAGCTGCGGTGAGTGGAGCCTCCTCTTTGTTGTGGTAGGCGGGGCTTCTCATTGCAGTGGCTTCTCTCATTGCTAGGGCACAGGCTCTAGGGCGTGCCAGTTCAGTAGTTGCGGCTCATGGACTCAGTAGTTGTGGTGAACTGGCTCAGTTGCCCCTTGGCATATGGACTCCAGCATTGGCAGGTGGACTCTCAACCACCAGACGACCAGGGATATCTGGCATTTGCTCTTTTAACAGACCACTTATGTCAGAAGTAAAGATCTGATTGTGGTTTACACTTCTCCATCAGTCTTTTTAAGATTGGTGGGGGTGGGGGAAGCAGTATTTTTGTAGAATCTTCTTTTGAACTGTCAGATTTTCAGAGTTGAATTAACATAGGGCAAATTTTAGCAATTTTGAAGCCACTAAATAAACCACTACTTGTGCTTCCATTGGATTAAAAAAGTTTTTTTTTGAGATCTTCATGTACTGCTTTAGTTTTCTATTAAATTGCAAGAAAGTTTATCTCAATTGTTTCAAAACACATTTCAAATAACACACACCCCAACATGACTTTTACAGTCTACCATCTTCCAATTTCTGTTTATTAATCACTGAAGAGTTATTTCTGCTTCTAAGAAATATTCAAGGTTGCAGAGCAGACTGCTTGGCTAACGTGTCAATACCAGTATTGAAAATTCTGCTTTTGTTTTTTGTTTTTTTTTCCTCAGTTCAGTTCAGTTCAGTCGCTCAGTTGTGTCCGACTCTGCGACCCCATGAATCGCAGCCCGCCAGGCCTCCCTGTCCATCACCAACTCCTGGAGTTCACTCAGACTCACGTCCATCGAGTCAGTGATGCCATCTAGCCATCTCATCCTTGGTCATCCCCTTCTCCTCCTGCCCCCAATCCCTCCCAGCATCAAAGTCTTTTCCAATGAGTCAACTCTTCGCATGAGGTGGCCAAAGTACTGGAGCTTCAGCTTCAGCATCATTCCCTCCAAAGAAACCCCAGGGCTGATCTCCTTCAGAATGGACTGGTTAGATCTCCTTACAGTCCAAGGGACTCTCAAGAGTCTTCTCCAACACCACAGTTTAAAAGCATCAATTCTTCGGCACTCAGCCTTCTTCACAGTCCAACTCTCACATCCATACATGACTACTGGAAAAATGATAGCCTTGACTAGACGGACCTTTGTTGGCAAAGTAATGTCTCTGCTTTTGAATATGCTATCTAGGTTGCTCATAACTTTTCTTCCAAGGAGTAAGCGTCTTTTAATTTCATGGCTGCAATCACCATCTGCAGTGATTTTGGAGCCCTAAAAAATAAAGTCTGACACTGTTTCCACTGTTTCCCCATCTATTTCCCATGGAGTGATGGGACTGGATGCCATGATCTTCATTTTCTTAATGTTGAGCTTTAAGCCAACTTTTTCACTCTTCTCTTTTACTTTCTTTTTTTGTTTTTAAATTTAAATTTTTATTTTTACTTTATTTTACTTTACAATACTGTATTGGTTTTGACATACATTGACATGAATCCGCCATGGGTGTACATGAGTTCCCAAACATGAACCCCCCGTCCCACCTCCCACCCCATATCATCTCTCTGGATCATCCCTGTGCACCAGCCCCAAGCATCCTGTATCCTGCATCAAACATAGACTGGCAATTCATTTCTTACATGATAGTGTACATGTTTCAATGCCATTCTCCCAAATCATCCCACCCTCTCCCTCTCCCTCAGAGTCCAAAAGTCCGGTCTACACATCTGAGTCTCTTTTGCTGTCTCGCATACAGGTTCATCATTACCATCTTTCTAAATTCCATATATATGTGTTAGTATACTGTATTGGTGTTTTTCTTTCTGGCTTACTTCACTTTGTATAATCGGCTCCAGTTTCATCCATCTCATTAGAACTGATTCAAACGTATTCTTTTTAATGGCTGAGTAATACTCCATTGTGTATATGTACCACAGCTTTCTTATCCATTCATCTGCTGATGGACATCTAGGTTGTTTCCATGTCCTGGCTATTATAAACAGTGCTGTGATGAACATTGGGGTACATGTGTCTCTTTCAATTCTGGTTTCCTCGGTGTGTATGCCCAGCAGTGGGATTGCTGGGTCATAAGGCAGTTGTATTTGCAATTTTTTAAGGAATCTCCACACTGTTCTCCATAGTGGCTGTACTAGTTTGCATTCCCATCAACAGTGTAAGACGGTTCCCTTTTCTCCACACCCTCTCCAGCATTTATTGCTTGCAGATTTTTGGATTGCAGACATTCTGACTGGTGTGAAGTGGTACCTCATTGTGGTCTTGATTTGCATTTCTCTAATAATGAATGACGTTGAGCATCTTTTCATGTGTTTGTTAGCCATCCGTTCCTCTTTTACTTTTCAAGAGGCTTTTTAGTTCCTCTTCACTTTCTGCCATAAGGGTGGTATCATCTGCATATCTGAGGTTATTGATATTTCTCCCGGCAATCTTGATTCCAGCTTGTGTTTCTTCCATTCCAGCGTTTCTCATGTTGTACTCTGCATAGAAGTTAAATAAGCAGGGTGACAATATACAGCCTTGACATACTCCTTTTCCTATTTGGAACCAGTCTGTTGTTCCATGTCTAGTTCTAACTGCTGCTTCCTGACCTGCATACAGATTTCTCAAGAGGCAGGTCAGGTGGTCTGGTATTCCCATGTCTTTTGGAATTTTCCACAGTTTATTGTGATCCACACAGTCAAAGGCTTTGGCATAGTCAGTAAAGCAGAAATAGATGTTTTTCTGGAACTCTCTTGCTTTTTCCATGATCCAGCAGATGTTGGCAATTTGATCTCTGGTTCCTCTGCCTTTTCTAAAACCTCAGGAGTTCATATATTGGGTCTGTGTTTCTAGTTCAGTTTTTTGCTCCTTTGAAGCATAGGGCAATTTTAAGATTTGTTCTCAAATCTGCTTTGGTCCTGAATTCTGGACAACCTTAATTTGTTTTCAGGGATATACATGAGGGATTGAGTTAGGAGCAAGTCTTACCTTCTTTTTAAAGCTTTGTAAAATGGTTAGAAAGTGGTAGGTGAAGGGGAGCTATGGTTGTAGTGATCAAGAGTGGCATTTCTTTATTTCAGTTCAGTTCAGTTGCTCATTTGTGTCCAACTCTTTGCGACCCCATGAATCGCAGCACGCCAGGCCTCCCTGTCCATCACCAACTCCTGGAGTTTACTCAAACTCATGTCTGTCAAGTCGGTGATGCCATCCAGCCATCTCATCCTCTGTTGTCCCCTTCTCCTCCTGCCCCCAATCCCTCCCAGCATCAGAGTCTTTTCCAGTGAGTCAACTCTTTGCATGAGGTGGCCAAAGTACTGGAGTTTCAGCTTTTCTTTATTGGAAAACATCAAATTACATAGAGGCCTCAAACTCTGTGTGGTTTTGCCTACAACTTAAAGTGAAATACAGACCTGCATCAATGTAGACACTGTGTTTTCTTCATTTGCCCCTCCCTCCCCACCTTTTTTTTTTTGTTTTGACAAAGTATCCCTATTGTCCGTATGACCCTTTAGGAAAAGAAGAAATGAAAGATTCAGAGATGCTATATGCTTTAGTAAGTGTTGATTTGGGCTGGGATGGTGTGGGGTAGTAGCTCTAAGCTAATGTGTTGGTTAATTCTGTCTTCCACTGGATTCTAGGCCTGTTGCTGATCACCTTTTCAAAACAGATCATGTTGTCAAGCTACAGATAGAATTGTTGTATGTGGTAAAATCTGTAGTTGACTTAATGAAAGGAGTATTTTGGGGGGAGAAGAAAACATGGAAATATGATGTTTTCTGTTCTGAGACTTCAGGGATTTCATACAAGAGACTTAGGATGGGATTTATTTTTTCTTTATAAAATGATATTTTGCTTGCATTTCTTCCTCCTCTCTAACAAATACTTACCTACTGTTGGCAGTATTTCTCATCAGGGAGTTAACTTTCAGGCTGGCTATTAGGCAGTCACAGGAGGTGCAGAGCCTGGCTCTTGTGGGAACAGGGGCCAGGTGAGAAGCAGGCCGAGCGGTGCCCATTCTTAATGTGCTGTCACTGCTCTGCCCTCCTGTGACTGCCATACAGAAACGTGAGCCCAAACTTGCTGGATCGTCCAGTTTCTGAGGGTACCTGACTATGTGCATTCTCATGTGAAGTCTGAGTTTTTAACATTGGCAACTAATTCAGAGTTTTAAAAAAACAAATACTGTAGGACCTAATAAATTACTTCTGTGCCCAGATTCAGCCTGTGGGGTGCCACTTGTCAACTGAAATTATGAAAAGTTGATTCATTTCACACAGCACAAAAATCTCATATATTTCTTTCTGAAAAAAGACTGATGAAGCAAGTAAGTAACATACCAGTTAGAAATGTCCAAGTGTGAGAAAGGGCAGTGGTTTGCCCCAGGTCATCATCTTATCTAGAAATGTCTTAGGACAGTGGTCCCAAACCTTTTTGGCAACAGGGACTGGTTTTGAGGAAGACAGTTTTTCCCCAGATGGAAGTGAGGGGCCAGAGATGGTTTGGGAATGATTTAAACACATTGCATTTATTATGCTGCTGCTGATCTGACAGGAGGTGGAGCTCAGGCGGTAATGCAAACGATGGGGAACAGCTGTAAATAGAGATGAAGCTTCGCTCACTCAACCGCTGATCACCTCCTGCTGTGTGGCCCAGTTCCTAACAGATATGCGGCCCTAAGGTTGGGGACCCCTGCCTTAGGAAACCCCTCCCCTCCATCCCCACCCCACCCCAACTAAAATCATCTAACTGCCACAGACAGTCTCAGCAGTGCTATCAACAATTCATTTTCATTAACTTTGGCACTTATTAATAAGTGTTCAGACTAATATCAGAGAATATAAGAAATGTCAGTTTCTTAACTATTGGTTTCATTTATTAAAATTTGTCTGTAAAGCAAACTACCCCAGAGTAGGCCTTGTTTTTATAGTTTTTGCCAGAATCAGTCATACTATTAGTGAAAAGCTGGCCTTGGTTGTTTCATGTGCTTGAAACACCGTGGAAATTATTAACTCCAGGAGCCTCAGATGGAGCACTGGCCACAGGCCAGAACTCCTTCCTTCCTCTGACTCTTGTGTTTAGACCATTAAAGCAGGAGTTTAATTAATTTTTTGATTAAGTAGAATCATTACAGATAATATTCAGGTAGACTGTAAAATGAGAAAGGCCCTTTTCTGAAGCTTGCCCTATTTAGGATTGGAAAGTTGGAGGGATTAGCACCAACGGGGTGGAATTTTTCAGCTTCAGATCAGATTCTAATCTGCCCCCAAATGGTAATTGACCCCGAAGTCACCATTATGAGAAAGCTGGTTGGACCTTTGGAATTAGTCACCATTGTCAGAAAAAAAGGTGATTCCATTTCAGGGTCATTGAAGGTCGGGTAGGGTTCTGTCCCACGCCTGGGTCTGGGCCATGCTTGACAAATTCCTTGTTTTCTTTGCTTAGGAAATAGAAGGCCGATCATAGTAACCCTTTTCTAGCATGTCAGTGTGGCACCTCATCGGGGTAACATTAGTAGCTCTGAATCAACAGTTACGGGGAAAGTGAAACCAGCTGACAATCAATCAGGGGACCAGAGATAAGCTTTCCTTGTCAGGTGGTGCTGCTCAGAGGTTCACCTGCGTTTAGTCTGGTGCCTGTAAAGAGGGGCCTTTTGTGATTTGCTTTTCTGAAGGCCACAGTTTTTCTCTGCTCCAGACAGAGAACTTGTCAAATGAAATTTAATTTATTTACTTTTAAATGACATGGAAGGATGCCCTTTTCCTCTCCTCCATTATCATCTTTAAAAGGCAATTTAGGGACCACCCTGGCAGTCCAGTGGTTAAGACTTCACCTTCCAATACAGGGGCTGCAGGTTCGGTCCCTGGCTGGGGAGCTCATGGCCAAAAACACCCACAAAAATCAGAAACAATATTGTAACAAATTTAATAAATACTTTAAAATGGTCCACATCAAAGTAAGTCTTAAGATAATAAAAATAAAAAGCCCTTAGCATTGTGTGAAGAGAGCACTAAAATCAGATTATCTGGGATCGTTTCCTTGCCCCTCCACCTACTCACCTTGCGACCTTCAGGCAGGAAGCATCTTCTCAGGTAAAATGGGAATGGTAATAGCACCTACCTCTTGGGGTTGTGAGGAGAGATGAAATAATGCAAAAATAAAGTGTTTAGTAGAAATTACTTGGGTAAATGCTTGCTGGGTACTTGTTTCTTTTTTCAAACCTTAAACTTTTAATTTGTATTGGAGTATAGCCCAATAACAATGCTTTGGTAGTTTCAGGTGAACGGTGAAGGGCCGTACATATACACGTATCCGTTCTCCTTCAAACACCCCTCCCACCCAGGCTGACACATAACACTGAGTAAAGTTCCCTCTGCTATACAGTAAGTCCTTGTTGGGTATCCATTTGGAATATAGCCGTGTGTACATGTCCATCCCAAACTCCCTGACTACTGGTACTTGTTTCTAGTGAGTATGATTGTTAGGATCAGAGGAGCAGGAAGGTACCGCCAGACTGTCCTGGTTAATCCTGGGTTTCAGCTTAGAACAGAGAGCAAAACAGAGGACCAAGAAGGAGCAAACAAAGAGGCTGAATTTAAAAGCAGAACTTGACCTCTATCTCAAATATTAAAACACAGGGAAAAAACTGACATGAATGACCTCCAAACTTCTGTTAATTCTAGGTTGGCCAAAAAAAGTTTGTTGAGGTTTTTCAGTATGATATTATGGAAACACTGGAATGAAGTTTTTGGCCAACCCAATACTTGAATTTGAAAATATTCTGATAGTGTGTGGTCCATCTGTTCCCCAAATTTCTCTTTAAAGGAAAAATATTAGATCTGCTTATTGCTACATAGATTGTATAATTCTGAAGCTTTTCCTCTTCAAGCTACCTCACGAACAACCTCTGGCAGGTTTAATACCAATGAAAATGTCATTTGTTAGCATAGCAATAATTAGAAAGAAAACAGAAATGGGAGGGCGGTCTCTTGGCTCATAATAATCTGGTCAGCCTGTTAATGTTTGCTGTGGTGTCTTTAATGTTAATTTACATGCCAGTTTTAGAGAATAGTTGTTTAGGTAATTCTACTAAGTCATTTAAATTATTTCTTCTTGCTTAATTCTTCTTTGAAATTATTGGTCCAGGATGTAGATTCTAACTTTATAAGTTTTCAGTTATAACTTATAAGTTTATAAGTTTTAACTTTATAAGTTTTTTAAAAACTCAAAACCACGCTCAAAGAACAGTTTAGGGTTTCACAGTGTTTATAGGGATCGGTGTTACAGGTTTTGAGAACAGCAACTCTTGAAACACAGCCTCTGGACCCGTTTCAGGGAGTTGAATCAAATCTATCTTCATAATAATACTAAGATGTGATTTGCCTTTTTTAATCTCATTGTCTAATGAGTGTACAGGGGGCTTTTCCAGAGACTTAAGGATGTACAGCCTAATGGCTCATAGAATATGAGCTTGTGTAGTTTTATGTTTAAAAATGTTTCCAGTCTTAATTTTTAATGTACTAAATGTTATCTCTGACCCAAATAGCAAAAACTCTTTGCAGTCTTCAGTCATAGGCATGTGAGGGATCCTGGGGCTTCCCGGGTAGTGCTAGTGGTAAAGAACCCACCTGCCAATGTGGAAACATGAGATGCAAGTTCCATCCCTGGGTCAGGAAGATCCTCTGGAGGAGGGCATGGCAACCCACTCCAGTATTCTTGCCTGGAGAATCCCCATGGACAGAGGAGCCTGGTGAGCTATGTTCCATAGGGTCACAAAGAGTGGGACATGACTCAAGTGACTTTGCACACGAAGGGGTCCTGAGAGCAAAAAATATAAAGGCTACTGATCCAGGAGAAAAGTGAGGTCTGATGGTGATCGAGTCTGTCTTGGGAATAATGAGCAGCCCTTCTCTATCTCTTCAGAGGACAGTCCAGATGAACTGAGTGTAAATGGCCACAGGAGAAAGTAAAACAATCTGTTAAGAAGTGCTTCCTTCCTCTTCATTCCGGGATACCTAGTAAATGCAGAGGAGAATTTGCTCCCCTGGCTCTATGAAGATCCACCAGTGATTTAGTTGAAGCAGCCCCCTGGAAGGGTCAGAAGGAGGCGGCTTTGGGGAGGAGCACAGGCAGGTAGCCCCACCACGGGTTGTCACATTTCCACAGAGATGCTGATAATGGAGTTGGCTCCTGAGAGGCAGTTCTGCGTGGACGGCCCTGTACCACCCCTGTGGTCAGAATCACTCTGATACATCAATAGAACTCCCCAGACAGGCTTTGGAATATCAGGTACACACAGTGTAAGCTCCCCCACTGTTGCAGCCTCTGCCCAAGGTGATGTGGTCTTGGGACCCTGCCTGCCAACTGCCTGCCGCCTCCGATGGTGGTGGTTTCATAAGCAATTGAGGAAGGTCTCAGTGTTCCTTTCGTGAAATAGCTGACTTTCTCCTGGTGGAATTCATCTTCATTGTGCTGTAGATTGTGACGGTTCTACCTTCTTGCCTGGTTTGTTTTCCAGTCAATAGTTTTAGGCACTCCTTAGCCAGATACTATGCCAGTTGTTTTATGTATATGATCTAATTTGATCTGCAGATGATCTTGGGAAGAAGCAATTATTTTGGTTATTTTTGGTTAGTATTCCCACTGTGCACTTAGGAAGCTAGGACTCGGTGTTTGCGAGGCATTCAGGTGACATAGCTGAATGAAGCAGGACCAGGACTCACACCGTTTTTGTGACTTCAGTTCTCTCTACCACATCACTAGATCTGTGGTTTTAAATTAAGTTTGGGGTGGGGAGGGGTGGATTGAGGAGGGGAGATTACTGGGGTGAAAGGTAGCCTCAAGGAGAAAAAAGGCAAAGATAGAGGAGGTGGAATGGCTTAGTAGTTACAAATGACAGTAGTTAAGAATGACCCTGGAGCCAGACTGTCTCCGTTTAAATTGTTCTCCTACTGGTTGCTTGATATGTGACTTTAGGCAAGTTCCTTAACCAGTTTGTTTTTCAGATTTTGAAGATTAAATGGAAATACTTTTAGAAAAGGTAGAATTAAGGCAGGAGTGTTAAAAACATCAGTATAGGGTGCTATGCTGTGCTTAGTCACGTCGGACTCTGCAACCCCATAGACTGTAGCCTGCCAGGCTCCTCTCTCCATGGAGATTCTCCAGGCAAGAATATTCAAGTGGGTTGCCATGCCCTACTCCAGGGGATCTTTCCAACCTAGGGAGTGAACCCAGGTCTCCCACATTGCAGGTGGATTCTTTATCAGCTGAGCTACCAGGGAAGTCCCAGTATAGGGTGATCTGCTTGCAAATCTTTGCCAGTTTTACATCATTTTCAATACGGCAATGAGACTTCCAAGGTTAGGACTACATGTTTTTCTTCACATCCTTTTCTTTCCCAAGGTATGCTGCTTGTTTTTACAAAGTGATTATCTTTCCATAAAGAAGCAAATTTTTAGGGGTGAGGTAGGAGAAGGCTGAGTGTGGGAAACATTAATCTGCTGGAAATAAGATCAAAGGGTGCATTATCAGCTCATTCATACCAAGCTCAAATTTATGAAAAAATCACAGCTGATAAGACGACTGAGATCATGTGTGAAGAGTGAAAGGAAAAGGGTCCTGCACCATGCTTGTTAAATAGTGCTCTGAAAAAGTATATGGGAGGACTTCTTTGATAAGAGTCAATTCCCTGGTCTTTGTGGGTTTCTTACTCGCTACCCCTAACTCTGCCAAGGGACTGAAAACTGGGTATTGTTTCTTAAGACGTGGTTTCAGGACAGCTTCCAACTTAGCATTTTCTTCCGTTCCAGAACATTTATAAATATTCAGTTTGGTGGGGAGGAAAAAAAAAAAAAAACACCTCATTAATGTGGAAACCACATTCACATTTGTAGTTTTGTATTTATTAACAAACTCTTGTTCCAGGATATATTAGGCAAGCCAAGGGGTGAATCATGTTGATTACTGCTTCTGGGCTGTTAGCGTTGGTCTCTTTTGGAGCCAGCCCTGGTACCTCCATCCATGGCAACTTGAAATGGTTTTATATGTAATGTTCCCCCTCTAGTGGCCAGATTGGTTTTGGTTTTTGCTGTTTTTGTACAAATGATCCCTAAAGTTGGAGAACCTTTCATTGAGGGGTACTGTGGATTTGGGGAGGCAAGCAGGAAAAGATAAAGAAGAATGTGCAAATGTTTATTCCATAGGGAAAATTTATCTGAAGCATTTGTCCTATCCAGTGGAGATGAGAACCTTTGGAAGGGAGGAGGGGTTTTAGAATGATCTCTCATCTTATTACTCTGATTAGTTTCCGAATTTCTACTGCCTTTATTAGTAAGTATCTTATTAATAAGTTGGCTACCTCATCAAAGAGTTGACTCATTGGAAGAGACTCTGATGCTGGGAGGGATTGGGGGCAGGAGGAGAAGAGGACAACAGAGGATGAGATGGCTGGATGGCGTCACTGACTTGATGGACATGAGTCTGAGTGAACTCTGGGAGTTGGTGATGGACAGGGAGGCCTGGCATGCTGCGATTCATGGGGTTGCAAAGAGTCGGACACGACTGAGCTACTGAACTGAACTGAATAAGTCCATCAAGTTCCATTAGAAAAACCTTTATTTTTTTTTTAATTATAAGAGCAATAAAATGCATCGGGTAAAACTAGGGACTCTGAAAAACATGCAAAGTGTCCTTCATTCTGTGAACTCTGGTCTTCTCTCAAATGTGTGCTGCTGCTGCTGCTAAGTCACTTCAGTCGTGTCCAACTCTGTGTGACCCCATAGATGGCAGCCTACCAGGCTCCTCCGTCCCTGGGATTCTCCAGGCAAGAACAATGGAGTGGGTTGCCATTTCCTTCTCCGGTGCATGAAAGTGAAAAGTGAAAGTGAAGTCGCTCAGTCGTGTCCGACCGTTTGTGACCCCATGGACCACAGCCTACCAGGCTCCTCCATCCATGGGATTTTCCAGGCAAGAGTACTGAAGTGGGGTGCCAGTGCCTTCTCCCAAATCTGTGCTAGGAGGTAACTATTATGAACAGTAAGTGTATCTTTCCAGACTTTTTGTACGCATTTACAAACACATATCATACATATGTCTGTTGGTAGACATTGAGTACAGATGATCATCAATATGTATTAGGTTGGTAAAAAGGTCAGTCAGGTTTTTGAAAATGCCTAACCGAACTTTTTGGCCAACCCAATACATAGAGGCACATAGAAATCATACACAATGTATTCAACTTATATTTGGTTTTTATGAAACAAAATGGAGTCATATTATCAGTGCTATTCATTTTACATATTTTGCATGCCCCATGAAAGTACTGTATAGATCTAGCTCTTTTTAAATAGCTGACTTAATTTATTTAAGCATTCCCTTATTGATGAATATTTGGATTATTTTCAGTTTCTATTGTTAAAAAATGTTCCAATAAAACAGTTTGTGCCTACTTATATCTCTGTCAGTTTGTGCAGATAGATTCTGTATGATAAATTCCTAGGAGTCTTAACTCCTGTATCAGAGCTTATGGTTATTTTAAATTCTGATAGATATTGACAGCCCTCCAAAAAGGCTGTCGCAATCTGTGTTCTCACACACAGTGAAGCTGCAGCTTTTCAGTACAGTTTTTTTCTTTTTCTTTAATCCTACAACGAATCTGAGAACAACCAAGGTAGCTCAGTGTAGGAAAATTCTCCTGTAGGAGTTGGACCTAGTTGTCAGAGGGTGATGAATGAAATCAAACTGAGGTCTTCATCTGGCCTCACCATTGCAGCATTCCTCGCTCTCTGTGGCTGAAATATAACCCTGGGTTATGTGATCGGTCCAATTATGATTGCAAATGAGTCCAGTCTGCAAAAGTGATTCACTGTTAATGAAATCAGTATTGAGGAGTAAATTGTTTCCACTCCCTACCCCTGCCCACAATCCACAGTGACCTCTTTACTGCCTGTAATTAGTGTGTTATTTTCCTCCTTGTGGGTTGGTGATCTGGACCCCGTCTCTGAGTTATTAATTCTGACCTTTCCTATATATGGCTTGGTTGGGATGCTTCAGACCTTAGGGGCCCCTGAAAGTTTAAAATTTAACTCATAGCCTGAAGGTCAGAAACCTTGCCTGTGATCGAGTCTCAGCAGCTTTGTATTCCCCATCTCCCTACTCCATCTGATGTCCTCAGAGCTGGTCCTTATGCTGCGCCTGGCTTGTTGTGTTAGAAGTACTCCCGGGAGTAGTCACAAATGCACTTTCCTGAGCCCTCGTCCCAGAAGACTGAGTGAATAGGGCTCTAGTGAGGCCTGGGATTACTTACTTTTTCAAATCCCCATTCTCACCTCTGGGGCTGCTTACCCCCAGAGGTAAGCTTTAGTTGCATTATCTGTAAGATGAAGGCTTGAAGTATATCAGTTCTCCTGTAGGGAAAAGGAGTAGTGACTGTTGTCAGGAAATTCTGCCTGAGACTGTAGATAAGGAGCATTGCTCCAAGGAGTCACTCGTGTGTCCATCTTGGTGGAAACACTGGCAGCTGATAAATGCTTCTGATTTAGGCTCTGTGTTTTGGCTTCCTTCTGAATGACACAGACCAGTTGGGAGGAAACGTGTGCACCTGCCTTGGCACAGACCTATAGCAGAGCCCTCATTTCACAAGGAGGGACCCTTCCCTCTGGAATTCTGTGACTGGGGTCCCTGGTAAAGTAAACACAGAGGCGAAGCCAGGAAAACAAAACTAAGCAGTAGCTTTTGCTTTTAGAAACAGTAACAACAGAAGACTTTCCATAGTACTGAAGCACCAAAATGATAGCTGGTATGTAGTAAGTGTTTTTATAAATGTTTATAAATGTAGAAAGAGCCAAATGACCTCAGTTTTTGAAATTTGCATTGAGGACCTAAAGTTGGCCTGCTAGCAACTCCTTGTTGGTTTGTGGCTTTTTGGTTACCCTTGGCATGTGCTTTCTCTCTTGGAGCCTGTGGGTTTTGCAATATGAACATGGAGGTTTGGAGTTTTTATGTCCCATAATGTCTGTAAGATTCTAATAATCAAATTGGCTTTGTGATAAGGGATAAATGATTACTTACTGCTTTGTATGTCCTCAGAGTGGCACTGTTTATAAACAAATAAGCTAAAACTGCAATTGGAGAATTCTAACTGAATTTCCTCTTAATTAAAAAAAAGTGTGAATAACATTTGTTATCGCCATAGATGTTTTATGGCAGTGATGGAGTAGGTGGACAAGGTGTCTAACCAAACCAGCTGTGAAAGTATAGGTGTCTTAGTAAAAAAAAAAGTTTTCTTTAAAAGGGAAAAAAATGTGACTTCACTGGATTGCTGTCCAGTAACGAATGCCTAATGAATGCTTGTTATACTTTAAACCATTTCAAATGATAGTTGCCAAAAAGTCTCCCTTGGCTTTAGCCTTATAAGTTTCCTAAATTTTAGAAAACCTATTTCTGTCTGGTATCATAATGAGAAATTGATACAAATGTCAAATTTGCACACACACACACACACATCAAATTAAAGTGTTTTGAAGACCTATGAGGTATAGACATAATATGTAGATCTTTCAGCTGAGACCCTCTCACTCTTATTTTTTTCTTTCATTGGACTGTACATGCTTTGAGAATGAAGATTGCTTTTGGTCTCTGTTTCTCCAAAATGTAGCGTAGTAGGTGCTTGGAAACTTTTGCTGAATTAAATATGAGTTCAGGGACTTGACCTCACGCCACCCAGCACACACTAGATAACTTGATTTCTGAGGAATCAATGAATGACTGAATAACAGAATTGTTTAGGTGACTGGGTGGATCAGCCAGAACTACTTCCCAAGTGCTCGTCTTTGGGAAGAAAAGTAGGACCAAGTGTCAGGTTGTTTATAAAGCTACACTGATTTCATTTTAAGAACTGCTGAGATATTTTGAAAGAGATTATATGTGCCCCTCCCCACCTTCCCTGCACCTTCTCTTTCAGAAAAGGTTGTGATAGTAAATATTAGTTGATCGTAAAATCCTCTTACTAAACCCAAAAGATCAACAATTTAGTAGCCAGAATGCTTGTAAACTAGTCAAAAATTTGGGAGCAGTTTCTGCAGAGAAAGGTAGGGTACTGGGAGGGTCTGGGGTTTGCCAAAGATCAAAGATTAGTCTCGGAACCATCCTTAATTTCCACGCTTGATGGAGGTGAGAATGCATTCCAATGAGTGTACAGTTGGGGGAGTGGGAAAGAGGTAGACTGGTTACTGGAAAGGAAAGGAGAAAGAAGTTATTTTTAAGAGTTGGGGAAGACAGGAGAAACAGGAGACAGACACTTCCAAAATAAACAACAAAAACAAACCCACTTTGCTGTGAGGGTAAATGGAAGTTCTAATTGAGGGGATTCAGCTCAGTTCAGTTCAGTTCAGTCGCTCAGTCGTGTCTGACTCTTGCGAGCCCATGAATCGCAGCATGCCAGGCCTCCCTGTCCATCACCATCTCCCGGAGTTCACTCAGACTCACGTCCGTCAGCCATCTAGCCATCTCATCCTCTGTCGTCCCCTTCTCCTCCTGCCCCCAATCCCTCTCAGCATCAGGGTCTTTTCCAATGAGTCAACTCTTCGCATGAGGTGGCCAAAGTATTGGAGTTTTAGCCTCAGCATCAGTCCTTCCAAAGAACACCCAGGACTCATCTCCTTTAGGATGGACTGGTTGGATCTCCTTGCAGTCCAAGGGACTCTCAAGAGTCTTCTCCAACACCACAGTTCAAAAGCATCAATTCTTTGGCACTCAGCTTTCTTCACAGTCCAACTTTCACATCCATACGTGACCACTGGGAAAACCATAGCCTTGACTAGATGGACCTTTGTTGGCAAAGTAATGTCTCTGCTTTCAAATTATGTTTAATACAGGCTAGGCAAATACATTTCAGGTTTGTTTGGAAGCACTTTGCTGTATCTACCTACTCTGCACAAATGCCTAGAGGTAGTGGTAGATTAGAAAAAGACAGAGTGGTCTGGGGGTGCAGGGCGGGGGGAAGGTGGTCTGGTCGGAGGGGCACATGGTGAGCAGAGGACATGGGCCATGCGGGGTTGGATTTAGTGGCTTCAGCCCTTTTTAATTGGCTGCCCTTGTATACAGGGAGCATTGAATATGTCTAAACCAGAAGACTAATTGAAGTACACAGCATGGATAGTATTGAGATACATCAGATAATTTATATTTTCCCAGTTCAACCATGGAGACTTGGCAGTGAGGACAAGGCTGGGTAGGTGGTTGGAGGAAGATGAATGACAAGGAGACAGCAGGCTGATGGAAGTGATGGCTAGGCACAGACCGAAACAGGAGTAGGAGGGAAGGAAGGAAGAAGAAGGAAGGGAAGGAGATATCTATATATGATTATGACTGATTCATGCTGATGTATGGCAGAGACCACCTCAACATTGTAAAGCAATTATCCTCAAAGTAAAAGTAAACTCCAAGGATGTTCTTCACATACTCTTCATAATTTGGCTGTAAATATGACAAATATTCTTTTAATTAATTGATTAACAGATCTCCTTTGGGAACTTATTCTAATACTTCCACAACATTTACCACCAAGAGAGACTTACCATTATATGGAATCTAAATGAATCTTGACTGTGATAATATAATATGCATGTGTTTGGTTTGGTGTAGCACAGTGTAAACTCAGAAATATGCCTGTAATGATAACCAAATTTATATGGTACTTTACAGCCTATATAAATACACTATTTTCTGTGAGTCCCATAACAACCTAGCCAGGGGAGCCAATTCCTTCCCTCCTTTATAAGCATCAAGGCCAGGACAGCTTGTGGAAGAACCATTGGCAATATGTTGAAATATTTAAAATTTATAAGTCCAGTTTGACAAAAATGTCTTCATAACCACAAGAATAAACATCATGTATAAAGTTACGGGTTTTTATATGACTGAAGTTGGCAAAATATCATATATGATGAAATTTAATTATCCTTGGGCTTCCCTTGTGGCTCAGCTGGTAAAGAATCCACCTGCAATGTGGGAGACCTGGGTTCCATCCCTGGGTTGGGAAGATCCCCTGGAGAAGGGAAAGGCTACCCACTGCAGTATTCTGGCCTGGAGAATTCCATGGACTATATAGTCTATGGGGTCCCAAAGGGTTGGACACAACTGAGCAACTTTCACTTTCCCTTTCAATTATACTTGTTCATTCCTGGCATCAAGTTGAGTTGGCAATGCTTGGATGGATAAAATAATGACCTGTGTGATTCATAATTTTTTACATAATTACTCTAAAGGATCAATTTTTCTTATCTTCCTTTCAGTAAAATTATAAATTGTGCTATTATAAACAGGATTTTCACATGGTTGATGTCCTGTTAACAGTGATGCCAAATGAGACACATCTCTTTTGAGTCAGTGTAGCTCTTTGATAGTCTTTTTTAAATTAAGTTTGAGAAAGCTTCACTGTGCTGAAACAGAGTTGAAAATAAATTATGAAATTTACTTATCATGTCCAAACATTTAATGATATTATATCTGATGAATTATCATTGTAGAAAAAGATGTTGACTTCGTCACATAAACTGCTATCACTTACATTGTCATTTTAAGTATCTCTTTAATGAGAAAAATGAGAAGAACCATGTAATGTGAAGAACCGATATCAAACTTCTAGACACACACATCTGCAAATTTAAAAGTAGTATGAATTACAAAATATTTGCCTCCATGTGCAACTATAATGCATACTGTGCTAATTCGTAAGAAACCACACAAACCACTGGAACGACAAACTGAGAAAGAGAAACAAGAAGACTGATATGCAATACTACAAGGAAACCATACTTTGTTATTTAAGAATTGCATTCATGTTGAGAGGAAGGATCTGACAAATTAATTAATCTATCCATGTTCTTACCAAACTAAGTACTCCTACTGTTTAAAATCTTGCTGCCTTGTGAGCAGAGTCTATCTCTGATAGTGGTGATGGCCACAGAAAAATCACATTAGATGTAGTATAATGTAATCACATTAGATGTTTTGTTTTGAGGACATGAATAAAGAAAGTGGAGAAGCATTTCCCTGGGTTCTGAGAGTGCTTATTCCTGAGAGTTCAGAGTTACAGGTTACCAGTTTCCATGTGAGAGGCACCCATATCTTCTTTCTTTTTCTTATGACAACTTTGAAAGTGTTAGTTGCTCAGTTGTGTCCGACTCTGTGACCCCATGGACTGTAGCCTGCCAGGTTGCTCTGTCCATGGAATTTCCCAGGCAAGAATACTGGAGTGGGTTGCCATGCCCTTTTCCAGGGGATCTTCCCGACCCAGAGATCAAACTTGTATCTCCTGCATTGCAGGCAGATTCTTTACCATCTGAGCCACTAGGAGATAGAATTCACATAACATGATACTCATCCCTTGAAAGTGGTTTTTCATATATTCACCCTAAAAATAAACTCTGAACCCATTACCAGTCACCTCCTGTACCTCTCTCTCCACCAGCCCCTGGCAAAAATTAATCTACTTAATGTGTTTATGGAATTATTCTGGACATCTCATATAAATAGGATCATATAATTTGTGGCTCTTTGTGTCTGGCTTCTTTCATTTCACATATTTTCAGCATTTAACTGTGTTGTGGCATTGTCAGCACTTCATTCCTTTTTATAGCTGAATACTCTGTGATGTGGATGTCACATTTTGTTTATTCATTTATGAGTCAGTGGACATTTGGGTTGTGTCTACTATTTGACTATTACAAATAATGCCACTGTGAAGGTTTGCATGCAAGTTTTTGTGGGACATGTTTTCATTTCTCTTGGGTCCACACCTAGGAATGGAGTTACTAGGACACGTGGTTACTCTATGCACAGTGTTTTAAGGAACTAATCAAATGACTTTACAACGTAGTTGTGCAATTTTACAACTCTACCAGCAAAATATGAAAGTTCTCATTTCTCCACATGCTTGTCAACACGTGTAGTTGCCTTTTTCATTATAGCTATGTTAGTGCTGCATTATTGTTTAAACCCTTTACAAGTGTTAACTTATTTGATCCTCTCAATAATGCTATATCCAGAAGAGGGAATTTGGAGAGGTTCAGTAACTTGCTGAGCACTCACGCACTGGAGAGTGGCGGAGCTGTAACAAGGAATGTATAACACAAAGAAAACTCTGGACACTCAAGGGAATGATAACAAGTTGGGGAGACTTTCACCTCTTTTAAATGAGATCTTCCTGAATTTAAGATAAAGCCATCTCTTCTATGCAAGATAGGCTCCTGTTGATGTATACTCAATCCCCTTCTGACTTATGTTTCAGTTAGGCTGTATTGGGGCTCAATATTGAAAACAAGAGGGAGTAAAATAATCTCTGAATAGTCATTTCAATTAAGGCAAAATTTTCCATTTAGTCAAGAATAAAACATACTAGCCACTAATATTATTTTGTGATTGTTAATTTGAAATTTTAAAAAATAATTTTAAAAAGACTTCAGAAGTTGTGTTCTCCAAGTATGTTATTATTTTGGGCAAAAACAATTTCTGAAGTACATATCTCCACATTCTTAATGAATTCAGTGGAAATTGACATAAGAGCTATTTTTATGTTTTAATTCCATGAATACACACACCACCTTTTAAAATTCTAATTTTATAGTAATTTGTAATTGTAAAAAGCAGAGAGGCAGACATGATTGAGCAACTTTCATTTTATATATTTTTATATTATAATAATCAAACAGAAGTATATCTTTTAATATTTGTTCTCAAAAGTATGTGTCAGCTTTTTTAGGAACATAGCAATTAAGTAAATGCAGTTAATTCAGTGCCTATAAAAGATGCGAGAGTCTTAACTCTTACTTTGGGAATCTGATTTCCAGGTGCACGTGTGCTCAGTCATGTCCGACTCTTTGTGACCCCATGGACTGTAGCCCACTAGTCTCCTCTGTCCATGGGATTCTCCAGGCAAGAATACTGGAGTGGGTTGCCATGGCCTTCTCCAGGAGATCTTCCAGATCCAGGGATGTGAACCCCCGACTCTTAATGTCTACCTAAATTGGCAGGTGGATTCTTTCCCACTAGCGCCACCTGATTTCCAGGACTATGTGCTGTTTAAGAATACACTTGTGTATGAGTACAAAAAACTCCAAGACTGAGTTGTCTTTGGAAGAGACATCACATGGAAGATACTGCTCATGTCCTAACTGCTTGTACACAGACAGTGATATTCAATAGATAAGGAGCAGAGGGAAGAAGGAAAGGGTATTTGTAGAATCAGTGACCCACTCATGTTCCTTCTGACCATTTCCTTATTCTTCTTTTTATGTTGTTGTTAAATTTTATCTTTACTTTTTATTTTTTGACCACGGCACAGAGCATGCAGATTCTTAGTTCCCCGACTAGGGATCAAACCCACATTCCCTGCAGTGGAAGCATGGAATCTTAACCTGGACAACCAGAGGAGTCTCTCCTTATTGCTTCTTGAGTAGCTCATTTACTTGAAGCACTTGAAAGGCCCTTTTAAAGTTCAGGTTACAAGCTGCCTTACAAAAAGCAGGACTGCTTCAAAGGAAACAGTTACAGAGGAAGGTTGGTATGAAGAAATGATTAGTTTGGAGGAAAAAATCTGTTCTCTTTTAGAACAGATTTGTATGTTTGTAGTTTAGGGCATTTTATGTGTATATAGTGTCATTTGTTCACAGGGAATCATTCCTGATGATGTTATATGGATATGCACACTGTAACAGTTATTACTTTAACAGTTTCATTGAGATATAATGCACATACCATACATTTCATTCACTTAAATGTACAATCCTTTTTATGATATACAGGAGTACAATGTTATATATAATATGGGACCTTATGATATACCTTTTAAAGCTCAGTCTCTTGGTGGTAGAGTTTAAATGTACAAGAAAAATTATAGGGCCCAAGTAATCATTTTAGCTTTCAAAAAGTCTAATAAACCTCCACAGTAGCTTTGTTTTTGCTTTAAGGAAGCAAACACTCTTGCTTTAAGGAAGGAAGTTAGAGATGTTTGCCTCTCCAGAAGTTTAAATGCAATTATAAAATTTCCACCACCTTCAGTGGTGTGGACAGTGTTATTTTCATGTTGTTAAAATACGGAGTGAAGCTGTTTGAAATTTTGAGGCATAACTTCACAAGTTTTCCAGTATAGCCATGGTATATAGCAAAATTTTTAGTTTGTTTCCTTTTATGATTTTTGGTTATACAGATGGAAGTCATCCCCATGGTTATAGTTTTCATTGTTGGTGGTGATCGTTAGGGTTTTAGTAGGTGATAATCAATCATGACCTTTTCCTTGATTTGTTCAGCAACAAATGAGAAATAAAATGCAGGAGTCAGACAGAAATGAAAATATCAGCTTTATTACTGATAAAATAGATTGTAAAGCAAGGCTTAGGTATATAGTCATAGCATCCTTGGATCATTGATTAGGTTTGGTGCTAGTACTGGAAAATTCAAAATAACAGTAGCATCAATGATGGAAAGACTATTTCACACCTAAAAGTCCAGAGGGGTCAGATCAAGATTGGTACAGAGCACTGCACAATATACCATCCCCAGACTCCTTTCAGTGTTGCTGCTTTGCTGTGTGTGGTTTCCTTTTCATTTAGGGGACTAGGATGCATGCTCCAGCTCCAGTTATCATGTATACCTTACAGCCAAGAAGAAAAGAGAGGTGGGTAAGGAAAGGATGTCTCAATTTAAGGACACATTTTCCCTCATATTCCACTAACTGCAACATAGTCCCTTAGACACATCTAACTAGGAAGAATGAGTACAGTAATATATGAATGAGTTCTGTTCCAAGAGCATGTTAATAAGTCCAATTTGTTCATTAAGTCCAACAAAGTTAGCCTAGGTACCCAACTAACACGAGCTTCCCAGGTGGTGTTAGTGATAAACAATCTGTTTGCCAATCCAAGAGATACAGGAGACTCAGGTTTGATCCCTGGGTCAGGAAGATCCCCTGGAGGAGGAAATGGCAACCCACTCCAGAATTCTTGCCTGGAAAATTCCACGGACAGAGGATTCTGGCGGGCTACAGTCCATGGGGTCACAAAGAGTTGGACATAACTGAGCACACACCCAACTAAAACAATTGACTATATAGTACTGTACTGTGGTAGGTTTATAATACTTTTCACACAAATACATAAAAAACAAACATACACACAAAATAAAACATTTTTAATCTTACAGTACAGTACCTGGAAAAGTACATTAGTGCAGTACAACAGCTGGCATACAGGGGCTGGCTGAGTGAACAGGCAAGGAGAGTTACTGACTAAAGGAGGTGAATGATGGTAGAGCTGAAGCATCTTCAGCAACAGGAGATTGAGGGCAAGCTGTGGCTTCACTCACACCTGACGCTGATGGAATGCATGTCTGCATCTTTGACAGTTTGCAACCTGAAGGTTTGCATGTAGAGTACTTACTATGTTCTCGATAGTCACATACCCAGCTAAAAACTGAGAATTCGGATAGGAAGGGAGAGAGTGTTGCTGGACAATCTGTAGTCTATGCCACATTCCCAAATTAAACTTATGCAGCCAGGCAACCACTGGGCTCCTGTAGACTAAGGGATGAGTGAGCTGCTTTCTGGAGAGCCGGGACCAACCTAGAGGGTAACTTGCTTATAAGAAGGGAACCCAGGAAGGGCTGAGTCAACAAGCTTGGATCCTTCTCATTCTCTTCCACTGTGAGGCCAGACACATTTCTCCTATGCTCTTCCTTCCACACTCGTGTTTGGCTTTTCTGAGGGGCAGTACAGGGAGCTGTCATAGGGCAGGAACGCAGCACATGATCTGGCACCACAATAACAAGGTTTTCTTAATTTCCCGTTATCTAACCTTTCTTTGTCTTCACTATTCATTAGATTAAGAAATCTTCCTGAATAGTCATAAGAGAGTTCTTCTTCTGGCAGAATGTCTCTGGCTGCAAAAAGTGCCAACTTTGGTACCATCGAGTCGATTCGGACAGGAATCATCAACAGGTTTGGCTCACAAGAATGGTTAAGGAATCTTCCAATATTTCCTATAGAGGCAGGATCCACAAATGTTTCCATTACCTGCCCATTACAGACATGCTCCCTGATGGCTATAATGTAATTCGAATCATGTATTGTTTGTAACTGAATTCTTCTCTGCACTTCAGAGATTCCTAACACCTCACCGGCATATTCACAGACAAACCGTCCTTTTGGTATGAAGTCCAGGGTACGAAGTCCCCAGCCTTTGTGATCCGTCTTGAACACCTGGAGGTGGAACTGCAGACCCCACTGGACCACTCTGTTCCTGCAGCGCTCGCTGCACTGGCACAGGACATTGCATTCGAAAACTGGCTCAGCGCACTTTGCTTCGGATCCTATATCTCTGAGGCATGAATGATCGTCATAGTTATTCTCACGACGGAGACAGGAGCAAGTACCAGGGAGGCAGGGAGTTTTGAGACAAGCACATCCAGGAAAGGTTATTTGAGAGGGATCTGTATCTGCTCCAGGCCCAGCTACATGATCAGGAGTGTACTGCAAAAAGCAGAAACACTGTAAGTCGGCATGGTGCGTCATATATCTCATCTGTATTTCAAGCAGCTCTCGCTGAGACACTTCCCAATTCCAACAAGCAGAACAAAAATGACAAAATATATTAAAATACTGTCTGAAAACACCTCCAATTAAAAAAAAAACATAAGGTTATTTCTTAGACTTAAAATTCGGTGGTTTCCTTTTAGGTATTGGAATAACACTAGGAAAAAATTATGAAATTTTCCCTGGTGGCTCAGATGGTAAAGTGTCTGCCCGCAATGCAGGCGACCTGGGTTCAATCTCTGGGCCAGGAAGATCCCCTGGAGAAGGAAATGGCAACCCACTCCAGTACTCTTGCTTGGAAAATTCAGTGGATGGAGGAGCCTGGTGGGCTACAGTCCATGGGGTTGCAAAGAGTCGGACACAACCGAATGACTTCACTTTCTTTCTTATCAGATATTGGAAATTTTGTAATCCATTTTGTTTCCCTCTTGGCTTTAAGTGTCAGGAAAATCAGTGCTGAATTTAGTTTTTGAAAACAGCTAAGTATTTTCTCTTTGGTTTTTGATCTCTTTTACGTTTATCTGATAATATACATATACATATGTATTTTTATTGTGAGTTACCTGAGATCTTTTTTTAGGATAAGAAAGTCATAAATGATAAATCAATGACCTTTGGGAGAGTCTTCCATTGATTTTTTGAAATAATTTTTAAAATTTGAAGATTACCTAAACTCATATATTCTTTCATCTTTTTAAAAACACTGTTACCTTATAGTTCTACTTGAGTCTTCACAATGTTCAAAGCAGAAATTTGGCAAAAAACTTGCAGACAGAATTCGAAAACTGGTTATATAATAGTAATAGATACTGAAATTTATTGTAGATATATTGTATACATATATATACAATAGAAATCTTTTTATTATTAAGTGCGAAAGGGATAAAAAGAACCGTTTCTTGGTCTTTTAAATGTATCTGTATTTTCAAAATGTCACATTTATAAGATGTTATGAAAAATAAGTCCTAACTCTAAAATCTCTGTGTGAAGCCTTACCTCTGGTTATTTCCTCACTGGCAGAATGAAGCATGTTCTCCAACCCTGAAGATCAAAGTATCTCTGGTGAGCCCAGTGTATTTCTTTATATAGAGAGTAATTCATTGACTTATACTTGTTTTGTTCCAAAAAGGAACTTTTTAATGAGACTTACAAAGAAGTAAGATAAACAACAACAGGTAAGGAAAGTAAGGTGAAGTGAAAAATAAGTCAAGTGAGCTTAGATACCTAAGTGTGCAGCAGAAGTAGACTGGACATCCGGCTGTGCACCAGGATAGTCAAAGAGGGAAATATGGTTAGAGCTATGGCTTGTACTGTCCTAAGGAACAGTCTTACTGTTCAGAAGCATTGACTTTTTCCAGCATGGAGACGGGAGAGAAATGTCACCAATGAGTCTGTCAAATTGTTCTTTTCCAGGAAGCAGTTTCATGGACTGCTTTTTATCTCCTTCATTCTGACCCTCAGGAAAGGCTGTTGGCATGCTGCCACAGCCTGTCAGCAAGAGACCAGTTGAATAGCCAGTAGTAATTCAGGGATTGATTTTAGTGCATCCAGAGGAACATTTGAACAACCTACCTTGCAGTCAGTTTTCTATTAATACTGTGTCAATACTTTCAGAAAAAGTATTGAACAGCATGTAGTTACACTCCCTGTGGAGGCCTCAGAGGAGCTATGCAGTTAGGTGCAGAATCCTATATTTTAAAAAAAGCTGAGCTGGGGTGAAGGATTGACATCCTCCTGTGAAAGAATGGTGAGTGGGTGTACCTGCGGGGGAAGGCCAATACTGCTTAAAAAGTGATTTGGGGGTGGAGAGCGGAAATAGCTTCTCTTGTTTGTGTGGGTTCTTACAGCTTTAGCTTGGCAGAGGTGTCCTAAAAGGATAAAAGATGGCTTAGAAAAACATACCCTATCAGTCAGATTCAGTGACTACTGTCTTATACAGAATCTACTTCCAGATTTTAAGAGTCAACTTTGAAATGGTTACTGAGGCATTTTAAGAAGTGCTTGTAAAGTGAACACTTTACTATCACTTTGTAAAACTGTTCATGAAGAATTCTTTTCAATTGATGAGTTTTTAAAGGTACATATGGGGTTGAAGCAACAGTTAGAACTGGACATGGAACAACAGACTGGATCCAAATAGGAAAAGGAGTACGTCAAGGCTGTATATTGTCACCCTGCTTATTTAACTTCTATGCAGAGTACATCATGAGAAACGCTGGGCTGTAAGAAGCACAAGCTGGACTCAACATTGCCGGGAGAAATATCAATAACCTCAGATATGCAGATGATACCACTCTTATGGCAGAAAGTGAAGAGAAGCTAAAAAGCCTCTTGATGAAAGTGAAAGAGGAGAGTGAAAAAGTTGGCTTAAAGCTCAACATTCAGAAAACGAAGATCATGGCATGTGGTCCCATCACTTCATGGGAAATAGATGGGGAAACAGTGGAAACAGTGGCAGACTTTATTTTTTTGGGCTCCAAAATCACTGCAGATGGTGACTGTAGCCATGAAATTAAAAGATGCTTACTCCTTGGAAGAAAAGTTATGACCAACCTAGATAGCATAGGCTATGGTTTTTCCAGTGGTCATGTATGGATGTGAGAGTTGGACTGTGAAGAAAGCTGAGTGCCAAAGAATTGATGCTTTTGAACTGTGGTGTTGGAGAAGACTCTTGAGAGTCCCTTGGACTGCAAGGAGATCCAACCAATCCATTCTGAAGGAGATCAGCCCTGAGATTTCTTCAGAAGGAATGATGTTAAAGCTGAAACTCCAGTACTTTGGCCACCTCATGCAAAGAGTTGACTCACTGGAAAAGACTTTGATGCTGGGAGGAATTGGGGGCAGGAGGAGAAGGGGATGACAGAGGATGAGATGGCTGGATGGCATCACTGACTTGATGGACGTGAGTTTGAATGAACTCCGGGAGTTGGTGATGGACAGGGAGGCCTGGCGGGCTGCGATTCATGGGGTCGCAAAGAGTCGGACACGACTGAGCAGCTGAACTGAACTGAACTGATGGGCTTCCCTGGTGTCTGAGACAGTAAAGAATCTGTCTGTAATGCAGGAGACCAGGGTTTCATCTCTGGGTCAGGAAAATCCCCTGGAGAAGGGAATGGCTACTCACTCCAATATTCTTACCTGGCAAATCCCATGGACAGAGGAGCCATGGGGTCGCAGAGTCAGACACGACTGAGCAACTAACACTTTCACTTTTCTTTAAAGGTGCATATAATTTTAATGTATTATAGAAAGCACTAAACTCTAAGGTGATTTTCTTTTTTGACACAGATGTATGTGTTGTATGTGCTTAGTCACTGAGTCATGTCTGATTCTTTGTGACCCCATGGACTGTAGACTGCCATGCTCCTCTGTCCATGGGATTTCCCAGGCAAGAATACTGGAGTGGGTTGCCAGTCCTCTTCTATGGGATTGTCCTAATCCAGGGATCAAACCCATGTCTCCTGTGGCTGCTGCACTGCAAGCAGACTCTTTACCACTGAGCCACAGGGGAAACCCTCTTACAGGGGTTCATAAATTGTAGAGTATCTACCAGGCATTCCTAAGATCTAGCACAGACACTCGACCTACTGAGTGTGTGGCCCACCACAGGACATGGGTGCTAGCAGGGGTGTGAAGTGGGGAGGTGGTAGAGATATCTGATGATAGCTTGAGTGTTCTGGATCCAGAGATGCCTATAGTTACTGCTCTTGGACTCTGCTGTTATGTGGGGCAATTGCTTCCCTTTTTTGCTTGAGTCAGTTTGTATTGTATTTATGTTTCTTACAAACAAATGAGTCTTGACTAATACACCCAGAGTGGAAGCTGAGCATGGTTCCAGGAAATGGCTGGAAAATTTAGTCAAAGATATAAACGGCTAATAAGCAATGAGGTCTCCAGCTGGGAAGTGAGATGAGAGCAAAGCGGGCAGGAGGCCAGCCAGGAACTCTGTGACTGCTGCCTGGAACTCTGGGCAAGCAATAGAGACCTTCTTAATGCAGAACATGGAATGTCCCAGAGGAGACATGCACAGGTCCAGGCTCGTATTAGCACCATGACTTATAGCAAGTGACTTGCTGAACTTTAGGTTAGCAACTATAAATCAGGGATAATAGCTATATTTGAGGGGGGAATGTTCTCAATAAATTTAATTAACATAATATTGTACTCTGTGTCAGCCTCTTCATACTTTTAAAATAGTCACTTTCTTAAATTCTTCTAGATATCATTTCTAGATTTTTATATTTATAACATCATATATTTCTGGCATATTACTTAAGCTCTCTAAACATTCCCTTCCTATCTTATCTCTCTTACAGGTTGCTATGAAGGAAATAAATGTGAGAAACCACATAAAAAGCTTACTCCAGTGGCTGGCTCATAAGTGTTCAATATGAATTATACAGTAGCCATTTAGTAGCGGTGGAAAAAAAACAAACAGGTTCTTCAGTTAAACCTCTCAGGTTTAAACATACTCAAACCAAAATATCTGTGGGAAACCATATGATTATCTTCCTACCTCCATTACTTAACCATCTGGAGCAGGGAATACCAAGAGCTGACCCAGTACAGACTGTCTTCATTCATCAGTAAATACTGCCTTATTGTCTACTCTATGCACATGTTCCACGGGGTCGCAAAAAAGTGGGACACCACTTAGCGACTTATCAACAAACAACATGCACATGCTGGGGTTTAGAAAGAATCACTCAGAAAAACAGAAAAGAGGACATGGGATTTTTATCACTTTTTCAGTTGTCACAACATAAGCTTTACTTTTTCCATGTATGTATCAAAGCACAAAATTGACCAGGTAAGAGTTGGAAATAAATACAAAATGATCAGTTCAAAATGCACTAGAAACCAGATCCTTGAAGAACTGGGTGGAGAATTCACGTTTTTTGACAGAAAACTTAAGAGAAAATTTTTTATAAGCAGTCACCCAAGAAGCCAAAATGCAAAGAGAAGACTGTTAGAGTAAATATACCTCCTTGGCTACCCTCATATACAATTAATTTCTCCCTTCTCTGAACTATGTGTGCACTTATTAATAGCATGAACTTTGGAATCTTAAGTGGCAGAGACTTTCAGGCTCTCTGGTTGTACTAAGTGTGTAGGTCTGACCTTTCTAACAAGTATATATATCTTAAGGAAAGGCATGGTCATGAGGTTTGGGGTATGGAATGGTGATAGGTGTTGGGTTCCTATCCATGGTATTAGGCACAGAGCAGCTGACTCAGGGAGTGTTATTTGACTGCTTAATTTCAGCTCTGAATAATTTCTGATTGAAAGACTGATGTTTTTGAGTCACATTCTATACCACAGCCCCAGAAACTAAAACATGTCATTGCACAATATTCCAGGCTTAAACCCTAGACCTCAATTCTGGATTTTAAGGAAGTGCTGTGAAAATCTTCATTCCTTTTTTGGTTGTTTTGAAACACCAGCTACAAGAATCTTTGTACTTGGCCTCTAGCCCCGTGAGTTTGTTTTTCCTCCAAGCAGCTATTAGGAGACTGTGAGCCAGATCATTCTTGTCAAGGCCAAGTTGAGATCTTAAAAAGGATATCTGAGGCTGGTTTTAGAAACCTGAAAACATGGCTAGATCCAGCTCTTAGTTCAAGAAAATCAGTTTATTTTCTACTTGTGTTTCAACACCAATAGCATTATGATGTACTTGTTTCCAATCTTGAGTATCTGAATGTCCTTTTTGCCTTTTCATATAGGACCCAAAAGCAAACTAGACACAAAGTTATTTTTACCTTGAATTCTCTGTGCCTTAATTCTTATGTGTACCTATGTCTGTGAAGGTAGGGTTTGGGGAAAGCAAACTGTTTTGACCTTTTTTAAGACTGGTATTGTGCTTCATGAATATATGGGAGCAAACTAGTTGAAGGCACTTTTAGACTTGTCATTACATGTTTCAGGAATGCTTTAACTTCTTGGTAAGGCTATAAGCTCCTTAAGGAAGGGAGCTTATCTTCTATTTGTAACTCTTAGTGGTCTCAGAGCTGTGCACACAGCCAGGAAGCTAGAACACCATGGAATTGAGTCTTAGTTTCCTGATTTTCATTTAAGCCCACCAACTGTAGGTGTAAGGATCAATCACAGGGCTTCCTCCACCCCACTCCTTCCCCATACAGTGCTTTCTATATGCTCTTGTAAGCTCAAGGGCAGGAACTGTATTGTTACCATTTTGTCTTCTATGCCTAGTTTAACATGCCGGGCACATTATAGGCACTCAGTTATTTTTTGAAGAAAGAAAACAAATCAGTGTTTTTGACCAGGCATTTAGCCGTGTTTGGTCTTCAATAAGCTTTTTGGGATCAGTGTTTAATATGGTGCTTGTCAACTGTATTATTAACCACAAACTGCCTAACGTAGTTTGAAGAAAAATAACCATTTCCAACATAAATATCCTGCTCTACTCTTTGAAAACTGCTATGAATCTTTATTGTCTTACTTGATTCTCAAAATAACCCTAGGAAGAGGACAGGCAGGGTTTGATATTGATTATGGGTGTGACAAGGAGAATAAAACGTTTACTTTCATTTTGGAGATGAAGAAACTCAGGCTCTGAGACATGGCTAAGATGATAAACCCTGAACCTAGCTCTCCTATATTTCCATGTACAGGGCTGTTTCACTCCAACATTCTTGTTTTTTGTGGTTTTTTTTTTTTTTTTTTTTGGGTCATTCCTTGTTTCTTAAGCAACATGTAGGACAAGCTCAGAGAGTGAAAAGTTGGAGCAGAAAGAGCTTTGAGGTAGTATTAGTGAACATTTATTGAGTTCTTTCATCAAACCAGGAACTGTATTTTACCTGTAATTCTCAAAGCAATCTGGAAAGAGGTACTATTATTTTAATAGCACACGAGAGGGCTCTGAAGGTCTAGCCGAGGCTATTTATATTTGCCAAAGCTCTCAACAGCATGGGGGAGGCCTCAACTAAGTCTGACTCTAAAGGTTAAGTTTTTAATCATGACACTGGGATCTTAAAAACAAGACACCTGAGACCTGAGAGGCCAGTGATTTGCTCCCTATCTTTCAGTGAGTTCTGGGGACAGAACTAGGAGAAAAAGCCAGATTCTCAAGGGTTTTTCCAAGGCACCTCAGGAAACTTCTGGTTTTCTCTTAAGTGAACTGCCATTCTTAGGGTAGAAAAGACCTTGTAAAGGTCACTGTGAAGAGTTAACTGAAAAAAACCCGGAAACGACCATTTAAGACCTATTTCCACGCGCAGATAGCTGTGAGATTGGGTTAAGAAAAAAAAAATGGTCGAAAAACTTGAACAACCCGAAGCAAGCGTGACCGTCAACCATCGAAAGACGACCACTTAGGTAATTGCGAACCGAGCGCAACGACCTCCTACCCTACTAGCACGCTTCCTGGAAAGGCGCCAGCCCGGACCCCGACGCTGCGTAAGCAGCGCGCGAGACCGCCTAGCCCCGCCCCACAAAAAAGATGCCGGCCACGCCCTCGGGGGCCGCGCGCAGCTCTCGGGCCAGCCGAGCCCCGCCCCTACCTGAAAGGGCTCTGGCTCTGCCCCTGGGGGCCAGGCGCTCACAGGCAGATTTTCAAGGCCACGCGCAACGTCCAGCTGGTCCTTCAAGGCCTCAGGCGCCTCCTCACACTTTGCCATTGTGCCAGGGCCAGTTCTCCAGGGCCTTAGCGGCCGTTCTGCCCCGACACGGTGCTCCTACCACCTAGACCGCTTGAGCCTCGCAGAGGACGCTGGGAGTCTAGCCCTGGGGCCCCAGAGCCTCCTGGGAGCGGTAGTTTTTATACCGCTGCTCACGAGTGGCTCCTCGCTCCACGCTCAGCTTTCCTTCAATTTATTGTCTGGCTCACTTTTTGCTTTGAGTCAGACGCACAGCAAATAATACAAAACCTTGTAAGGTACGGACAGAGCTTTGGGGACACAGTGAAGTGCTTGACGTTTTCCTGTGCGCCCAGGGAGGGCTTTCGAGGCGAGGTCGTTTGTCCGTGTCTGAGGGTTTGGAAGTTCTACCTGGCGGGGGGCGGGGAGGGGCGCGCCCTACGCTGAGGTGGGGAAGGCACCCCTTGGGTGTCTGCAAACCTGAAATTTGTGGAGTGGCTCCGGGGCGTGTTACAGGGATTGTGCTCGGAGGCCAGGTAGCCTGACCTGGCATCGGAAGTCTGTGTAGGGTCCGCGCGCTCCCTGACTGGAATCTCTGTTCCCTGTTGACGTCCCCTGCTCTGAGAAAACCAAGCCTGGTCCCGCAAAGGATGCCGATAACATCGAAATTGCTGAATCCAGTGGAATATTTTGAACTTTCCCAAAGCTCGTTGACTCGACTGTTCTGCTGCTTCTATGTGAAACCCTCTCTCACAGATGGTGGGGGCCCCGTCCTGGGTGCGCTTGCCTCGCGCAGACCGTCTTTACTGTCCTGTCTTCGGGCGTGACTGAAATGGGGGCGGTTGTCACAGGTTTCTCTCAGGGCCCCTTTCTCACTTTCTCTGCAATTCCTCAGTGATAGCATCTACTTTTTGGCTTCAGATACTCATAAAAGTATTAGGGTTTCAGCTCAGCTGAAGATGGATTCCAGTTGTGGATCACTTCAGTTCACTCGTTCAGTTCTATCTGACTCTTTGCTGCCTGTTGCAGTCCATGGGGTCGCAAAGTCGGACAGGACTGAGCAACTGAACTGGACTGCAGCACGCCAGACTTCCCTGTACATCACCAATCTGGGAGTCTACTCAAACTCCTGTCCATCACATTGGTGATGCCATCCAACCATCTCATCCTCTGTCCCCTTCTCCCGCCTTCAATCTTTCCCAGCATCAGGGTCCTTTCAAATAAGTCAGTTGTTCACATCAGGTGGCCAAACTTTGGAGTTTCAGCTCAGCATCAGTCCTTCCAAAGAATACCGAGGACTGACTTCCTTTAAGATGGACTGGTTGGATCTCCTTGCTCTCCAAGGGACTCTCGAGAGTCTTCTCCCACACCACACAGTTCAAAAGCATCAAATCTTCGGCACTCAGATTTCTTTCTAGTCCAACTCACACCCATACATGACTACTGGAAAAACCATAGCCTTCACTAGATGGACCTTTGTTGGCAAAGTAATCTCTCTGCTTTTTAATATGCTGTCTAGGTTGGTCATAGCTTTTCTTCCAAAGAACAAGCGTCCTTTGATTTCATGGCTGCAGTTACCATATGCAGTGATTTTGGAGCCAAAAAATAGAAAGTCTGTCACTGTTTCCACTGTTCCACCATCTTTTTGCCATGAAGTGATGGGACCAGATGCATGATCTTAGTTCTCTGAATGTTGAGTTTTAAGCCAACTTTTTCACTCTCCTCTTTCACTTTCATCAGGAGGCTCTTTAGTTCTTCTTCACTTTTTGCCATAAGGGTGGTGTCATCTGCATATCTGAGGTTACTGATATTTTTCCTGGAAATCTTGATGCTGGGCTGGATGAAGCACAAGCTGTATTCAAGATTGAGAGTGGGAGGAGAAGGGGACGACAGAGGATGAGATAATTTGACGGCTTCACTGACACGATGGACATGAATTTGAGTAAACTCCAGGAATTGGTGATGGACAGGGAAGCCTGGCGTGCTGCAGTCCATGGGGTCACAAAGAGCTGGACATGACTGAGTGACTGAACTGAACTGAACTGAAATATTCATACTGACAGGACTGTCATAAAGCCACACGTGTCAGGTTCACTCTGAAGATCACAGCCTGCTGCCCCAGAGGCTACAGATGTTCTTTGGGAATAGTGCATACAGTTATCACACAGCAGATGATTACACAGTAGTTATAAATGCCTTAGTGTTCTTGTCTGTCTTCCCAGAGGATGATTCAAATCCAAGAGAAGATCCTTATTAATAGGAAATGGAATCATCCTGAATGAGGAGTCTTAAACACCATTGGAAGTATAGGCTTGAAGGTAGTTATCTAGTAAATATTTTATCAGACTTGGCTATGTACTTGCTGTTACCCAGGAGACAGTTACTTATGCAATGCAATTCGTTAGAGTATAACTAAGGATGTAAGGAAGTTTAAGAAATTGAACAACAAAAGAAAGATCACTTGTAGGTGGGAAATTTGGAGAAAGCTTCATGGAGAAGGGGTTATTTGCCATAGGCCTTGAAGAATGAATAGGATTTATGAGATTAGGAAAGGGCATTGCAGGAGAAGAAACAGTAGGAGTAGAATAAAGAGAGAAGGCTTTTAGACAATTAACTTAATATTCTGTTGCTGCTGCTGCTGCTAAGTCGCTTCAGTCGTGTCCCACTCTGTGCGACCCCATAGTCGACAGCCCACCAGGCTCCCCCATCCCTGGGATTCTCCAGACAAGAACACTGGGGTGGGTTGCCATTTCCTTCTCTAGTGTCCAAAAGTTTCTCTGATGATAAAAATGTTCTGTACCAGCCATAGGTGATTGTGGCTACTGGGATATGCTTAGTGTGACTGTAGAACTAAATTTAAATTTTATTTAATTTTAATCTATCTAAATTTGATTTAAATAGCCACATGTAGTTAGTGCCTACTGTATTGGGCAGCATATTTCTAGGCTTTATACTTCATACTATATATGTTTCTTTTCTATATACATTTCTACATATTATATACATTGTATATATACGTTTCTTGTCCATGAAGTAGGCAATATTATCCCTATTTAAAAAGTTTTGGGAATTGAAGTTCAGATAAATTAAGTAAATTACTGGCGTGCTGTAGTTCATGGGGTTACAAAGAGTTGGACATGACTGGTGACTTTCACTTCACTTCCATATGTATGACAGGTAGAGTGGAATTTGGGCCCAGGTCTGAAACTGCCTGTAAAGACAAAGTTTCTCACCATTTGTGTTAACATATCTTAGCCATATTCAGAGACTGCCTTTCTTCCAGCTTGTTCAGTTGCTTAGTTGGGTATGGCTCTTTGCAACCCCATGGACTGTAGCACACCAGGCTTCCCTGTCCCTCACTATATCCTGGAGTTTGCTCAGACTCATATCCATCGAGTTGGTGATGCCATCCAACCATTTCATCTCCTCCTTCTGTCTTCAATCTTTACGAGCATCAGGGAGATGAGTCGGCTCTCTGCATCAGGTGGCCAAAATATTGGCACTTCAGCTTAAGCATCAGTCCTTCAAATGAATATTTAGGGTTGATATTCTTTAGGATTGACTGATTTGATCTCTTTGCTGCCCAAGGGATTCTCAAGAATCTTCTCCAACGCCACAGTTCGAGGGTATTAATTCCTTGGTGCTCAGCCTTTTTTATTGTCCAGTTTTCTCATCCATACATGACTACGGGAAAAACCATAGCTTTCACTAGATGGACCTTTGTAGGCAAAGTAATGTCTCTTCTTTTTAATATGCTATCTGGTTTGTCTTATCTTTTCTTCCAAGGAGCAAGCATCTTTTAATTTCATGGCTGCAGTCACCATCCACAGTGATTTTGGAGCCCAGGAAAATAAAACCTGTCACTGTTTCCATTGTTTCCCCATCTATTTGCCATGAAGTGATGGGACCAGATGCCTTGATCTTAGTTCTTTGGATGTTGAGTTTTAAGCCAACTTTTTCACTCTCCTCTTTCACCTTCATCAAGAGGCTCTTCAATTCCTCTTCACTTTCTGCCATAAGGTTGGTGTCATCTGCGTATCTGAGGTTGTTGATATTTCTCCTGGCAATCTTGGTTCCAGCTTGTGCCTCATCCAGCCCTACATTTCACATGATGTGCTCTGCATATAAGTTAAATAAGCAGGGTGACAATATACAGCCTTGATATACCCCATTCCCAATTTTGAACCAGTCCATTGTTTCATGTCTGGTTCTAACTGTTGCTTCTTCCAGCTACTGTGGAGTAAATAAAGGTTTAGAAATGATGAAACTTAAAAAAATATATACTATGTATATATATATCACACCATCTTTTATCTTATTTGAAAGTATAGTAATTGTAGATGAGGAACTTCCCTGGAGACTCAGATGGTAAAGAGTCAGCCTGCAATGCAGGAGACCCAGGCTCTATCCCTGAGACAGGAAGATTCCCTGGAGAAGGGAATGGCCACCAACTCCAGTATTCTTAATTGGAGAATTCCAAAGATAGAGGAGACTGGTGGGCTATAGTCCATGGGGTCACAAAGAGTCAGTCAGGACTCAGTGACTAACACTTTCTTTCATGTAGATAATGGCATCATTTAGGTTGAGAGTTGTTTTTTTTCCTAAGTTCTGTGTCCTTGGGCTTTGAAAAAACAATCAGGTTAATTAATTGTTTTGCCTCAAAAAAAAAAAATCTTTATCTTACTACTGGATATTCTAATCCTGAAATCTGACTACTAAGAATAGCCTCTTAGGCTACTGAGGCCTCTGCCTTGTGACAGTCAACTGTTATTGCCTTGATTTTACCAATTTGAGTTAGCTGAGAGAAAGTACTGAATAATATAAATCTATTTGCAGTTGGGATTCTATCTCTTGGTACTAATCAGAGTGTAGGGAAAACCAATTTATGAAGGGCCACAGGAGCAATTTCTAGTTCCACTGTCTTTATCTTTTAGGCATTTTAAGTAAATGGAGGCAACCGAATTCTCCATTCCTGTGCCACTGAGGAGAGGCAAAATAAGTGGCCTTTTGAATGCCAGACTTTTCACCTTCAGAAAAGAAGGCGAGAAGTTTATTTTTATGGGAAATAAAACTTTCTTTGTAATAGTAGTAGGGTTTTTTTCCAGTGTCATTCTAATCCTAACTCTTCCACTTTCAGTTATATATTATAAAAACACTACATGGTTAATAAATGACTGATTATATCTTGCAGGTCTGAATTTCCTTCCCTAGTTGATTCTAGCTTTAATCCCCTCAGTTGAAAAGTTTCACCTTTCATTTAGCTCTTCCCTTGTGATATTAATTTGCAATTTTTAAAAAAGTGAAATTTTTTTGAACCTATTTGCTTTAGTAAAGTTTTAGCTCTGGAAGGTGAAATTTTACATCCTGGAATTCACCCATGAGCTCAGCTTATAGGAACATTGAGTATAATAATTTGCTTTTTACAGAGACTGGAAATTACAGAGTTGATGACAGGAGAAACCGATTCTCTCTGAAGATGAAATATGTGAGTCTTATCCTCACCTCTTAGCAAATTTATTAAAGTTTTCCCCCAAAGTGAGTTTTTTGTTTTTATTTGGTAAATTATACAGGAAGTTCAGATTGTGTTTTCTAGACCCTAGATTTTTTAGGTATTTGGTGCTGGGACTTTTGTCTTAATGAACTCTGGCAGTACCTCTTTAGGTAAGACAGTTCATTTTACCTCTGCCCTGGCACTGAGTCCAGCCATCTGCTCTCAGTCTGAATTCAAACACAAAGGGAAAATACAAATTATAGCCGAGTTGGTGGTGACAGCTGTTGGGAAAAAGAATCATTGTGTTTGATGATGTCCTTTGGAAACAGACCAGGAGGTGAATCAAATACAGTGTATTGTTTCATCTTATCAGTGCCTGCAAGTTAGTTGAAATTTTAATTTCTAACTCACCTACCTATTTCTACTTCTAGAGGAAGCCCCTTCTGTCACATACTGTGTCATCGAAATGTTCTTGGATAAGGGTAGACCAGGATTGAAGTAAATATTTCACTTAACAAAGCACTTGCGTCAGCCAGTGCATTGTGGATGTGCTATTTGTTTCAGTCTGTTTATTTTTAAACTAGAATGATCATGGACAGAATTGTATATTCTCTAGGGCAAATGATCATCTTAGTGATATTACTGAGCCAATATTTTATTTTTCCCCCATTAAAAAATCTCTGTGCTAATTAATAATAGCTAAGTAAGGGGAGCAAAATTTTATATGAATAAATTTATATCTGAGCAACTGGAATTTTATTCCAAACCATCTGGAGTAAATCATATGCCAGTCTGTTTTTGCAACTAAGTAGTTACAGGAGACCCAGGTTCTATCCCTGAGACAGGAAGATTCCCTGGAGAAGGGAATGGCCACCAACTCCAGTATTCTTGCTTGGAGAGTTATTTCCATTTTTTTGGTTTTATTAGTGAGCAAATGAAGCTACAGCAGATCCTTAAATATAGTTATCGGAAGCACCCTTATATCTAAAGAAACACCGTATTAGGATTGTGATGAGGTGGGTAAAGAGATTAAAGGGTGACATCAACTTTGAAGGCCAAGGAGATTTCTTGTGTTCCTTTTTGGAAAGTGTCTGAAATTCTTGATAATTTGGTTTTCAGCTTTGTGCTTGGAAACTTAATTTTTTCTTTCCCCAAGGGTCAGTTTAAGAAAACCCATTTTCTGCCATTGGCCAATCAAACAGGAGTATGGGATCAGTGAAAGAGACTTAGTAAAAAGCTACTTCATTTTCTTCTGTTGGAGAAACTTAAAAAGCTTATTCACTAACCATGAAGCCACATTATCTATTATTTACAACAAACCTTTTCTGGAGCAAAATGAGACATAAATTATATATTTTGCATTGTGAAATAAACTAAGAAGAACAGGAGAAAGGAAGGCATTTTAGATTGAATCAGAAGGGCAGAAAAATGCAGAAGGAAACAAAGATTTGTATATCTCTTTATATCTATATTTATGTAGATAAATATATCTAGAATTTTAATCTAAATGAATGTAACTGGAAATTTTTGAGATAAAAATCTGTCAATTTATTTCGAGCAGGAAGAGGCAAAGAAAAGAAGTCTGGGTTATTTTTCAGCAAAGAGCTTATATCCCTCGTAATGATCTGCCCTGTTTTTACCCTGGAACTACTATCAGTGTTAACATATCTTAAAATATTCCATTGAAATTCTTTATTTTATTTATCATTTAACAACTGAGTCTTTATTGAGAGATTTACTTCTTTCAAGGCACTGTGATGGGGTAAGGAGAATGATTATAGTATTTGGTGAGCACGATTAATATGCCAGGCAGTAGACACAGCCTTTTATGTGGGTTATTTTGTTCAGTCCTTCGAGTCTTGTGCAGTAGGAACTCCTCTGCCTCTCCTCATTACATAATGCAAGTAGAGAAAATGAGATGTGGAAAAGTTAAACCTGATTAAAATATTTTTTAAGTATTTTGATTTGTTTTCTGATTTCTGTTGTATAAATGTTCCTACCATAACCAGTTTCAGCCTACCAACAGTTTAACAAATGGCTTGAAAATTTCTGAGTAGTAAGCTATTGGTGAGAGCAGGCATGAGCCGGTTTCAGTATTCGCAGTCTACATGTCCTCAAAATACTTCCAGTGAATGTAAGACTTTGTAATACCAGCTGGAAAATAAGAGGAACCAATAAGGTAGCATGGAGGTTTAGAGCAAAGACACATTTTCATTTAGTCATTATCTTATAATTTTAATTTATAATTAGAGATGATTCTATGATGTGGCCATTTAAAAACAATGACTTGGTTTTATTCACTGCTGCTGCTGCTGCTAAGTCGCTTCAGTCGTGTCTGACTCTGTGCGACCCCATAGACGGCAGCCCACTAGGCTCCTCTGTCCCTGGGATTCTCCAGGCAAGAGTACTGGAGTGGGTTGCCCTTTCCTTCTCCACTAGAATTATTAGAGTCAACCCAAAGTGCATATGAATATAACATTATAAAAATCTGCCATCTTGTTGAATGATTGAAAATTCCTCAGCCTATCATAGTTTCAGCAATTACTTGTTTATGAATTATTCTATTTTCTAGCAAAATCTGAAAATATTATAAAATATTATTTAAAATCTTTTAATATTAATTGCAACTTTATGTTTAAGCCAAATGAAAATAATCTTGTATTGATTGCATATAGAATAATTGCTTTCTGAATTTTCTCTCATATGTCCCTATGAAGTTTCATACCATTCACATTCATATTTATTCTTTTAACAAATATTTATCACATGAATGTTTTTTACCTCCATCTTATGAGGATGCTGCTGTGCTAGTCCATAAACTTGTATGTACACTGCCTCCAAATAGGGGTGAGAGATAGATGAACAAACACGTTAAGTTAGAAATTGGTGAAAAATATAATAGATGTAGTAAGTTCAGTTTAGTTGCTCAGTCGTGTCTGACTCTTTTCGACCTCATGGACTGCAGCACTCCAGGGTTCCATGTCCATCACCAACTACTGGAGCTTGCTCAAACTTGTGTCCATTGAGTCGGTGATGTCATCCAACCATCTCATCCTCTGTCATCCCCTTCCCCTCCTGCCTTCAATCTTTCCCAGCATCAGGGTCTTTTCAAATGAGTCAGTTCTTCACATCAGGTGGCCAAACTATTGGAGTTTCAGCTTCAACATCAGTCCTTACAATGAATGTTCAGGACTGATTTCCTTTAGGATGGACTGGTTGGATCTCCTTGCAGTCCAAGGGACTCTCAAGAGTCTTCTCCAACACCACAGTTCAAAAGCATCAATTCTTTGGTGCTCAGCTTTCTTTCTAGTCCCAACTCTCACATTCATACATGACTACTGGAAAAACCATAGCTTTGACTAGATGGACACTTGTTGGCAAAGTAATGTCTCTGCTTTTTAATATGCTGTCTAGATTGGTCATAACTTTTCTTTTAAGGAGGAAATGTCTTTTAATTTCATGGCTGCAGTCACCATCTGCAGTGGTTTTGGCACCCAAGAAAAAAAAGTCTGTCACTGTTTCTCCATCTATTTGCCGTGAGGTGATGGGACCAGATGCCATAATCTTTGTTTTTTTGAATGTTGAGTTTAAACCAACTTTTTTACTCTCTTTCACTTTCATCAAGAGGCTCTTTAATGCTTCTTAACTTTCTGCCATAAGGGTGGTATCATCTTTGTATCTGAGATTATTGATATTTCTCCTGGCAATCTTGATTGCAGCTTGTGTTTCATCCAGCCTGGTATTTTGCATGATGTACTCTGCATATAAATTAAATAAGCAGGGTGACAATATCCAGCCTTGACATACTCCCTTCCCAATTTGGAACCAGTCTGTTGTTCCATATCTGGTTCTAACTGTTGCTGCTTGATCTGCATACAGATTTCTCAGGAGGCAGGTAAGATAGTCTGATATTCCCATCCGTTGATAGGCATAATACCCAGAGTAAAATTACTTGTAGATGGTCTATAATTTGCTGATAAAATAATTCATACATAATGGTGAGGACATTTAAACTACATTTTGAGTAATGGTTAAGATGTAAAGATGAGGAATTAGAGGCAGAATAACTGGAGGTGATGGGAAAGCATGAGCAACTACTGTTGAGTGTTTTCTGTCCTCCCATTCTTAAAATATGCTTTAGGCTCTGAAGCAGCTATACCCTAACAGTCCACAAGGTGGTAGGATAACTCTATCCTTTTCTTCAAGTTTTACTGTTGAAAATAGGAAAAAAGTTTTCAAATGCAGTAGGAATTGTGATGAGGAATTTCAGAGAAATGCTTTCCTATGCCTTGATATGTTTTGATTCACATTTATAGGCAATCTAAGAGAAAGTCACACTTGATGTATAACTTGACTAAGTGCAGAATTCTTAAGTGACTGAGTGCATAACTTTGATAAAGAAATAAAATACTATTCAGAGGTACTAAACTTGGAAACATGTTTTATTTGTCTGGGTGCTAAGAACTGGGTATTTCTAAGTTTCATTGTGATTTAAAAAACAAAACCAACATAATTTAAATTTATTCACCATGGTGGAATGGTAAGTATGCCAGTCAGTATGATGTGTGATTCATGTAGTTTGCTTATATCTGGGTCTCATTATATCTAGATCTGCCAGTAGTTACAAAATGCAACTTAATAAGTTACAGAACAAGAACAAGTTGCAGAACATGTTTTAAAACATGTTTTTATCAATACAGTTTACTGGATGTTAGAATCATTTCTAATAAGAAATGATGCGTAGTATTTTTTGTAGCATTTTTTCACTTAGCTACCTAACACATGCTTATTGGGCACTTGTTGTGTGTTGGCCATTGTGCAAGGTGCTATTAAATTAAATTAACTTTCATGTTTGCTCTGTTTTTTAAATTAACATTAGTGTTTCGAACAGGTATAGTTTTACCAAAAAATGTGCAAATAGTACAGTTTCATAAACCCATATCCAGCTTCCCTTCTTAATTAACACTTTACATTTGTAAGATATGTTTGTTACAATTAATACACCAATTTAAGTAAAAATAAATTCCCTATTGTATTCATATTTTATATTAGAGAATGGTATTAAAAATGATTATCTGGGCACTAGGTATGCCCAGATATCTTGATTCTGGAGTGTTGTTGATCTTAGGCTTGTTGTTGATATATATGTGTATATATATTTATGTGTGTATATACATATCTATACATATATATGTATATAGATATACAGCATACATATATATGTATATGTATATACAACATGTATATATATACAACAGAAGCAGAAGATATTAAGAAGAGGTGACAAGAATACACAGAAGAACTATACAAAAAATATCATGACCCAGATAACCACGATGGTGTGATCACTCACCTAGAACTAGACATCCTGAAATGTGAAGTCAAGTGGGCCTTAGGAAGCATCACTATGAACAAAGCTAGTAGAGGAGATGGAATTCCAGTTGAGCTATTTCAGATCCTAAAAGATGATGCTGTGAAAGTGCTGCACTCGTTATGCCAACAAATCTGGAAAACTCAGCAGTGGCCACAGGACTGGAAAAGGTCAGTTTTCATTCCAGTCCCAAAGAATGTTCAAACTACTACACAATTGCACTAATCTCACATGCTTGCAAAGTAATGTTCAAACTTCTCCAAGCCAGGCTTCAACAGTACATGAACTGTGAACTTCCAGATGTTCCAGCTGGATTTAGAAAAGGCAGAGGAACCAGAGATCAAATTGCAAACATTCGTTGGATCATCGAAAAAACAAGAGAGTTTCAGGAAAACATTTACTGCTTTATTGACTATGCCAAAGCCTTTGACTGTGTGCATCACAACAAACTGTGAAAGATTCTTAAAGAGATGGGAATACCAGGCCACCTGACCTGCCTCCTGAGAAATATGTATGCAGGTCGAGAAGCAATAGTTAGAACTGGGCATGGAACAACAGACTGGTTCCAAATTGGGAAAGGAGTACATCAAGGCTATATATTGTCACCCTGCTTATTTAACTTATATGCAAAGTTCATCATCAGAAATGCTGGGCTGGATGAGGCACAAGTTGGAATCAAGATTGCAGGGAGAAATATCAATATGCACATATTCATATGCAAATAAATATGAATATGAATCTCAGACATGCAGATGACACCACCCTTATGGGTGAAAGTGAAAGAGGAGAGTGAAAAAGTTAATTTAAAACTCAGCATTCTGAAAACTAAGATCGTGGCGTCTGGTCCCATCGCTTCTTGGCAAATAGACGGGGAAACAGTGGAAACAGTGAGAGACTTTATTTTTTGGGGCTCCAAAATCACTGCAGATGGTGACAGAAGCCATGAAATTAAAAGATGTTTGCTCCTTAGAAGAAAAGTTATGACTAACCTAGGCAGCATATTAAATGGCAGAGACATTACTTTGTCAACAAAGGTCTGTCTAGTCAAAGCAATGGTTTTTCCAGTAGTCATGTATGAATGTGAGAGTTAGACTAGAAAGAAAGCTGAGTGCCAAGGAATTGATGTTTTTGAACTGTGGTGTTGGAGAAGACTCTTGAGAGTCCTTTGGACAGCAAGGAGATCCAACCAGTCCATCCTAAAGGAAATCAGTCATAAATGTTCACTGGAAGCTGAAACACCAATAGTTTGGCCACCTGATGCAAATAACTGACTCATTTGAAAAGACCCTGATGCTGGGAAAGATTGAAGGTGGGAGAAGAAGGGGACAACAGAGGATGAGATGATTTGATGGCATCACCGACTCAATGGACATGCGTTTGAGTAAGCTCCAGGAAATGGTAATGGAAAGAGAGGCCTGGCATGCTGCAGTTCATGGGGTCGCAAAGAATCGGACACGACTGAGCAACTGAACTGAACTGATATATATATAGACACACACACAACATCTTTGTGTTGTTGATATATTTGTGTGTATATATATAGACACACATGAATTAGTATACATATACATGAATTCATACTGGTGTTTCCATTTCTAATCTGTTGCCACATGATTTATTCATTTATATGTCTCCTTCTCTGCTTATCTTTACTTTTATTTGATTTTAATTGAAGTATAATTGGTTTACAATATTATATTAATTTCAGGTGTTCAGCATAGTAGCTTGATATTTTTATATATTACAAAATGATCCCCATAATATGTCCAGTTACTGTCCATCACCACAAAAAGTTATTCCGATATTATTGACTGTGTTTCCTATGCTATATGTTATTTCCCCATGACTTACTTATTTTATAACTGGAAGTTTGAATCTCTTAATTTCCCTCATCTATTTTTCTCATTGCCCCACCTTTCCTCCATCTTCCCATATGCTACCAGTTTGTTTTCTACACTTGTGGGTTTATTTCTGTTTTGTTATATTTGTTTATTTATTTTGTTCTTTAGATTCTAAATATAAGAGAAATCATACATCTGACATATTTCAATTGAATATAATACCTTTGGACTCATCCATATTGTCACAAATGGCATGGTTTCATTCTCTTTTATAGGGTGTGTAATATTCCTGTGTGTGTGTGTGCATGTGTGTGTATACACCACATCTTCTTTATCTATTTTTCTGTTGATGGACAGTGAGGTTGCTTCAATATCTTGGCTGTTCGAAGTAACACTGCAGTGAACAGAGTGCATGTATCCTTTTGAATTAGTTTTTTTGTTTTCCTTGAAAAAGTAACCAGAAGTGGAATTGCTGATTTTGTGGGGAATTTTGTTTTTAATTATTGAGAAACTTCTGTACTGTTTCCATAGTAGCTGTACCAATTTCCATTCCTACCAACAAAGCATGAGAGTTCCCCTTTCTTCACACCCTTGCTAACATGTGTTATTTGTTGTTATTGATGTTTTACAATAGCCATTCTGAGAGGTGTGAAGTGACATATCCTTGTGATTTTAATTTGAATTTCCCTGTTGGTTAGTGATGTTGAGCATTTTCTCAGGTTTCTGTTGGTCATCTGTATGTCTTCTTTGGAAAGATTTCTATTCAAGACCTTTGCCTTTTAACAAAATCAAGTTTTTTTTTTTTTTGATGTTAAGTTGTATGAGTTCTTTGTATATTCTGGGTATTGACACCTTATGAGATATATTGATTGCAAGTAACTTCTCCCATTTAGTTAGCTAGCTTTTCATTTTATTGATTATTTCCTTTTCTATGCAGAAGCTTTTTAGTTTGATGTAGCCCCACTGTTTATTTTTGCTTTTATTTTCTTTGTCTAGAAGATAGATCCAAAAAAATATTGCTAAGACTGATGTCAAAGAGCATACTGCCTATGTAGTTTTTCAAAAGTTTTATGGTTTCAGGTCTTACATTTTGGGCTTTACCATTTTGAATTTATTTTTATATATAGTATGAGAGAGAAGCCCAGTTTGATTCTTTCACGTGTAGTTTACTAGTTTTCTCAACATAATTTATTGAAGAGGCTGCCTTTTCTCCATTATATTTCTTGCCGCCTTTGTTGTAGGTTAATTGCCCTCAAAGTGTGGGTTCATTTCTGGGCTTTCTGTTCTGTTCCACTAATCTGTGTGTCTGTTTTTGTTCTGGGCTGTTTTTGTTCTGTTCCATTAATCTGTGTGTCTATCAGTACCATAGTCTTCAGAAAACTGTAGCTTTGTAGTATAGTTTGAAATCAGGGACCATGGTACCCCTAGCTTTGTTATTCTTTCTCAATATTGTTTTGGGCTACCCATGGCCTTTTTGTGGTTCCATAAAAATTTTTAAGAATTATTTTTTCTAGTTCTGTGAGAAATGTCATTGGTATTTTGATAGGGAATGCACTGAATGCATAGATTGCCCTGGGTTGTGTGGTCATTCTAATAAGACTAATTCTTTTAATCCATGAACACAGTATATCTTTCCCCCTGCTAGTGGGGCCTTCCATTTTTTCCATCAGTATCATATAATAGTTTTCTGAGTATACTTGTTATATCTTCTTGTTGGATTTATCCCTTGATCACTCCTTCCTTGACTCTTGTTATACTCTTGTTTTAAAGTGTTTTGCCTTTGTAAGTATTGCTACCCCAGCTTTGTTTTTGTTTCCGTTTTCATGGAATACCTTTTCCCATTCCCTCACTTTAAGCCTGTGTGTGTCTTTAGGGCTGAAGTGATTCTCTTGTAGGGAGCATATAGATGGGTCTTCTTGTTGTTTTTGGTCTATTCCAGCACTCCATGCTTTTTGCTTGGAGCATTTAGGCCATTTATGTTTAAAGTGATTATTGATAGGTATGTACTTATTGCCATTTTTATTGTTTGCAGGGTTTTTAAAATAGTTTTTTCTTTGTTCTGTTCTTCTTTTGCTTTGTCCCCTTTACATTTGATAACTGGATTATGTTATATTGGAATTCTTTTATTTTTTCTGTGTGTGCATTATAGATTTTTGTTTGTGGTCACCATGAGGTTCTTATACAATAGCATTTACAGAAAGTGAAAATGAAGTCGCTCAGTCGTGTCCGACTCTTTGTGACCCCATGGACTGTAGCCTACCAAGCTCCTCTGTCAATGGGATTTTCCAGGCAATAGTACTGGAGTGGATTGCCATTTCCTTCTCCAGGGGATCTTCCTGACCCAGGGATCGAACCCAGATCTCCTGCATTGTAGACAGACGCTTTATCATCTGAGCCACCAGGGAAGTCCAATAGCATTTATAAGTATATATTATTATTTTAAGTTGTTAATTTCCTAAGTTCAAACACATTCTCACAACTTTTAATTTTTACTTTCCTACTGTACTTAATGTTTTTGACATAATTTGCATCTTTTTCTTTTGCATATCCCTTATGCAAGGGATTCTGGGATCCACAATTAACTACTTATTGTGGATGTAGATGATTTATAGATGATTATATTACTTTTGTTCTTTATCTCTCCTATTAGCTTTATAAGTGGTTGATTTACTATCTTTACTATATATTTATCAGTTGGATTTTTCCTTTCATAATTTTCAAATTTGTAATTGTGGTCATTTTTCCCCTTTATGGAAGTCCTTTTAACATTTCTTCTAAAGTTGATTAGTGGTACTGAGCTCTTTTTGCTTTTGTTTGTCTATAAAACTCTCTGTCTTCCCTTCAAATCTGATAGTCTTGCCAGTTAGGTTGGTTAGATTGATTATGCATCCCATTCTTGAAGTGGCCTTATGTAGATTCCTGCGGAGCTTAGTACCACATTCCCCTCTGGTCAGCAGAGTTATATGCCCTAGGAGTGCCCCCATGCTGGCTGCTTGGGCCGTTTTGTTGTGGGGCTGATAATTGTGTGTACACTGATAGGCAGTTGACTGCCAGATGCTGCCTCATATGGTGGCTGCTGGCCAGAAGGTGGTTAAGGCTGGGTTACAGGTCAGCTGACAGTGGGGCCTAGGGATCCAGGGCTAGTTCTGGTCCACACTTGGGCAAGTCAGGATCCTAAAGTAGCTGGCTGCAGGCCTTGTGGGTAGCTGTGCTAGTTGCTATTTTAAGTGGTCCTTTGTTGTCATTGTACTCCAGCTAGAAACTTTACAACTAGACATTTACCTTTTATGGATGATAGTGTCACAGAAAATGAGTTTAAGTTAAGAGAGATCGTGGTTCCAGTCTATAATAGTGTAGGAAGTACTGGAATGAGTGATGAAATGTGGGTGTATGTGGGAAGGTGGTGCTTCCCAGGAAGACTTCCAGGAAGTCTTCAGGAACAGAGGATCCTATATGTGTTTGAAGGCTAGAGTTTAAACCCTGTCTCTTAGGTTCCTTCCAATTTTATTTCAAGTTTCTAGATTTTTAAAGCCATAATGTGAGAACATTCCCTCACACATCATCTGTGAGTGACCAGTGTTCACCAAAGTGGCACAATATGCTCCTTGTTCTCAGATCAGTTTCCCAGTTTCATAGGACGGGCCTGAGAATTTAATTAGGCAGGAAATGTGTGATGTATTTTGGCAACTGGAAACGGCTTTTTAAATTCTAAGAGGAGAAAGAGAGCTGCAGATTCTTGACCCCAATCCCTAGATGATAGTGTCCTCACCTCCAACTGCTCTTTTACCTCCAGTCTGAGTTTTACAGGCTTCCTTTATGTCATTATCAGTACTATGATCCAGTCTGCCATTGTTTGACTCCATGGATGTGAAACTGTGAATACAGAAGGCAGACTCTACACTTATATGTGGATTTTCAACTTCATGGGAATGAGGGTTAGTTCCCCTAGCAAGCTCATTGTTCAAGGGTCAACTGTAGTTCTTTCAAAATCTTTCCCCAAAGTTCTAGAGTATTTATTTTTTAAGTGGAAGGACATATAGAACAGTAATTTCTGCTTCTTAATTTTTTGCCTGAAGCTGATGATATTTTTGTGCTATGCCAAGAGTAATATTCTGTCTACGTGTAGTTTCTCCACTTGTCAGTATTATTTGCATACTGCTTAGATTTATTTGCTGAGATTAGGAAACTGGCATTTATGAACCAAATGATGAAACAATTAAGAACTTGGTTATATTATTGTATATAACCTTAACTTCCCTAGGTGTTTTCTGGTGAGGTAGTTCTAAATGATCATGAACCTGTACTGAAAATAGCAGGTGCCTGAACTCTCATAGGTCATTATTTTGCTTTTATGTGGACGCATCTTTAAATTTTTCAAGGAACAAGAGTTGGGAAAGGGAACTCATAAGACGGGAAGGAAAAAAAAAACATGTATGTCAGAGCAGCAGTATGAACTGTCCAAATCCATGAATTATCAGAAAGATGCCAAAAAATCACCCTATTTTGCTATACTGGAGGATTCGCTAATTTATTTTAAGATCTTAGTTGATAATAATGGAATTTTCTAATCACAAACGGCTGTCTAATGCAGAACTAACCAAGGTAACAATGAAAGGCACTCTATGATTTAAATATATTGTTTCCCAAAGCACTGAGACACCTTGGAGCATAGTGCTCCTACGAGGAGCACTCATAGGGGTACTGCAGATTATTTTAAATATTCAAGGGGAACACAGTGATACTAAACATCTGTGCAAATTATTAGTTCTAGGATAGTTCATTTTCAACCTCAAATTCGGCTATATTCCTTTTGATTAGGTCATATCTTTGTGAAGTTGGGTTTTGGTGATTACTGTGATTGATATAAAACAAGTACCAGTGATAACCAATAGGAAGTGAGAGTGAGTTTTCAACCTCTGAGGAGTTGGGTAGTGACCTGTAGGCACACACATCTCATTTGTAAGTAACTGTCCTTAAGAATAAAATTAAAAATTTCATTTTATGTGAATTATCATTCCAAATGGCTATTAAGTGGTTGAGACATAAATAGCTGTTTGGATGTAACAGAACTCTTATATTTTCTCCTGGCCTAAGAATGTCATGAAAAAATTAGTCAGGCACTAAGGTTGGTGGCTCAGTGGGTAAAGACTCTGCTCGCCATGCAGGAGACCTGGGCTTGATCCCTTTGTCAGAAAGATCCTCTGGAGAAGAGAATGGCAACCTACTCCAGTATTCTTGCCTGGAGAATTCCATGGACAAAGGAGCCTGGTGGGCTACAGTCCATGGGATCAAAAAGAGATGGACGTGACTGAGCAACTAACACATACAAGGTTACCATGACTCAAAAATTTGACAACCTATAGGTGAAATGATTTTTGAAAATTGGTTTGGGCTCTGGTTTTTTTCTTCTTAAAAGCTTTTATATTTTTTCCCATCATTTTACCTGAATGTAATCATATAACCATTTTTAAGCTATTTTTTGTTTCTGCTGCTTTTCTCTCTACCTCTTCCTTATACCTCCTCACTTCCTCACCAGGTAGGAACATGATATATGTTGTTAGCGACCTAGTATATATCCTTTTATATTTGTCAAGGATATGCTTCTATAAGACATATATACATGTCTATTTAAATATACAAGGCTGGGAGGTATCATTGTTTTATGAAAATTAGAGAATCGTAGTTACAAAAGGCAAATGATATCTGGGCATTATTATGGAAATAATTTTAACCTTCCACTATATAATCATAAGGGATTTGATTTGGGTTACACCTGAATGGTCTAGTGGTTTTCCCTACTTTCTTCAATTTGGGTCTGAATTTGGTAATAAGGAGTTCATGATCTGAGCCACAGTCAGCTCCTGGTCTTGTTTTTGTTGACTGTATAGAGCTTCTCCACCTTTGGCTGCAAAGAATATAATCAGTCTGATTTCGGTGTTGACCATCTGGTGATGTCCATGTGTAGAGTCTTCTCTTGTGTTGTTGGAAGAGGGTGTTTGCTATGACCAGTGCATTTTCTTGGCAAAACTCTATTAGTCTTTGCCCTGCTTCATTCCACATTCCAAGGTCAAATGTGCCTGTTACTCCAGGTGTTTCTTGACTTCCTACTTTTGCATTCCAGTCCCCTATAATGAAAAGGACATCTTTTTTGGGTGTTAGTTCTAAAAGGTCTTGTAGGTCTTCATAAGACCGTTCAACTTCAGTTTCTTCAGCATTACTGGTTGTGGCATAGACTTGGATACCTGTGGTATTGAATGGTTTGCCTTGGAGACGAACAGAGATCATTCTGTCATTTTGAGATTGCATCCAAGTAATGTATTTCGGACTCTTTTGTTGACCATGATGGCTACTCCATTTCTTCTGAGGGATTCCTGCCCACAGTAGTAGATATAATGGTCATCTGAGTTAAATTCACCCATTCCAGTCCATTTTAGTTCGCTGATTCCTAGAATGTCAATGTTCACCCTTGCCATCTCTTGTTTGACCACTTCCAATTTGCCTTGATTCATGGACCTGACATTCCAGGTTCCTATGCAATATTGCTCTTTACAGCATCGGATCTTGCTTCTATCACCAGTCACATCCACAACTGGGTATTGTTTTTGCTTTGGCTCCATCCCTTCATTCTTTCTGGAGTTATTTCTCCACTGATCTCCAATAGCATATTGGGCACCTAATGACCTGGGGAGTTCCTTTTTTGGTATCCTATCATTTTACCTTTTCCTACTGTTCATGGGGTTCTCAAGGCAAGAATACTGAAGTGGCTTGCCATTCCCTTCTCCAGTGGACCACATTCTGTCAGATCTCTCCACCATGACCCACCTGTCTTGAGTTGCCCCGCAGGCATGGCTTGGTTTCATTGAGTTAGACAAGGCGGTGGTCCTAGTGTGATTAGATTGACTAGTTTTCTGTGAGTATGGTTTCAGTGTGTCTGCCCTCTGATGCCCTCTTGCAACACCTACCATCTTACTTGGGTTTCTCTTACCTTGGCCGTGGGGTATCTCTTCACGGCTGCTCCAGCAAAGCACAGCCGCTGCTCCTTACCTTGGACGAGGGTATCTCCTTACCGCCGCCATTCCTGAACCTTCAACGTGGTGAGTCTGAGTGAACTCCGGGAGACGGTGATGATAAGGGAGGCCTGGCGTGCTGCAATTCATGGGGTCGCAAAGAGTTGGACACGACTGAGTGACTGAACTGAACTGAATTTTAACCTTGCAGACCCTCTGTAATCATCTCAGAGATTCCAGAAGTTCCTAGACTACAGTTTAAAAATATTTGCAATAGATGTATTTTTTTTAAGCAAATGAAAACCTATATCTGGATTGTAGTGATACACCCATAGTAATTTTTTTTAAGTTCTATGTAAGTATTTCATGTCTAAAAATGCTTAATAATTTTTATCTACAATATATAGTGTCATAAATGTAATGTTGTGGTATGTCATGATAGTGTTATGATAGATTTTTCTTAATATTTTTCATTTCCTTTATTGACACTGAAAAAATATCTTTTAAAAAAATTTTTATTTTTACTTTATTTTACTTTACAATGCTATATTGGTTTTGCCATACATTAACATGAATCCGCCACGGGTGTACATGAGTTCCCAATCCTGAACCCCCCCTCCCACCTCCCACCCCATATCATCTCTCTGGATCATCCCCATGCATCCTGTATGCTGTATTGAACATAGACTGGCAATTCGTTTCTTACATGATAGTATACATGTTTCAGTGCCATTCTCCCAAATCATCCCACCCTCTCCCTCTCCTTCAGAGTCCAAAAGTCCGTTCTATACATCTGTGTCTCTTTTGCTGTCTCGCATTCAGGGTTATCATTACCATCTTTCTAAATTCCATATATATGTGTTAGTATACTGTATTGGTGTTTTTCTTTCTGGCTTACTTCACTCTGTATAATCGGCTCCAGTTTCATCCATCTCATTAGAACTGATTCAAATGTATTCTTTTTAATGGCTGAGTAATACTCCATTGTGTATATGTACCACAGCTTTCTTATCCATTCATCTGCTGATGGACATCTAGGTTGTTTCCATGTCCTGGCTATTATAAACAGTGCTGCAATGAACATTGGGGTACATGTGTCTCTTTCAATTCTGGTTTCCTCGGTGTGTATACCCAGCAGTAGGATTGCTGGGTCATATGGCAGTTCTATTTGTAATTTTTTACTTATAGTTATTTTATTTTATTTTATTTTATTTTTTTTATAGTGAAAACTTTTATATTTGAAATTAGCCAGCTGGACTCAGTTTAGATGATCCCAATTTTGTTGGCAACATCCAAAGCATTGTAGTCAGGAGCCAGTCGAACATATGCCTTCTTCTCTCCATCAGGCCTACCTGATCAGAGTATTGACCTTGGCCACGTCAGTGTCATAGAGCTTCTTCACAGCCTGTTTGATTTGGTGTTTGTTGGCCTTGACATCCACAATGAACACCAGTGTGTTGTTGTCTTCTATTTTCTTCATGGCTGACTCGGTGGTGAGGGGGAATTTGATGATAGCATAGTGGTCAAGTTTGTTTCTCCTAGGGGCGCTCTTCCGAGGATATTTGGGCTGCCTCCTGAGCCGCAGCGTTTTGGGCCGCCGGAAGGTGGGTGACGTCCAGATCTTCTTTTTCTTGTGGCTGTGGACACCTTTCAACACTGCTTTCTTGGCCTTCAAAGCTTTTGCTTTGGCTTCAGCTTTAGGAGGGGCAGGGGCTTCCTTCTTTGCCTTTGGCGCCATCTTCATAAAAAGGCCTTATAGTTATTTTAAATGTTCTAGGATGTGAAAATTATTTGTAATATTCTTTAGATTTTTTTTTTTGGATGTGCTGTGCGGCTTGCAGAATCTCAGTTCCCTGACCAGGGATTGAACTCAGGCTGTGGCAGTGAAAGTCCAGAATCCTAACCATTAGGCAACCAGGAAACAGTCATATTTATAATATTCTTTTATATTTTCTTTTTAATTGGCATTGGCCTGATAGCTGACCAATGATGAGAACCATGTCATGTGCTTATTCTTTGTTTATCTTCTGTGAATTTTGTTCATGGCTTTTGTTCATTTAAAAAATCAAGTTGTTAGACTTTACAATTGTTCTTTATATATTTTGGATACTATCCCTTTAATATATGTGCTGTATTTTTTTTCCAGTCTGTGTGTGTAAGATAGTTTTGAGATTCAGATGAGGAATTATACGTTAGGAACTGTACTTGGCACATAGTAATTATTCAAAATAGGTAGAACAGATACTACCAGTCTATGAACGCCTGTTTCATATTTTCCTTAGGGATTTGATTTGGGGACTGTGGGCTTAACATCATTGCTATTCTGATAGAAATGAATTCTGATAAAAATAAACAATAACACATTTGACCATCATTTTTTTTACCATTTTGTTAAGAAAATGAGTCAATCGCATTTTTTGTTCAAATAAGTCATTTTTTCATTTCAGAATTAAAATTTATTTCTCTTTGCAGTGTCTGTGCTTAGCGTCAAAAGACATTCTACATTCTAGGCTGTTATCACTTTGTATAGTATTAGATGTTCCCAGTCTTGTTTCTTCATTAAGATGGTTTCTGCTTTGTTTTCCTCTAGATTCATAAAATTCACATTTATAATATTCAAAAGAACATTAAGAAAGTATCATAACTTTGTAGTTTTTTTATTCTGAGTACTTATTTTTATAATATTATTATAGTCTTATAAATGCCAAAAAATTGCATTTATTCCTTACATAAGAACTGTAATGCACTGACAACAAAACTAACAACAACAGAAAAAAAAACAGAACCCTAAACATTTTAGAAATAGAAGTGACTATGTAATTTGGGAATATTGTGAACTGGTGATGCTTTTAAGATGTCTCAAAGAATATGCAGTATACTCTTGCAGCATACTGCAATATGGGCCAAGCCGATGGGTGTTGCAGATATTTCTTATCTGTTACTAGTATAGGAGGCTCAGTTAAGATTTATTTTTATGACATACCCTAACAATAGGCTTGAATTAATGAAGTGAACTTATAATTTATAAATTTTGTTAACTTTTTTTTTGCTTATTACATTACCATTCTAGGATTACCCATCAGTATGGAAGTATTTGAACATTTTAACAGTTCTGGTGTGTATCAGATGACTCAGTTCAGTTCAGTTCAATCGCTCAGTCGTGTCTGACTCTTTGCAACCCCATGAATTGCAGCACCCCAGGCCTCCCTGTCCATCACCAACTCCCAGAGTTCACTCAGACTCATGTCCATCGAGTCAGTGATGCCATCTAGCCATCTCATCCTCTGTCGTCCCCTTCTCCTCCTGCCCCCAATCCCTCCCAGCATCAGATGACTACATGAAATCTAATCTTTGCATTCTTGGAAGTATCATTCATTCCTCAAACAGCTACTAATTACTTTACAAATATGAGGGACTATGAGCCACTGTGGGAGAATATAATTATGTAATAAGATCCAGAATGTATACTCAGAAAGCATGTAAAATATGATACATTTATATAAGCAAATAGAACATATGGAAGAAAATGCCTAAGACTAGGAAAGAAGTATTAATCGTCCTGGGTGTTCTTTGAAAGGACTGATGCTAAAGCTGAAACTCCAATACTTTGGCCACCTCATGCAGAGTTGATTCATTGGAAAAGACTTTGATGTTGGGAGGGATTGGGGGAAGGAGGAGAAGGGGATGACAGAGGATGAGATGACTGGATGGCATCATTGGCTTGATGGACATGAGTTTGGGTGAACTCCAGGAGTTGGTGATGGACAGGGAGGCCTGGCGTGCTGCAATTCATGGGGTCACAAAGAGTCGGACACGACTGAGTGACTGAACTGAACTGAACTGAATTTGCATTTACAGAAATAGAATAGTTTTGTTTGAGAAATTTCATTGTCAAAGATTGAAATTAACCGTATATATAGTATTTTTTCCTTATTATAATCATATACTCTCATTGTAAAAAAAATCAGAAACTCTACACAGTCACAAAGAAGAAAAATTGCTTATAATTTCATGTAACAATTGCCATTATTAGTATTTTGGTGTTTGGCTTTATAGAATATAGGCCCTTTTGAAAAGTAAAGATACATCTGGGTAGAGTTCTAGGAGTAATGGAGATAATATATACAGTTCTTGCTATTGGTGTTTCTGAAAGAGGAAGGCTATTAGGTCAAGTTATCTTATGCACAGCTTGTTTAATGGACAATAGTGATTTGACCGGAGATTATGTGTGTAACTTCACCATTGTGTACAAGAGATCTGAAATAAATAGTGCAGCTTCCTTATTTGGTGGCTTAGGGACAGAAGACTCTCAGCCATTGAATTCTGAGAATGTGATAGGTTCTACTCAGAAATAGAAGCAAGCCTCATTTTACTTTGGGGAAGGAGTATCAGCTGATTCTTAGAGACAGCATTATACTTACATGAGAAGTAGAAGCTTAGCAAATCCATTATCACAATTATGACCACATAAATGTTATCAGTTAAATCTTTGTATTTAAATTAAGATAGGTTTATTTCACCTCTTCATTTAAAATTTTTAAGTGAAACTAATGTGAATTCCATAGGGGACTAGCTAAAAGATATTTTTGATGGCTAGAAATTAATCACAGTGGAGCAAAAGATATGTCAAAGATATTTAAAGTGGATCATTCACATGTAGATAATGGAAAGTTGATAGTAGGGCCACTTGTATGCAAATAAATAGAAAAGCATGGCAAGCCAACTTTTTTGTACTTTTCCATTTTCTCTTTTAACATTTCAAATTCTTAACTCTCCTTGCTATTTTTCTAGAGTCCCTTTCTGGTGGGTAATACCTACACTTGTCTTCATTATATGGTGTCCAACACTTAGGCTTATTCTGTGCTTTCTCCCTTTATCAGAAATGTTATTACTATCAGCTATTTTCTGTTACATGTTGAAAAATAAACTAATGTGCTGATCCTCCCCAAAATCTTAATATTTAAAGGATATTTTAATTTATTAATCTTTCAGTCCTATTTGCATTTTGACAATTTTTAGAGAGGCAAAATTTTAACCAAGAAAGAACAAATATTTCATGTCGCATTTTCAGATGAGTTGATGAAAGTATTTAGACACTGAGTTAACATTATAGACCCCTCAGTTCATGCTATAGACAACCAAACAATTCCAGTTGAATATATACTTTTACTGTGTCAAGAATAGAAGAGAGAAGTTCAATTTGTGTCTTTTAATGCAAATAGACATGTGGAAATTCCTTTTCCATGAAGTTTTACAGACTTTATTGTTGCCTCCAGAAGTTGGATTTGGGGGGAATTTTCCAGAAGAGATTTAAAATAATAGGAGCACACTTACAGAAGCTTTGCAAGCCTTCTCTCCTTAGTGATTTCTCTATCCCTGAGAGTCTAAGATTGTCAGGAAAATGTACCCCATGCAGAACGTCGTCAGTTCCTTTCAGACCCACAGTCTGAGCTCCTAGAATGGTATAATATGCAGTCTGAAATAGAGAGACAGTCATCTAATTCATTTTGTTCTCAGAGTAGAGAAGTATAGTGCATGATTACAGATTGAGCCTTTAGGAGAGCAATAAAAATAGCTCTGACAGTCATCTCCAATAAAATAATTTTTTTCACTGGGCAGAGTATCGAATCAATAATGACATTTTTGATGTTCTTGTTTGTATAATACAACGTTTGAAGATATTATGTCTCCAAAAGTAGTCACAGGAAAAAGGAATACGTGATTGAGACACCTTATCTTAAGAGAAATGATCTATGACCTTTAAGTTTTAAACTAAAATTTCCTTTTAAGACCTTTTTCTAAATAGAAATTGACTGAGCAACAGTTCTTTCACCTTATACTCTTATGGGGGTATAATTATTTTCCCTGAAAGTGCCATTTAGCATAAAAGGGTTGAAATTGTAATAACTGTGGCTAAGAGCCATTCATATTACCATAAAGACTTTTTTCCCACTCTTGGGGCCAAGTAGTTCTGTTGTTTGCTTTGACAAGGCAAGAATTGGGGAGTTGAGAAATTGTGGAAGATTTGTATGAAAAATTTTTTTATCCTAATTAGTGATTTTGTAAATCAAATAGAAATAGTAGTCCGTTAACGCTACCTCCTTCCCCTCTATTGCTTCTTTTTGAAAAACAAGGTTTAGAATTCTTAGCATTGTGTCTTATTAATGGCCAGGTATTGCTTCTGGTAAAACTGCAAAAAAAAGCTTTCCCCACCTTCCCATTCATTTGAATGTGATTTCTTTCCATGGCTAGATAAGTACATTGATTTTATGTTTCATGGAGACTAGTGGTTTAACAAAATGTTAATAGGGATTATCGATTCTACTTTTTGTACAGTTATGGACTTAGTAGTCTTTTTAACCCATGCAAAGTCTTTAAAGATGTTTTCTTTTTGTTCTAAATAATATTAAATAAAATGTATAATAACTATACAAATCAGGCATATTCAGTTCAGTTGCCCAGTCGTGTCTGACTCTTTGTGACCCCATGGACCACAGCACGCCAGGCCTCCCTGTCCATCACCAACTCCCAGAGTTCACCCAAACCCATGTCCATTGAGTTGGTGATGCCATCCAACCATCTCATCCTCTGTCGTCCCCTTCTCCTCCTGCCTTCAATCTTTCCCAGCATCAGGGTCTTTTCAAATGAGTCAGCTCTTCACATCAGGTGGCCAAACTATTAGAGTTTCAGCTTCAGCGTCAGTCCTTCCAATGAACACCCAGGACTGATCTCATTTAGGATGGACTGGTTGGATCTCCTTGCTGTCCAAGGGACTCTCAAGGGTCTTCTCCAACACCACAGTTCAAAAGCATCAAATCTTTGGGACTCAGCTTTCTTTATAGTCCAACTCTCATATCCATACATGACCACTGAAAAAACCATAGCCTTGACTAGATGGACCTTTGTTAACAAATTAATGTCTCTGCCTTTTAACATGCTGTCTAGGCTGGTCATAACTTTCCTTCCAAGGAGTAAGTATCTTTTAATTTCATGGCTGCAATCACCATCTGCAGTGATTTTGGAGCCCAAGAAAATAAAGTCTGACACTGTTTCCACTATTTCCCCATCTATTTGCCGTGAAGTGATGGGACCAGATGCCATGAATTTAGATTTCTGAATGTTGAGCTTTAAGCCAACTTTTTCACTGTCCTCTTTCACTTTCATCAAGAGACTCTTTAGTTCTTATTCACTTTCTGCCATAGGGTGGTGTCAACTGTATATCTGAGGTTATTGATATTTCTCCTAACAATCTTGATTCCAGCTATGCTTCATCCAGCCCAACATTTCTCCTGATGTACTCTGCATATATAAGTTAAATAAGCACAGTGACAATATATAGCCTTGACATACTCCTTTTCCTATTTGGAACCAATCTGTTGTTCCATGTCCAGTTCTAGCTGTGGCTTCTTGACCTGCATACAGATTTCTCAAGAGGCAGGTCAGGTGGTCTGGTATTCCCATTCTTTCAGAATTTTCCACAGTTTATTGTGATGTACACAGTCAAAGGCTTTGCATAGTCAATAAAGCAGAAATAGATATTTTTCTGGAACTCTCTTGCTTTTTCAATGATCCATCCAGTGGATGCTGGCAATTTGATCTCTGGTTCCTCTGCCTTTTCTAAAACCAGCTTGAACATCTGGAAGTTCATGGATCATGTATTGCTGAAGCCTGGCTTGGAGAATTTTGAGCATTACTTTACTAGTGTGTGAGATGAGTGCAATTGTGCAGTAGTCTGAGCATTCTTTGGCATTGCCTTTTTTGGAATTGGAATGAAAACTGATCTTTTCCAGTACTGTGGCCACTGCTGGCATATTAAGTAAACAGGCATATTAAGTTAGCAAAATTAAGATTGTTAGCTTTTACCAAAAAGTCAAAGTGAATTTCCAAGTCCTTATATAATCTTCTATATTCTGGATTGTTATTTTTACTATTGTACTGAATTGTTCTGTCTTTATGAAGTGTTTTATGCTACTTTTTGAAAAGGAAGTATTTTCAAATAGATTAAAAAATCAAAGCAATGTGAAAAGTTTATGGTAAAGAGTCTCATTCCTACTCCTGTTTTTACCTTTCTTTCTCTGTTCCTACATTTTATTCTACAGGTAACAACTTTTATTATCTTCTTTAAATCCTTCCAATTTTTCTTTATCTAAGTACATATTCCCCCCATCTTCTCCTTGAAAGTTCACTTTATACGTAGACAATTCTAAATCTTTCTGTGTTATTTCCTCTAATTATTTTCTCTCGCCCTGAACTGTAAACATGTTCCCCAGACTTTTTGGCTTTTTGGTCGAACAAACCTGTTTGAAACTGCTGGCCCTACTACTTACTAAGTGTGTGACCTTGAGTTAAACTTGAAGGTCTCAATTACTTTACTTTTAAAATGTAAGTTTCTTTACCTATGAGATAGGGTTGCTGTGAGTATTAAATGAGGTGATCTATGACTGATAGCCTATGGTGGGCAGTGTGTATCAGAACTTTTTCTCTTCGCCTTTTCTCTGTCACATAGTATAGCCACCCTTTCCCATCATCCCTTCCCTGAGACAAAGGTACTGTAACCTCACCAATCACATAATTAGCCCCTGCCCATCAATTCTTCACACTGCAAGTAGAGGGGTCTTTCTGTGACTTGTGTCACCTGCACAGAGGACGAACTTCAAAGAACATCATGTGATACTGTTCATGATCTAGGCTCTTCTTACTTGTCCAGCCTTATTTTATGCAATTCCTCTTTTGTGCTCTATGCTTTATCTCCCTGTCCAGAGGATATTCTTCATTTGACAGTTCATAGATCTTTTCTTTAGGGTCAATTATTAGAGCTTTCTTCATTTCCTTTGGCGGTATCATATTTACCTGGTTTTTCATGATCTTTGGTTTGTTATGCTGGTCTCTGTACATTTGAGTAATGGGGCTCCTCTTCCAGACTTTGTAGCTTTGCTTTGCAGAGATAGTTCTCCACCAGTTGGCTTAGTTTGGGTTTCTGGGTGTGTCCGCTGGTGATGTCTTTGGGCAGATGATCTATTTTTGAGTGAGGCAACTATTTGAGCTCTCAGGATGGGGATGAGGGGTATGCCACTGGCTGAGAACATCTGGATAAGACTGCTGGCCTGGTTCCCTACCCATGTGAGGTTTTAGGACAATTTCTGTGGTTGCTTGAGTTCTCTAGTCAGGCTTACTACATGGTCAGGACTGGGTACTATAGTCAGTAGCTGATGGGACTATAACTTAATAGCTTCCCTTCACTGGCAACAGGCCAGGGCTCAGGGCCTGTAGAGATGTACAGTTTGTGGGCCTGATTCTAGCCTGGTCAGATGTTGCCACCGATTTTGCTCTGCAGACAGGAGAAGTCACGGGTTGTGCTCTGTGTTCAAGTGCCACGATATGTAGGTCTGTTGAGTGGGCTATTCAACTCTGGGTGTGCTCTGGTTAGATTCTCTGGTCAGACAACTGAAAGCTGTATTCAGTAATGAACAAGGCTACAAATTAAATTCCCTGTCCGAGTTCAGTGAAAGAAGCAGCTCTAAAACTGGTAAAGCTTTTTGTTGTCTTAATCAAGCCATCGCACATCCTGTGTTCCCAGGCTAAGGAGATCCTCTGGCTTTGCTCTACAAACTATTGGTTCTGTCGGCCCTTCTCTCAGCTTAAGCACCGCAGGCACACACAACCTGTAGGACTTGTCACTTGCCCTCCTGGTCAGATGTGGGCCCGCCCTTCTGGACAGAAAACTCTCTCCACAATAAGTGGAGGTATGACTCAGCCCCTTGCCTGAGTTTGGGAAGCTGGGATCTAGGATAGAGAAAATTTCTCCTTAGAGGACTCAAATTAGCAGATCAGCATCCTGTCAAGCTCCCTGGCCAGAGTCCACCCCCAGCTTGTTTCTGCAGGTAAGCAAAGCCACCAGTTGGGATTACTATTAATACTTGGGCACTACACATGTGAACTTGGTCTGACAAGATCCTTGTGCTGGTTGTTGAAAGCCGTTCCCCACTTCTCTGTCACAATCAGATTCACAGTATTTGAGCCCCATAGATTCCTCTATGATTTCTGTGGTAAAATCAGAGTAGAGTTCTACTGTGAGAAATCAGAGTAGAGTTCCCCATAAAGTGATCCACAGTGCTTTGGAAAGCTAGTGTCCCCCCCACCCCCCCGCCACCTCCAACCCCTGGTTCTCTTTTCCCACCGGAGAAAACTGATGGGAGACCTCTCTGTATGGTGCTGCCCTGCCCTGGAGAAGGGCCATTGTGGTCAACATGTAGACACTTCACTTGCCCTTCTAATGCAGTCTGCCTTGATGGCTGAGGTGCAGGGAGTACTTCAGACTCACCATTGTGTTCTGGGATTCTCTTACTGGTGTTTTGATCTTGAATAGATATGAGTGTTCTTGTCAGGGAGAAGAAATGACCTGTATTTTGCCATTTAGTCTGTATATAGTTTTTTTTATTATAAGCTTTTTATCATTACATAAAAAAGAAACTAGTGTGAGATTTAAGTGAATTGACTTTAATGGCAACTCATAATTTTCCTCTATCACTAAGTACACTGTTTAACTTGCTAACTTTTTTCTCCATAATAACTAGACTTTTCCAGTGAAGAAAGTAGTGCAGTAACTTATATTTTGACTCAGATTCTTTGTTGTTGTCCAGTCACTAATCCGTGTCCAACTCTTTGTGACCCTGTGGACTGCAGCACACCAGGATTCCCTGTCCTTCACTATCTCCCAGAGTTTGCTCAGACTCATGTGCATTGAGTTGGTGATGCCATCCAACCATCTCATCCTCTGTCACCCCCTCTCCTTATTTGAGTAACTATTCTAAAAGCATTTCCTGTTATTGGAGCTATTCCATTTGACCACAGTCATATACAAAATTTAAATTCCACATCACATGTGTTGACAGTGTTGAGAATTTAGAAGTTTATATGCTTCAGAACTAGTTGTGTTTATCAGCAGTGTAGCTGGAAAGTAATCATAAATATACTACAAAATATTGCTATGTTAAGAGTAAAAATTACTTTACTAGTTATATTTGTTCTATAAACTGAGCTTCTATATCATTAGCCAGTGCCTGGCTATGCTGGGTTATTGTGTTATTGAAAAGTAGTTTTTGAGCTACTTTCTTTGCCCTAGATTCACCTATATTTCCAATAAAACATTTTTGTGTTTTTTCAGTCTTAGCAATCTGAGTGCTACATAAAAAAAGGCTTAAAAGCACTCATATTTATATGTGAGGTATTGAAAATCTGCTTCTATTAACTTTTTAATTCAGCACTCTTTCTTTCAAAAAATTCTTTGGCTCTGAGCTTATTTCTTTTTGATTTATATATAAGATCTGCTTGAGTTTTGACCAGTCAACTTGTCTTCACAAATAACACATTGTGAATTTAGTACTTTACCCTCAATTATGACTACACAAAGTCATAATATAAATTAGTTAATATACATACATCAAATATAACATAAATTAGTTAATATACATACCTTGTATATTGACTAAAGTTAATATAATAACTTTAATAAATTTAATAACTTTAATAAATTTTAAATAACTTTATTAAAGTTATTAATAACTTTAATTAATAACTTTAATAAAGTTAATAGCTTTAATAAAAGTAATAACTTTAATAAAGTTAATTTATAATATAAATTAGTTAATATACATACCTTGTATATTAACTAAAGTCAATATACAAGGTATCATATTTCTAATAGAGTTGGTACAAATTCATCTGGTCCTCATTTTTGGAATAAACTTCACCATTATCACTTGATTTACTGCTGCTGCTGTATGCAGAAAAATGAATGTGTCTTCTGGAAAAAATATTTCAGTGAGGTTTATCTTGGCATATGTAAATTGGAGTTAAAATAATTTTATGTCTTAATTTAGCTTATTAAAGTATAATTTTAAAATAAGCTTAATCTAAAATTGTAACAATCATAAAAATAGTCTAACAAATTTTAAAAATAAGTACCTGCATTTTATCAAATTTTTATTCCCTTGTGGGTTACAGGTGACAAATTCATTAGAAATATCACATATTTCAAGGTCTTATTGTGTGCTATTAACTAGCATGCAGTTTAGGCCCCATGCTACTCACCACTGAGTATGACAGCATCCAAACTTGTTTATACCTCATTTATCAAAACGAGCCCACTGATCCCATGCTTGGATGTTGTGGCAATGTCAAACTGTTAAGTAAATTTCTGAACTCTTACTGTCATATTCTATAGTTATCTTGTCAAGGACCGATAACAAACTACTGGTTCACGGACCACACTTTGAGTAATGCTGGCCAGGCAGATATTAATGGGCTGCAATAATACCAACTAATGTATATTAAATTTTTATGCCAGGCTGTTTGGCAAGCAGTTTACAGGTTTGTCTCATTTAGTCCTTACCATAATTCATTAAGATATAGATAGTGTTATCATTTCTACTTTACAGATAACAAAAATAAGGCTCAGAGTAGTTTAGTAAATTTCCAAGGTCATAATGTCTTCCCAGTTGGACCTGGGATTTAAGCCCAGGCCTGTGGACTCCAGAACCTGAGCTCTCAATCTCTAATTCAAATGCCATAAAGCAGGGGTCCCCAAGCTCCAAGATCTAATGCCTGATGATCTGAGGTGGAGTTAATGTTATAATAGTAGTAATAAATACGCAATAAATGTGATATGTTTGAGTCATCCCAAAACCATCCCATTCCCAAGCCCACCACTCCCCTGGGCCCCTTGTGCCCTTCCTCCTTCTCCCCTCAATCCCTCCCTGCAGCCATGGAAAAGTTATCTTCCACAAAACCGGTCCCTGGTGCCAGAAAGGTGGGGGACTGCGGCCATAAGCATTGTCTTCGGCCTTACAGGGTGAGTTACAGTGGAAAACATGAGAAACTAGGTTCTGCTCTTAGTTTTGGTGCAACCTAGTAGTTGTATGGCCTTTGTCAAATCATTTTATCTCTGGGCTTTGGTTTTTCTGTCTGAATGTGACATGGGGAGGGTAGAGACATCAATTATATGTTCTGTAAGCGGTGGTGTGCTGGAGGCAGTTATGCCATCTCAGAAGAGCCAATTGTTAAACTTATAGGTATTTTTTTAGCTGGATTGATGTCATCTTGGTAGCTTGAAACTGACCATCATGATAGTACTTAAACCATGGAAATCAGCAAACACTGTAAGTTAGGGCTTTCTCTTGGTTATTAAACATTTACTAGTATAATAGCACTGCTTTTAGGACTCTTTGAGTTAATTCCGTATATTTTCAATCTTCCTATCAATCAGGAAGCAACTCCTTTGTCTCTTTATCTTGAGTGGTTAGCACAGTAGATGGGTATCTAGTACATATTGGATGATGATGATGATGAAATCGCCACATCTATACCTTACAACTTTGGATAGGCCCTGCTGGAAGTTACTTCCCTGGAAATAGTGGCCCCTCAGGGGAAGTTCTTCCTATGGCTCCAGTGACCTGTGTATTGGCCTAATTTTTAGTGGAGATACTTTAACACTGCTTATAGCTTTCTTTTGCAATCCAGTTGGCCTTTATCACATTATTATGCTGAGTGGGAAAGTATAACGCAGAAATGGTACATATGAAGTCATTATCCTTTATGCTAGTTTCATTGAGTTCTGGATTTAAAGCACATTAGTGGTTTTCATTTTTAGCTCATTGCAAGGCCCTCCTGTGTTGGTCTAGTCTCCTTTACTAACATGGATAGAACCCCTGCTGTTCTATCTCTAAATTTTTTTTCCCTCCAGTTTCACCTGTCTTTCTGAGTAGCTCTTGGTCTCTCTATTGCTCTAACTCATACCCTGTAGCTGTTTTCCTATAGCTAATCCACATTTTCATGTTCTCTCTTAAACAGTCTTTCTCCTTAGATCCAAAGAATTACAACTGGTTCTTAATGTAATGTTTGGCATACCACTTTAGTGTATTGGGTTGGCCAAAAAGTTTGTTCTTTTTTAAATCAAGATGGAAAAACCTGAAGGAACTTTTTGGCCAACCAAGTAATGATAATGTAACTGATGAGGTAATGGAAGAATCCCAGGCTTTTGGTAAAGGAGACCTAGATATTTTGCTTTTTTTCTTTAACCATTTGAACTTTTTTCCATTTATCAAATGATGCAGTTAGATTATATTGTGATTACCAAACCTGCCTGTGCCTCAGTGTCACCCAAGGAATTTGATTAAAATATAGATGGCCTGTCTCACTCCAGAACTAATGTGTCTCTTTTGGGGTTGAGGGACAGAGAATGATGTGGAGAGTTTATTTTTTTTCTATATAATGGGTGATAGAAATAGAGTTTCAGACAGTTTCCACAGAGACAGAGTTTCTTCTTTCATTTCCTTCTTGTAATGGAAACAAATAGGACTACAACCAAGTATTGGTGGAATGTTCTACTGATATTATACTCAAAAATTCTCATTTATCATTGTAAAATAAGTAGTTACATTTTTAATGTAATAGCAGTGTTTATGGAAATCAGTTAGACATTTCTTGCTTGGTGAGTCACCTAATGTCTTTTCTGGTTATTGAAGGTGGATTCCTGGTCAGTGAAATCCCCCAGGGGTCTTGAGATCTGAGAGAAATTACTGTCATATGCTTGTACCCATGAACTACTTGGATGTCATGAGAATCAGGGTTCAATTTTTTTTTTTAATTGTGTAAGATAATTAGAGACACGGTGAAATGAAACTGATTTGGGAAATTAGCTTCCTGGGAGTTCTTAAAATATACAGATTCTCTTCAGATACTAGGATATGAACAGAAATAAGCCAATGTGATTTTTTCTGTTCTTGTTCCCAAACTCCAGGTTCTGCTACTTCTGACCTTTGCACCATAGTTGCTGGCAAGCTGACACTTGCTTATTTCAGCAATTAGAGCATTTGTGCAGGGTACAATGTTGATTGTACACCTGACCAACATTTTGCCTTTAGTTGTTCCTGAGAGAATTCTGACTTTGTCTGAATATCCAGACAAAGCTCCCCAGAGCTTTGTGCTTTAGAGGTCGTTAGTCTCAGCAGTAGTTAGAGCAGGCAGATTCTGTTTAGACTGAGCCAGTCATGGTGATTCCAAGTGGACCACATGCTAGTTATTGGTTCAGAGGTGATAAATGATTTGTTTTGGCCAATAAGATGTGAGGGAAGGTCTGCTGGGGTAGAAGTAGGGGATTTGGGGAAAAGTTTTCTTGTTTTTATGAAGGATGCACCAGAAGAGACCATTCATTTTCTGACTCTTGACATTATTTTGTTTGTATATTTTGTCTGGAACTACTTCCTCTTTTACCACCAGTCTAAGGATGAAGTTAACGCACAGGAGAGAGGAAGCAAGATAATCACAGGGAAGTGGAGCTGGAGCCCCAGTCATATAACCTCTGAAATTGCTCTAACTCTGAATTTCCCCACATAAGAAACAATACATATTATCTCAGCAAGTTGAGTCTGTTTGTACTTGCAGACAAAGTCATTCTAACAACTACATCTCTCCTGTCTGTTATTCTACCATGGTTATAGGCTTTTTTTCTAATCACTCATAGCACAAACTGAGGCCAGAATATAATGAAAAGGATGTGCAGTGTAGAGAATAATTTTCAACTATTCATAACGCAGATCAAACCTGGGGTCTCTCCCTAGGTGCAGTGGACACAGAGATGTGACATCCAAGAACTCTGATGGGCAGTGCTTGCTCCAGAGAGCCCCACCAGGTTGGTCAAGGCTTTATCAGGCCTGGATCACAGTGGAACTTCTTGTTTTGTCCTATCTAGCCTCCTAGTGCTTCCTTTCACTGATGTTCTTTCCTAATAAACACCTTGCCCCCTCCCTACAACCATCTCAGTATCTGCTTCTGGAGAATCCAACCTGTGATTCCAGGCCAGCTTGCTGGTCCCTTCTGTCCTATCTCTATGTGGTCAGAAACACCTCATCTCCCACAGTCATTCCCGATTGCTTTGAACCTTGGTGTCCAGGTAAATGGGCCAGGAAATTTTTAAAAGAAATATCCAGCTTCAGGAAAAACTTCTCCCCAGGTTGTTTTATAATGGGGTAGTCAGTTTTTTTCGGGGGAAACTCCATTCCTATACATAGGGGACAGAGTCTTGCTGCATAGCTCCAAAAAGACAATCACAAAGTAGTCTGAAATTCATAAATATATTGTCTGGTTTATACAGTCTTAATCATAGTTGTTTTTTAAACCATACTTGATGACTTTAGGTGAACTGTTTAATCTTCTGAACCTCAGATTTCTCACTCATTGAATAAAAATAACCATCCACCTCACAGAAATTGTAGTTAAATAATAATTATATATGAAGAGTACCTAGGACAGTATTGACTATAGTATGCTCTCAATAGAGGTTAGATATTTTTTTTTTCTGTTTTAACTCCTGCCTTCCCCCCCTATGTATTTTGTATCTTGGTGAAGGTAAGTTGAAATGAACATCTAGGGCAATCTTGAAGGAAAGAAAAATAGATGTGATCTCATTAAATGTGTATATAGTTGCTTGTTGGTATTACATGTAGGAACTCATGTAATGCACAGTCTCTTTTGGCTTCTTTTGTTTAGCATAATATATTATTTACTTAGTTATTTTTGACTCTGCTGGGTTCTTGTTGTTTTGGGTAGGCTTTCCCTAGTTGCAGTGAGTCGGGGGCTACTCTTCGTTGATGTGCATGGGTTTCTGATTGTGGTGGCTTGTTTTCATGCTGAACACAGGTTCTAGGCGTGTGTGCTTCAGTAGTTGCAGTACATGGGTTCATTAGTTGCAGCATCTGGGCCCTAGACTCTTGGACTTTAATAGTTGCAGCTTGTGGGCTCAAGAGCGTGAGATCAGTAGTTGTGGTGCACAGGCTTAGTTGCCCCGAGGCAGTGGGATCTTCCTGGACTAGGGATCAAACCTGTGTCTCCTGCATTGGCAGGCAAATTCTTATCCACCGTGCTGCGAGGGAAGTCCTAGTATAATGTTTCCAAAGTTTATCCTTGTTGTAGTATGTATGTATCAGTACTAAATTCCTTTTTATTGCAGAATATTATTCCAGTCTATGAATATAATGCATTTTGTCATCATATCCATTTACCAGTTGATAGGCATTGAATTGTTTCCATTTTTGAGTCTATTTTGAATAATGCTGTTAAGAACATTCTTTGTGCATAAGTCTTTGTGTAGATGTGTATTTTCATTTGTCTTTCACCCAGGAGTGGAATTACTGGTTCATATGGTAAATTTATATTTACTGTTCATAGAAACTACCAAATTGCTTCTCAAAGTTGTTGCACTATTTCCTATATTTATTACCTTTGATTTTTGGAATTGTTTTAAGATTGTCTGTTGTCTATTAAGAAACAGAAAGGTGTTAACCACAGTATAGAGTAATTATGTAGCAGACACTCTGATATGATACCCAGATTCTCCTTTAGGACTGAAAGGTCTATTCCTCTGCCTTCTAGAAGTGCTGCTAGCTGACAGTCCTCAGGTGTGTCAGCCCTCTCCAGAAACTGCCCTTGGCTAATTGATCACCTTGTCCAGGGTCATGATTGCTTCCTAGAGGCAGAATGTATCCAATGACTAGTTGATATGAGTCATATCACTGTCTTTTTGCCCCAACTGAGGGAGCCATCCAGTTTCAGGTCAGCTGATGGAGGCGCTTGTTGAGACCGCGTTACAGCCCCATCCCCTGTCTTCTTTCTTCCCTTCCTCCAGAAGGAGGATTGCTACTCAGACCACTCTCTAGTAAACATTGTGTACATTATTCTGTATCTGTCCATCTGAATTGGTTCTTGCAGGAAACCAGTCTTGAAAACAATGGATTTCTACCTTTTAAATAATATAGATTACATTTATACTTGTCTTATTAGGTAGATCCCTCTGTTGACAAGAATCAGACTATCTTGTGGAAGCCTAAGAGAGAGGAGAGAGAGAAGTCGCTCAGTCGTGTCCTACTCTTTGTGACCCCATGGACTGTAGCCCACCAGGCTCCTCTGCCCATGGGATTCTCCAGGCAAGAATACTGGAGTGGGTTGCCATTTCCTTCTCCAGGGGATCCTAAAGCCACGTTCTAATCCCTGCATAGAAATCAGCTTCTGTTATCTCAGTATCTACCAAGAGAGGGCAGTGAGATGCTAGTTAAACTAGCAGAACTGTGCTGAGAATAAAGCAGAGTTTGATTATCATAGAAATTCCCAGTACTTTGTTCTCCAAAATAAAAAAAAATATATATTTTTGCTGAATCTTCCTATATATTGAGAGATCTGTAGGATATGTTAGGAATAACTTCATTTAAAATGCTCTAAATAAAGCAGAATTCCATTGAGTTCCCTTTTTTAAAGGACACTTCTAAGCACAGACTGCGGTTTTAATTTTTAATTAATTAATGCTTCATTTGAAGCATTTGAACAAAGTGGATTCTTCTTAAAATATAGTTATGGATGACTTATAAAATCATATAATGTTAGACTCCAGGATTTCTTTAGTTCAGTCTCCTTATTTGGTAAGTAGAAATACATGGTGTCAAAGACTTGGTGTGGTTAGTTCAAGAGTACCAAGGAGAACCATGACTAAAATTTGGTCAGCGTTTTTTCTCCATACCTTACGCCTCTTCCTCTCTTGTAGGACTTCAGTTATTTATAGTTTTTCAGGGAGTTAAAAACATTCATAAAGAAAAACACTACAGAAATCCCCCTGAATGGAATTAGTGATAGGTATTAATGTCAGAGAATTAGGCTGACTATGATATTTTCAGTGACTGAGTTTGGCATGTCCCAGGATTTGTTTTCTCTCTTTGCATTTCCAGTCATTTACAATATTACTCTTACCAATAGCTGATAATTAGCATAATTAGTCAGATCTAATTGGCCAGTTACTATTTTGCATGATTTGGTTTTACTTTGTAGTACCCAAAACTCTTCTCTTGGTGAAATTATATTGTTTAAGAATGTAGAACTCTCTAGGAAAGTTCCTAACAAAGTAAAAATCAAATAACCATCTTTGTTAATATCAATATTAAGTTTTCTAACCTCTTTGCTTGGCAAAACCAGGAAATATCCTGCACCAGACGTGACTAAGTTTTTAACACTAGTTACATTTATGGAGTTTCCCACATACTGGTGTCCTTTGTTAAAATCAGAGGCAAAGTTCAGTGCCATTTATTTTTTGATGATCTTCTTGTCATGAATTAAAATTCTCCTAACACTCAATTCTCTTTGTCTCTGTAAACATGTACCCTTGTTGTGACAGAATCCTAAAGAATTACAATGTGTAATTATAAATGTATTGCTTATTCAATGGTTTAAGTTTTTCATCTCTTTATCAGTGTGCTTTGAATTTTAGTGGTGTGTGTGTTTGATAACAGAGAAAGATGAGAGAGAGAGACAGACAGATGGACAGACAAGAAAGGAAGGGACCACTTCTTTGCTGGTCTCTTTGCTTGTTTTGTTTTCTTCTGTATTGAGACCTGTGGTCCCTTTATCACCTGCAGAGTTGGTTATGCTTCAGTTATTGTTTCAATACTGAGGTTTCTTTTTAAGAGCCCAAAACCATCTTCACATCTTCAGTTTAGCACCAATTTAGCTTTTCCAGTGGTCCAACTCTGACCTCTAATTTGTCATTTGTTTTCCCTGAACTTTGAGTAAATGATCTAACTATTCTGAGCCTCGGTCTCTTATAAATGACATGTGTTAAGAATACCCAACTCACAGTTTCAGTGTGCAATGGTAGCTATGAAATATTTAACACACAACAGTCACTATGTGGTATCATTGCTTCATTGTAAGAGCTTCACCTTCAGAAATTTCCTTCTTTTTAACTATTAGTTGCATGAAGTGTAGAGAAACTAGAACAGCTTATGTTATTATATGAGCTCTTTGTCTCCCACTCCATCCCCAAATGGGTGGAACTCTAATAGGGTCAAATCGTCAAACAGCAGGGATGCATGTCTGGTAGAGTTTCAGGCATCAAATGAAAGAGTCTGATGGAGTGTCTTTGTTAGGTTTCTCATGGCTTCCAAGATTATTCCACATGAGGAGTTTTCTTCTTTTGCCTTTGGGCATGACTGTTGAATTTTGAGAAACTTGAATTTTTGATTATCAGGATGACTACTTCATTCATTCTTTCTTTCTAATGCTTCAGGCCTTTACTCTCTTCTCCCCTATTAATCATGGTGCCCTATCTTTTGCATATATCAACTAATTTGAAACATGGTACTTTTTAAAGATTGCTTTGTATTTGTATGTATCTACTAGATATCCTTTAATTATGATGCATGACTAAAATTTTATTTCTTATTTAAAGCTTGAAAATTTCAATGCTGTAGTTCCAATACTTTGATAAGTGTGTGTTGCTAAAAAATAGACTAGTTAAGCCCCAGATTTCTAAAATACTATCTTGTAATTCTTTCATTTTTTAAAAATAAAAATTTTCTTATTGCTTAAAAATAAATTGGGAAGATTTAAAATATTTTTGTCTTTTTATGAAATGCTATAATCTGAGGGTAGTTAGGTAAGCTTGGAGCTATTAACAGAGATACTACTGTGAGAATTTAGATAACATTTGTGAAAAAGTGTCTTGTAAGCTATAAAGTGTTATTTATATGAGGAATCCTTATTGCCAAAGAAATTGACAACCAGACTTGAAGTCACTGTTATAAATAACAATAGGAATTTTAGAGAAATAAAAATATGGCTCACAAGTTTAATCTCTTGGTTCAAGGTTTGGCTGTGTGCATGCTAAGTTGTTTCAGTTGTGTCTGACTCTTTGCAACCCTATGGACCGTAGCCCGCCAGGCTCCTCTGTCCATGGGATTTCCCAGGCAAGAATACCAGAATGGGTAGCCATTTCCTCCTCCAGGGGATCTTTCTGAACCAAGGATTGAACTCATGTCTCCTGTGTCTCCTGCATTGTTGGTGGATTCTTTACCACTAGTGCCACCTGGGAAGTCCCCAGTGTTTGGCTACATTGTCTTTAAGATCATCAGTCTTGGAGTCTCTGAAAACACAAGCAGAAATTCAAAAGTAAAACAAAAAAAATTAACACAGAGCTTTCCATGTTCCCACCAGATGTAGAGGACACTTTTTTGTCCTATTAAGTGATGAGAGTTGGGGTCAGATGTGTTACAAATTAGTGCTGTAATGATGTCTGATATTGGTTAAGTATCTCTTTTATAGTTTGGGAGTCAAGGTGCTCCTTCTCTAACATACCCCTTTCATTTACAATGAGCCTATTTTCTGATGATATCCTTTTAAACAGTATTCATTTTATCACGCAATTAATCAAGCTTGATGGAAAACCTAAATGGAATGTTATTTTTCTCAAAAGAAAAGCACTTTAAAGGTAGTGAAAGGGCAGCTGATTTAGATGTTTACAAGTCATATCTATGGAAAAATAAAATATGTGCCTTTCCATGCTGCCTTCCCTTTATTAAAGTGTTCTGATGCTGCAAATTACAAAAACACTTATGGCTTACAAAATTCTCATTATCCCAAACCCCTTTGCCCTTAATTGTTAGTGTGGTAATGTGTGATGGCAAGAAACAGACTCTGACGTTTTGAAGAGGCATAGTACTAATGCTATGGCTTGTGGCAGCTCTTTTATTAAAAGTCTCACTGTTCCTTTCCAGTGACTCCCTAATTAGCTCAGGCTCTGGCCCAGAGGACTGTACGTGGCTGTATTTAACTGCCTGGAAAGTGGCTCTGAAAAGATGCTGGCTCAGCGTAAGTAACTGGGTTGTATCCTGGCTGCCTTTTGGGTGAGAGCTTTATTTTTAACTCTACTCCCTGTTTCAGATGATTACTAAAGTTAGACAATAGTGAGGAGAACTTGGTTTCATTTCTAGACCTTTGCTTCCTACTTAGTAGTGTTCATAGCCATTTTCTTCTTCTCTTTGCCACAAAGAGGTGGAAGTAAAATGATAGGCTTCTCTGGAAAATGTTATGTGCACAGTACTTAAGATTTGCTATGTGTTTCTCTGTCTATAGCTCTTGCAGGAACAACTCTGTCTTCTTTTATTCAGGTCTTCTATCACTGAATGATATAATAAATAAATAAAGCAATACAAAACAAAATAAGCAATTCAGTTGCAATTTCAGGGTGGGAAAGAGGCTATAAATATATGGAAAATAGCACATCCTTGCCCACTAAGAGTGTGTATCTAAGTATAATATAAGATAGACTGAAATAAGGGTCAGAGAAGAGAATTAATGTTAATAATATACTTTAACTGAGAGAGCTTAATAAGGGGATCAAGGAATGTTTCCTGGAAAATGTGTTGTGTATGTGAGGTTTTTAAAGATGAAAAGGGTTTTCTAGGCAAAGAATAGATTGGGGGTTTCTCCTAGTCATGAACTGAGAAGAACCATGGTAAGGCTTGGTGAGCAGCATTGATGAATGTGGCCTACATGATTGGATATACTAGCAGACAAAGCTAGAGAGTCAAGGAGGGTCTTGAATCTGCTAGGCTAAGGAATTTTAATATTTTATAGTACTGGATTTTTATAGTACTGGATCTCTCCCAAGCATGTTTGAAATCTGTTGAGATATTTCTGTCTTTCTTTTTTGAAAAACATTATATACCTATTACTTGAATTACTTTGGAGTCATGCTCTTGGTTTCAGAGCAATACATTTTAGTGAAGCAGAAATCATTTGGAAGACATATCCATGATGTCATTTGTCTTATTTAGTCATCTCCAGAAGGAGTGACTTAAACTGATCAAATGAGGTAATATACACGGACACTTTAAAAAGAATAATGTCAAATGATAGATTCTGTTATTCTGAAGAAAACCCTTGACATTTATATTATCATATCAAAATTTATTTAAAACTTAGCATTGTTATTCTTTTCCTTTATTCCACACCTTACACCTTCATTAAGAAATAAAGACAATATAATAACATTAAAGAAAATTTGGAAACAGAAAGGAAAATATACGCACAAGTCCCCTCCTCTCATTGAGCTACTTCTATCACTATAGTCCTGGGTTAGAGCAAAGTTGGATTTTGGCTGTTTTTGCCAGGCTGGCTGGCATTTGTTCTCTTTTTATCTTGAGTATCATTCTGACTTTCCCTGAAGAAACAAGCTACTCTTGGACCACATGGTTGGTGTGAGACTGACCTTTTGCTTTGTCTGAAAGGATCATGGCATGACCACATGGCAGCTGCATCATTCTAGTTATGACGATTGGTTTAGGGATGGACATGTAGTCAAGCTAGGGCTTTCCTGATAGCTCAGTTGGTAAAGAATCCGCCTGCAATGCAGGAGACCCTGATTTGATTCCTGGGTTGGGAAGATCTGCTGGAAAAGGGATAGGCTACCCACTCCAGTATTCTTGGGCTTCCCTTGTGGCTCAGCTGGTAAAGAATCCACCTGCAATGCAGGAGACCTGGGTTTGATCCCTGGGTTGGGAAGATCCCCTGGAGGAGGGAAAGGCTATCCACTTCAGTATTCTGGCCTGGAGAATTCCATGGACTGTATAGCCCATGGGGTTGCAAAGAGTCAGACTCGACTGAATGACTTTCACTTACATGTGGTCAAGCTACGCTATTCAGAATCACAGACTCAAATCTGTGACTTTTGTTAGAACTTTTGGAAAAGAAGCATGCTTTTTCCCTGGAGTTGCTGAGATAATAGAACATAAGCTTAAAGCTACCTGAAGTCATCTTTCTACCACTTGAGTAAGAATGGGGCCAACTTGGGGAAAAACAGAACCAAGAGCCAGAGAGAAAGAGAAAGTGTTTTCTGATGGCACTGCTTGAGAAGCAGCCATGCCAGGAATTGCATTACAGTCATGGGTATTTTTTAGTTATGTCTGCCAATAATTTTCTTTTTTGCTTTGGCCACTTTGAACTGTATTTCTGTCATTGACGAACACACAGAGAAGTACCGGAGGTGTTAGAGTTTGAACTCAGAGGAAGAAGATTATCAGTGGGAGCTGTAGTGGTCTGGGAAATCAAAATGTTGGCAATGGCATTTATAAAGCTTTGAAGGATGGCTCAGATTACATTGTTTTATTAGACAAGGCCTCTCCATCATGCTTGGGATTTGTGCTGAGTAGTATGCATCCTCCTACCTGGCCCAGGGATGACACACTTCCATGTACCCTCAAGGTCAGTTTTTAGGAAAGAAGGGACAGCCACCCAACCTTTATGCTGTCTGCTTGGCATGAGACATGGCTTAGACCTACTTCAGCTTACAGTAGCTCTCTGTGCACAGAGAAGATTGGAGACGCCATCAGTTTTGGCCATTTTAATAAGAAGAGAGACAGACCATGTTATATACTTGGTTTCCCCCTTTGTTCTCATCCCAGAATATTTTTCCTGGTGAATCTAGCTGATATGAACATCAAGGACAGCCGGAAAGAACAACCTGTAGGCTATATATAGAGATGGAGTGGGATAGTTGCTCTGAACCTTTAGAACCAAACAGTAGAAACGACTCCTGTCATCCCCCGTCTTTGTGCATCAGTGCTCAAGTGCCAGCAGCACAGGCACTAACTGTGGCGCCTTTGGAAGAAGTCTTTGTGTGTCACCGAGGCTGTTCTTCTACTGCACCCTGTAAGGGGAAGCAAGAGTGAAAGTGGACAGATTTTTCCGAGCAGGCTTAAGCTCTGATGTCCTTCACGCTGCTGACTTTGGCATCTCTCTTGCCGTCGAGCTGTGATTGCAATCATCATCTCGGCAGGCATATCACAGCTCCAGTTAGACTGCAGATGGTTTACACCCAAGCCAACAGAAAATGTACATAATCCATGGGCTAACAGATCCTCACAAATCCTCCAGAGACAGCAGGACATGCAACCCATGCCCAAGCTGCCTTCATTTCTGCAGATTCCAAACTGGTTAGACAGTGAAGGATCAAAAGCAGGCATTTAGGTAACAGTAAAGAGGTAGGCTGGTTATGTAGTGGAGTGGCTTTGCATTTTAAATTGAATTTATCTCTTTCTCTCTTTCACTTACTGTCCTTTTATCTAGTTCTGAATCCCAAACCAAATGTTACTACTCCAGTAAGTTCTAGTTAAACAGAATGTTTCTCTTTTTTCCTTTTTCCTTTTCTTTCCTGTCCTCACCTCTCCTCTTTCCCTACCCTCTCTTTCTTTTCTGTGCATGTTATTGATTCCACTCTTATGAGAAAATTACATTAAAAAAAAAACAAACAAACACTAAAGCAGTCAAGGCAGGCTGGTACAAAGGGAAGATCACCAAATGTCTTTTTCTCCTAGCTTCATCTTTATGCTCTGTGGACCTTAGTTTCCAAATCTATAAAATGTAAAGCTAGGAACACTATATTATTTTGTTACCATTGTTCTAACAAATGATCATAAACTTAGTAACTTAATACAAATTTATTATCTTACAGTTCTATAGGTAAGAAGTCTAATACAAGGCTCTTGAGCTAAAGTCAAAGTGATAGCAAGGTTTCATTCTTTTATGGAAGTTCTAGGGGAGAATCTGTTATCTTACCTTTTCCACCTTCTAGAAGCCACTACCTTCTTCAGTTTGTTGCCCTTTTCTTTCATCCTTAAAGCCAGAAACAGCAGGTCAGATCCTCATGTCCTATCTCTCTGACCTACCCTTTGGCCTTCCTCTTCTATTTTTAAGGACTCATGTGATTAGGTTGAGTCCACCAGGATGATCCTAGATAATCCGCCTGTTTCAAGCTTCTTAATGTTACTCACATCTGCAGAGTTCCTTCTGTCCTGTAAGGTAACATAGTCACAGATTTTAAAGAATCTATCTGCAATGCAGGAGACCTGGGTTAGAATTCTCAGTTGGGAAGATCCTCGGAAGAAGGGAACAGCTACCTACTCCAATATTCTTGCCTGAAGAATTCCATGGACAGAGGAGCCTGGCAGGCTACAGTCCCTGGGGGAGACAAAGAGTTGGACATGACTGAGTGACTTTCACTTTCGTGTCTTTGCAGAGGGTTCAATATTATTCTGCTTACATGTTAGTGAATCCCTAAGTCTCTGTACGTATTGAATTCTCTTTGTGGAAGCTTCCTGTCTTCCCATCTTGTCCTGTAGATCAAGACTATGATCTAAATCTAACTCAAGTTCAACTCAATCTCTGATAACCAAACTGTTAATTGATAGGGCAATTTAGGTTCATCGTCATGCAAGTTAGCTTATGTGTTTTAAAAATGTCTGTTTAATTGAAAATTTTTAAATTGGAAATTTCACATAAAAACACAAATTTCCAGCTTCTCTCAAAGGAGCAACAACACCACCACCAGCAACAAAATAGGAGGATTAGATAACACTAGGTTTTTTTTTTACCCTTCGCATGACAACCCTTAACCAGAATTAAGTAGTGCCTATTGGTTATCTTCTTCAGACAGGCATTTTGTACTTGTTTGGTCTCTGTGTGAGCATTTGAATTTTCTAGCTCTTTTCTAGCCCTTCTATTTCTTTAGCGCTACTATACAACCGCTCTTCACCCTGATGATTGAAAAGTACAGCACATTTACGACTGGAGTTGTAAATTATACTTTATCCACTAATTATTGAACTAGGCAAACAGATTACTGTATTTTATCTCTTTCTTTTTTTTTCTGGTTCAAAAACAATACGTCTATTATGGCATTTGAGAAAACTTTCTAAATCACCACAACTATACCTCCTCCCTTGAGGGTTTCAGTTAATTGAGGTTTTCAATATTATTGGCTTCCTTCTGTTTATAAAAGAAAAATGAAAAATGGTAACTGTCTTTTGTAGGTAGTAATTTATGGGTTGTTTTAATAGCCTCCATTTTGAAAATGTATTTTCCAGCTTTCCAAAGTGGAGGTGATACTTTTATAATATAAAAATATTTAGTGGAAGTTATTCATTTCATAAACATCCTTTTGCCACTATGTTTTGTGCGGCTACTACTGAGCTCTAGGCAAAGAGAATTGAATGGAAAATTATTCATTGCTTGGTATTTTGAGACTTGCAATTCCCTTCCTAGATTATTCAAGGCCAGTTATAACCCAAAAGGCAAGGTGCTGAGATTTATTGATAGAAAAAAAATTAAACAAACCACAGTCCCAAAAGTCACATATCCCACATCTTTTTTTGTTTTGTTTTTTGTTTTTTATTTATTATTATTATTATTTTTTACTTTACAATATTGTATTGGTTTTGCCACACATCAACATGAATCTGCTATGGGTGTATACGTGTTCCCAATCCCGAACCCCCCTCCCACCTCCTCCCCCCCACACCATCCCTCTGGGTCATCCCAGTGCACCAGCCCCAAGCATCCTGCACCCTGCATCGAACCTAGACTGGCGATTTGTTTCTTATATGCATATCTCACATCTAATCCAAATATTACTTTGATGAAAAAGCAGAAACATGTAAATAATTCTCATCTGAGATTTTAATTCTGTATTGAACGATCATATCATCTTAAACAATTATATACTCAACAAAAGCTATCTTTTTGCCTTCTGAAATATGTAGATCAAATGGGGTGCTCTTCATTTAAATTCAAATTGTGATAGTTGTGAAAGTTCAGGAGCAATGGAAAGAAACTTTGCTAGAGATAAGCAATGTTCATTCTCAGTTTTTTGAAGGAAACAATAATAGTTGGAAAGTAAACCAAGAATTAGTTACATAAATTGAGCTTATGTCTTAAAAAGCTTTCTAACAGTGCCTTTTTTTCTTACACTACAACTTACTGAACATGTAAAATTTAGCTGGATCTTAAAAAATTTGAACCTTTATGGAAAAGCACATAATTAAGTCAAATTGGTGATGAATTAGGTTGAAAGTTAGGTGATAGAAATCAAATGTTCCCTAATTCTGGTTTCAGAAGAGCAAGCAGCCAGTGGAGATGTTGGCATTTTACAAAAGAATATACCATGAACACTTTTGTAGAGGGTATCTTTTTGTGTTTAAATATCAAGAAACAGAGGTGCAATTTCAAATTATTTGTTCACCGCCTGAATATTCACCAAGTCAGACAATTTGCAGGTTTTTTCATCTTACAAGTAGAGTTCCTTCCTGTGCCATGATTTTCCACTGTACCTGGTGAAAGAACAGATTTTCCCTTTTATTGAAGAGGTTGGCTGGGTGCTTATAGTAAATTGGGAAGAAAGTGGTTTGATAGAAACTGCTTGAGGTTGTAACTTTCAATTTTCCTAGTTTTCGTTCTCTCCGTTAGACCTTTGAGTTGATTGTACCTGTGAAAAAGGAGAAAAGGCAGGCTGATAATGAGCTTGGCTGCCTTCATTCTCCATTCCTGCCACTCAGGGTTTTATTTTTCAATATTTGAAAGTTCAGCAGTTTCAGAAGGGTAAATCTATTTAGGGATTACTTTGTTTTTGTATTTGGGGAGAATAAATAATGTGGGAGGTTGTACAAATGTTTTTTAAACAGCTCAGTGAGTGTGTGTGTGTGTGTGTGTGTGTGTGTGCGCGCGCGCATGTGTGCATGTTTGAAGGGGAATCCAAAATCTCCTGCAGAACTAATATTTGCTACTTTGTTGTTACTTTTCAGGGGATTTGGTTGTCCCAGAAATGACACTTATGTAGCCCAAAGAAAATAAAAGGACATACTTGAAACATTTAATTATATTTCTGTTTTGCGGATATTGTGTATTTTGTAGGAGATTAGGATCTTTTTCAGAAATATAAATTTTTTTCACATAAAACATCCCAAATTACACATTTATCCATTTATTTATGTCAGTGGTATAAGGACAATGAGGAAATTAGGATGAAAACTACCACTCTTTATATTTGGAGGCTCAGTAGATTGCATAGTTTATAGTTAACTAAAATTACCCGATATTTGGTTTGCTACTTGTCAAAGACAAATGACATCCAACTCTGTGAGAGAACATAGAGCTTATTTATCTCCCTCAGCCTTTGTATTTTGGGGCTCCAAAATCACTGCAGATGGTGATTGCAGCCATGAAATTAAAAGATGCTTACTCCTTGGAAGGAAAGTTATGACCAACCTAGATAGTATATTCAAAAGCAGAGACATACCTTTGCCAACAAAGGTCCATCTAGTCAAGGCTATGGTTTTTCCAGTAGTCATGTATGGATGTGAGAGCTGGACTGTGAAGAAAGCTGAGCGCCGAAGAATTGTTGCTTTTGAACTGTGGTATTGGAGAAGACTCGTGAGAGTCCCTTGGACTGCAAGGAGATCCAACTAGTCCATTCTAAAGGAGATCAGTCCTGGGTGTTCATTGAAAGGAATGACACTAAAGCTGAAACTGCAGTACTTTAGCCACCTCATGTGAAGAGCGGACTCATTGGAAAAGACCCTGGTGCTGGGAGGGATTGGGGGCAGGAGAAGAAGGGGACGACAGAGGATGAGATGGCTGGATGGCATCACTGACTCAATGGACGTGAGTCTGAGTGAACTCTGGGAGTTGGTGATGGACAGGGAGGGCTGGTGTGCCGCGATTCATGGGGTTGCAGAGAGTCGGACACGACTGAGCGACTGAAATGAACTGAACTGGACTGAACTAAACTAATTTTCCAAACCAATTCTTTAGAAAGACATCTGAATTGGGAACAGGAATCCCTGTCTGCCATGTGGCTCAAGGCACGTGAACAGATGTCAGTCAGTGAAAAAGGAATAATGGAATGAAAGCTCTTACACATGAGCCACCATGGCCTCTGTGTCTCCCTCTTTGTATGTATATCATGCTTTAAATCTGCTGATCCTCTCAAGCAAGTCTGTAGGCCGCAGTGGGGGCAGTTTGGGCATGTCTGATTTTTTCTGTACCATGTATAGTTTCTAGAAATATGTTATTTTCATAGACCTTTTCTCTGCCTGGATCTTATCTTCCTCTGTCTATAACCCCCACTTTCTCTACTACAGCTTCCCCATGTTGGTTGAGTATATGCTGAAAATTTGCATCCTCCTCAGATTCCAGGTGGAAGCAGGAAAAAAGCCCCTTCTACTCTTGAATCTTCGAAGTATAGCTGAGGGAATCTAGGAATGAAACCTGGGTCTATGGGGATGGTGGGAGGTGGTGAAAGGAGCCCTCGCTTACATCTAACTCTTCCCTTTTTCCCTCCACCTGCTTAATCCAGCTCCGGAATGGTTTTGAGGGGTTTCCTTTGTAGTGGAAAATTGCACTTGCATCATATCCTCTTTTTTTTTTTTAATTCTACTGCTCACAGGAAAAAAAAAATAGATACCTTAAAGTAGCCCCTGGTTTTTAATATAAAGAGGCTTTTGGAATTTAGGCAAGCTTTTTTCCTCCTAAGTGTGTGGTTCTTTATGTGGAGGCCTATTACTTTCATGAGTGCTACCCTTTTTATGACTTAAGTTGAGGTTGAGCAATGACTCCTGTTTCCTGCCCTCTAGTAGTGGCTGCTTCAGCCTCACAATGGCTAGAGGATCACAGGGGCTATAAGACTTAGGCAGGATGAAAATATATCAGACAATATGTAAAATGTTATTCCATGAAATAGCAAAATCTAATAGCAAAAGCCGTACAAATACCACCACTACCACTTTTACATTTGTTTGCCATTTTGTGTCTTACAAACCATTTTCTAATGAAATGCTTAATTCCTTCCACAACTTTGCAAAGTAGCTTTCTAAAGTTCCTTTTCTGTATGAGGAGATTAAGACAGAGAGATCAAGGGACAAGCCCGAGATGATCTATGTCAAGAGTTTTCAAATCTAGACTGGAACTGAGGCATTCTGATTCCAGATACTCTTTGTATTTTATTAGACTTGATTTCTGCAATAATAGGTCTTGTGGCAACTTGGCTGGGTCATTACATTCTTCTGCTTCATGCTTTTCTAGGCCTTCAGTTCTTGACTGACTCCTTGTGTCTGTTTTGAAACTTGCTTCTCTTATGTTAGTCTGGATGTCAGCTGCTTGCTCCAGCTTCTGTCTTGCTTAGAGTAACTGGCATTCCAGATCTCCAGCTGGGCTTCTCACCCCATCTAATCCTCCTCTGCTTGTTTACTACAGTAGATTATAATCAGATTTTCTGAAAGATTAATGTAGTGAATAGTGAACAGTGCCAGTTTCTAAAATCCTGAATTCTAATTTTAGAACCTAGTATTAATAGCTTTACATAGAAATCTCTATTGATATTTTGTATCCTGTTGATTTCATTCTAGGATAAATTTAAGAGTTGAATTGATTTTTGCTGTTCATGGGAGGACATACTAACTCCGAGTGTGTGTGTGTGGGTTAAGTCGCTTCAGTCGTGTCCGACTCTGTGTGATCCCTGCAGACTGCAGTCCGCCAGGCTCCTCTGTCCATGGAATTCTTCAGGCAAGAATACTGGAGTGGGCTGACATGCTCTCCTCCAGGGGATCTTCCTGACCCAGGGATTGAACCTGTGTCTCTCACTTCTACCTGCATTGGCAGGCAAGTTCTTTAGAGTGGGCCACATGTGGAAATTGTAGAACATATTCCTCAGAACTGAACCTTTTGTGCAATGAAGTTTGCATAGTAAATTAAATAGTTGACCTTGACTCTGGTCCCACTGCTGCTGCTGACTCAGTGTTTCACCATGTAATCAGTGGGGCAGTGCAGACCATATGTCTCCTGTGCCATGTGTGTCATATGATTTTACTATTTGCATGGACTCCATTTAAGTAGCAAGATAGAAGATAATACTTAAAATACAAAGTCAACTCATAGATATGCCTTGAAATCAATTGCCCATGCTTAAAGCTCCATAGATAATAGGGACTCATTAACCCTGAAACAAATGGGTTGAACTTAACTAAAAATGAATTGTGTGTTAAGAAAATATGTAATACAAAAACTGTAGATCCGTGACCTACAGAATTAGTGCTGTGCTTCTTCAGGTTACCGTTATATTTGCCTTTATTCTTCTGTCATAGGAAAATATGAAAATGTCAGAAGTTGGGGGCATTTGTCTAAAGCTGGCAGCTTAACCACTTCTCTTGATGGCTTGTACAATAGCTTCAGTTAAAAGATATCAGGAAAGAGAAAAGCAAAAGTCTCAGATGACAATGACAGCTATAAAGGCGTGGGAGTTTCTAATGAATCTCTGTATCATAAAGTCATATACCAAGGCCAGCTTTTATACAAATTGTGGCAAAAATGTGAGAATGTAATTACATCAGTGGACAGAGTAGCCAAAGGTTGTGGAGTCAGGGGGAAGCATGTTAATAGGGTTCTCTATCACAAAACAAAGGCAGATGTATTTAGCGGAAGTAATACGAGTCAGCAACTGGTTCTTATTCTGTGCCAGAAGAGAAGAGGTCCTGATAATTACTGAAAATTTGAAAAGACTCCTGAAAGATAAACTCAACTCTGCTAAGGGAACAGCATCATAATCTAAGTGAACTAGTTATTAGAATTATTTAATTCCTGTAGGGACTAGGGACTTGAAGTAGATGGTAAATGAAAGAAACACACTGTCACTTGGGGTAATTAAAATATTTTAAAGTATTTTGATTCTTTGGAGTGCTGTGTTTTTCATTTTTTCTCTGTAGACTCTCAATATGTTTTGCTGTTATGTTTCATCTTGTAATTTGAGGGACAAAATTATAATTTGTTAATGCCACAATGCTACATGTATAGTAAGCACTTATTGTTGAATTGAATGAGTGATTGACTCAATAATTATGAAAATATAGCAATTACATTATTTTAATGGCTCACCATTTTATATTTGCTGTGATTGCTTATTGATGGCCAGGCTTAAGGCAAAAATCAGATCTTTCAGAACTGATTTTAGAGTTTGATGTTTCAGAAAGATTTTGGAGAAAAGGATATATTTACTATTAAAAAGTATAGATGGGTAGCCCCCTCCCCCCCAAAACACATTTACAATTAACCTTTTTAAAAAATCCTATATCTCTTACATGTCTTTCTGAAATGTTTTGCCCCCAACAGGGCTAGTTTAGACAGTGCTATCATTTACTTAACATTTTCAGTGAATTGGACTTCCTTTGTGGCTCAGCTGGTAAAGAATCAGCCTGCAATGCGGGAGACCTGGGTTCGATCCCTGGATTGGGAAGATCCCCTGGAGAAGGGAAAGGCTACCCACTCTAGTATTCTGGCCGGGAGGTTTCCATAGACAGTATAATCCCTGGGGTTGCAAAGAGTTGGACGAAACTGAGTGACTCACTCGCTCACTTCAGTGAGTTACATATCTGTGTTTAAAGCCATTTCCCTGGTGGCTCAGATGGTAAAGCGTCTGCCTACCATGCGGGAGACCCGGGTTCGATCCCTGGGTTGGAAAGATCCCCTGGAGAAGGAAACCCACTCCAGCACTCTTGCCTGAAGAATCCCATGGATGGAGGAGCCTGCAGTCCATGGGGTTGCAAAGAGTCAGACATGACTGAGTGACTTCACATATAAAAATGGGAGCAGTTTAATTAAGTTATTTTAGAAGCAGTAGATTTGGAGTTGGAATAATCCGGCTGTTTCTCTTGCCTGTCCTTTGAATAAGAGATGTGGTTCTGGTAGACTGGCCTCCTAGAGCCACTTTGAGCATTGGCGCCACCGTGACACAAAGGAGAACCTGCAGACCAATGAATCTTTTCAGTTACTCTGCAGATAACACATTGTTCAGTGAGTGACCAGATTATTTCAAGCACTCTTTCTAAGATTAAGATAATTATTAAATCATGATAACAAGTGTTTAAAGGAAAGAAGTATCTCATAAAATCAAGGGAAGAAATAACAAATTTAGAAAAGGCTCTTTTGGTTTTTTAATATGTACATGGAACACAAATAAGCGGGACTTTAGCCGGAGCTGGATGGGACAGGCAGAGACTGAATAACTTGGCAGGAGGAACCGCTAATAGGTGTTGGTAGACATAAGGCAGAAGGTGCAGTAATGGGTATTTGTTTTGCCAGTTCTGTGTTCTTTCACATGTATTCCCTAGTTTAATCTACTTAGCTGCTTTGATAAGTGGGTCTTATTTATCTTATTAGAGAAGGAAACTGAAGCACCTAGAGATTGAATAACTGACCTAAATTTGAGCTGTTGGCAAATGAGCTAGGATTTGAATTCAGAGATGATTCCTTATCCCCATATTTGAAGCATCTCACACAATGAATGTTTCCCAGTTGATGCTCTGGTATTTGTAGTTTTCCCTGACTTTTCTTGAGTCTCTAGGTCAGACTTCCTTAGAAGGTTGAACTTTCTTGTCACAGGAAGTGTATACACCTTGTCCTCCTGCTCTGAGCCAGGGTGCATGACTAAGACTAAGGTCAGGTTCATCACCGTGCTGTTCCTCCTGTCAGTCTGTTTAACCTTCCTGCTCCCCCTGAGTCCTATCTCTTTTTTTGTTTTATTGCTTTATTTTATTGTGATGATTATAAGGCTTGTAATTTTAAGATTTTAAATAAATTATCTGTATGAATAGCATTACAATAAAGTTCACTTCTACTGTCAGGTAGTTTTGACCTAAGTAAGTAAGTAAGTGTTTGCTGCTCAGTTGTGCCCAACTCTTTGCAACTACAGCCCACTAGGCTCCTCTGTCCATGAGATTTTCCAGGAAAGGATACTAGAAAATATTCAGACTTGCCATTTCCTTCTCCAGGGGATGTTTCCAACCCAGGGATCAAACCCGGGTCTCCTGTACTGCAGGCAGATTCTTTACCAGCTGAGCTACAAGGGAAGCCCTAGTTTTGACATAGATCATGTCATTTTAATGCTAATAATAATCAGGTCCATGAATCAAGGCAAATTGGAAGTGGTCAAACAAGAGATGGCAAGGGTGAACGTCGACATTCTAGGAATCAGCGAACAAAAATGGACTGGAATGGGTGAATTTAACTCAGATAACCATTACATCTACTACTGCATGGCTAGTGGAGGGGGAAAGGGTGGGGAGAGTGGCAGATTTTGTTTTCTTGGGCTCCAGAGTAACTCACTGTAGATGGTGACCGCAGACATGAAGTTGGGAATCACTTGCTCCTTGAGGGAGGGGCTGCAATAGGCCTGAACGGCATGTTGGAGAGCAGAGACATCGCGTGGCCGACAGGGGTCCGTACAGTCGGGGCTGTGGTTTTTCCAGTTGGTTATGTGTGGATGTGGGGGTTGGACCGTGGGGAGGGCTGAGTGCCAAGGGGATTGGTGCTTCCGGATTGTGCTGCTGGGGGGGACTCTTGAAGAGTCCCTCGGACTGCAGGATCGGGCCAGTCGATCCTGGGGGAGGTCGGCCCTGAATATTCATTGGAGGACTGATGTTGAGGCTGAGGCTCCAATACTTTGGCCATGTGATTTGAGGAACCAACTCATTGTGGGGGAGACTGATGCTTGGAGGGATTGAGGGCAGGGGTGGGGGTTGGGGGGGGGAGGAGGGCAGCAGAGAATGAGATGGTTGGTATCGCCAGCTTGGTGGACATGGGTTTGAGCGGATTATGGGGGGTGGTGAGGGTCAGGGAGGCCTGACGTGCTGCGGGCCGTGGGGATGAGGAGTCAGACACGACTTAGGGACTGAAAAACAAACAAAAAGAAAAAAAAAAAAGCCCTAAATTATCTGTAGATTACTTATAATACCTGATGCCATGTAAATGCTATGTCAGTACTTGCCATTGTCTGGCAAATTTAAGTTTTGCTTTTTGGAAATTGCTGGAATTTTTTTCAAGTATCTTTGATCTGTGGTTGGTTGAATCTTTGGATGTGGAACCTATGGATATGGAGGTGTGACTATTAGTGATGGGAGGACAAGGAAGGTTTTAGCACAAACGAAAGTGTGAGCTTAATGTCCCAGTGCTATAGCAGCTCCTTTCTCTTTCATCCAGGAAAGCATTTCAGGATGGATATGAGTGAGAGTGGAGTTATTATAGGGAAATCCACAAAGTAGTTGATCATGTACTAACTTTATACTGGTACTTTAACTTTTATTAGAATCTAGTTGCTTTTGACATCTCACTGTTGATCAACATGCTAGTGTATCTTAATACTGAGGATAAGACCTCCATTCTAGCTGTTGATGTCTAAACTTACAGTGTTTGCCAGAATTTTCCAGTTTTTCCAGACTTTGGCCCTTGTCTCTTTTAATCTTCTTATTTTCATTAATCAAAACATGTTGGTATATTGTATTGAAAAAGCATAAGAAAAATGAGACCCAAAATTCATTACATTTTATTGATTTCTCCCACACATTATTAGGTTAAGGTTTAGGTTAAGTTTTATCAGAAATCTCTTGTTTTTGGTCATCAATATTGCCTTGTTGTAATAGGGTCAAGGAAATACAATGGTCTTTTGAAGTTAGAATGTTAACAGAAAGTTTTCAGGTGTGGGAGTACCTCTGTGTGTATAAAAAAGCCTATATGTAAAAGATACAGTGACCTGGCATCTTGATACATTGTGGGCAGAATAATCTTTCTTAATACAAAAGGGATCTTGTCACTTCTCTGCTCATTAGCTTTCAGTGGCTGTCATTGCTCACAGAACAAAGACAGAACCACTTAACATAGTCTGCCTTTTTACTCTCATCTTACCCTTCCTTCATTTCTTTATGTCTGTGCTCTGGACACGCTGTCCTTTTTTCAGGTCTTGAATGTCAGTGTCCTGTACCATAGGACCTTTCCTAATGCTGATCCCTCTACTTGATCCGTTTACTTTCCTCTCCCTTGCTACTCATCTCTCGGTTATCAGCTCAGGAAAGACTTCACCCAGCTAATAGGTCCAGATCATCCCCTTCAACTAAATATTCTTAGTTTTTATTATCATCCAAATTTCCTTTTATATTTATATGACTCTGTGATTGATATTTGCTTTCCCCCTCTTGGTGGGAACACCAGTGGCTTTGTCTGCTTTTTTTTCATTGCTGTTGTTTCCAGTGCCTGGCAAATAATCTGCTCTGAATGAATAAATGAGTGAGTAGATAAAACAACACGACATAAAAATGGCTGGCAATGCATTTGAGAGCTTGTTTGATTCCAGCTGGGAAGCACAGCTACAGGTGAACTTCAGCCAAAGAGTGGCCCTTGTCTACCTGAGAAGGTCATCTGCCTTTTGGATTGGGCCTCAGGAGTGCTGCATGTGGAGCTGTCAGGGAGGAAGAGGTTGCTTGCCTTGGCATCCAGATGTCTGTCACTTGTCCTTTCAACCAAGAATGCAATTTTTGATCTTCTGAATTGTTACTGGAGGCCAAACAATCTGTTGTTGATAGGTTGAGAATTATTTTATTATAAAATACATCCATTTGGTTAATATGTTTTAGCTCTCATTTATATGAACTCATTCAGTCCTCATGACCGTGCTGTGATAGAGACACAGCTGGTATCATTAACATATGAAATGACTGTTCCATATTGGTTGTATTACTTTACCCAGATCATGCCCTAGATAAGTAGTTGAGCTGGACCTTAAATTTGGACCTTCAGATTTCAATCCAGAACCTGTCCTACCAAGCTGCTCCCTCTTTAATTGGGCATATTACTTTGGAACAAGAGGTCAGTGAAATTTCATTTGAGAGCCTTTTGCCCCACAGTGAAGGTAAATGACAAATATCAGGATAGGCTGGTTGTAGCTTATATCACAGGGTTTCAGAAGTTGAAGACCCTTTGCTCTCTTTTGAGGTACCATATTACACAGAGATATTTGAAGAGACTTCTCTGGTTGCTGACAATAATCTTGTCATTTATCCTTCCTAACCCCCAAATCTCTCTTCTAATTATCTCAGCTCTCTTCCTAATAAACCAAACTCTCCTAATTACTTTCCACTGATTTCTGCTCTGGAGTTTTATGTGTGTTTTGGGTGCTTAAATCTATTTTGTGATAACAGTGGGAAAACGCATCTTATCTTTATTTTAGTCCCTGTGTCATTTGTCACTGTAAATCTTATTTTGAGCACTTTTATGAAATTTTAAATCCTTTCTGATTATAAAACTAGTATACATCACATAAAAATAAACACAAATAACCTACATTCCATTTTTGAATTGATAACATATTTGTATATCCTACCAGGAAATTAAAAAAATTGTTTTAAAATGTTATTTTTAATAGCTTTATAGAATTTCATCATCTGAATATAATATACTATATCTAACCATCTTTGTGATTTTTTTGATACTTAGGTTGTTTCCAATTTCTCATAATCATAAATAAACATTCAGAGTGTTGAATAAATATCTGTGTCCAAACCTATGTTTATTTTCTTAGGATAATTGCTTAGAAGTTGAATCATCAGGTTCACCATCCTTCTAAAACATGCAGTTGAAAACAAAAATAAAATAGTAACAATGGTTTCAAAATAAAAATGAAAAGCTTTCTTTTTAAACTTGATAAAAATTAACTCAAAATTAGTTGTGGACCTACATGTAAAATGTAAAACTATAAAATTTCGGGACGATAACATAAGAGAAAATCTAGATTACCATAGGTTTGGCAGTGACTCTTAAAATACAACACCAGAGGCACAATTCATTAGAGAAATAATAATCTGAATACTTTAAACTTATAAACTTTTGCTCTGTAAAAGACACTGTCAAGAGAATGAACTAAGCCACAGACTGGGAAAAAAATATTTGCAAAGAAGATCTTTGACAAAGGACTGTTATACAAAATATACAAAGAACTGTTGAAACTCAATAGTAAGGAAGTGAACAGTCTGAAAAATGAACAAAAGATTTGTACAGACACCTCACCAAATAAAGTACATAGTTGACAAGTAAACATGTGAAAAGATGCTCGACATCATAAGTCATTAGGGAATTGTAAATTTTAAAGGTGAACTACCACTACATGCCTATTAGGATGGCAAAAATCTAAAACATTGACAACATTGAATGCTGCTGAGGATTTGAGGCAACAGCCACTTTTGAAGACACTTTGGTGTTTTCTTTCAAAACTAACATACTCTTACAAGACCCAACAATTGTATTTCTTGGTATTTACACAAAGAAGTTGAAAATATATATCCACACAGAAATCTCCATATTGCTATTTATAGTAGTTTTACTAATAACTTCCAAAACTTGAAAAACAAGAATATTGGAGTGGGTTGTCATTTCCTTCTCCAGGGAATTTTCCTGACCCAGGCATCAAACCTGTGTCTCCTGTATTGGAAGGCAGACTCTAATACTGAGCCATCTGGGAAGCCTGCAATGGAATATTATTCAGCACTAAAAATAAGTTGACTATTAAGCTATGAAAAAACATGGAGAAGTCTTGAATGCTTTTTATTGAGTGAAAGAAACCAATCTGAAAAGGCTACATACTATGAAGTTCCAAATATATGATATCTTGGAAAGGGTAATACTATGGACAGAGTGAAAAGATAAGTGTTTACCAGGGCCTGGGAGTAGAAGGAGGGATTAATAGGTGGAGCACAGAGGATTTTTAGGGCAGTGAAACTATTCTATATGAAATTATAGTGATGGATACATGTCATTATCCATTTGTCCAAACTCATGGGATGTAGAATGCCAAGAGTGAACCTTAATGTAACCCATGTACTTTGGATGGTAAGGATGTGTGAATATTGGTTCATTCATTGTTACAAATGTACCACTCTGGTGCAGGAATGCTGTAAGTGTCGGGGGTGGAGGCAAGGGGTTATGGGAACTCTGAATTTCCACTCAGTTTTGCTGTGTACCTAAAACTTCTCTAAACATAGATTCTATCTGAGAAAAAGCTCCTTCCCCTTTCCCCCTTCTCACAGGCTCACTTCAGGGAAAAAAAATCCACCTTTGGCCATTCCTCATCTGTTAGTTGTAAGATGCTTATATTTTTAGTCTTCAGTTTCTCAGGGTGGGAAATTTCTGTTGATATGTACTGATGTTGTAGTAACAAAGATGAGGAATTCAGTTCACATATTGTCCTCTGCCAATTTTTGTGGGTTTATGGTTTTCCTATTAGTTTCCTTTGTGACTTTTAAACTAAATTGTGATACCTTAATTTTAATATATTGTACCTCTTGGGATAGTGGTGTATTTGTCTTTCCTCCTCAGTACTTCCCCATTATTGTGAGAACCTCCCCATTGTCGTGAAAACCTCCCCAGAGATGGCTTGGCATGGTGGTGGGGGAGGGATGCAATAATTCAGGGCAGCCCTGCGTGGAAAGAAGGAAGGGTGATGGCACTCTTATCCTCTGGTAATGTCCAGATTGCCTCTTGTCCCAGCCTTCCACTGCCATGAGAAGCATGAGGTTCTGTAAGAATTTCCCAAAGAAGAGCCTGGAATGCCTCCATGTAAGTATTGGTATGTAGTGGTAATATTAGTACTTTAAATTTTGTGGTGTACCTTTTAAATACAGAATATCATAAAACATTTTTCCTAGTGTAATTTTTATTGCTGTTTAGTTTCTATAGGTTTATATAATAGTTTATTTAGTCATTTGCTGACTGATTATCACTAAGGTCTTTCTTCTGGGTCCTATTTTCTTCTTTCTTAGTGTTTTCTCCCTAGTTGGTCTTACCTTCAGTATGCTGTTGACTCCCAAATCTTATCTCTAGTCTAGTTTATTATCACACAGGTGCCTCAAATTTATGAAATTCAAAACTGTACTTATCCTTTCTTTCTAGAACTTTTAAATCTTCCACATTATAGTGAATGGCACCACCATCAACTAATTGCTAAGACAAGAAAAGTAAGTGCCAACCTTGACTCTTCCATCTCCCTGAATCCCCCCGCATCTAGTTGGTCATCAAATCCTATAGCTGGTCCTTGGTACATTTTTTTTTTTAATTGCTTCATTCACTTTTTTCTAGCTCTATCATTGTTATCCTTCCTTGCCCAGGTCACCATTGTTTCTCAACTGGACTATTGCAGCTGCTTTCTGTTTGGTTTCTCTGCCTTCAGCATTACTCTTAAAATTTATTCACTGTGCTGTAGTCAGAGTGACCTTTTTAAAATATCAGTTCAATCAGTGTTACTCTCCTTAAACCATATATGTGTATCTGTGTATGTGTATATCTGTCTATCATATATGTGTATACTCAGTTGCTTAGTCAACCCCATGAACTGTAGCCCATCAGGCTCCTCTGTCCATGGAATTTTCCAGGCAAGATTACTGGAGTGGGTTGTCATTTCCTTCTCCAGGGGATCTTCCCGACCCAGGAATTGAACTTGCATCTCCATTGCAAGTGGATTCTTTATCACTGAGCCACCAGGGAAGCCTCATATGAATATATACTAGCATTCATGTCCATGTTGTTGAGTGAATGCTTGAATGAGCATAAGAAATGGGAAGATTCCATTCAGCATCTATGTAGGGCTTTGGTTTTACAAAGTCTGTAGGAGGGAAAGAAATGCAAACAGGATCATAGAAGAAAACATTTTATAACTGAAAGCAAAGTTTTCAATTGCTGCTTCTATTTGAAGTGAAATGCTATGCAGTAATAATATTCACCTTGAAACACTGGGCTGGAAGAAGCACAAGCTGGAATCAAGATTTGTCGGGAGAAATATCAATAACCTGATATGCAGATGACACCACCCTTATGGCAGAAAGTGAAGAGGAACTAAAAAGCCTCTTGATGAAAGTGAAGGAGGAGAGTGAAAAAGTTGGCTTAAAGCTCAACATTCAGAAAACTAAGATCATGGAATCTGGTCCCATCACTTCATGGGAACTAGATGGGGAAACAGTGGCAGACTTTATTTTGGGGGGCTCCAAAATCACTGCAGATAGTGATTGCAGGCATGAAATTAAAAGACACTTGTTCCTTGGAAGGAAAGTTATGACCAACCTAAATAGCATATTGAAAAGCAGAGACTTTACTTTGTCAACAAAGGTCCGTCTAGTCAAGGCTATGATTTTTCCAGTAGTCATGTATGGATGTGAGAGTTGGACTGTGAAGAAAACTGAGTGCCGAAGAATTGATGCTTTTGAACTGTGGTGTTGGAGAAGACTCTTGAGAGTCCCTTGGACTGCAAGGAGGTCCAATCTGTCCATCCTAAAGGAGATCAGTCCTGAAGTGTTCATTGGAAGGACTGATGTTGAAGCTGAAACTCCAATACTTTGGCCACCTCATGCGAAGAGTTGACTCATTAGAAAAGACCCTGATGCTAGGAGGGATTGGGGGCAGGAGGAGAAGGGGACGACCGAGGATGAGATGGCTGGATGGCATCACTGACTTGATGGACATGAGTTTGAGTGAACTCTGGGAGTTGGTGGTGGACAGGGAGACCTGGTGTGCTGCGATTCATGGGGTTGCAAAGAGTCGGACACGACTGAGCGACTGAACTGAACTGAACATTGATAAACTGATTAATTTCTGTGAATCTTAATTCATAAAATAGAAATATTTATGAAAATAGTTCAAATAGTCTAACCCCTAATTTTGAAAGTAAGAAAACAGGATCAGAAAAGTGAAGTGATTTGTTTTAGAAACAGAATTAGAGCCCAATTCCAACTCGCTTGGCTCTCAGGTGCCATGCATGATTTTAAACATCCATAAAATGGTTAGCATTGTGCTTCCTGTAAAGAATTGTTCAAGTTTCCAATTTGGGCACTATAGGAAAATGGGCATACTTTTTTCAGGCTAGGAGGGGACCACTTTAGTGCCTATAACATACTGATGAACAACAAAATGTTAATGCCTAGTTAGGCAGGCATGACATAGTTCCTGGGAGAATCTGGTGAATGTTGCGACACCTCTGCATATAATGAAATATTTATTAGTACATCATTGGAAGCACAGTTGCTTTTGTTTGGGGGAAGGAAAGAGCAGTATACAGATTTCCTTCTGTATCCTTCTTTCTGAGGCTCATTTAATACTAACTTCAGTTTTATAGCTGATGTCCTCACCTAGCTCCTACAGGTTCAGGGACTCCCTCTAGAAACTTCTGTAACAGCATTTCATGTCTGCTCATCTGTGCCCTAGTAGTTTCTCCTGACTCAAACTTTTTGAAAATGCAGTGTGATATTTTAAGGCCTTAACTGAATTGCATACTTTATATTAAACAATTCAAATTGCTGTGTGTTCTGTTAGAACAGGGTAGCCTCTTTGGATATTCAAAAACACACCAAATTAAATTGGTACTTTTTTATAGTTTAGTAATTGCTGACTGAAAACACATAGGCTGATTACTTCCTCAGGGATCAGGAAGAAGAGCTTGTAATCATTTTATATTAAAAAATGAAAATTGGTTATAAAAAACAAGAAAATTGCCCATTGTAGGGAATAACTCCTTACAAGTTTTATTATTATAACTTACACCTCATTGTTCTGTGAAGTGGGAGGATTTGAAGCAGAGGGTTTTTGAAGCACACCAACTCACACTGCTGTGATAGGTCATAATGACATCCCTCATGGTGCCATCTGCCGATCTCAGAGTAAGCGCTGGCTGAGTTCCCACAGAAGGTGTAGTGTTTGCTCAATGATCTACAAAGGGCAGGCTGCTGCCAAATAGCCATTTGTGCCTGGATCTAAGGATGCATATTTCCTAAATCCAGGTCATTTGTTTCGAATTCACAGTTGAAAACCTGGCTCAGCATAGGGTACAGATATTGGCCTTACTTTAATCCATAGGCTTTTGTTAACTGCAGCCACACATACAAAGTACCTGAATTTGAATGTTAGGGACTCCTAGTGAGACTTGCATTTTTTATCCTCCTTTAGATGAGGAGGGAAGTAAGGGCAATAACCCACTGAACCTGTGGGGTTTGGTCCAGCAACCAGGTGCTTGGACATTCTTGTTTTGAGTACAGATATAATAACCACGTTGGAATCACTTTCTTACTGCACAACAGGTTGGGTATCTGAGGTAGTGAGAGTGGACCCGAGATTGTACTTTCTGACTGATGAGATCTTTTATGACCTGAGATGGTCTTTATAAGATCATATGATCTTGAAGTCTTTCTTAAATGATAGATAAACAAACATACATGTTGTTGTCGATAGCTTTCTTTCTCCTTTTTTCTTTTGGCCGCAAGCAAGCATAAATCTTTCCTTTAGAATAGTACCCTGATATCTGTTGAGAGAACTGTCCTCTATTATTTCATGTGATGTTGTTGGGATGGTAGATTTTCAGGTGCCTCTCTGCCTCCATGGAATCTGAAAAAGAGAGTCTTCTGCCCTCTTCTCCTCCTGGGGGCTGACAAGCAACCTGGCCCTGGCAGTCAGATTCTTTCTCTCTCTTGAGTGAGTGATTTAAGGACACAAAGTACAGTTGGACATCATTCATCATGGGGAGCAGCTGCAGTGGCATCCTGCTCAGGCTGCAACAATGAGCTTGTTATGTTTCCTGCTTCTTGGCTCTTGGGATTCCCTCGCTTACTGCATGGAGCTAAACCTGCTCCTCCAGACTCCCCTTAGTTCTGTGACACTGTCCGCCCACAATATGCTGGCTTTTGATTAAATTAGTCAATGTCCATTATGTTGTTTACAGTTCAGAACACTGATGCATGTGTCTGAGTCTGGTGGTGTAATATGAACTCCACTTCCATTTATCGATGAGGTACTAGGAGGAATTTACACTGAACATTTGCTAATTTTAGTTACTATCCTAATCATTCCCAATAAATTAATTCTCTCCAACAGCACCTATACGCTTTAAGAAACAGATTAAGAAATTCCTTTCTTTCCTAAGCTTAATAAAACATGGAATGAAGTCCTCTATGATGAGATCACTCTGACTGTCAATAATATCTTATGACTGTGGCATAAAGAAAGGTAGGGTTTTATATGCTAGATCCCTGTGAGCACACATATATCTACCTCCTACTGCCAGGATTCTCCTTTGCCCAGAGAGGAATGCATTGTTGACCTTCTCCTCCAATAAATGCAGTGATTTTCTAATGCTAAGAAACATATGTTATCAAGATATAAAAACCTATGGCTGATTCATGTTGATGTTTGGTAGAAACCGACGTAATACTGTAAAGTAATTACCCTTCAGTTAGAAATAAGTAAATTAAAAAACAGATAAAGAAAAAAAGAATTATATGTTATCAAGATACAGTATTTTCTTAAGGAAAGGCTTTTACATCTCCTCTTGCTTGCTCAAGAGGTTCTCTCTTTCCCAGAACATATTAATCCCTTAAACTGGAGAGAGAGAGAGAGAAAAAAAAAAAAGGAGATGCATCCTTCTTTGCATGTAAAGTAAAGGGCATATCAGTGGAGCTACCATGATGGCAAATACCTCTGTGACCTGCTCCTCAAAATCATCAGTTCAGAATTCATTTCTTGTGGACTAAGTTGTTAACTAGTTTGGATAAAAGTTAGTGACCTGATGAGAGGTTGACATAAAATAGCAGGCTTTCCATTTGAAGAGCAGTATTATTTGAGACAAGTCTCTGTATTATTTTCCATGGGCAATGGTAGCCTTTCTAGGGTTATTGTATTTGAAAGCAGAAGTGGGCCTGAAAAACCATCCGCGTACAACTATCTCATTTCATCAGCTAGAAAAGTAAAGTCTGTAAAGGTTATGTGATCTCGCTCATACTGTAGAGTAGGTTACATCACCCTCCTGCTTCTCAGTGTCTTGTAATAAACTCATTCTCACCTCTCAAAACTGGATGGTGCCCAGTTTTTAACAGGCCAGTTCTCTAGTTGCTTCCAGGGTAAAAGATTTTGTGTTCTCTTATCCTCTTGAATGCTGAATTGCTTAGGGATATCTATTAGCTGGCTTGGCACCTAGATATTGAAATGAGTGGGTCTTTTCTGGATAATATTCTTTCCCTTCTAGGAATTATTTGTGGACGTAGGTCTATTAAACACTATAATTCAAATGTGCTTCCTCTTACCCCACAGACTCTTTCTGAAGTTTTGGTAAGTTAGCTTTTGGATACCCAAGTGTGATACAGTAAGGAATAGATATTTGGTCTTTGTTCCAGGTTCCTGGCACATAGCTCCTAAAACCCTTGTTATCTGAGGAGTGATCAGAATGTCTTTTGTATCCTTGCAAAATAACTGATGGCTGGGGACTCTCAGCAGCTTCAGAATGGGTATTGGTCACCAGAAAGACCAACGTATAATTAGAACATTGACACTTTCATTCCAAACCTTAACCTTCGTTGAAGGGAGAGGTGCTAGAGATTGAGTCAGTCACTAATGGTTGCCAATGGCCAGTGATTTAATCAACCATGCTTATGAAATGAAACTTATAAAAAGCCCCTAAACAACAGGATTTGAGAGCTTCTGGGGTGGTGAACACATTGAGGTACTGGGAGGGTGGTGCCTGGGAGCTCTGCATGTACCTGCCCCTATGCATCTCTTCCATCTGACTGTCAGCATTGTATCCTTTATTGTAAACTAGTAAATGTAAGTTGCTGGGAAAAATACCAACAACCTCAGATATGTAGATGATACCACCCTAAGGGCAGAAAGTGAAGAGGAACTAAAGAGCCTCTTGATGAAGATGAAAGAGGAGAATGAAAAGGCTGGCTTAAATCTCAACATTCAAAAAAACTAAGATCATGGCATCTGGTCGCATTACTTCATGGCAAATAGATGAGGAAACAATGGAAACAGTGGCAGATTTTATTTTCTTGGGCTCCAAAATCACTGCAGATGGTGACTACGGCCATGAAATTAAAAGACACTTGCTCCTGGGAAGAAAAGCTATGACAAACCTAGACAGAATATTAGAAAGCAGAGAAATCACTTTGCTGACAAAGGTCTGTCTAGGCAAAGTTCTGGGTTTTCCTATAGTCATGTATGGATGTGAGCTTTAGACCATAAACAAAGCTGAGTGCTGAAGAATTGATGCTTTCAAATAATGGTGCTGGAGAAGACTCTTGAGAGTCCCTTGGACAGCAAGGAGATCAAACCAGTCAATCCTAAAGGAAATCAGCCCTGAATATTCATTGGAAGGACTGATGGTGAAGCTCCAATAGTTTGGCCACCTGATACGAAGAGCTGACTCATTTGAAAAGACCCTGAAGCTGGTAAAGATTGAGGTCAGGAGGAGAAGGGGATGACAGAGGATGAGATTATTGGACAGCATCATCGACTCAATGTACATGAGTTTGAGTAAACTCCGGGAGATAGTGAAGGACAGGGAAGCCTGGCATTCTGTAGTCCATGGGGTTGCAAAGACTCAGACATGACTTAATGACATAACAACAACAACAAATGTAAGTGGGGTGTTTTTCTGAGTTCTATGAGCTCCTCTAGCAAATTACCTAACCTGAAAAGGTGATTTGTAGGAACCCTCAACTTTGCAGCCCAAGGAAGAGCATTGTGGGTGCCCAGAGCACCTGGTCCTTGCAGTTGCATCTCAAGTGGGAGTAGACTTATGGGACCGTGCTCTTAGACCTGTGGAGTCTGTGCTGATTCCAGGTATTAATGTCAGAATTGAATTGCAGGATACCCAGTTGATTTCCAGAGAGTCAGAGAATTGGTTAATGTGAAGGAAAAAACCCATGCATTTGGTGTCAGAAGTGTTGTGAGCAGAAACAGCATCAGGTCCCATTTGTAATACTCTATAGATATTTTCTATCTATGGGAAACACATGTAAAAGAAAGATTCTTTTAATCTTGTTAATAATATTTAGTTTATCTATTTGAAAACTGTGATTTTTATACTTATATTTTCTTGGAGCAGATAATATGTAATAATATGACAAGTAATAGCTGGAATTTATTAAGTGTTTGCTATGTGCCAGGCACATTGCCAAATGCTCTGTATGAGGTTTTTCATATAATCCTCACAGCAACTCTATATAAAAGGTATCAATAATTTTACAGATGAAAAAAGTAAGGCTCAGAGAAGTTAGTAATTTGCCTCATATTAATTACTCAGTCAAAAAGGAGTGGAGCTGAAACTCTTAAGGAGAAATAGCATGTTTAAAAGAAGCTGTCGTGTTTTCTCATTTTTACTTTTGAGGAGGTAGACATTTAAAAGATGTGGATTATCAAAAGCTCACCAGAGGATTTTAGAGGAATAAAATGTATGCAGCAGCCAGATGCTAGATTATTAAAGAGGAAGATTGGTGGGGTGGGCAGTATATCCGTGTGACCACTAGGGAAGAATTCAAGAAGGAACAGGGCTTCCTAAGTTTAGAACAGCCAGGGAGAAAATGACTACACAGAGTATATTTATTTGTTCGGCATTTTACTTATTGCTTTGTATGTCCTTTACTTGTTTTATTTCATTTGTAGCTTGTGTTCCTAGAGGCTAATTGTTGTCTTGATCTAAATTGCTTTGTACACCAACCAGCACAGTTTCTTGATGATGAACGTCACACAACACAATGGGTATGGGTATACTTTTAGCATCTGGGTTTGAGTCTTACTTCCTGCTTTTACCACCTGGGCATCCTTTGTCATAAATATTTACCATTTAGAGCCTCAGTTTTCCTCTTTATAATTTGGGGAAAGTTGTAGCATCTACTTTGTAAGCTTATGAGACAAAGGATGTAGGGGCTTCTCTAGGTACCTGACATGTATTAATGTCTATAAAAAGCATTTAATGCTATGGCTGCTCCTACTGATACTTCTGTAATTAACTAAAGTGGTCCATTGAAAATAATTGATATGTCAGGGTTTAAGAATTTATAGTGTTTCTTAGGATTTGTGACCTTGGAAAGCTGGAGGAAAGAATATTGAATTTCCTTTACTTAGAGGGAGCAGGTGTTTGAACATAGTAACCACATTGTCTGCCGTTCTTAAATTTCCCTTACATCTGATCTAGAGAAGCAATGAAGCAGAGCTGCGTAAAGGTGAGGGCGGATTAGAGAACACGGCCATCACTAGTGCCTAGAATTGGATATTGGCTCTAATTGGCCCCATAGGGGCCACTTTCCATAAATGTATTGAAACAGCCGTGAGTATTCTGTCCCCTGCCATCTGCCACCAGAGGGTGTGTAATTCATTCTAGCAGAAGATGAGAAAAATTTGGACCCAGAATCAGCTAAATGCAGTTGGAAAGTGTATATTGAAAGAGTCAAGAAGACAAGATAGAGTGGCTTGGTATGGGGTAGCTATATTTCAAGTTAGAGAAGATTTTTAGGAAAATTCAAAGTAGTGAAAGTGTTAGTCACTCAACCATATCCAACTCTTTGCGACATCATAGACTGTAGCCTGACAGGCTCCTCTGGAATTCTCCAGGCAAGGAACTGGAGTAGGTAGCCATTCTCTTCTCCAGGGGTTCTTCTTGACCCAGGCATCAAACTCAAGTCTCCTGCATTGGAGGCAGATTCTTTACTGTATGAAACACCAACAAAGTCCAAGGAAAATTAACATGGGCTAAAGTAACCTGAGTTTAAATCATGCCATCAAATGTAGATTTATGGTGATGCATAATATGCAAAAAATGAGTTACCAAGTGTACCATATACCCTACATAATCTGACCCCATTCTCATCCCCCACAACACTGATTCCACACAAACCCTGCTTTTAGTTTATTCAAAAAACTCTTTCCCACCTCAGGTTCTTTGCATATATTGTTCTCTGTGCTTTGAACCTTAACCTCCAACTCTTCCCTTAGCTACTCCTCTTCCTCATTCTTTAGGGCTCAGCTCAAATATTAGTTCAAAGAAGTGTGTGTGTGTGTATATGTGTGTTTAGTCTGTCCAACTCTTTATGACCCCATGGTCTGTAGCCCACCAGGCTTCTCTGTCCATGGGATTTCCCAGGCAAGAATACTGGAATCAGTTGCCATTTCCTTCTCCAGGGGATCTTCCTGATCCAGGGATCAAACCCATGTCTCCTGTGTCTCCTGAATTGGCAGGCAGATTCTTATCACTGAGCTACCTGGGAAGCCCAAAGACATTGATCTCAAATATAATTTAGGTTTCTATTCTTGTAATGGTTATTTCTGATAAAATAATAAAAATTAGGCTGAAAAAGGAGTTCATTGGTCTCTAAATCAGGGAGCGCAGAGACAGATCTGGAGTTTCAAGCTTGACTGGGTCTAGAGAGTTAAAAATGGAGCCTCTTAGATTCTGGCAAATACATGTCTAACATTAACTGTCACCAGTGACTAAATGTGCTGTGGGTTGGGCTTTCTTCACATCAAAGCCAATCCCTAGATGCAGGGTCTTTCCCTCCTTTTACCTTCTAATGGTTCCTTGTCTTTCTACCATAATTAATTTGGTATATGGCCACTTCTAAGGTTTGCAACAATGAGCAGAGGAATTTTCCTCAGAGCCTTCAATTGTATGTGACAAGCCAATTTGAACAAGCTTAAGGGAAAATAAAGGGTTGATTGGCTCAGGTAACTGGGAAGGATAAAGGTACAGATCACAGAATTAAAGACAGAACTGCAGGATCCAGGAACTTGAGAATTAGGGCATAACTTCACTCAGATTTTCTCTTTGTTCATCTCATTTCTGCCTGTCTTTGTTTTCATTCTGCTTTCATATCTCAGGCTTCATGTCTTAGCTATCCTAATGTAAAAAAAAAAAAAAACTTTGTTTCTTTTTCCTAAAAGATCTTATTTGTCATTCCAAGAGAAGGATTCAGTTGGCCCTATTTGGTCATGGGTCCACTGCTGGCTTTCTCATACTATTCATGTTCATGGGGTTCTCGAGGTAAGGATACTGGAGTAATTTACCATTCCCGTCTCTGGTGGACCACATTTTATCAGAACTCTCCACTATGACTCATCCATTTTGATGGTCCTGCATGGCATAGCTCATAGATTCTTTAAGTTATGCAAGCATCTTCACCATGATGAGGCTGCGATCGATGAAGGACAGAGGATGAGATAGTTAGATAGCATTACCAACTCAGGGGACATGAATTTGAGCAAACTTTGGGAAATAGTGAAGGAGAGGAAAATCTGGCATGCCTCAGCCAATGGGGTCACACAGAGTCAGACATGACTTAGCAACTGAACGACAACAACCGCTGTTGGACTCATCATGTGGGAGTGGGCAATGCTGACACTAGTGGTACTTGTTAACCATGGTACTGGTTAACTGTGGTAGGAGTTTATGCTGACCGATGGTGCTCTTGCTATGCTGATTGTGAAATATTTTGAGTAGCATCCTTAGAATCACGGTATTCTGTCTGCTGGGTCATCTGTCTCTGATGAGCCCAGGTTGAGGGTGGTGGTACACATGGCATGATTTATTATAAAAATAAGTGATAGGCAAAATAGGCTAGAGAGCCCAAAGTTATTGTTTGTCACTGTAATATGACTCAGATATTAGGTAGCAGAATTCAACATCAAACAGCCCATAGTTAGACAGCTTATATCTAAGTACCCCATCTAGGTCATCTGTTGATACTTGTAAGGCTAAGTTCTTGCTTTTCATCCCCTTTCCAGGTCTTTCCTGATGCCAGGCTCTGCTTTGCTTTCTGATAGAAACTATTTTCTTGTCAGTCTTGTGGCATGAGCCCTCTGTCTCTAGGAATTATGACTGTCTTTTCTCCTAATTATGAACATGTGTCCCCCACACTATTCCCCCTCAACTGAATTCTTGTCCATCTTCATCAGCCCTCACCACTGCTTGCTCCCCATCCTTTTTTATTTATTTATTTTTTGGTCTACTCTTGATTATTCCTCCCCACCCCCCTGTTCTTTTTTGCTTGCTTTTACCTTTAATGCTCTTCTGTGTTAGTCTGTTCTGGACAGAAAGAATGGCTGAATGGATTATGACATTTGCCTAATAGATGGAAGAAATGAAGGCTCAGAAAATTTAAGGTGATTTATTTGTTCCAGGTCACAAATCTGGTAGTTGGCAGATTAGCGGTTTTTATTCAGAGCCTTCTGATACCACAGCTTATGATCTTTCCCCTTCCTCAAGTTCTCTCACAGTGCTTGGTCATTTTATTTAACTATATAGTCACCCTCCCAATGAATTACCATAATTTGGAAAGGGAGATTATCTGTGACAGTGATTTAGGGATAATTTTGGAGTGCTGAATCTTGAGGTGAGTCTGGAATATAATTCAGGGTTTTGAGAGCATAGCAGTAAGGGAGGCCATTCCAGGGAACAACAGCCACCTGAGTAAAGCAGCTGAAAAAGAAGTGCCCTCTGTCATGTGTCAGAAAAACAGGCTGGGAGTAGTGATAGTAAGAACAGTAGCCTCAAGGAATGTGATGATGAAAAACCAGTGGGCAAAGTGAGCAGCTGCCCTGCTCCAGGCATTTTTCTGAGCACTTTCATACATTATCTTGTTTAATGCTTAAGGTAGCCCCCTGAGCTATCTCAATTTCCCTGCTGAGGAAATGGAGGGACAAAGAAAGTAATTAACTCACCTGAATCACATAGCTGCTGCTGCTGCTGCTACTAAGTCGCCTCAGTTGTGTCCAACTCTGTGCGACACCATAGATGGCAGCCTACCACGCTCCCCCATCCATGGGGTTCTCCAGGCAAAAACACTGGAGTGGGTTGCCATTTCCTTCTCCAATGCGTAAAAGTGAAAAGTGAAAGTGAAGTCGCTCAGTCGTGTCTGACTCTTAGCGACCCCATGGACTGCAGCCTACCAGGCTCCTCCATCCATGGGATTTTCCAGGCAAGAGTACTGGAGTCGGGTGCCATTGCCTTCTCTGAATCACATAGCTAGTAAGAAGCAAAGTTTGTACAAAGACTTGAACCTGTTTGATCCTGATGTCTGTTCTCTTAACAACAAGTCTTTGCTGCTAGAGGGTGTAGCAGGAATTTGATAAGAAGTCAAACAAGTAGTTCTGGAAATCTGTCCAGAGATTTGACAGAGAGCTGATGCCATGAGTAAAAATCGTTCTGTTTGTTGGTATTTTCATTTTAAAAAGGTATTTCTGTATTAGATTTGAGCTTGAATAATGAATTCAGAAGTATTGTGCAATCTACCTGTCAAAGATTCAGACAATATAGTGTGGGCTTTCCTGGTGGCTCAGATGGTAAAGAAGCTGCCTGCAGTGAATAAGACCTGGGTTCAATCTCTGGGCTGGGAAGATCCCCTGGAGGAAGGCTTGGCAACCCACTCCAGTATTCAGATTTAAGCTTTAATAATGAATTCAGAAATCTTGTGCAGTCTACTTGTCAGAGATTCAGACAATACAGAATCAGAAGCAAATGTGGAACTTTTCTTTTACAATTAGTGTCCCTTCATTCTGTGCAGAGTATTTTGTATTTTCTCTTTGTGCTGCAGTGGGGGGATCAACTCTGTCACTAACTTGCCCAGGAACCTAGGCACGTCACTTCTTTTTTTAATCTCTGTACCCCATTTCTCCATCCATAGCTTGATCTTCTCGCTTACCACACTTCCAGACTTGGATTCTCTGAATCTCTCTTTTCCTGCCCAGGGGCAATGACTCAGGAATCCTGTGGGTAAAATGTATCATGTTCTATATAATGAGCCCTTCCTTCTGTTCTGTCTGCTAGTTCTTTTCACAGTGAACCTTGATGGGTTGAGGCAGAAGAACTGAGTTTATATGAACTACTCCTCTGTGTGAGGAGATGAACCTGATAGTCACTCTGGAGAGAGCTAGGAAAAAGGTGGTGGGCCACTGGAGAGGGGGCAGTGCTATTGCCTGCATTACTAACTCACAACCCAACCCTGAACACTGGTGGTGAAGTGTCCTGCCAGGATTTGAGATAATCACTGAAGCTCCCAGTGTTCACTGACAGTGATCAGATACTAGTATGGGTGAAAAAGCTTAAATACCTGGTCCCTCCCTCACAAGAAAAAATTATGAACAGTATCTCGTGCTTGGTGTTAAAATGGCAACAGACTCAACAAAATATATAGTCCTTTAGCAGAGTGACAACGTGTGGCCCGAGGGTGGAGATGGTTAGAGAAGACTTCCCAGAGGCAATGAGATTCCAAAGATAAAGGAAGTAAAAATTTACTACATGTTTATTGTAGAAAGCTTAGGTAATTTTAAAAAACCATTAAAGACAAAATGATTTATTATACCACCAAAGATAATTGCTATTAGTATTTTGGTATATGTCTTTCTAGTTTGCTGTTATTGCATTCTATAATCAAAATGAAATCTTATTACATATGCTGTTTTGCAACTTTAATTTTTAGCAATATGTGACATTTTTCTATGTCAATAAATCTTTAAGCACATGAAATTTTTACAATGGAAAGGCTTTTTTCTTATTATAAAAGTGTAATGCTTGCAAAAAAAAATCAACAACTATATGACATTACAAGGAAGAGAAAAAAAAAGCACATAATCTTACCCACGGCAATTGCTGCAATTAACATTTGAGTGTATATTCTTCCTGACTTTTATCCAGATAAGTGTGTGCATGTATATAAAATTCATAGATATAATATATACTGTTTTATTCCTATACATATTTGATTAATCTCTTTTATCCACCTTCCAGCCAGATTTTAAACATTGTAAACCAAACATCATCTTTCTCATTCACCAGATTATTCCTAGCTCCTTGCTTAGTGCCTGGCATGAAATAGGCAATTAGTAAATATTTATTAAATGAATGAACAAGTGAATAGTAGCTCCATATTGTGGCGAATCTTGAATGAGGAGATAATGTGTGCTGTCTAATCACTGAGAAATGAGCAGAGCATTCAGCACTATGGACATCAGGACATTTCCTTATATATGTTCAACATCCTTGCTTTTTTTTTTTTTTTAAGCCAGAGCAAAAAAATAAACACAAAACCAAGCCAAACCCAAACTTGCTGCTTTTAGCTTGATGAAAATTTGACTTTGAGTAATAAGATTTATGGCAAGTTAAAGCACTTCCTTCTCTCACTGTCTATATCTCTCTGGCTAGCTTTAGGAAGGCAAGGAACATGTCTTGTTCATCTTTGTACTGCTAATGCAGTGCCACATGTGCCCTTGGCATCAGTGCACATTTCTTGGTGAGTGTGATGGTACAAGGAGGAAGGCAAAGGAAGATTATCCACAGAGAGACCTGTGGTGAATAAAAGGTATACAACACTCCTCTAATGTGACCAGATGCTAAGACGACTACTTATTTCATCAGGATTCCTTTCCCTTATCTAGTTTTGCTAGACCTGATTAAAGAAGGTGCAGTGAGAATTATGTGTGGGCAGACATTTAAGTAGCTAAACCAACTTTATTATAGCTCCATTGATGTTAGCATAAGGCTCTAGTGCACATTCTGAGAGACATTTTAAATGCTCTGAACTTAAATGAACCAAAGAGTAATTTGGATCCAGAGACTTTAAATGTTTGTGTTGTTGGGATCCAGAGAGGTCAACTTGTGGAACTGGAGAGTATTTGTTTGAAGGGACCTTGGATACCCATTGGTGCAGTCTTCTCATTTTACACATAAAGAAGCTGAGCTCCAAAGGGAGAGTTGAATTACTCAAGGTCCTTCAGCAAGGCAATGGAAAAGCTGGAACTAGAACTCAGGCATTCTGAGTTCCAGGCTCATGTGATTTCTGACTATTTGCTATGAGAAAGATAAAAACTCAAAATATCCAAGAACAGCTCGTGACCACAATTTGAGTGTGTTTTATATATAGGTAGATAGAAAGGAGGCAAGAAAGAAAAGGAGGTAAGTGAGGACAAAGGATGAAGGAAATAAATGAAAAATTGAGAACTTTTCTAGGTAATGCATTCTGTGGTTTCAGCTCCTAGGGAACAAAGTGTGAGTCATACAAAAGGATTTGTAAAGTAATGCTCTCATGAACTTCTCCAGTGTGTACAGAAAGCAGAGAGTTGTAGTTTTAAAAATGAATTTGAAGTGCTTCGGATGTCAGTGACAGAAACTCACTACTTTTTCTTTGAATCTAAATGAATTTAGTCGGGGGCAGTCCTCAGATGGCAGAGGAATAGGATGGGGAGGCCACTTTCTCCCCCAGAAATTCATCCAAAGAACATTTGAACGCTAAGTAAATTCCACAAAACAACTGAATGCTGGCAGAGGCCATCAGGCACCCAGAAAACCAGCCCATCATCTTCGAAAGGAGGTAGGAAAAAATATAAAAGATAAAAAGAGAGACAAAGAGGTAGGGACAGAGCTCCGTCCTGGGAAGGGAGTCTTAAAAAACAGAGAAGTTTCCAAACACTAGGAAACACTCTCACTACTGAGTCTGTGGCGAGCCTCAGAACCACATAGGGCAACATAACCGGGAGGAAAAATAAATAAATAATCAAAACCCACAGATTACGTGCCCAACCATAACTCCCCCAGTGGAGAAGCAGCACAGATGCCTGCATCTGCCACTAGCAAGTGGGGGCTGGGCAGGGAGGTGTGGGCTGCATTGCTCAGAGTACAGACAGAGCCTCAATGCCCGAGGGAATCTGAGGGAACTAACCTGGGACAATAAACCAGACTGTGGGATAGCTACCATGTGAAAAGCCCTAACCTAAGACACCGTCAGGCCCGCTCACAGAACAAAGGACTGAGCAGAGCTAGCTGGCTGCAGCCCAGCCCATACCCCTCCAGTGACAGGCAGGAGAGGGCAGCCAAAGCCAAAGGGGGCAATTGTGGCCCCAGAGAGGCATTATCTACGAAACTGCAAGCAGGCTTCGTTGCTAACCAAGACTTCTCGGGATTCTGGATGGTCACCATCTGCCTGAGAAGGTACGCTGGTTGTACACCCAGAAAACCAAGTGGCAGGGACAGGGGAGGCGATAAGTCGCAGCAACTGTGGTAGTAAAAACGCCTCATCACCTGAGCTGCTCGGACCTGGGAAGGGCACAGAACACAGGCCCAACAGAGCCTGCACTTCTGAGGACTACCCAAGTACCTGAACCTGAGAGTCTTAGACCTGGGAAGTGCATACAACCTAGAGCCTAAGCAGTATAGACATAGAAAGCACACATACTGTGAACGGAGGCAAGCCCAGTGTGGCTGAGACACTGGGTGCACACGCCAGTGTTATTTGTTTCCAGCATCCCTCCCTCCCCACAGCACGACTGAAGAAGTGAGCCTAAAAAAGTGTCCACCACCACCCCCTTGTGTCAGGGCAGAAATTAGACACTGAAGAGACCAGCAAACAGAAGAAGCTAAGACAGAGGGAACCTCCTTGGAAGTGATAGGTGCAATAGATTAAAACCCTGTAGTTAGTACCAACTACATAGGAAGGGGCCTATAGATCTTGAGAAATGTAAGCTGGATCAAGGAACTATCCGAAAATGAACTGACCCCGCACTGCCCACAACAACATGAGAGGAAGTCCTAGATATATTTTTACTATCATTCTTTAATTTTTTTTAATTTTTAAGTCCTCTATTACTCCCTTAATTTTCATTTTCATAACCTATTATTACTTTGCAAAAAAAAGAGAGACCCTATTTTTTAAAGCAAACTTCATATATATATATATATTTTATAATTTTTGTGACTTTTTTTCCCTTTAATATTGTATTTTTGAAAATCCAACCTCTACTCTAGATTTTCAATCTTAGCTTTTTGGCATTTGTTATCAATTTTGTACCTTTAAGAACCCAATCTTCAGTACCCATTTTTACTTGGGAGCGAGATTACTGGCTTGACTGCTCTCTCCTCCTTTGGACTCTCCTTTTCCTCCACCAGGTCACCTCTATCTCCTCCCTCCCCCATCTCTTCTCTACCCAACTCTGTGAATCTGTGTGTTCCAGACGGTGGAGAACACTTAGGGAACTGATTACTGGCTGAATCTGTCTCTCTCCTTTTGATTCCCCCCTTTATCCTCCTGGCCACTTCTGTCTCCTTCCTCCCTCTTCTCTTCTCTGTATAACTCCATGAACATCTCTGAGTGGTCCAGACTGTGGAATGTACATAAGGAAGTGATTACTGGCTAGCTTGCTCTCTTCTGTTTTGATTCCACCTCATCTCATCCTGGTCACCTCTATCTCCCTCTTCCCTCTTCTCTTCCCCTGTGACTCTGGGAACCTCTCTGGGTGTCCCTTACTGTGGAGAAACTTTTCATCTTTAACCTAGATATTTTATCAACAGTGCTGTACAGATGGGTTTACTTTCATGCATTGGAGAAGGAAATGGCAATCCACTCCAGTGTTCTTGCCTGGAGAATCCCAGGGGTGGGGAAGCCTGGTGGGCTGCTGTCTATGGGGTCAAACAGAGTCAGACCTGACTGAAGCGACTTAGCAGCAGCAGCAGCATAGAAGGAGAAGTCTTGAGGCTACTGTAAAAATAAGACTGAAAACCAGAAGCAGGAGGCTTAAGTCCAAATCCTGAGAACACCAGAGAACTCCTGACTCCAGGGAACATTAATCAACAGGAGCTCATCAACTGCCTCCATACCTACACTGAAACCAAGCACCACCCAAGGGCCAACAAGTTCCAGAGCAAGACATACCATGCAAATTCTCCAGCAACACAGGACCGTAGCCCTGAGCTTCAATATACAGGCTACCCAAAGTCACTCCAAACCCACTGACATCTCATAACTCATTACTGGACACTTCATTGCACTCCAGAGAGAAGAAATCCAGCTCCACTCACCAGAACATTGACACAAGCTTCCCTAAGCAGGAAACCTTGACAAGCCACCCATACAACCCCACCCACAGTGAGGAAACTCCACAATAAAGAGAATTCTACAAACTGCCGGAATACAGGAAGGCCACCCCAAACACAGCAATATAAATAAGATGAAGACACAGAGGAATACCCAGCAGGTAAAGGAACAGGATAAATGCCCACCAAACCAAAAAAAAAAAAAAAAAAAAAAAAGAGGAAAAGATAGGGATTCTACCTGAGAAAGAATTCCAAATAATGATAGTGAAAATGATCCAAAATCTTGAAAACAAAATGGAATCACATAAATAGCCTGAAGACAAGGATTGAGAAGATGCAAGAAAGGTTTAACAAGGACCTAGAAGAAATAAAAAAGTCAATATACAATGAATAATGCAATAAATGAGATCAGAAACACTCTGGAGGGAACAAATAGTAGAATAATGGAGGCAGAAGATAGGATTAGTGAAATAGAAGGTAGAATGGTAGAAATAAATGAATCAGAGAGGAAAAAAGAAAAACGAATTAAAAGAAATGAGGACAATCTCAGAGACCTCTGGGACAATGTTAAACGCCCCAACATTCAAATCATAGGAGTCCCAGAAGAAGAAGACAAAAAGAAAGACCATGAGAAAATACTTGAGGAGATAATAGTTGAAAACTTCCCTAAAATGGGGAAGGAAATAATCACCCAAGTCCAAGAAACCCAGAGAGTCCCAAACAGGATAAACCCAAGGCGAAACACCCCAAGACACATATAAATCAAATTAACAAAGATCAAGCACAAAGAACAAATATTAAAAGCAGCAAGGGAAAAACAAGAAATAACACACAAGGGGATTCCCATAAGGATAACAGCTGATCTTTCAATAGAAACTCTTCAGGCCAGAAGGGAATGGCAGGACATACTTAAAGTGATGAAAAAAAATAATCTACAGCCCAGATAACTGTACCCAGCAAGGATCTCATTCAAATATGAAGGAGAAATCAAAAGCTTTACAGACAAGCAAAAGCTGAGAGAATTCAGCACCACCAAACCAGCTCTCCAACAAATGCTAAAGGATCTTCTCTAGACAGGAAACACAAAAAGGGTGTATAAACTCGAACCCAAAACAATAAAGTAAATGGCAACAGGATCATACTTATCAATGATTACCTTAAACATAAATGGGTTGAATGCCCCAACCAAAAGACAAAGACTGGCTGAATGGATACAAAAACAAGACTCCTATATATGTTGTCTACAAGAGACCGACCTCAAAACAAGGGACACATACAGACTGAAAGTGAAGGGCTGGAAAAAGATATTCCATGCAAATAGAGACCAAAAGAAAGCAGGAGTAGCAATACTCATATCAGATAAAATAGACTTTAAAACAAAGGCTGTGGAAAGAGACAAAGAAGGACACTACATAATGATCAAAGGATCAATCCAAGAAGATGCTATAACAATTATAAATATATATGCACCCAACATAGGAGCACCACAATATGTAAGACAAATGCTAATAAGCATGAAAGGGGAAATTAACAATAACACAATAATAGTGGGAGACTTTAATACCCCACTCACACCTATGGATAGATTAACTAAACAGAAAATTAACAAGGAAACACAAACTTTAAATGATACAATAGACCAGTTAGACCTAATTGATATCTATAGGACATTTCACCACAAAACAATGAATTTCACCTTTTCCTCAAGCGCACATGGAACCTTCTCCAGGATAGATCACATCCAGGCCATAAATCTAGCCTTGGTAAATTAAAAAAAAATTGAAATCGTTCCAAGCATCTTTTCTGACCACAATGCAGTAAGATTAGATCTCAATTACAGGAGAAAAACTATTAAAAATGCCAACATATGGAGGCTGAAAAACACGCTGCTGAATAACCAACAAATCACAAAAGAAATATAAAAAGAAATCAAAATATGCATAGAAATGAAGGAAAATGAAAACACAACAACCCCAAACCTGTGGGACACTGAAAAAGCAGTGCTAAGGGGAAGGTTCATAGCAATATGGGCATACCTCAAGAAACAAGAAAAAAGTCAAATAAATAACCTAACCCTATACCTAAAGCAACTAGAAAAGGAAGAAATGAAGAACCCTAGGGTCAGTAGAAGGAAATAAATCTTAAAAATTAGGGCAGAAATAAATGCAAAAGAAACAAAAGAGACCATAGCAAAAATCAACAAAGGCAAAAGCTGGTTCTTTGAGAGGAGAAATAAAATCGACAAACTATTAGCTAGACTCATCAAGAAACAAAGGGAGAAAAATCAAATCAATCAAATTAGAAATGAAAATGGAGCGATCACAACAGACAACACAGAAATACAAAGGATCATAAGAGACTACTATCAGCAATTATATGCCAATAAAATGGACAATGTGGAAGAAATGGACAAATTCTTAGAAAAGCACAACTTTCCAAAACTGAACCAGGAAATAGAAAATCTTAACAGACTCATCACAAGCACAGAAATTGAAACTGTAATCAGAAATCTTCCAGCACAGCTGAATTCTACTAAAAATTTAGAGAAGAGCTAACACCTATACTACTCAGACTCTTCCAGAAAATTGCAGAGGAAGGTAAACTTCCAAACTCATTCTATGAGGCCACCATTACCCTACTACAAAAACCTGGCAAAGATGCCACAAAAAAAGAAAACTACAGGCCAATATCACTGAGAACATAGATGCAAAAATCCTTAACAAATTCTAGCAATCAGAATTCAACAACACATTAAAAAAATCATACATCATGACCAAGTGGGCTTTATCCCAGGGATGCAAGGATTCTTCAATATCTGGAATCAATCAATGTAATACACCACAAAAACAAATTGAAAAATAAAAGCCATATGATTATCTCAATAGATGCAGAGAAGCCTTTGAAAAAATTCAACATCCATTTATGATAAAAAGAATCTCCAGTAAGCAGGAATAGAAGGAACATATCTCAACATAATAAAAGCCATATATGACAAACCCACAGCAAACATTATCCTCAATGGTGAAAAATTGAAAGCATTTCCCCTAAAGTCAGGAACAAGACAAGGGTGCCCACTCTCACCACTACTATTCAACATAATTATGGAAGTTTTGGCCACAGCAATCAGAGCAGAAAAAGAAATAAAAGGAATCCAAATTGGAAAAGAAGATGTAAAACTCTCACTGTTTGCAGATGACATGATCCTCTACATAGAAAACCCTAAAGACTCCACCAGAAAATTACTAGAGCTAATCAATGAATATAGTAAAGTTGTAGGATATAAAATCAACACACAGAAATCCCTTGCATTCCTATACACTAATAATGAGAAAATAGAAAGAGAAATTAAGGAAGCAATTCCATTCACCATTGCAATGAAAAGAATAAAATACTCAGGAATATATCTACCTAAAGAAACTAAAGGCCTATATATAGAAAACTATAAAACACTGGTGAAAGAAATCAAAGAGGACACTAATGGAGAAATCGAGAAAGATACCATGTTCATGGATCGGAAGAATCAATATAGTGAAAATGAGTATACTACCCAAAGCAATGTATAGATTCAATGTAATCCCTATGAAGCTACCAACGGTATTTTTCACAGAGCTAGAACAAATAATTCCACAATTTGTATGGAAATACAAAAAATCTTGAATAGCCAAAGCAATCTTGAGAAAGAAGAATGGAACTGGAGGAATCAACCTGCCTGACTTCAGGCTCTACTACAAAGCCACAGTCATCAAGACAGTATGGTACTGGTACAAAAACAGAAATATAGATCAATGGAACAAAATAGAAAGCCCAGAGATAAATCCACGCACCTATGGACACCTTATCTTTGACAAAGGAGGCAAGAATATACAATGGAGAGAAGACAATCTCTTTAACAAGCCATGCAGAAAACTGGTCAACCACTTGTAAAAGAATGAAACTAGAACACTTTCCAACACGATACACAAAAATAAACTCAAAATGGATTAAAGATCTAAATGTAAGACCAGAAACTATAAAACTCCTAGAGGAGAACATAAGCAAAACACTCTTCGACATAAAGCACAGAAGGATCCTCTGTGACCTACCTCCCAGAATATTGGAAATAAAAGCAAAAATAAACAAATGAGACCTAATTAAACTTAAAAGCTTCTGCACAACAAAGGGAACTATAAGCAAGGTGAAAAGACAGCCTTCAGAATGGGAGAAAATAATAACAAATGAAGCAATTGACAAACAACTAATCTCAAAAATATACAAGCAACTCCTGCAGCTCAATTCCAGAAAACTAAACGACCCAATCAAAAAATGGGCCAAAGAACTAGACATTTCTCTAAAGAAGACATACAGATGGCTAACAAACACATGAAAAGATGCTCAACATCACTCATTATCAGAGAAATACAAATCAAAACCACAATGAGGTACCATTTCACGCCAGTCAGAATAGCTGCTATCCAAAAGTCTACAAGGAATAAATGCTGGATAGGGTGTGGCAAAAAGGGAACCCTCTTACACTGTTGGTGGGAATGCAAACTAGTACAGTCACTATGGAGAACAGTGTGGAGATTCCTTAAAACACTGGAAATAGAACTGCCATATGACCCAGCAATCCCACTGCTGGGCATACACACTGAGGAAACCAGAATTGAAAGAAACACATGTACCCCAATATTCATCACAGCACTGTTTATAATAGCCAGGACATGGAAGCAACCTAGATGTCCATCAGCAGACAAATGGATAAGAAAGCAGTGGTACATATACACAGTGGAGTATTACTCAGCCATTAAAAAGAATACATTTGAATCCGTTCTAATGAGGTGGATGAAACTGGAGCCAATTATACAGAGTGAAGTAAGCCAGAAAGAAAAACACCAATACAGTATACTAACGCATATATATGGAATTTAGAAAGGTGGTAACGATAACCCTGTATGCGAGACAGAAAACAGATGTATAGAACAGTCTTTTGGACTCTGTGGGAGAGGGCGAGGGTGGGATGATTTGGGAGAATGGCACTGAAACATGTATAATATCATATGTGAAACAAATTGCCAGTTCAGGTTCGATGCATGATACAGGATGCTTGGGGCTGGTGGGGAACACGTGTACACCTATGGTGAATTCATGTTGATATATGGCCAAACCAATACAATATTGTAAAGTAATTAGCCTCCAATTAAAATAAATAAATTTATATTAAAAAACAAATGAATTTAGCAAAGGACCTCAGTTTCAGTCATGGGAGACTAATTAAGCCATCTTGCATGAAGAGTAGCACACAAGGGGGAGATGAGCTGAACGGTGACACAGTGTAATATGCTCAAAGAATCAACTTGGCCTCTTAGTGGTGGGCAATGGAGCTTTGGTGAAATAAAAGATTTTGTAAAAGATGAAGAGAGGAAATTATAGTGACTTCTGTAATGCTCCTTACAATTTTTCTTTCTATTCCTATGTTTACCCTTCCCTCTCATCCTACTCTTCAAACTGTTCTAATGCAGTAATCTCAGCCTCTTTCCACTCCAGAATAGTCTAAACACTGCTTCCAAGGTTTATCTTTTAACAATAATCCTTTGGTGACTCTAGTTTCTGGCTCAAAACACCTCAAGGTTTTCCTTGCTGAAAGCAGTGGCTCTCAACTTGTTACCAACAACACATGAGGGCGCTTGTTAGAAATGCACATTCCTAAACACACTCCTCAGAGAATCTGATCCCATGAATCTAGCATGATGCTGGAGAATTTATATTTTTCCAAGTGTATTTCTGATGCAGGTACCTCAGTTACAATACTGAGAGAAATTTACTTACATGGTCAAGTCCAGCTCTTTAGCCAGAGGACTGACCTTTAATGGTGGAAATTCAGTTCTAGGGCTGGTAAAAGAGGGGGAAGAGTGGTTTGGGAAATCTGGTCTCCAAAATGTCCATAGGGATAGGCTACATTGGCAACCATGATTATGGGAGAATTTGCATCATATGGATGGAAAGGAATTTGTAAAATCATGCCATCTGTTTTTTGACGTAAGCCTCCCAGATATCTGGCATAGTGAGAAGTCTGGAATCAGGGCAGAAGACAAAGGTACTGCTTAACTTTGCTGGGCCTCAGCTTTTTCATCCATAAAATGGGAATGTAAAAATGCCTTCCCCTCTCATTGATATAAATATCAAATGTGTGAAAATGCTTTGAAACTTGGAAAGTGTTGAATAACATGAGGTAATTATTTATATTAATAGTCTGTTCTCTTCACCTTTGCCAAATAACAAAAAAGATCTTGCTCAGGAGAGTAATTGTGGTTAAATACTCTAGGCTAAGCCTGTGAAGGGAATGTGTGTTATTGACATAAATCCTGCTACAGTTATTTTCAGGAGAAAAGGTATAAGTTCTGTAGCAGCCAGCAGAATGTTTTTGATTACCCCATGGATTTGGGTAGCTTGGAGATCTGTTGTAGAGCTGGAATCTGACTTCCTCTGTGAGCATGAATTTGGCTGAGTTTAGTAGTGAGAAAAGCTTAAGAAAACCCACACATGCTGAAACCCAAAAGGCTAATGAGGAGAATAAACAGCTTGTGTAATTAGACCTTGTGCATTTCCCTAAAAAGAAATCATGAAATATGAACAAAATGTTGTCTCTGAAGGCTTCATGGTTACTTGGTCTAGTTTTCAATTTGGAAACTATGCTCATTGCCTGCAGGAATTATAAGAACAATAGGCTTCTGGCTGTTTAGTGAATTGATGCCCTCACATGGATTCTGACATTTTATGTCCTGGCCTTGGCCCCACTCACAGCAGCAGGGCACTCATGCAGGCTGAGTTTTGCTCTGTTCTGAGCACTCACAGCTTAGTGACCTTACGTGGCTTTATATCGTGACTTCTTGATGAGCCAAAGTCTTTGTGATTTTGGTTTCAAATATGTTTATTCTTCCCTGTATGTCTTGTCCACAGAAAACAATGAAAGGTTTTGTTTTAAATAAACTCTAGTGTTCTTCTCAGAGTCCTGGTGTTTTCAGTAAAAAGGACACAATTCCCTTACCCACCCAGGTTTGTCAGATCTCTGCATCTTGCCACTTTTGCTCCATGTCTTTTGTTATATAATAAATATCTTTATTTTTAAAACAAATAAAATGGAGATGCAGTTCAAGCTCCTGTGAAATCCTCCCCACCGCATTCTTGTTTCTCTTCCTCTCTTCCCAGAAGTGACCACTATGCTGAATGAAGCAAGCAACATGAGGCTCAACTGAATGTTTTGACCAAGTAATAATATTTTAAAATGAAGTTCCCATCCCTTGTAGAAATGTGAAAGTGTCTCAAAGGTGTCTCAAATCAGGCCATAGGAAAGTCATGAAATTTTGTTTCTTCTAGAAATAATTTTCTCAGTTTCTACCACTTTCTGGTATAAACCTTTAAACTTTCCCCTGCTGAATTTCATTAGTAGTACTTCTCTTTAAAAGATAAGTAAGACATTACATGGTTCAAACTTCAAAATTGTTTCCAAATAATATATATTAAGGCTTCTTTCATCTACTTTGGTCCCCTCATTCACAACCTTGTGGCTAATAATTTTTATTAGTTTCTTGTTTGTACTTCTAGTGTTTTTATTTTATATACAAAAAGGTGTAAATATACATTCTTACTTTCCTGCTTTCTTTTCTCAGAACATTATATTCTATATTCATTGTTTTACATCACATTTTCCACTTAGTAATATATCCTGGAGGTCTGTACAGCAGCATTCCCCTTCTCTCTCTCTTTTTATACCATGTTGTATTTTATAGTTGTATAACATTTCATCCAGCACATATTAATGCATAAGACTTTATTAATTTTACAATTATATAGTATTTAATTGCATGGATAGAAAATATTTATCCTAAATGACAACTGGACTTTCTTTTTCTATTCCTTTGTGAGTTTCTTCTTCCTTTTTTTAAAAAATCTTTTTATTGAAGGATAATTGCTTTACAGAATTTTTTTGTTTTCTGTCAAACCTCGACATGAATCATCCTTCAGTCAGTTCAGTTCAGTTCAGTCACTCAGTTGGATCCAACTCTTTGCGACCCCGTGAATTGCAGCATGGCAGGCCTCCCTGTTCATCACCATCTCCCGGAGTTCACTCACACGTCCGTCGAGTCAGTGATGCCATCCAGCCATCTCATCTTCTGTCCCCCCCTTTTCCTCCTGCCCCCAATCCCTACCAGCATCAGAGTCTTTTCCAGTGAGTCAACTCTTCGCATGAGGTGGCCAAAGTACTGGAGTTTCAGCTTTAGCATCATTCCTTCCAAAGAACGCCCAGGGCTGATCTCCTTTAGAATGGACTGGTTGGATCTCCTTGCGGTCCAAGGAACTCTCAAGAGTCTTCTCCAACACCACAGTTCAAAAGCATCAATTCTTCAGGAATCAGCCTTATGTATACATATATCCCCTCCCTTTTGAACCTCCCTCCCATCTCCCTCCCCATCCCAACCCTCTAGGTTGATACAGAGCCCCTGTTTGAGTTTCCTGAGCCATACAGCAAATTCCTATTGGCTATCTATTTTGAATATGGTAATGTAAGTTTCCTTGTTGCTCTTTCCATACATCTCACCCTCTTTTCCCCTCTCCCCATGTCCATAAGTCTATTCTCTATGTCTGTTTCTCCATTGCTGCCCTGGAAATAAATTCTTATCTACCATTTTTCTAGATTTCATATATATGCATTAGAATATTATTTATTATTATTTATATTATTTATTTATAATATTATTTATCTTTTTCTTTCTGACTTACTTCTCTCTGTATAATAGGTTCTAGGTTCATTCACCTGATTAGAACTGACTCAAATGTGTTCCTTTTTATGGCTGAGTAATATTCCATTATGTGTATGTACCACAGCTTCTTTATCCATTCATCTGTACTCAGGGGAGTTGGTGGCTAGCGTGGCAGGAGATATAGTGCTCTAGAAGGGTATGGCAACCAGTACTGGCTAATACACTCCAGTATTCTTCCCTGGAGAACCCCCTTCCCTGACAGACAAGCCTGGCAGGCCCCAGTCTACAGGGTTGCAAAGAGTTGGGCTCTAGCCAAGTGACCCTGTGCATGTAGATGCAAGATTTTTTTTTTTGCCTGTGGCAGCTCTGCCCCAGTGAGAGTTGAGCATGAAGATAGTGCAACTGCTTGGCTTGCGGGGACCCTGGCAGGGCCAAGTATGCAGGAACATGGACTGCCTCTGCTGCAGGAGTTATGGCCCTATCAGTCTTTTTCTGAGCCTCTTGTAGCTGGGGATCAGAACACCTCTTTGGCTAATCTTTCTTTGTAGCTCCACCCATTCAGGCTGTTAGAGGGCTCCCTTGCCTGCGGTCCTTCTCTGTTGTTCCGCATGTCAGGCACATACAGGGGCCTTCCTGGCTGGGGTCTTACTCTGTAGATTGGTGGGTCAGGCACTTAAAGGGGCACCCTGGGTGGGGTCCTGCTTTGTAGTTCAGTGCATCACGTGTTTGATGGGCCAGGCTGTCTGTTGTTCAGCTGCCCATGCTGGCCTGTCGGAAGAGAGAGGCTAAGGTGATGGTTCCACCCCATATGCGTGACTCAGCAGTAACGCCTTCCTTTCATGACTGCCTGGCTTTCCTCCGCAGGCATTTCCCACCACAATCTCCTCCCTCATATCCCCTTTATCTGTCTCTCCACAGTCAACAGCAGCACTTGCCCTGGGATTGCTCCACAATCCCTAAACTCCAGCTCCCAGCCACTGCGTCTTCCAGGGCACCTGCGTCCCTGTCCAGGGTATGTATGGCTGCAGTAAGGACTATCTGATTCTCATTCCTTTTAGGCTTCCACAGATCAACTGTTTCACTCTCAGCCTTAAATGTTTCTCCTCTGACTTAGACAATTGCTCTGATGTGGGAACGAATTCCTGTTTCGGTTCCCCCACCCTCCGAGAGCAAGTCCTGTCCTACTAATACTCCTGTTTTCCCCCCTAGTTCCTTTGTCCTACCAAGTTTTGTGTAGTTCTATATGTTCTTTTCCTTTGGTCAGGTACTCCTGTCTGCTCTCAGCTGGTGTTCTGTAGGCACTTCTGTGTCTGAAGGTGTCTTCCTGATGTATCTGTGGAGAGAGACTACTCCATGTCCACCCACTCCTCTGCCATCTTGTTCTCTTTCCTCTCCTTAATTTTTAGGATTTCCTTATAAATTAGGAATAACATTTTGTCTGTGCTGTGAGTTATAAAATTTTTTTCTTATATTGTCACATGTGGCAAAGTTCACTTTTACTCTTTTATCATGGACCAAATTATTTTAAAACGGAAAGGATCTTAGAACTTTTCTACTCTTTCAGTTTGCAATGAGGAAACTGTGACGTATGATGCCTCAGTACTGAGGCCCAACTACCAGGTAAAGACAGAAGCTGAATTTGAATACCAGTCAATGCTTTGTCCACCATGGTCCCTGTGTATAATGAAATAGTGCTTTTTATTATGGAGTGATTGACTTGTGAAACTCCATGAAAGTAAAAATTTATGTTTTCTCAAAGACAACTATAGAGCTACCCATATCCTAGTTCCCCAATGATTTAGTTGAATCATCAAAAGAATAATATCCCATGAAGACATGTCCAGGTGTAGATGGTTTAACTAGGGAATTCTATAAGATATTTAAAGAAAATACAATGCTCATTCCACATAAACTTTTTCAGAAAATAGATGTGAGACCTTCTTAATTAATATAACTGAAGACAGTATTATCATGATATCAAAGCCAGATAAAGCCATCAGAAGGAAAGAAAACCATAGACCAGTATCTCTCATGAACATAGAAGAAATCAGCCTTAACAAAATAATGGCAACCTGAGTCTAGCAACGTGTGAAAAGGATTATCATCATCTAAACAGTACTAGGAATGTAGGGTTAGTTTATCCCTTTATGTGTTAGTTATTCCCATTATGTGTTGCACCTTTTGTAGTTGTCCCACAGTTTTTGGATATTCTTCTCTGTTCTTTTTTGAGTCTTTTTTTTCCCTCTTTGCTTTTCAGTTTTGGAAATTTCTATTGTTATATCCTCAAGCTGAGAGATTCTTTCTTCATAAAATTAATAGCTGTGTCCAGTAAAACTAATAAGCACATCTAAGGCATTCTTTATTTCTATTGCAGTGTTTTTGATCTTTAGCATTTCTTATATATTCTTTGTTAGAATTCCCATCTCTCTGCTTTCATTATCCATCTGCTCTTGCATAATGTCTACTTTTTCCATTAAAACCCTTAGCACATTAATCATGGTTTAAAAAAATCTTTTAATTCCAGCATTCCTGCTGCATCTGAATCTGGTTCTGATGTGTTTTCACTATCTTCAAACTGTGTTTTTTACCATTCAGTATAACTTTTGTTTTTTTGTGTAAGTGATTATGATATACTGGGTGAAAGGAAACTGTGGTAAGTAGGGCATTAATAATGTAGTGATAATGTGTGGAGAGAAGGGGGAATATTCTAGTCTGTGATTTGGTTTCAATCTTTCGGGGAGCCCATGTCTCTGGATTGTGAACTTCCACAGTGCTGTCTGGTACCTGCTACCTCACATCTCCCTCCCCAACCACTTAGGTGGAATAGGATGGCTAGAGAGAGCTGGAGTTTGTGCTTCTCTTCTACCATGTAAGTTAGTCTCTGGTAAAATTGTTTCTCCTGAAGGCAGGCCTTGTTAAGAAAAACAGAATGGTTTGATGTATTTCAAAATGATATCTTTTCCCCCTCCCCTGCCTGCTGGAAGCACAAGAGAGTTTTTCTCTGGTAGTCACAATGAAAACAGGATGAAGTTCTTAGAGGTAAAACTTAGAAAAGTGTGGCTCCTACTCCATGACTGAGTCCCCCTGGAGTTTGTGGTCTCTCAGACTTGTGCCCACTGAACCACCAGCAATTGTCAATTACAGTTCAAGTAGTCCTACCCTGGTGCTGGTTTCCATGGATGTTTCTGCCTGCAGGTTTATGCTCCAGTAAGTTGTAAGCTGTGTCTCTGTATCTGCTTGTCATTCTCTCCAATTTTTAGACCAGCAGTTTGTCCTGTAGCCTCATTTCTCTGATGGATCTAAGGAGAACTGATGTTTTAACTCTTTTATCTTTTTACTTGTTGTTAGGATGAAGTGCTGACTTCTAAGCTTCTTACAATGCAAGGTTATCCCAAAATTGATTTGTGTAATGTACCATGTTAACAGAAGAAAAAGGACAAAATCTACGTGATTAGCTCAGTAAACATAAAAAAAAATTTTTTTAATATCCAGCATGCATTCATGATAAAAGTTCTCAACAAATTAGGAATAGATGAAAATTTCCTCTAACAACATGCTTAATATTAAAAGCTTGAATGCTTTCTCTCCTTAATATTTGAACAAATATATGCTCTTGCCTCTTTTATTCAGCACTTCACTGGAAATTCTACTCAGCGCAATAAAGCAAGAATAAGAGATCACAAGTTACAAGATCAGTATCTAAAAATCAATTAGTATTTTCTATATATATTAGCAATTCAGAATACAAAAACAAAGTTAAGAAAATATTTATTATGTAATCAAAAAGAACAAAGTACTTAGGCATCAATTTAACAGAAGGAGCAGAAGCTGTATGCTGAAAACTCTAAGAGTTTGCTAACAGAAAGTAATGAAGACCTAAGTAAGTGAGAGATAGACTATGTTCATGGATTTGAAGACTCCATTTAGTTAAAATGGCAATTCTTTTTTTTTTTTAATGGCAATTCTTTTCTCAAATCGATCTATAAGTTCAACAGAATCCCTATAAAATTCCCAGCAGGCTTTTTAATATAAATTGACAAGTTGATCCTAAAATTTAAATGAAAATTGAAAGTACCTAGAATAAACAAAGCAATTTTGAAAGGACAGTGTCGAAGGAGTTGTGCTACCTAATTTTCAAAGCTTAGTATGAAGCCACAATAATCAAGGCAATGTGGTGTTAGCATTAGACTATGAATCACTAGAACAATACAGAGTCCACAAATAAACCCATACATGGCCCCTTGATTTTTTACAGACTTGTAGGTAATTCAGTGGGGCAATAGTCTATTCAACAAATGGTGCTTGAACAATTGGATGTCTCTATGTAAAGCAAAAGTAAAACCAAAAACTCCTTGAACACTTACTTCACATCGTACACAAAGTTCTATTCAAAATGGATCATAGATCTAAATGTAAGAGCTTAACATATTATATACCTAGAATTAAAGAGGAGAGAAAACATTTATAACTTTGAATTTCTTAGGACACAAAAACCATGAACAATAAAAGATAAAATGTTTACATTTCAAAAGACACCATTGAGAAAAAAGAAAGACAAAGACAAGTAAAAAGAATGGGAAAAAAATACTTTAAATTATATGATAAAGAACTTATATTCAGAGTATGAAAAATCTTGGACTAAATAATCTGAAGGCACATAACACAATGAAAAATGGGTAAAAATTTGAATCAGTTCAGTTCAGTCGCTCAGTCGTGTCCAACTCTTTGTGACCCCATGAATCGCAGCACACCAGACCTCCCTGTCCATCACCAACTCCCGGAGTTCGCTCACACTCACGTCCATCGAGTCAGTGATGCCATCCAGCTATCTCATCCTCTGTTGTCCCCTTCTCCTCCTGCCCCTAATCCCTCCCAGCATTAGGGTCTTTTCCAATGAGTCAACTCTTTGCATGAGGTGGCCAAAGTACTGGAGTTTCAGCTTTAGCATCATTCCTTCCAAAGAAATCCCAGGGTTGATCTCCTTCAGAATGGACTGGTTGGATCTCCTTGCAGTCCAAGGGACTCTCAAGAGCCTTCTCCAACACCACAGTTCAAAAGCATCAATTCTTTGGCACTCAGCCTTCTTCACAGTCCAACTCTCACATCCATACATGACCACTGGAAAAACCATAGCCTTGACTAGACGGACCTTAGTTGGCAAAGTAATATCTCTGCTTTTGAATATACTATCTAGGTTGGTCATAACTTTTCTTCCAAGGAGTAAGCGTCTTTTAATTTCATGGCTGCAATCACCATCTGCAGTGATTTTGGAGCACAAAACAATAAAGTCTGACACTGTTTCCACTGTTTCCCCATCTATTTCCCATGAAGTGATGGGACCGGATGCCATGATCTTCATTTTCTGTATGTTGAGCTTCAGGCCAACGTTTTCACTCTCCACTTTCACTTTCATTACGAGGCTTTTTAGTTCCTCTTCACTTTCTGCCATAAGGATGGTGTCATCTGCATATCTGAGGTTATTGATATTTCTCCTGGCGATCTTGATTCCAGCTTGTGTTTCTTCCAGTCCAGCGTTTCTCATGATTTACTCTGCATATAAGTTAAATAAGCAGGGTGACAATATACAGCCTCGACATACTCCTTTTCATTTTTGGAACCAGTCTGTTGTTCCATGTCCAGCTCTAACTGTTGCTTCCTGACCTGCGTACAGATTTCTCAAGAGGCAGGTTAGGTGGTCTGGTATTCCCATCTCTCACAGAATTTTCCACAGTTTATTGTGATCTACACAGTCAAAGGCTTTGGCATAGTCAATAAAGCAGAAATAGATGTTTTCCTGGAACTCTCTTGCTTTTTCCATGATCCAGCAGATGTTGGCAATTTGATCTCTGGTTCCTCTGCCTTTTCTAAAACCAGCTTGGACATCTGGAAGTTCACAGTTCACATATTGCTGAAGCCTGGCTTGGAGAATTTTGAACATTACTTTACTAGCATGTGAGATGAGTGCAACTGTGTGGTAGTTTGAGCATTCTTTGGCATTGCCTTTCTTTGGGATTGGAATGAAAACTGACCTTTTCCAGACCTGTGGCCACTGCTGAGTTTTCCAAATTTGCTGGCATATTGAGTGCAGCACTTTCACAGCATCATCTTTCAGGATTTGAAACAGCTCAACTGGAATTCCATCACCTCCACTAGCTTTGTTCGTAGCGATGCTTTCCAAGGCCCACTTGACTTCACAGTCCAGGATGTCTGGCTCTAGATTAGTGATCACACCATCATGATTATCCGGGTCATGAAGATCTTTTTTGTACAGTTTTTCTGTGTATTCTTGCCACCTTTTCTTAATATCTTCTGCTTCTGTTAGGTCCAGACCATTTCTGTGCTTTATCGAGCCCATCTTTGCATGAAATTTGAACAGACCCTTCAAAAAAAGATCTGTGAATAGCAAATAAGCACATGAAAAGATGTTCAACATTGTTAGACCTTAGGGAAATACAGACTGAAATCCCATTGAGAATCCCCTACACATCTCTAAAATACATGCTACCAGAAAAGACTGAAATTACTAAGTGTTACTGAGGATACATAGAAACCAGAACTCTCATATGTTGCTGATGGAAGTGGACAATGATGCAATCTCCTTTGAAAAATTGCCTAGGAGTTTCCTACAAAGTTGAACTTACATTTATCAAATGACAAAAAAAAATTTTCCTTTTAGGTAGGAATATGCCCAAGAGATATGAAAAGACTTGTGTCCAAATATTTGTTACACGTAATGTCTCTTTTTGGAATATTTGTAAGCAATCCAAATGTCCATCAGTTGGGGAATAGGTAGACAACAGTTATATCTAAGCAATAAGTGCCATTCAGCAGTAAAATGGAGTGAATTACACATGTAAGAACATGGATAAACTCCAAAAACATGCTAAGTGTAAAACTAACATGGCAATATATACTGTGTGACTGCATTTATGGGAAATTGCTAGAAAAGGCAAAACTATAGAGACAAGAAGCAGGTTGCCTGGAGCTGGGATTGGGAGTAGGGATTGACAGCAAATGTACACAATGGGACTTTGGGGGAATGATGAAAGTGTTCTAAAGCTTGAGTGTAATGATGTTTACAACTGTGTAAATTTACTAAAATTATTTGATCTGTATACATCAAATGGGTAAATGTTATACTATTGTAAACTATACTTTAAAAAGCTGTTAAAGAAGGAGAAATCTCTAAAGACGAAGTTGTATCACATGGTAATAGCTTGGAAGGTCTCTTTCTTAAATGATTGTTTCTTGTTTCTTTCTTTAACGTGAGTAGGGTTTTAATTGTTTTTGCTTTTTGAACAGGCTACTTCCTGGTGGCTCTCTGGAGGGATCATTCCCTAGAGCAGATGTACGTTATAGCTCATGCTGAGTCTCTTCGTCAGTAGAGACAGTTGCCAGCCAAGAGTGAGACTCAGCTGGAGAGGCTGAGTGAGGCTTCTGGGGTAGGCACCCCTCAGGTTTTCCTCTAATTACTCCAGCTGAGCATACAAGAAGAAAGGCAAAGCCACGGGGAGGCATATTAATTAAAATGTCTCCTTTTGCAGTGGGCCATTGTGATTCTCATTGTGATTTTTTAAGGAGGTGACAGTTGTAGGTTTACAGTTTGTTATTTCCTTCCATTGCCAATATAATTGCAAGATGAAATAATCCCACATTTTAATATTCAAAAATAGTCACTTGGATAGATTAATAAGCAGGATATCTAACTACCAATTGGGGTCAGGTAAGAAAAAGAATCTAGTTTTTAAATGAGACTGTTGAGAACTGTCCTGAATGGGGACTTTCACTATAGATTTCCTTCCGGTGTAGTTTACTTGGACATAGCAGGAAAGATCTTAGTCCTTGAGCTTTTGGTGTCCAATTGCCTGTTATGTGAAAAAGCTCCACTCACTGGTTTTGTTACCACTGTTTGCTTAAACCTTCACTGCCAATTAATAAGGAACAGGAGAAACATGCCTCTTAGGGAATATAAAGAAAATTTTACTTTAATCTTATCTGCTGCTGTTATTGAATACATTTTCCCTTTGACCAGTGCCCCCTTTTCTCTTCTCACACATAAAGCCTAAAACAAACAAAAAGATAAGAGCAATTTACTTAAACTAGTTGTTATTCAGAACTGTTTTTGATTTGATGTTTTAATTTTAAGATTACTCTGTTCATTGTAAGACCAGAGGCTTATATTTTCAGAGCCATATGCTGCTTTGGTCTTATGAATGGACACCCTGTGGATCTCAGTGGGAGTTAAAGCTGAGCTAGTTGCAGGATGGTGCTTTCTTCCTTTTGTTGCACAAGGAATTTTTCACTTGATTTTTCCAAGGAGTGTAATCTGCATGTATTAAGGGCACTTGTTTGGCATGTATGTTTACTGACATGTTTGGGCTTAAATGTTTACTGACATGCTTGACTAAACAATAGCAATTGTTTTATAGGCATTTCTTAGTTTACTTGCCAGCACTAGACCTGCTAAAGATTCTTCCATAAGAGTGGCTTTCCCATACCCTTGCTAGGCAATTACGTTCAGTTTCTTGAATCTAAATATTGTTTGTCCTATTTTCAGAACAGTGGGATGTTCCTTTTTCTGTCCTAGGAGCTCATTTCTTCTGCAACAAACTTTCCTTAGTCTATGTGTCCATTGTCATGCCCTCTGATCGCCTTATCTATCACTCAGAACACTCGAAGTTTAATCTCCTTTATGAAATCATCCACTGGATCATCTGGATCTGCTGGATCATTGAAAAAGCAAGAGAGTTCCAGAAAAAGATCTATTTCTGCTTTATTGACTATGCCAAAGCCTTTGACTGTGTGGATCACAATAAACTGTGGAAAATTCTGAAGGAGAGGGGAATACCAGACCACCTGACCTGCCTCTTGAGAAATCTGTATGCAAGTCAGGAAGCAACAGTTAGAACTGGACATGGAACAACAGACTGGCTCCAAATAGGAAAAGGAGTACGTCAAGGCTGTATATTGTCACCCTGCTTATTTAACTTCTATGCAGAGTACATCATGAGAAACGCTGGGCTAGATGAAGCACAAGCTGGAATAAAGATTACTGGGAGAAATATCAATAACCTCAGATATGCAGATGACACCATCCTTATGGCAGAAAGTGAAGAGGAACTAAAGAGCCTTTTGATGAAAGTGAAAGAGGAGAGTGAAAAAGTTGGCTTAAAGCTCAACATTCAGAAAATGAAGATCATGGCATCTGGTCCCATCACTTCATGGGAAAAAGATGGGGAAACAGTGGAAACAGTGTCAGACTTTATTTTTTTGTGCTCCATAATCACTGCAGATGGTGACTGCAGCCATGAAATAAAAGGATGTGTATTCCTTGGAAGAAAAGTTATGACCAACCTGCTGCTGCTAAGTCACTTCAGTCGTGTCTGACTCTGTGTGACCCTGTAGATGGCAGCTCACCAGGCTCCCGTCCCTGGGATTCTCCAGGCAAGAGTACTGGAGTGGGTTGCCATTGCATTCTCCAATGCATGAAAGTGAAAAGTGAAAGTGAAGTCACTCAGTCATGTCCGACTCTTCATGACCCCATGGACTGCAGCCTACCAGGCTCTCCATCCATGGGATTTTCCAGGCAAGAATACTGGCATATTAAAAAGCAGAGACATTACTTTGCCAACAAAGGTCCATCTAGCCAAAGCTATAGTTTTTCCAGTAGTCATGTTGGATGTGAGAGTTGGACTAGAAAGAAAGCTGAGCACTGAAGAATTGATGCTTTTGAACTGTGGTGTTGGAGAAGACTCTTGAGAGTCCCTTGGACTGCAAGGAGTTCCAACCAGTCCATCCTAAAAGCAATGGTTCCTGAGTGTTCATTGGAAGGACTGATGTTGAAGCTGAAACTCCAGTACATTGGCCACCTGATGCGAAGAGCTGACTCATTTGAAAAGACCCTGATGTTGGGAAAGAACGAGGGTAGGAGGAGAAGGGGAATGACAGAGGATAAGATGGTTGGAAGGCATCACTGGCTCTATGGACATGAGTTTGGGTGGACTTTGGGAGTTGGTGTCGGACAGGCTGCAGTCCATGGAGTCGCAAAGAGCTAGACATGACTGAGTGACTGAACTGGACTGAGTGACTGATGAAATGATCTCCCTGAGGCTCAGGGCACACTTCTCTCTCTTTCTGAACTCCTGAGCCTAATTTTCCCCATTGAACTCATTTCCAAATTATGGCAAGCACTGATGGTTGGTTCACCAACTGTTTCTTGCTGTAGATACTACTCACTTAGAATGCCCATGTGTATCTCAGTTAAGGCCATGATGGTGGCAGTCTGCCGTAGGGTCTCTGGGAAGATTTTTTTTCTTATGTAGGTGACAGGCTGCCAAGTGTTGAGGTGTTCAATTAGGATAATGAGCCATTCTGAAAGTATCAGTCAAGTCTTTATTCATTGTGACAGTGCAAGCAAGAGGCAAAAAGTGGCACTGGCTCCCAGGTGCTCCATTTTTCCCTATGAAGCAATGCCTAACAAGGGTCAGATATGTGTGGTGCAGATGAGGGGAACTGTTTCATTGCTGAGGAGCAGAGGGCTGTTGTCTTCTCATGGATCTGGGGGCTATGGTAGAGGGAGGGGGAAAAGGGTAAGGAGTAGAAAAGTACTGCTCACCATGGAGAAAATGCCTTAATCCAGGCCCAGTAATGAGGTTGCTGGAGGTGTCTGAAGTGCCTCAGGCAAGGCCTCTGATAAGGGGACCTCTGAACAAAAATGCCTGGGCTAGATGTGTGTATACTGATATGTATATGAGCATGGCTGGCTCAGATGGGTGGAGTAGAGGTGAGTTTCCTTGATGGTAAACTCTCGCTCCAGAAAATTGTAGTGCATTGGTGATAAGCAGGTCTAGTGTGGGGAGGGCAGCTTTCCACCTTGAGGCCTGTCAGGCAAAGCCTTGCAATTGCCTATGGTGGGCCTGGATGATTATACACAGATTTTTTGATCTAGAGATGGACTCTTCAGTAGATTCCACTTCTTCTCCTTTTTATTTTTTTAAGCTGGAATGTGACCTATTGGTTGAAATTGTAGCAGGCAACCTGTGTCCATGAGGGAAATATAAAGGGAATTCAAAGACTCTGGAGTCAACTAAACCAGAAACAAGAATGGCATGCATTTGGACTTCCTCTTATGTGGGGAAAAATAAGCTTCTAATATTTAAGCCACCCTTTCAGCTCTGTGTAGCCTAAAATATTCCTAACTGGTATGTCATTTAATCATGTAGTGTTTTTTACTGTTCCATAACTGACATTTATCTAAATTATTATATATTACTTGAGATGCCTCAAAGGAACGATTTCAGCTCTCCTCTGCTACCATAGTACTATTTTTTGATTGTTATTGCAATTCCAAGTTGGTGGTAAGTTTACATTGAAGTTATCAGTGTTTCTTTTTTTGTAGCTAAGTCACCAGAGATGAAAACCATATAATTCTTAGTTTATTTGTTGCCACTCATAGAAGAGTGATGCTGACAAAACTCCTAGCATCAACTGCCTTGAAACTGAAGACCTGAGTCTGGGTCCCAGTTGTAGTTTCTGATTATAGAAAGCCCCAGGAAAAGGTCACTTGCGTTTGGAATATTCAGCACTGCTGTCCATGATAGGTTTAGATCCTTGTCTAGTTGTTGGGCTTCCCTTGTGGCTCAGCTGGTAAAGAATCTGCCTGCAATGCGGAGACGTGGGTTCAATCCCTGGGTTGGGAAGATCCCCAGAGAAGGAAAAGGCCAACCACTCCATTATTCTGGCCTGGAGAATTCCATGGACTGTATAGTCTGTGGGGTCACAAAGAGTTGGACACGACTGAGTGACTTTCACACTTCACTTCACTACTTGTTACTCCTATTGGCTAGAGGTAAACAAAAACAAAAATATAGGATGATTTTAGTAAAAAATACTTTATGACCTCTCTAAATGATTCCATACAGATGTAGACCAATTTCATTTTTTATAAGCTGCTACTCTAGGTTTCTCAGGACAGTGTTTTTAAGGATTATGTGGCTCGTAGACACAACTCTTGTCTTACTGGGGAACATTACATAAGTTTCATCAGTTAGTGAATAAGTTTCTTAGGAACCTTGAATAAACCTTGATTTTATTGAACTTGTATCAGTCCTAGGCTTATGTATAGCAGTAGGTTATGCTCTAGATACAGAATCCTAGCTATTAATACTTATGTGAGACTTATAACACTACTGCCCAGATTCCAGGTCATTGGCATGAGTAAGTTTCTTGGTAGATTAGATAGTATCTTAAAGGAGACAAAATACAATGTATTTTAAATTCTCCCCCTTAAGGTATATCTTATTGACTTGATATTATTCCTGGATGAGGCAAATTCATGCATCCCTGCTATAGGGATCAGGCAGATAAACATTTGCCTAAATGCTGATGATATAGTTTATTTTCTCAAATTTAGAGTAGCCTCCACAAACAATGGCTCTTTGATCTAATTACTTTAGTTACTTCAAAACCCAAAGAGCATCAGTTTTGACAGAGTTCTGTAAGCATTTAGTTGGTCACAATCTAAGAACCCTATATGGAAAGTCAACTTGTTTACTTACCACTAGGTTTTCTTAAGTTAAGCAGTAAATAATACTGTTTTCAATTCAGTATTGTTGCTACATGGGCACTGTATTGAGATAATTAACATCTCCAATTGCAATTGTTACAGGCATATTTTATAGCACAGAATAATTCTGATAATGATGATAAAAGAGGTAAAACTGATTGAATGTTTGTTGTAGAGGGCATTATGCTAAACAGTTATGTGCATTTTCTCTTTTAATTCTCATCACAACCTGATAAAGTCTGTAGAACTTTGGGTCGTCTTCTAATTATAAATTGTAATAAATTCTGGGCTGTTTTCTGAAGAAAACCTTGTCCACAAATATTACCTTGGCCCAACTCCATGTCAAAGTCAGTGGGCTTTTCTCCAGGCTCATGCCTGATTGGTAGGCTTCTTGACTTATATCACAAAATATTAAATCTGTTCTTTTCTTGAATACCCACTGAAGCATGGTCCTGCCTTTAACCAGTAACTTGGACTTGAATTCTCATCTGCAGTCCTTGCTGGAAGCTTGACTGTTATAAATATTGTTCATGAAAGAAGGGCATGTGGGCTCTCATATTCCCTAGTTGTCTTCACTGTCCAATATGTGGTAGCCATTTGTCTATGTGGCTATTTGAATTTAAATAAAATAAAAATTAAATAGAATAAATATTCAGTTCCTTAGTCAAAACAACCATATTTCAAGTACTCAATAGCAATATATGGCTGGAAGTTTTCATAATGGACAGGATAAATATGGAACATTTTGGTCATTCAGAAAGTTTTATTGGACAGTCCTGTGATAAACTGTTAGGGTTTCATATCTGGACTATATCTTCTTTAAAAAAATAATTTTCATTAAATTGTGCTTTAATTTGTTGACAGTGGCCTGCCATTGTGGTCCATTCTAATAATGAGTATTGAGTTCTTACATGTCAGAAATGGCTTTAAACACTTTTTATGAATTGAGTCAATTCTTTTAATAGTTTTTTGAGGTAGAGCATTATTATTATCTTCATTTTACAGAGCTTGGAGAGTTAAGCGACTTGCCTGTAGTCACCCAGATGGTAAAGGGTGGTGGTGGAATTTGAGTCCTGAAGTCTGGCTAAAACCTTTGTTCTTCACCACCACACTGTGCTGCCTCTGAAATCCTTATAAAGCTTTCTTGGATTTCATTCTTATGATATAAGTAGTGACCTCATTATTTTTATCTCTTTATTTTTATGTCCCTATTCCTCTTGGCTGTAGCTCTTTATTTATTTAGTTTCTGTTATTATTATGCTGCAGTGCAATTCTGATGCCAAGTACCTAGTGTTAGCATGGACTCCACAAATTAAGGGCATAATTCCCTAAAAGATTACCATCACTTCTAACACCAGCCACAATTTCAGAAGTCCTCAGACCAGTTGCACTTCTGACCAACTGGCTATAAATATAGGGGTTGCTTTAACTCTTTTAGGTCTGATAATTTGTTAGAATGACTCACAGAATTCTGGAAAGCACTGTATTTACAGCTTTATTATAAAAGTTGTCAATCAGAACCAGCCCAATAGACAATTAGGGTGATGCCTGGAAGGGAAGTAGAATACATCATCCTTCCCCAACACTTCATGTGTTCAGCAACGAGGAAGCTAGCTGAGGCAGCTCTCATCCAGGCAGGTAGCACAAGGCTGTGGAGCGCTAAGCCGTGCATCATGCCCTGTGCTGCTCAGACTAGTGAACAATACAGTCAAGATGGCTAAAGGTGATCCCAAGAAACCAAAAGGCAAGATGTCTACTTATGCCTTCTTTGTGCAGACATGCAGAGAGGAACATACGAAGAAAAACCCTGAGGTCCCTGTCAATTTTGCTGAATTTTCCAAGTAATGCTCCGAGAGGTGAAAGACCATGTCCAGGAAAGAGAAGTCTAAATTTGATGAAATGGCAAAGGCGGATAAAGTGCGCTATGATCAGGAAATGAAGGATTATGGACTAGCTAAGGGAGGCAAGAAGAAGAAGGACCCTAATGCCCCCAAGAGACCACTATCTGCTCTGAATTCCTCCCCAAGATCAGGTCTACAAACCCTGGCATTGGAGATGTGGCAAAGAAGCTGGGCGAGATGTGGAATAACTTAAGTGACAGCGAGAAGCAGCCATACATCAACAAGGCAGCGAAGCTGAAGGAGAGGATGTCACAGACTATAAGTCTATAGGGAAGTCTGATGGCACCAAAGGTCCTGATAAAGTTGCCCAGAAAAGGTGAAAGAGGAAGATAAAGATGAAGAAGAAGAGGAGGAGGAGGAGGAATTAAACAAACAAAAACCTGTTATCTGTCTTATTGTGAATACCTTAGAGTAGGGAGCCTCTCCCCCAAGATGTGTCTGTTGCCCTCATTAGGTTTAATTACCCAATTGGATCATGATCATATTGTAGTCTCTCAAAGTGCTCTAGCAATTGTCAGTGGTTTACATGAAGTGGCCATGGCTGTCTGGAGCACCCAAAAACTGTATCAAAGCTGTACATATTTCCAAACATTTTTAAAACGAAAAGGCTCTTGTGTTCTACTCATTTCATGCACTTTGCTGTTGGTGTGACAAGGCATTTAAAGATGTTTCTCACATTTCCTTTTTTTTTTTTTTTTTTTAACTTGTAAGGTGGTGTGTTAACTCTATGGTCATTGGCTAGAAATCCCGAGTTCTCAACTGTACATATCTATAGTTTGTAAAAAGAACAAAGGAACTGAGATACACTCTTGATTGTCCTTGATTGGTGTGGAGGTTGTGGAGGCTATGCATTCTGGAGGGGCCGTAGCTCAGGGCATGCACTGTGGGGCTGGACCTGTGGACACTGCATTGAGCATCCATCTAGCTTCAGGTTGTCTTGTTTTTGTATATAGCCAGATAACATCCCACTGCCCTTCTTAGCTGTGGAGAAGGGGAGGTCAGCTGGCATGAGAAGTGTTTTGGATCCTTTTTAGTTGAAGTGTGGTAGTTTAAACTCTTTGTTTTCTTAAATAAGCTGTAGAACTCTTCGGTATCAGCAAAGCCAAGAGCCACTGCATCAGTGAAATTTCAAGAACCTTCTGTACTAAACACCATCTGCAATGTTCTCTCTTTTTTTTGGTATGTTTATAATGCTGGAATGTTTCTTAAATTAAATAAACAGTATTACATTTAAAAAGCAAAGCATATCTGAGAGTTGGTGTCCATAGTTTTTGTTGGGGTTTTATTACAGAGGCATGATTAATTGAATCATTGGCCATGTGATTGAACTCAGTCTTTATTAGTATTTTTTTAATTTTTCTTTTTACTTTATTTTACTTTACAATACTGTATTGGTTTTGCCATACATTGACATGAATCCACCACGGGTGTACATGAGTTCCCAAACATGAACCCCCCTCCCACCTCCCACCCCGTATCATCTCTCTGGATCATCCCCGTTCACCATCCCCAAGCATCCTGTATCCTGCATGTTGTGGGATGAACTCAGTCTTTAATACCCCCTCTCCTCCCTGGAGGTTGGGCTGGTTCAAAGCCTCAACACTCTAATCCTGTGGGTCATCTTTACTATGAACTCCCATCCTGAGTTATCTCATTTGTATAAATCAGGCATGATGCAAGAGACTCATGAATAACAAAGCCACTCCTATCACTCAGGAAGTTCTAAAGGTTTAGAGGTTATCTCCCAGGGACCAGGGACCAAGACAAGATAATTTCTTTATTATACAACAGTAGGTATTTTTCTTCTTTATTGAGGAATAGTTGACTTTCAATATTGTATTACTTTCAGGTTTACAACATAGTGATTCAATATTTTTATACATTATGAAATGATTACCACTGTGAGTCTAGTTACCATCTGTTACCATAGAAAGTTATTACGGTGTTATTGACTATATTCCTTTCGTTGTACATTATATCCCTGTGACTTACCTATTTTATAACTGGAAGTTTGTACCTCTTAATCCCATTCACCTTTTTCACCCACCCCCTTCTCTCCTCCCATCTGGAAACCACTAGCTTATTCTCTGTATCTATGAATCTATTTCTGTTTTGTTATGTTTGTTCAGGAAATCTATAAAACTATGATTAGTAGTCCTCTTGCACCTGTATAAAAATATGTATTTATATATATCTACATAAATGTTCTTTTATTTTTATGTATCAGTTCAGTTCAGTCACTTAGTCATGTCCGACTCTTTGCAACCCCATGAAGTGCAGCATGCCAGGCTTCCCAGTCCTTCACCATCTCCCGGAGTTTGCTCAAATTCATGTCCATTAGTCAGTGATACTATCCAACCATCTCATGCTGTTTCACCCCCTTCTCCTCTTGCCCTCAATATTTCCCAGCATCAGAGTCTTTTCCAATGAGTTGGTTTTTCGTGTCAGGGGGCCAAAGTATTGGAGCTTCAGCATCAATCCTTCCAATGATTACTATACTTGACTGGTTTGATCTCTTGCAGTCCAAGTGACTCTCAAGAGTCTTCTCCAGCAAAGCACTTTGAAAGCATAATTTTTTCAATGCTCAGCCTTCTTCATGGTCCAACTCTCATATCTATACATAGCTTTGACTATACGGATATTGGTCAGCAAGCTGATGTCTCTGCTTTTTAATATGCTGTCTAGGTTTGTCATATATTTCTTTAGGCTGACTCAAATCCTTTTTAAAGTAAGATGAAAGATTTTTGTGTGTGTATGAGTATAAATAGAAACAAACATTTTATGTATACATGTATAAATATATATTTTTAATATAGGTGCAAAAAGCATCACTACAAACAAAGCTAGTGGAGGTGATGGAATTCCAGTTGAGCTATTTCAAATCCTGAAAGATGATGCTGTGAAAGTACTGCACTCAATATGCCAGCAAATTTGGAAAACTCAGCAGTGGCCACAGGACTGGAAAAGGTCAGTTTTCATTCCAATCCCAAAGAAAGGCAATGCCAAAGAATGCTCAAACTACCACACAATTGCACTCATCTCACATGCTAGTAAAGTAATGCTCAAAATTCTCCAAGCTAGGCTTCAGCAATACGTGAACCGTGAACTTCCAGATGTTCAAGCTGGATTTAGAAAAAACAGAGGAACCAGAGATCAAATTGCCAACATCTGCTGGATCATGGAAAAAGCAAGAGAGTTCCAGGAAAACATCTATTTCTGCTTTATTGACTATGCCAAAGCCTTTGACTGTGTGGATCACAATAAACTGTGAAAAATTCTGAAAGAGATGGGAATACCAGACCACCTAACCTGCCTCTTGAGAAACCTATACGCAGGTCAGGAAGCAACAGTTAGAATTGGACATGGAACAACAGACTGGTTCCAAATAGGAAAAGGAGTACATCAAGGCTGTATATTATCACCCTGCTTATTTAACTTCTATGGAGAGTACATCATGAGAAATGCTGGGCTGGAAGAAGCACAAGCTGTAATCAAGATTGCTGGGAGAAATGTCAATAACCTCAGATATGCAGATGACATCACCCTTATGGCAGAAAGTGAAGAGAATCTAAAAAGCCTCTCGATGAAAGTGAGAGTGGAGAGTAAAAAAGTTGGCTTAAAACTCAACATTCAGAAAAGGAAGATCATGGCATCCAGTCCCATAACTTCATGAAAAATAGATGGGGAAACAGTGGAAACAGTGTCAGACTTTATTGTTTTGGGCTCCAAAATCACTGCAGATGGTGACTACAGCCATGAAATTAAAAGATGCTTACTCCTTGGAAGAAAGGTTATGACCAACCTAGATAGCATATTGAAAAGCAGAGACATTACTTTGCCAACAAAGGTCCGTCTAGTCAAGGCTATGGTTTTCCAGTGGTCATGTATGGATGTGAGAGTTGGACTGTGAAGAAGGCTGAGCACCGAAGAATTGATGCTTTTGAACTGTGGTGTTGGAGAAGACTCTTGAGAGTCCCTTGGACTGCAAGGAGATCCAACCAGTTCATTCTGAAGGAGATCAGCCCTGGGATTTCTTTGGAGGGAATGATGCTGAAGCTGAAGCTCCAGTACTTTGGCCGCCTCATGCGAAGAGTTGACTCATTGGAAAAGACCCTGATGCTGGGGGGGATTGGGGGCAGGAGGAGAAGGGGACGACAGAGGATGAGATGGCTGGATGGCATCACTGACTCGATGGATGTGAGTGTGAGTGAACTCCGGGAGATGGTGATGGACAGGGAGGCCTGGCATGCTGTGATTCATGGGGTCGCAAACAGTTGGACACGACTGAGCGACTGAAATGAAATGAACTGAACTGAATGAGAACTAACCGCAGTTTTATTGATTCCCAGATCTATAGATTACCTTCGAAATAACTGAATTTTACACTCTTATTTTTCTGATGAAGAAATAAACCAGGAGACATGAAGTATCTTGCCCAGCTGATTAGTGGCAGAGTTGGGACTGGAATGCAGGGTTTTTAATCTTGCATTTAATACTCTTCTTGTCTTCGTAATTTTAAGCTTGTCCTTTACATTAGTCATATACTTATCACCTCATATTTTTCTCACCACCTTGCTAGGTCCTGAAACCTCAAGCTGCCCTCCAGAAACAGCTTTGGTGCAATAGGGTGAAGCTCAGCACAAAGTATTTTTGTACTTTCTGCTTTTACACATGTGCTATCCTTTCTGCCTCAAGTGTCCTTCTCACTCGCTGGTCATTTCTTGACTGTTTTTAAATGTACAAGCTAAACCTCATTTCCCTGTGAAGGCTTCCCTGACCTTCTCTCACAGAGTTAATCTTTCTCTTCCTTTTCATATTATTTAGTATATGGCTTTATCTCAGTGGCATTTATCACACTGCATTTTAAATTCTTTTCCCACATTTCAAACCTTAACAGAATTATTGATTTCACCCTTGTTGCCACTAAACCTATTACTCTGTCTGTCTCTCCAATCCTGATATAGCATCATCAATGACTCAGCTGCTCCATCCAAAAATCTAGAAGTCATCTTGATTTCCCTTTTGTCTTCATCTTGCACATTTAATTAACAGCAAGTCATTTGGTTATACAGCGTAAATATATCCCAACGCTTTCACCTCTCACCTTCAAACTGGTCTGTTTCCACTCTTGCTTTTTTTTTTCCATCCATTCTCCAAGGTGTGACCAGAGTTCTTTCAAAATAAAAAGCATCTCATGCCACTTCTAGTTTTAAATTCACCATTAGCTTCTACTTTTAGTAAAATAAAATCCAAACTTCTTAATTTCAGGTGAACAGAAAAGTGAATCAGTTATACATGTGCATGTATCCACTCTTTCAGATTCTTTTTGCAAATAGGCCATTACAGAGTGTTGCAGTGTTCCCTATGCTATGCAGTAGGTCCTTGTTTGACATATAGTAGTGTGTATATGTCAGTCCCAATATCCCAATGTATCCTTCTCTCCTCCTTACCCATTAATCATAAGTTTGTTTTCTATGTCTGTGTCTCTATTTATTTCTGTTTTGTAATTAAGTTTATGTGTACCCTTTTTTTAGATTCCACCACATCTAAGAGATATCATACATCTGTCTTTCTCTAGAAACATGCTTTTTTAAAAAATTAAGTTTATTTATTTTTTTTAAAAAATCCAAACTTCTTTCTGTGCTTAGAAGTAACCTACATGATGGTACCCATCCCTTCTTCATTTTTACCAGGCTCTCTCACTGGCCAGGTACTGGCCTCCCCCGATTTCTTTTGGTTTCTCAAACACACCAGGTTTGTGAATGAATACTCCTTATTGTTTGCAGCAGGCGTTGTGACTTGTTTTCTGGTATGCCTAGTGCTCAGCACAAAGAGTTGCACAGGGTGAGGAATCAATGAAAGTTCACTGAGTAATATTGAATAAAATTTGGCTTCTCCCATTTATTACTTACATGATCTTGGCTAGTCCTTTAACCTCTTTAACTTCATTTATAATGCCCATATCTTAGGGTTGTTGTCAAGACTGAAGGAGGTCAGTGGGTACAGTATTCTACAAATGCAGGGGATTGTTACTGCTATCATTGGTCACTTTTCTGGTCAACATGCCTTTGAGGCTTATATTAACAGCGCATTCCTCAGTAATGCCAAAGCTACTCCTTACTGGCTTTCATAGGCCTGAATGCATCATATGGTAAATTCTAGAGAGACCGGAAGGATGTTATAACTCTTTTGCTTCTGTTATGTTTGTAGTAATGCAAGCCTACTTGGTAACTTGGAGCTGCCTATAGATGTATTGCCATTGCCAACACGTAGTTCTTATTCTGTGCTTCCCTAATGTTTCCATTAGCCAGGTAATATAGTTTTTCCAGCTAAATGATTAGCATCCAGCAGTTCCTGTGTAAATGCTCCTGTTCATTTCATTAAAAAACAAAAACAAAAAAAAACAAACCACCTCTCAATAAGGATTCTTAGTTAATTAAATAACTGTTTAAAGCACAGAGAATATTTATTTTTTTGGTAAAAAAAAAATAATCATTCAACTCGGGAGATTTTTTAGTGTGGGATTAAGAATCTCTACAGATATCAATGATTATTTCGAAAAGCTAAATTGGAGGGCAGTTCACTGATGTTAAGTACAACAGCTACTGGAGCTATATTTAAAAATGCATTCCAAAGTGAAGGGTAAGAAAATTGATTTTGCAGATGCTCAGTTGAAAGCAGTCACTTCATATTAGGCAGAAAAAGGCAGTTTGAGATAATCTCAGTATGAGAGAAATGTGATTTTTAGGCCAGCCAAAGAATAGGAGCACACTGGGACAGCTAGAGGTGTGGAAAGCATTATCACTGATCCAAAGGGATAGAGGATTAGGGAGAGGGTGGGGAGATAGTGTCAGCTCAGATAAGGGTAGATAATTTATTTTTAGTTTTCTCCTGACTTTAGTTCTTAGACAACCTGAGTCTTTAATCCCAGCCTCCCGTTTTCTTTCTCCTACCTTGTAAAATTTAACCTTTTCTATCATTTGTCTCATCACAACATATGCATCTTCTCACTTGTACATCAGCCAACTGTTGGCTAAACTCAGACCCTATTTAGTGGGTACTAAACGAGCATAGCAGCAGCTTGTTCAGTAATATTTGTCAGGAATGCCCCGGGAATATCATTCCTGACCCCAAGATGATGATGACTGCTCTTTTAGAAATGTAATGCATTTTGTTTTAAGATACTTATCTTTTCAAAATTTTCCTGGAATCATTTCCCATAGACGTTATCATTTCTCCCCAGATGGACAAAGATAGACTTGAGTGGGCCAGTGGGCAGTCAGTTGTGTGTGATAATCAGAGAGGTATAGAAACATGCTAGTGTGGCATATTCAAGTTCCTCCTTCTCCCAATTTCAGTCCTCCTAAATTAACTTCCTCTGTTTGAAGACCAGACCAGGAACACAAATACAATATAATACCAGCCTATTATATTCAGAGACTATTACCAATGGATTAATATTTTGGATTTGATTGTACAGACAGCTGTACAAATCCCATTTTCTGATTTAACAGAACTGAGTAACTTGACCAACTCACCTATGTGTCTTAAGCCCATAGAATATCAGATAAAACCCATTGAAACTGCTGTTTTTGTATGTCAAAATGGTGAATTATTGGTAATTTCATACAGTCAAAACTAATAACAGTAATCACTAACAATAGCTAACCTTAATTGCATGTAACATGTATTAACTGTGGTATTTATTCAAATTAATGCAACCAAAGCACTCTGGACAGCTCTTGGCAGAATGAGGTCACACCATGTGCCTTATTTTACAATGATGACCCCATTTAATCCTCACAAATGCTTTCTGTGGTAATGATTCTTATTAATCCTGTTTTATACATGAAGAAAATAAGGCTCAACGAGTGACCTCTTTGAAAAGGCACTGAGAGACAATCCAGGATCTAATCCTGAGCAGTGTGTCTCCCAGCCTGCTCTCTTAACCACTAGAGACATCATCTCAGATGCCTATGTATGCCTGTTGTACTCTCATTAAACAAATGTTTTGTTCAAAACCTACTGCTTAGAATTCCGCCCTGGGTAAGGTTTTCTAGAGAAAACCTCACCTGTGCATAAAAAGGTTTTATTATCAAGGGTCAGTACAAGATAGTAACTTTGGGGTGTCTCAAGGAAGTACATGTTAAGGTCCAGGTGCATGGTCAGCAAATACTGTTAATTCTGTTAAGTTCAAGCATTATTTGGCAATGTGAGGTCCAGAGGAAGTTTAAGATAAACTACTAGTAGACATTACATTCAAAATTAAAAGAAATTATTGATTTCTTCTATGTGATTAATAAGTTAATGTTTCCATTATCATTGACATGCATACTCAGATACCATCATCCCTGTGTACATTGCTGTGTTTGGTGAGTATAGATGCATGACTACTCACAGTTGCTGCATTGAAAACAACTTTGATTTCCATTTATTCAGAACCCTTTTAAAATTGTGTCCTTTTCAGTTTAAAATCCATGATTCTGTTTGTTCATTCGTTAAAAACTTACTGAGTATCTGCAATATACCAGGCACTAGAAATTATATGTCAGCAAATAAGACTAAGCAAATTAGTCCCTGGGCCTAAGAAACTCACCATATTCTGAATGAAAAATAAATAAATAAATAAAAAGCACATGTTTGGACAAGAACTCAAATGTCTGAAGAAGAAAATCAGTGTTTCAATGTAGCACAAACCTTAAATTAACAAAGATTTACTCAACTGCTTCCTGACCATAAAGTCTGTGTTTCTTCTTAATTGTTTTACCATTTCAGAAGGTCTACAGTCTACTTTCCATTGTATAGTACAACAGGTCAGGTCCTGCTGGAAGATGCTAACAACTTACTGGTTTGTATCTGTTGCCATCAGAGTCATTTTCAGTAGATGTCAGATTCTGGAGTAGATCTAAACTTTTACTGGAATTAGGTAAAATTCAACCAACATAGTATAGAGAAGAAAGAGAAGAGTTTGACTCAGTACACTCAGAAACTTTGCTAACTTCCTGAATTCCTGGAATCATGGGAACAGATAACTTCTCACATTTTCTTCATGGAGAAAATTTTAGTTAAGTTTAAATAGTTAATTTGCATCTTTATAGAGAAGTTATCTTCCATAGTCAGTGTGTAAGACAAAATTTGGGTATAATAAATCTTAGCTTTAAATACTCAATAAAATTGGTCTTAATCATATGGACATTCTTATTTCTTAGCACAAAGTAATTGAGATTTATTAAGAAACAGTGGATCAATGCATTTCACTTGCCTCTCACTCTTGGCCATATACTTATTGAATGAAATGGTAGACAGAATTGCCTACATTATTTAAATTATTATTATTATTACTTTTACTGAGCAACATATATTTGAATTTGTCTAAATGTAAAGAGCACATGATAATAATCCACTGTATTGATTATGCCCCTGCTCCATATAATTCTCTTCCAGTTCAGCTATACCTCATTATTGTAACAACCCACATGAGTAGTCTTACTGGAAAAAATGGAAGGATTGAAGCTCCAAACACAAACTTGACCCCAAGTTTGTCAGTGTTGGTCTTCAGGTTCTCATCATTGTCTTGTAGGGTCTTGGTATTTTGTGACATAAAACAGCTGCCCATGAGCATAAGCTTCCAAGTTGATTCAGACTATCCTAATGTCTTGGTGTGGAGATAAATTCCCTCAGTGTTTGTTAAACACAGAACTTGTAACATCTTGAGTGTATTTAAAATTATCCCACCACAGATGATGACACAATTAGTCATCTTAACGGCACTATCCATAGGGAAAGAGAAAGAATAAAGGGAGGTTTGAGCTATCCAGGGCCAGATATTTGCTTCTGGTATGTCCAGTGTGGCTCCATCCTAGTTGAATCTGACAATTCCTCAATTTAGTCCCACCTACCATAAACTACTTTTTCCATGAAAAAACCATTCCTGAATATATAAGAACAAGAAAATCCTGTTTCAGCTTGCATAATTCACAACCCTGATAATTAATACATGTTTGTGGTTATCTATGTTTATATACAAATATATTAATTTATAATCACTGTAATCATTATTAACTGTGGCATCGCTTGTATTGTTTTTGGATCCAAATATTAAATTTCAATTGCTCAGTTCTTGTTATTACTGACTCTGAAGTTACCTTCAGTGTGTGTGTTTCTGTCTGCTAGACCTGAGGCTTAGAACATCGGAGACTCTCAGTAGACTTGCTGTGGAACACAGGAAACATAGGTGCTTTCATGTTGGTTACTGGACTGGAGTAGGATACTGTATCTTGTGTTAAGTAATTCACAGCATCTTTAGTTGTCATGAAATCCAAAGAAACAATGAAAAATAAAATACATCCATCATCATCTTCTGCAGCTAAAAATCATTATTCACCCGATATTGGTTATTTTTTTTTTTTTCCGATATTGGTTATTGAGTGTACATGTAAGCACTTAGAGCATACACAGTTCCATCTTTAGAGCAAGATGGGGGACATATAGTATACATATAGTATTCAGATGATCTCTTTGAAGCTTCAACTGTGGATTATTCAGTAAGGATTATACCTTCTGAGTTCTGCATACAATATAATTTCTCTAGGGAAATTTATATATATATAAAAGAAGCATGATATGTGAAACTCCTAACTTCTTATTTTATAATACAGCATCATAGGTCTGACTGTCTTACAGCTAAATTTTACCAACAAAATCTAGTATGTGACATAAGATGATCATACCTTATTTTAAATCAGAGAAGTTTACAGAATGATTTTATTAATAATATATTTTTAAAAGGGCATGGGAAAATGTCTAGCATATTTTAAACCAGGGAAAATACTTTTTCTGTAAATACCTAGAGATGTGAAATTGGATTTAATTAATTATGATCTGAATCTGAGATCACAAAACATTAAAAGTTTAAGTGACTTTTAAAACTATCTTGAGACCAAGTCTCTCTTACCTGTTTTCTTTCAGTTTAGTTCAATTCAGTCGCTCAGTCATGTCCGACTCCTTGCGAGCCAATGAATCACAGCACTCCAGGCCTCCCTGTCCATCACCAACTCCCGGAGTTCACTTAAACTCATGTCCATTGAGTCGGTGATGCCATCCAGACATCCAGCCATCCATCTCATCTCTGTCTGTTTTCTTTAGTACCTTTTTTGTTGGGGTATATACTTTTTATAAGGTAACCCATTTCCTGTTACTCCAGGTGTTTCTTGACTTCCTACTTTTGCATTCCAGTCCCCTATAATGAAAAGGACATCATTTTGGGGTGTTAGTTCTAAAAGGTCTTGTAGGTCTTCATAAAACTGTTCAACTTTAGTTTCTTCAGCATTACTGGTTGGGGCATAGACTTGGATAACTGTGATATTGAATGGTTTGCCTTAGAGACGAACAGAGATCATTCTGTCGTTTTTGAGATTGCATCCAAATACTGCATTTCGGACTCTTGTTGACCATGATGGCTACTCCATTTCTTCTGAGGGATTCCTGCCCACAGTAGTAGATATAGTGGTCATCTGAGTTAAATTCACCCATTCCAGTCCATTTTAGTTTGCTGATTCCTAGAATGTCAATATTCGTCCTTGCCATCTCTTGTTTGACCACTTCCAATTTGCCTTGATTCATCGACCTGACATTCCTGGTTCCTATGCAATATTGCTCTTTACAGCATCGGATCTTGCTTCTATCACCAGTCACATCCACAACTTTGGCTCCATCCCTTCATTCTTTCTGGAGTTATTTCTCCACTGATCTCCAGTAGCATATTGGGCACCTAATGACCTGGGGAGTTCCTCTTTCGGTATCCTATCAGTTTGCCTTTTCCTACTTTCATGGGGTTCTCAAGGCAAGAATACTGAAGTGGCTTGCCATTCCCTTCTCCAGTGGACCACATTCTGTCAGACCTCTCCACCATGACCCACCCATCTTGGGTTGCCCCGCAGGCATGGCTTGGTTTCATTGAGTGAGACAAGGCGGTGGTCCTAGTGTGATTAGATTGACTAGTTTTCTGTGAGTATGGTTTCAGTGTGTCTGCCCTCTGATGCCCTCTTGTAACACCTACCATCTTACTTGGGTTTGCTTTATTGACTATGCCAAAGCCTTTGACTGTGTGGATCACAATAAACTGTGGAAAATTCTGAAAGAGATGGGAATACCAGACCACCTAACCTGCCTCTTGAGAAATCTGTATACAGGTCAGGAAGCAACAGTTAGAACTGGACATGGAACAACAGACTGGTTCCAAATAGGAAAAGGAGTACGTCAAGGCTGTATATTGTCACCCTGCTTATTTAACTTCTATGCAGAGTACATCATGAGAAACGCTGGACTGGAAGAAGCACAAGCTGGAATCAAGATTGCCGGGAGAAATATCAATAACCTCAGATATGCAGATGACACCACCCTTATGGAAGAAAGTGAAGAGGAACTAAAAAGCCTCTTGATGAAAGTGAAAGAGGAGAGCGAAAAAGTTGGCTTAAAGATCAACATTGAGAAAACGAAAATCATGGCATCTGGTCCCGTCACTTCATGGGAAATAGATGAGGAAACAGTAGAAACAGTGTCCGACTTTATTGTTTTGGGCTCCAAAATCACTGCAGATGGTGATTGCAGCCATGAAATTAAAAGACGCTTACTCCTTGGAAGGAAAGTTATGACCAACCTAGATAGTATATTCAAAAGCAGAGACATTACTTTGCTGACTAAGGTCCATCTAGTCAAGGCTATGGTTTTTCCTGTGGTCGTGTATGGATGTGAGAGTTGGACTGTGAAGAAGGCTGAGTGCCGAAGAATTGATGCTTTTGAGCTGTGGTGTTGGAGAAGACTCTTGAGAGTCCCTTGGACTGCAGGGAGATCCAACCGGTGCATTCTGAAGGAGATCAACCCTGGGATTTCTTTGGAAGGAATGATGCTAAAGGTGAAGCTCCAATACTTTGGCCGCCTCATATGAAGAGTTGACTCATTGGAAAAGACTCTGATGCTGGGAGGGATTGGGGGCAGGAGGAGAAGGGGACAACTGAGGATGAGATGGCTGGATGGCATCACGGATTCGATGGACATGAGTCTGAGTGAACTCCGGGAGTTGGTGATGGACAGGGAGGCCTGGTGTGCTGCGATTCATGGGGTCGCAAAGAGTCGGACACGACTGAGCGACTGAACTGAACTGAACTGAACCCATTTCCTTGTGGATCAGCTCCCAATAATTTGCTTTAATTAATGAGAATTCTGTTTCATTTTAACTTCCTTCCATTGGTCTTGGATATCCTGAATCATATATGCAGGCTTCAAGAAAATAAGAAAATCATATTGATTCTGATTTTCAGTATGAACACTGATTTTTCCTTGAATCTTTTTTGTCGTTAACACCATAGATTCTTTAGGTGCAGGTCCTGCCAAAGAAGTGAGCCTGTGACACTTTTTCCTCTAATTAGTTAACTCTGAAACTAAATTAAGTTTGAATCATCAATCTGTAGTAAGTACATTGAGATTATTATCTGATGAGTGCTATCAATTTCACTTCTGTTTCTGAATTATTAGTGTCTTATTTGTTTACATTACAAATTCAGTAGGAGTAATTATATAATAAGAAAATGATGCTGTCACTTTAAATAAACTGCTTAGCAACTAAAACATCAGGACTATAATTAAAGGCATCACTCAGAGCTTCCATTTTAATGCATAAAGGAGAAGGACATGATTAGATTTTAATGAACTTGCTTTTGTTTTAGCTTTATTATTGTTTTATTTAAACCTGGATGTGGTTATTTCAAAACACCACTAAATGTTACTGCTGCTGCTGCTGCTGCTAAGTCGCTTCAGTCGTGTGTGACTCTGTGCGACCCCAGAGACAGCAGCCCACCAGGCTTCCCTGTCCTTGGGATTCTCCAGGCAAGAACACTGGAGTGGGTTGCAGTTTCCTTCTCCAGTGCATGAAAATGAAAAGTGAAAGTGAAGTCGCTCAGTTGTATCCGACTCTCTGCGACCCCATAGACTGCAGCCTTCTAGGCTCCTCCATCCATGGGATTTTCCAGGCAAGAGTACTGGAGTGGGGTGCCATAAGCATTCTTAATTTCATACATTGGTGTTAGAGTAAATTCAACTCTGACAGCAAGCTTTCAATTTTTAATCAGTTCTTTAAATGTAAGCACAATGTCTTCTCGTACCTGGAATGGAAATATTCTCCAACTTCCAGGCTAGTAAACTGTCTAGTCCCAGCTAACCAGTGGTAAAAATGTGTCAGATCACATGAATAAATCCTCAAGCAAATGCCATTGTCTACTGAAATCCTTAGTTTAGAATAAGCCTAGAAAGTCTGCCTGAGGAATAATGGGAGGAGTGCTGAGTAAGAGTAATAGAAGGAATACTTGGAGACTCCTGACTAGGGCTGAGTGTATGAGTTGCTGAGTTACCCCCTCTTTCAGCCTCAGATCCCTCATATGTAAAATGAAGATAATATAATCTACCTATGGAGTTATTGTGAGAAATGTCACAAATTACGGATTTGAGCCTGTTTTGTTAACTCTGAAGCCCGACACTTGTTTTGACTATGATTTCTATCTGCTAGTATAAACTGAAGTGTTCTGAAACTATACCTGAGGTTCCCCCCACTAAATTTTCCCACTGTGCCTGAAATTTATACTACAAACATAATTTCTTTTGAAATAAATTATCATTTCTCAATGTATCATCTGTAGACCTCCTCAGGTACTTTTTAGAAGTTCAGACTCTTCTGCCTCACCGTTGGCCTACCGAATTAGAATCTGGGCTGGGACTCAGTAATCTGAATTTTAGCAAGTGTTTTTGATGACTTATAGGGACAGGGGAGATTAGTCGGCTGCTGTCTATGGGGTCACACAGAGTCGGACCTGACTGAAGTGACTTAGCAGCAGCAGCAGGCATACGAAAGTTGAGAAATCCCTAGTAAGGCATTGAAACCTCTGTTAAAATATCAATACTGGATGCTTGGGGCTGGTGCACTGAGACGACCCAGAGGGATGGTACGAGAAGGGAGGATGGAGGGGGGTTCAGGATGGGGAACACGTGTATACCTGTGATGGATTCATATTGATGTATGGCAAAACAAATACAATATTGTAAAGTAATTAACCTCTAATTAAAATAAATAAATTTATATTAAAAAATCAATACTTTGAAATATCAATACTTTGGGTCAGCACTATTACTCATTAACACTTTTTTGTGAATTAATATATTGGAATATAAGTTTACAGAAAATTGGGGATAGGCCAGGAAAAATCAAAACAAAAAACTAGGGGCAGAGGGATGTAGTTTTAACTGAAACTTACAGAACTCTGAAGACCTGGACTCTTGCACATGAATCTCTAGGGCAGCCTTTCATATTTTTAGGCCCTAATGCAAGAATACCAAAGATAGCTTGCTCATTGTTTATCTAAATATTTAAAAGTTGTAAATCACACTAGCCAACTATCAAAGATATTCTCTCCTCCTACATTAACAAATTAATATTATAATGATTCAGAAGGCTAGGTTCTGTATTCCTCAGAGTGTTGTGTCAGTATATGGTGGCAGAGGCAACCACTCAGTAGCCTGTGCCCTCTCCCACCAGTCCCAGGTCCATCTGTGCACGTGGATCCTGCAGTCTGCATGGTCATCCTCTGTGGACAGCAGCCTCTCTGGAAGTTGGCTCAAGGCCCTTTAAGCAGAGAATTCTAGTCTCCTGGATGTTTGGAAATGAATTCAAGGGTTGGCTCATTCCTTTGGTCCTAGGGAGTCTCTAAAGTATGGGGCCCAGGACAAAGGCCCTTCTTGCCCACATATAAGGATGATTCTGGGAATCTTGCAAAATATGTGAGTTATAAAACTGAACAGGAATTTAGAAACCACCTGATTCAAGGCCTTCGTTTTGCAGACAAACAAAGCAACTGGGATGCAGAGTTGATACACTAGCCCAAGGTCACATTGTAGCTAATGGCAGAACTAAGACTAGAACTCAGATCTTCTTTCACCCTTTCCTTTCTGTCCAACCTTTTTATTTATGATGATATCCCCAGGTAGGGTATTTTCTGCTGCTTCTTCAGTTTGAGAATGTTGCTCAGGCATTGAAAAAAATTTTTTTTTATTTTTAATTGGTGGAAAATTGCTCTACAGAAGCATTCTTCTAAGTAACCATGTTCCCCAGGGTAAGTTGTGATGTATGCCAGGAGCCTTGGTGGCAGTGGCATTGCACTGCCAGGAAGGAGGAAGCAGGCAGAGGTAGGGAGATGGGCACTCCCTTGAACAAAAGATCTAATGGAAAAGAGGCAAAGAAAACATGAGTTAAGAACTCATCGTTTATTAAACATAAGTCAGGGGCCACCCTCACATGGGAGCACAATAGGAGACACACTTAGTTGCATGCCAGTGTTTTCCTCTGTTATTCTCACTGTAAAAATTCCTATGACTCCTTCTGGTATAGATAGCCATTTCATAAAATGTGTTTTCACTCTTTTTACTTGATTTTCTAACCTCCAAAATGAACACAATTTATTATTGTTATTACTTTGGTTAGGAAATGAATCGTAAGCTTATTTTCCTTGAATATTCAAAGAGGTATGTTTTAGCAGTAGAATTTTTATCAACCAATATGGAACTCAAGTTTAATTTCCAGATTGAGTAACCATAACCTAATTCTAGCTAATAATAGCTAGTTATACGACTTTGTCTTAATAGCAATTTCTCTTTTGTAGAGTGAAGGTTTGGCTAGATATCTTAGAGTTTAAGAAAGTGTGCTATGAAACCCATTCCTATCTGTGACCTTAGGCGGGTCACTCAATGTCTGAGCCTCTATTTCCTCATCTGCCAAACAGATAATAATAGCACCTATCTTACAGAGTTGTTATGAGGATTAAATGAATTATATATAGAAAATGCTTTTAAGAATGTCTGCAATTTAGTAAAGGGTGCTATTCATTATTCTTGGCTGGGTTTTAGGCCCTATTTTTTAGCATATACCTAGAAAATACACATGTAAATACTAGAGCCTTTACAAAATCCCTGAGTCCAAAATCAGGCCTCTCATCTTTCAAAATTCTCTTCTCCCCTTCAGGTATTTAATCTTGGTACTGACGTCACCATTCAGTTTTCTGGCCAGTTTTCTCAAGCCAGAAATCTGAGAATCATCTTAGATGGCTCTTCTTTCCCCTTTTCCTGACGTCTAACCAATTACTAAACATTGCGGATTGAGTTTTTCGAACACTTCAAATAAAGATTTAGATTTAAGTACATTTTGTTCTTGCATTTGTTGTTCATTGGCTTAGTCATGTCTGACTCTTTGCGACCCCGTGGACTGAGCATGCCAGGCTTCCCTGTCCTTCACCATCTCCCGGAGTTTGCTAATATTCATGTCTATTGAGTTGATGATGCCATCCACCCATCTTATTTTCTGTTTCCCCCTTCTCCTTCCTTCAATCTTTCTCAGCATCAGGATCTTTTCCAATGAGTCAGCTCTTTGCATCAGGTGGCCAAAGTATTAGAGCTTCAGCCTCAGCATCAGTCCTTCCAATGAATATTCAGGGTTGAATTATTTTAGGATTGATTTTGATCTCCCTGCTGTCCAGGGGACTCTTAAGAGTCTTCTCCAACACCATTATTTGAAAGCATCAATTCTTTGGTGCTCAGTCTTCTTTATGGTCCAACTCTCACATCCATACATGACTGCTGGAAAAACCATAGCTTTATTATATGGACCTTTGTCAGCAAAGTGATGGCTCTGTTTTTTAACACACTGTCTAGGTTTGTCATAAATTTTCCTCCAAAGAGCAAACATCTTAATTTTGTGGCTGCATTCACTCTCTGTGGTGATTTGGGAACCCCAAAAAATGAAATCTGTCACTGTTTGCATTTTTTCCCCATCTATTTGCCATGAAGTGATGGAGCTGGATGCCATGATCTTAGTTTTTTGAATACTGAGTTCTAAGTCAGCTTTTTTTCACTCTCCTCTTTCACCTTCATCAAAAGGCTGTTTAGTTCCTCTTTTCTTTCTGCCTTTAGGGTAGTGTCATCTTTATATCTGAGGTTCTTGGATGGCCACTATCCTATTTGAAGTCTTTGTCCAATAGAAACTTTCTAACTAATCTCCCTGCCTCCATCCTTGCTGCATGAAACACATCATCTTGCTTTTGACAGGATCTTTCTAAAATACACATTTAATAACATCACTCCTCCAGTTGAAGGTGCCTATAAGAATGAAGTGTGCTTTCATCAGCCTGGCACAAAAGGACATCATGGTCTCATTTCTTACCACATCCTCTGGTGTCTCATGTTTCAGATATACAGAAGAACTAGCTTACTCCTGAAAGCACTTCTTGTGCTTTCTCTCACCTCCGAACATGCTCTTCCCTTTGTTTAGCATATGCTCCCCAGCCCACAGCTCTATCTCCTTGCCATCTCAGAAGCCCATCTACCTGTAATGCCAGTCACTCTTCAGACCCATTTCAAGTGTAAAGCCTTCTTTGGCAAGAAACCAAGTTACTAATTTATTTCACAATTGTCTGGTCTGATTTAGATAAAATCAGGTGGCCTGAATTGTTCCTATGATTCTTGGATGTGTTTGGCACATTTAGATACATTTATGAAATTCGCATTTAGCTATCCCCTAACCAACACCTCAAAGTCAAGTTACCCTTTACTTTTAACTTTATTGCCTGTTCTGGGGACCAACTTCTTATATAGGCTCTCACGTGCTGATCAACATTTTGTTAAGTAAATGACGAGGGGATTTCTCTATGTATGAGAGAATCCTACACAAGATTATAAAGAATCTGCAAATAATTCTTGCTGCTGCTTATGTCAAAAGTTTTAGGAGCTGGCAAAATTCTGAGTGGTAGGAGTGGAAGCAGGAACTGGGTTATATGGAGCAAGGTGTTCATTCAGCAATACTTGAAAATAGGGTGTATTTCTTCCTTAGGATGTTTGACTAATTCTCTTACTAAAGTATGAATTTCAGGTTAAGATTCTGTTTTTTCATCTTTAAGACTAATTAGTCTTCATATTTAGAACCTCAGAAGTATTCTCATGAGGCTAATCAGTTTGGGAGAATGGCATAAAAGACATACATTATTACATTCTTCAAAATTCTTTTATGTTTTCTTTCTTATAAAAACATTGAAGTATAGTCCATGCATCAGTGTCTGACCTAATATGCTTTTGGGTTTACTCTTTGTACAAACCATGAAGAAAAAGCTGCTATTCTCTTTGTGTATGAGTGTGGATAATGGATTAAAGTTCATCTTTTTGCTAATGGATATTCACAGTTCCAGCACCATTTGTTAGAAAGAAATTCTTTCTTCATTGAAAAAGACTTTCACCTTTGTGAAAAATCAGTTATCTATACATGTGATGGCTTAATTCTAGGCTCTCTATTCTGTCCATAGGCCTATAGTCTATCATTTTGACAATACCACACTGCCTTGATTACTTGTTTCATAGTAAGTTTGAGATTTGGTTGCCTAAGTCCTCCAACTGTCTTGTTACAAAATAAAACAGTTTTTGATCAACTGTCTTTACCTCTCCCCTCTGCCTTAAATCACTCTTACTGGTACATCTGCTCAGTGTAAACTTAAAGCATTTTTCTCAGAGTGTGGCCATTGCAACTTGTTAGAAATGCAAATATTAGGCCCCACCCTACATGTTTTTGAGTCAAAAAATCTGGTGAACTCAGCAGTCTGAGTTTTAACGTGACCACTAGGCTGATTCTGATACCTGCTAACATTTGAGAACCACTGATATAGATAGAACATTCTACTTCAGAATTCAACAGACTTTTTCTCTAAAGAGTCAGATGATAAATATTTTATGCTTTGCAGACAATATGATCTCTGTTGCAATGACTCAACTCTGTTGTTGAAACATGAAAGGAACAATAGATGATATGTAAATAAGTGAGCATAACTGTGTTCCAATAAAACTTTATTTACAAAATAAATAAAGGTGGTGGGCAGATTTAATCTGCAGGCCACAGTTTGTCCACCTCTGCTGAATTCCATTCCCACTGATTCCCCATCTAAAATCTTAGCATTTGTCCTATTTCTCTTGCTCATCCATATTCTCTATCATTTTGGGCGCTCTTTGTTTTAAAGCTCCTCAAGGAAGACTCTCTCAGTGAATCTATAAGTAGTTCTTGTAACGGGGCTTTTTCAGTGCTGAGGTCAGATATTTCACCTATTCCAGTTAACCTTTAAGGCCTGCCAACACATATCTACTTTTTATTGTAAAAGCAGGCAGTTTGCAGTTTAGCTTTGCTCTTGAGCATGCCACTTGCGCGAGACCTGCACACTGGCTGTATGTTACAGGACCTTCTAATTTTCTTCAGATCAGCAGCCCCAAAGATCGCACTGGTAATAGTGATTTTACTAGCTTGCCAGGTTGCAGTACCCCAAACTGGATGGCTTTAAATAACAGAAATTTGTGTCACAGTTTTAACAGCCAGAAGTCCGAAATCATGATGCCTGCAGGGTCATGCTCTCTCTGATGGCTCTAGAGGAGAATCTTTCTTGCCTCTTCTAGCTTCTAGTGTTTGTCAGCAATCCTTGGTGTTCCTTGTTTTACAGATGCATCACTTCAGTCACATGGCTCCTTCTTGCCATGTGTCTTCGTTTTCTCTGAACATGTCTATCTCTGCGTCCAAACCTCCCCATTTCCGAAGGATACCAGTAGTGTTGGATTAAGATATACTCTCATGACCTCATCTTAAGCTTTTGATCATCTGCAGATTTTTTCCAAATAAAGTCCATTTCACAAGTACTGGGGCTTAGGACTTCAATATCTTTTGTGGAGTTAAAATTTAACCCCTAACAGTGGTAAAGGTTAGGGACCTAAGGTTTAATAGTAGCTGTTCTAGATAAAGGTTTGCTCATGAATTTGCAAGCCATATCTGTTCAAGCCTCTACAACATGTAATATTTACCTCTGGGAAAGGTACAGATAAATCTCTTTGCTTTCTGTCAGTGAAAGAAAAAATACTCACAATTTGCTAATTGAATTTTTGCTTTAAAGAGAGAGATCACTATTACCTGTATAGCAAATGTTATCAAATTATCAAGTCAAACACATCAAATTATCCAGAGGAATTTAATCAACAAGTTCTTTGAAGTGTCTAATATGGTTGCTGGCATACAGTATATACTCAGTAAGTGGAGAAATATGTGGAGTTGAGACAGATTAACATTCATTAATCTATATTAACTGCAGCCACCATTTGTTAATCTCTTCCTGTGTGTTCGGCACTATGCTAGGTGCTTCACATGTACCTCACTGAACCTTTACCATGACACTGGATACCATGACATCTCCTTCTAACAGATAAAGCTTAGAGAGAGGAAGTATGAAGTGACATGTTCAATGTCATGACCAGAAGATGGCAAAGCACAAATTTTAATCCAGTCAAAATAATTTGACAGCTCATTAAAAAATCTTTTTTTTGAAGTACAATATGTGCACATAGCCAACTCATTGGAAAAGACCCTGATGGTAGGAAAGATTGAGGGCAGGAGGAGAAGGGGGCAACAGAGGATGAGATGGTCAGATGGTATCACCAACTCAGTAGACATGAGCCTGAGCAAACCCCAGGAGATAGAAAAAGACAGGGAAGCCTGGAATGCTGCAGTCCATGGGGTCACAGTCAGACACAAGTTAGTGGCTGAACAGCAACATGTACACTGAAAAGTGTACATGTTTTAAGTGGAAATAAAGCTGATGTTTTCAACCACTGTGCTATTTTTATCTTTCTGTAATTCTTTGCATAAAACTTTTATTGACTACCTACTGCATAACAGTTTAATGATTATAACTGTGGAGACCATGCTGCTGAAGAGAGCTGGGACTTAGAAGGGCAGATAGCCTCATTTGTCTTCAGATCACAAAAAACCCTGAACTCCAGGCTAAAGAGTTCATACCCATCCTTAAGCAAGTCTGGCTCATTATTGATTTTTAGGTAGGATAGAGACCTGATTAAACTGAAATTTGGTGTATGTGCTTTGGGCAGGGTTGGGACATCATGAGAAATGCTGGGCTGGATGAAGCACAAGCTGGAATCAAGATTTCTGGGAGAAATATCAATAACCTCAGATATGCAGATAAAACCACCCTTATGGCAGAAAGCAAAGAAGAACTAAAGAGCCTCTTGATGAAAGTTAAAGAAGAGCGTGAAAAAGTTGGCTTAAAGCTCAACTTTCAGAAAACAAGATCATGGCATCTGGTCCCATCACTTCATGGCAGATAAATGGGGAAACAGTGGCAGACTTTACTTTTCTGGGCTCCAAAATCACTGCAGATGTTGATTGCAGCCATGAAATTAAAAGACACTTACTCCTTGGAAGGAAACTTATGACCAACCTAGACAGTGTATTAAAAAGCAGAGATATTACTTTGCCAACAAAGATCTGTCTAGTCAAGGCTATGGTTTTTCCAGTTATTATGTATGGATGTGAGAGTTGGACTATAAAGAAAGGTGAACGCCAAAGAATTGATGCATTTGAACTGTGGTGTTGGAGAAGACTCTTGAGAGTCCCTTGGACTGCAAGGAGATCCAACCAGTCCATCCTGAAGGAAATCAGTCCTGAATATTCATTGGAAGGACTGATGCTGAAGCTGAAACTCCATTCCTTTGGCCATCTGATGCAAAGAACTGACTCATTTGAAAAGACCCTGATGCTGGGAAAGATTGAAGGCGGGAGGAGAAAGGGACGACAGAGGATGAGCTGGTTGGATGGCATCACCGACTCAATGGACGTGAGTAAACTCCAGGAGTTGGCGATGGACAGGGAGGCCTGGTGTGCTGCAGTCCATGGGGTCACAAAGAGTAGGACATGACTGAGTGACTAAACTGAACCGCTGCTGCTGCTGCTGCTAAGTCGCCTCAGTCATGTCCGACTCTGTGTGACCCCAGAGGTGGCAGCCCACCAGGCTCCCCTGTCCCTGGGATTCTCCAGGCAAGAACACTGGAGTGGGTTGCCATTTCCTTCTTCAGTGCATGAAAGTGAAAAGTAAAAGTGAAGTTGCTCAGTCGTGCCTGACTCCTAGCGACCCCATGGACTGCAGCCTACCAGGTTCCTCTGTCCATGGGATTTTCCAGGCAAGAGTACTGGAGTGGGGTGCTGTGTTGCCTTCTCCAAACTGAATTGGGACAGGGACAGTAATAATAGAGATTTTGTCCAAAATCTGTCATATGGTGGTTGTGATCATATTTGGAAATGGAAACTTTTCCAAATAAAAACAAAATTAATTCATGTTCTTAGTTCTTGTCTTATTGAAGGCATATAGTCTGCTACATGGTAAACTCCTTAAAGTAGCGGCTCTATGTACTAGATAGTAGTCACTGCTGAGTGTCCGAGATAGTACTAAACCTTTGTGAGCATATTAAATTCTCCTGTGAAAGATTGTGGTTCTCCATTGTTGGAATACTGTACTTCACGCTGGGATTTCAGAGAAGCAATTGATGATCAGATGCCCACTTTGCCTTTTCTCTATACCTAAAAAATAAGCAACAGGAGACTGTCTCATCATTCTCAGAAAAATGCAAGCCAAATCCCACAACTTGCTTCTTTGACCTTTTTGCTGTGGTCCCTGCATGAAGAAATGAGCAGAGTTGTTTTGTTTGACTTGCCACTGCTACCATCAAGCTATATCTACCACACAAGTAGTGGTTCTGACAGTTTTCTGACTTTTTATTTGGCTTCCCACAAGTGATTCTCAGTACTGGCTTCTGTGTGTTCCATGGCATAATTGTCTCAGAAATGGATAAAACATACCATTCACCTATTTAGAAGGAAATTCTTAGAAAAATATATAATGATGGCCGTCTATTAAAAGGCTGATGTTAGAAATTAAGAAAAAATATTAAACCCAAACATGCATATTGATCTCCATTCATGATGTGGTGTGGAAAAGTTGAAAGAGTATGGACTGGGTTTCAGGAGACCAAGGCTCTTGTTTCAACTCTGCTTCAGTTTAGACCTCAAGCAGGGAACATATGTTCCTTAGGCCTCAATTTCCTTCCATACAAAGGAACTGAAAGATGTGTCCAAGAAAGTGGTTCCAGGAAAAGTATCCCAGGATGCTGATGCAGGAAAACCAAAATGTCACCAAACAAATTGAAGGACAATCCTAGAATAGGTTTTCAAGAGGTTCCTAGGTCACAAGATAGATTTTTTTAAAAAGTCTTTATAAACTTCTGTCTTTTCTTTCCCCTCCCTCCCTGACCACCCCTCCTCTGTCTCTCTCCTTCCCTCTCTCCATCCCTCCCTTCTTTCTTCCTTCTGTTCCTTCCTTCCTTCAATGAGAATCCACATGAAAAAGAATACTAAAAAGACAGGAAGAAGGTTGACATTGCTTTTGGTATGATGAAAACAAGGAGGGAGAATTGATTATTTGAATGCCTTTGTTCCTTTTCTGTTCAGTGTGCTTATGTGCAGTGCCCTGGAAATCCTGGCAATCTATCAGAAGGAAAGTGGCATACATTTCCTTGGTGGAGAGGTACACAGAGAATTTCACAGAACTGCTGCATAGTTCAATACCCAGTGACTTTGCATCAGACTTTTATAAGTTTTTGATCAATCCTGGGCATTCTTTTCCCTTCAACTTGCCCACTTGGGCTAAATAATAACTATTTTCTTAGAGTGATAGTAAGTGGTCCTAAGGTGATGAGTTTGCAGTTTTGTAAAACATTCCACAATTTCAGTTTTTATTCACTAGTATGCAAATGCTTTATTTATATCTTTATTGTAACTTACCTCATTCTTCCTTATATATATATATGATTATTCATGTCACTGTCTAAGACCATAATAAGCTCCTTGAAGGTAGAGACTGTGTTTTCTGGCTTCTTAGTAATTGTGAAGGATACCTAGTGCAATACCTGGCACAGAGCATGTGCTGTCTGAATTGAACTTAATTGGATTGGATTCTCCTGGGTTGTCTAGCAATTAGGGTACTAGCTTAAATAAAATCAATGCTTTCCTGTAATATGTTCAATTTCCCTGGTCCAGGTATTGAGCAGGGCTATCAGACCCAGAAGGTATAAATACAGAATACAGTATTAGATGCATGACCTAAGTATAGAAGTATCATTCAAATGGGCTTGGTGCCCAGAAGCTAAATAGCTTTTGGATTGATGACAGGGTGCAGAGCCTTGGTGTATTGTGATAGAAGTAATTGCTAATAGATGCCTTTCTGTCTCACTTATGTGGCAAGAACTTAAAATCTGAATTGCCTCATGTTGGAAAAGGGAATATATATATATATATAGAAGTATATAGAGATAAGCAGAACAATAAGGGAAACAATATAAATCCTCTTGATGATTTGAGGGTAGAGCTCTGGGATGAGAAGGTACATAGGCCAATTAAAGCAGGATGTTCACCAGTCAATGCTTGCTCTCCAATTCATATAGCGATGCAAATGATTCTGAGAAAGTGACCCTGAGGTAAAATATTATGATATAAAACTATGAAGAGAATCTATTGATTAAAAAATATTTTGGAGAAAGAAAATCACTTCTTCCTGAATGAAGTGAAAGACGACAAGTTAAAGAAATGAATGGATGGATTATTGGCTAGATTGTCAAGTCAGATCTGATTCCTTGGGTGGGTGTCAACCTAAGCTCCAATTTCCTTGGTAGTGAGATGATGGAATTTGAACTCTCTGTCTCCCACCATAGTTGTGAGGATCAACTGTGATTATGGAAGTAACCTAACAGAGCCCTGAAAGCTTGTTTGGGGTATACATAAGACCAGAGTTTAGTGAAGGACTAGGTTTTTTCTTAGTTTATGCCATGCAACTAGCTTTCATTGTGTTGGTGGGGATTATAAGCCGACAGTGTTTTATATATATCTAAAGAAAAGGTAAACTGCAGAAACTAGAGCAGTTGTCAGGGAGAGAGAATTCTAGAAATATTTCTTCTGTATACTCATGAATCCATGAGCAGCAGTGACATTACTCAACAGTGCTTCTGGAGCTGAATTTCTGAGATTTTGAGTGAGAGAATGGGGACCAGCAGAATCACCACTGTTATTGGATTTAGGATGGCTATGGGCCATGTGAACCACTGACGCAGTGAGGTGTAGGCAGTTTGGTTTTCAGATGTAAAAGTGGTCTGTGTTGAAACCTATCTCTGCAGTGGGTTATGGAGTGGATCCATATACTGTCCCTTCTGGTTTAGAAATTGGACTACCTTTCTGGAACATCTGACAAATGACCAAATGCCTTCTTGGATCAAGCCCTTTCTTCCTTTTCCATCTCTCACTGATTTGTCCTAGGCAAGTTTGTAAATAAGTCTAACTTTATTTTAAATATCCAGATTCTTCTAGTCCTTTGTTCCTTGAAGTGCCTAATTTAGTGCTTCTGTATGATCCTAATCTTTATTCACTTTTATGGCTCATAGCCTGGTATCAGGAACCATATGGGCTATTTAGATATTTATGTGACATTTGTATCATAAATGATTCCTTTTTAATCATGCTAATTCTTGAACTAGGGAACAAAAGGCATTGTTTCCCATAAGCAGAGTTTTGGAAACTACGTAGCAAGTAGAGAATTTTGAGGGTGACATGATAGACCCTAGCATACTTATATGAGAAGGTAAATTATGCCTAGAGTTGTCCTATTCTAGTCCCAGTGCATCTTTTCACAGGGCATAGAGGACTGATATCACCATCGCTTCCTTTTCTTATTGAAAATAAATTTGAGATAATTATGAGTAATTCCTAATCTACATATTTTTGTTCAGCAGTGAAATGCACAGAAGTGGCTTTTTAATAGTATAAATCAGTATACCAAATCTCTAGAGGCTAAATTTTAATGTCTAAGATATCCAGTTGAAATCTACTGTTATAAATATGAGCCTACTGAGGTGATATTTCTCATAGGCAGAGCAAATAGACAAATGGTTCAGATGGATCATCAGCTGAAGCAAGGAAAACTCTGTTGGACTCTATTCATCACTACTTTGCTTTGCTTCTTGGCACCAAGTAGGACAGGAAACCTACAGGCAAGGAAGCAACCCCATATGTGAGAACCACCCAGTCTTCCTCACCCAAAATTGCAAAGTTAATAAAATTTCAAAATGCTGTATATAACCATAGATTTCAATGGTGTCAATTGGGGACAGTTGCTTCCTGTTTGGGGATTATCCATAGTAGCTGCAAAGCTTATGGGAGATAGATAGTTTAACTCAATCTGAGGAAGAAATTCCTAATGGAGTGGATCAGGAAGGAATGTGTCACCTCCAGAAGTCATTAGTTTTCTATTGTGGTGGATATTTCATCATATCTACCAGGCTCATCATATCTAACAGGCTCAGTGAACTGTGTGGGGATGGGGTTGTGGGGTTACAAGAATTGAATAGGGCTGGGGTAGGTATACTGCTATTTTATTTTATGCTGACATAGATTTTTTGAGGTCTTCCCAGATGTCTCAGTGGTAAATAATCCGCCTGCCAATACAAGAGACGTAGGAGACATGGGTTTGATCCCTGGGTCAGGATGATCCCCTAGAGGAGGAAATACTGGCAACCTACGCCAGTATTCTTGCCTGGGCAATCTTGTAAACAGAGGAGTCTGGTGTGTTACAGTCTGTTGGGTTGCAAAGTCAGACACGACTTGGCAACTGAGCATAGCACAGCAGCAGAGGTAGATTTTAAGATCACTCATTATAGTAACCCTTGGAAATCCATTATGAAGACACCATTATAGAGAGCCTCAAACTCTCAGCAAATTCATTGCTTCTCTTTCCCCTCCATCCTTGGAGATAACTGCTGTTTGTTTGTTTGTTTGTTTGTTTTTTTCAGTTGGGCTCCAGATTAGGTAATTTGTGAGTGGCATAGTAAGACAGTAAAAGAGTATCTTTAAGTGCTATAGCTAAGACATTGCTCTGTAGGGCAATGTGCTCATGTGATGAAAGCTCCAGGGAGTTCCAGAATTCCTCAGGAACTTCAGAGCGGTCAGAATCAGGAAAAGTGCGAGATTAAGGAAGCATGACATTTCTCTCCTCTTCCCTTAGATCTTTCTTCCTCACCAGTCATAGGTTAAACTAAATGCAATGATAGGTTAATTGTCTACAGTGTTTAAATTGTTAATTGTTTTTCTCCTTCTCTCTCTGCTTTTGAACTTAGAACATATGAAGTTGAATTTGTGTAAGTAAATGCACAATTGATATAATTTCTGTATGAAAGTCCTTCCAAACATGAGATTTTGCAATTTCTACTCAGTAGGTCTCTAGAGATCTGATTTGAGAATTTGCTAACCTTTCAGCCCAGGATTGATGACCCAGTCTGCAGACCAAATTTGGCCTATTGCCTGTGTTTATAAATAAAGTTTTATTAGAACACAGCAAGTGCATTTTTTTTATACCTTGTGGCTGCTTTCAAGTTACGGTGGCAGAGTTAAGAAGTTGCAGTGACAAGTGTATCGACCTCACAGGCTAAACTATTTACTGTTTGTTCCTTTACAGGAAATAGTTGGCTCACGTCTGCTCTAGTTTTTTGTTTTTGTTTTTGTTTTTTTTTGATAAGGAAGCATGCATGTACTTATCCCTTGCACATAAGATGGCTTCCTGTAAGGGAGGGTTCTCTAATGATTCTGGGAAATAGGTCACCTGCCTAAGGCCCAGAAGACTATTAGTACTTGTATTTCCAGTAACTAAATTGAAGCAAAGGACTTCTATAAAAACAGTCTATGAAACACTGCTTATCACTACATCAAAATTGTCAGTAGAAATCAACCCCCATCTTTTAAGTGAGAAATTCCGCAAATGATTATGACTTTAGAGAAAGATATTTATCTCATCCCTGGTTTCAACAGCCATCTTTCTCTGCCTGATTAGCTACAGTGGAATTTAATTTGGCATTTGGAGATTTCAGATTAGATTAAAAGAAATGTTTGTGCAGAGGTGTGGGTAGGAGCTATACCTGCATGTGGAAATGATGATATTAAACCTTGTGATTAAACTTAGTATAAAAAATTTTTTTAATGTGCCAAAGGAGGTTTATATTTCATCTGACCTTAATTTCCCTGAATAGAGCAAAATGAGATTTCCTAGCATAGTGCAGAGCTGCTTATCTTGAGGTGGGGGGGAAAAAAAAAGTATGATTAGCTGATTCCTGCTGAGGCATCATATTTAGAAGGCATAATGGTTAGCTGGCTAACTTAAGATCAGGGAAGGGGAAATTATTGCTTATTATAGGACTATTTCCACCTCTGATTTGGTTCCTCATTTGATGTGATAATTCTGCAGACTTAGGAATACAGGAAAAAGGGATGGTGGTGCTGGTTCTTTTTATCTATGTGCTCTATCACAACTGTTAGAGGGGAGCATCTAGTTCTACACAGCAATAAGTTAGTCACAATATATGGCCATAGTTTATTTTCTAAAGGAATTTTTATGTAGGTTTGGCCTATAGTTTTTGTCATTTTCAAATTGGCTAGGAAAAGACTGTAAATTCTGACAACAAATAGCTTTTCTGCTGAGGCATTTATTATCTCAACTCTGGTACCAATCAGGGGCTAGCTGAATTGAGAAACTTCCATTCTCTAAGTCCTTACCTATAAAATGAAAGGTTAGATAGATGATTTATGTGGATCCTGATTTCTGGTCTTCCAATAGTCAGTGCTGTTTAGGACTATGAATTTTCCGAATCCACGTCTTCATTCTCTGACAGTGTTGATTACATGCAGAAGGTTGGAAAATGGTACAGATTTCTCCATTCACCATCCCCTCCATCCTTGGAGATGACTGTTTTTGTTTTTTTTTTTTTAAGTTGGGCTCCAGATTAGGTAATTTGTGAGTGCCATAGTAAGAAAGTAAAATAGTCATATGCTATATGCCTCTCCTGTCTCTACAGGAGGTGTCATCACTCTCCATCCTTTCCTCAGACTTACCTCCTATTCCTTCACCCCTTCATTACTCTCTTAAACCTCCCCACTTTCACTCCCCCCTCCATTCACATCCTATCTATTTATTTCTGCTCTTTTCACCATTTCGTTCCCTCCCCTGCTTTTTTCTTTCCCCTTTTCATCCTCCTCCACTTTTTCACAGATTTGTTTTGAATCCCCCCAGAGCACACTTGTGATTCTCTTTTCTCTCATAGTGCTCAGGTCCTTAGGTGAAATGCCTTTGCTTGAGTTGTTAGGCAAATGCTAAGTGTTTTATAGGCCTGCAAAGGTCAAGAACCTGTCTGCTGGAATAAATGGAGCCTCAGAAAACTAAGATCATGGCATCCGGTCTCATCACTTCATGGCAAATAGATGGGGAAACAGTGGAAACAGTGGCAGACTTTAATTTGGGGGCTCTCAAATCACTGCAGATGGTGACTGCAGCCGTGAAATTAAAAGATGCTTGCTCCTTGGAAGAAAAGTTATGATCAACCTAGACAGAGTTTTAAAAAGCAGAAACATTACTTTACCAACAAAGGTCTGTCTAGTCAAGGCTATGGTTTTTCCAGTAGTCATGTATGGATGTGAGATTTGGACTATAAAGAAAGCTGAGCACCAAAGAATTGATGCTTTTGAACTGTGGTGTTGGAGAAGACTCTTGAGAGTCCCTTGGACTGCAAGGAGATCAGACCAGTCCATCCTAAAGGAAATCAGTCCTGAATATTCATTGAAAAGACTGATACTGAAGCTGAAACTCTATTACTTTGGCCACCTGATGGGAAGAACTGACTCATTGGAAAAGACCCTGATGCTGGGAAAGATTGAAGGTGGGAGGAGAAGGGGATGACAAAGGATGAGATGGTTGGATGGCATCACCAATGGGATGGATGTGAGTTTGAGTTGGCTCCGGGAGTTGGTGATGGACAAGGGAAGCCTGGCATGCTGCAGTCCATGGGGTCACAAAGAGTCGGAGACAACTGAGTGACTGAACTCAACTGAACTGAGCTAGAGTGAGAGCAAGTTGACACCAGGGGGAGAGGCAGTGGGATTTTCTTTTTTGTTAGTCCATGATGAAATCAATCATAATATGCCTCCCTGAAAACTGAACTCAGAGAACTGGAACCAGTGAGGTTCTTTGTAACTGTACCTGAAGGAATAGGAGGAGAAAGGAGAGATGAATAGGCTAGGCAGCCTTTTATGATAAAAATCTTAATATTTTTCCATTGATGATTCATCCTTGTCCTCTGCCCCCATTGTCTTATATACAGAACAAATAGAACCTATTCATCATGAAACCCAACCTCCCCTAAACTCCTTGATTGTGATTTGAATATGAATTCTATCAATTTTTTGATACAGTTATAAAGGAGGCATAGAGGACTTCTGGCTAAAGTTGACTGTGAACTTTATATCTATCATGAATCAAATGTATTATGTATAGAAATGAAAATAATCCCAAAGTAATATATGTGTAGATTGGAAGAGCACTGTACTTGCTTATAGCTGAGGGGTAGTCATGTAGAAGAAGATGCAGATTTGCTCTCCTCTGAATCAAAGTGATTAGATGTGAATTGCAGGAAAGTAGAATTTGGTGGAGTGTCAGGAAAGACTATCTAATAAGCATACCTTCCTACTCAGTAACATACCTCTGAGTTTCCAGTTTAGGAGAAGTTGGAAGGAAGACTACTCACCAGGAATTTGCTCATTAATTGTGCAGATGTTTACTGAGTACCTATTCGATGTCAAGCATTCTTCTCAGTTCTGGGACTCAGGAATGAGCAGAGAGATATCTGGAGGTTTCAGACATTACTTACCTATGTGACTTTAAGATCCCTCATACCTTGAGGATAGTTATGGGAGTAGTTCAGCTTTTAGGATTTTAACAAGCTAAAAATAAATGAAGCCATCACATATTAACTATCTGTTTTTCAAGAATAGAATGAAGTAAAACTTGCTCAAAACTGAAATTACACTTACCACAAAAGTCAGATGAATTCCTCTCTGGATTTTAGGTGCTACAGGGTCATCATTACAAATATCAGTTACAAGTCCCAGGAAAAAGCTGATTGATTGTGCTTTGGAGTGACTTGGATTATAAGTAAGCAGGCATAGTTATTCACCTCTCTTATTAGTTTTTTCTTAAAGGCTAGTATTGAAATGTGGAAAAGGCAATGGCACCCCACTCTAGTACTCTTGCCTGGAAAATCCCATGGACGGAGGAGCCTGGGAGGCTGCAGTCCATGAGGTCTCTAAGAGTTGGACGTGACTAAGTGACTTCACTTTCACTTGTCACTTTCGTGCATTGGAGAGGGAAATGGCAACCCACTCCAGTGTTCTTGCCTGGAGAATCCCAGGGATGGGGGAGCCTGGTGGGCTGCTGTCTATGGGGTGGCACAGAATTGGACACGACTGAAGCAACTTAGCAGCAGCAGTATTGAAATGCATTTATATTATTTACAGATGTATTGTTAGAGGAAACTGAAAAGAAAATGGTATTTACTTTTAGTCCTGTCCTTCAATTTTTCTTTCCTCTTCCAGCTCCAGAATTTTCTTCTTATTTGCTTCCGAGATAGTGGTTCTCTCAGGGTCCAAGTCTCCCATAATTCACTTTGTCTCCTGTCTTTCAGCATCCTTCTGAAAGCATCTAGAGCTTTCCAAATGATACATTTCTACCACTTCTCCTTTCATCTCTCAAATAAATATTCTTTTCCTCAGTCCTGCTTCTCAAACGGTCTTCAGAACAATAAGAATGTGACTGCATTAGGGAGACCATATTGTTTGGTACAGCACTTCTCAAACATACACATCATTTAATGTATACACATCACTATGGCTCTTGTTAGGATGTGGAATAAGTTTCAACCGATCTGGCTTGGAACCTGAAATTATGCATTTCTAACAAGTAAGCAGATGCTGCTTCTGCAACTGCACTGAGAATCACAATATGAGTAATAAGAGTTTGATGAATTAGACTTTGAAACTTTCTCACTTAATTTTATAACCTTGAAAAAGTTACCTTTTCTTCCTTGGGCCTAACTTATATAAGAATGGAGATACACCAGTCCTCCCTTATCTCTACATATTCTCAAATCTAAGTTCAACTAGTTTTTATACAAAGAAAACTACCTTCTTTCATAAAGTGGGCTTGTGTATGCCATTAGGTCACATTTTATGTCAAAATAATACAGACTGTAAGCTACTAAATGATTATCCTCATTGGGATGCATTGGAATGTCAAAAATGAACTCACTGTACAGACATAATGGCTATTGTTCTTGATCAGACTCCTACTGTCTGACTTTCTCATTATGTTTCCAAGGAAAAAACAAAACTTTCTTCATGTGAGATATACTTGATATTCTTATAGTCAGGGTCACCTTGGAAAAGTTATTGCCATGGAACCCAACTTATCCCTGAATTTGAACCGACTTTTCTGCATTGGTCTGTTCTTGAATCTGGCACTTAGCATCTGTCTAAATTTAGTGGGCATTTTCTGCTTTAATGAATATGTTGCTGTGTAAATATAGATGCTGTTTGGTCAGCATTTTCCCCAGCAGTATTTTCCAGTGGTAATTTGCCTGCAATAAACTCCTGAGGCAAACATGCTTTTCCTCTACCAGCCTTGTACCAACAGCTGATCTAGGCCTGGGGACATAAATAACCTTTATTTGCAGAATGACACTTACTTCCAGAGAGTCCCGAATTTTGTCATAGAAGGTTTTGTCTTGGAAACTATTGCTTTTCATATTTCTGTGGTTGAATCTTTGAGTTCCTGTTGGGACTTGATATTGGCAAGTGTGGCCATCCTTGTTTGGGATCATGGGTCTTTTTAGAGCTAGAAATTCTTTGAGATGACCTAATTTAGTCATTCTTTTTTTTAGCTCAAGGATACTTGATTTACAGTGTTACATTAGTTTCAGGCATATAGCATAGTGATTCTTTTTTTTTTCAGATTATATTTCACTGTAGGTTATTACAAGTTATTGAATATAATTCCCTGTGCCACACAGTAAATTCTTGTTGCTTACCTATTTTATGTGTAGTAGTTTTATCTGTTAATCCTATATACCTAATTTGTCCCTCCCTTCCTCCCTCTAATCTTTGGTAATTATAACTTTGTTTTCTGTTTCTGTGAGTCTGCTGCTATTTTGTATATGAGATTTCATATGTAAGTGATATTATATAGAATTTGTTTTTCTCTTTCTGATTTACTTCATTAATATAATATTTTCTAGGTCCACCCATGTTGCTGGAAATGTCAAAATTTCCTTTTTATGGCATATATATTTATACATGTCACATCTTCTTAAGCCAATCATCTGTTGATGGGCACTTTGACACCTGGATTGTTTCCACTTCTTGGCTGTTGTAGTAGTAGTGCTGCTATAAACAATAAAGTGGATGTATCACTTCAACTTACAGTTTTTGTTTTCCCTGGGTATATACCCCAGATTGGGATTGCTAGATCATCTGGTAGCTCTATTTTTATTTTTTAGGGAATCTCTGTGCTGTTTTCTGTAGTGGCTGAACCAATTTACATTCCCACCAACAGTATAGGAAGGTTCTCCTTTCTCCATACTCTTTCCACATATATTTTTAGTAGACTTTTTGATGATAGCCATTTTGATCAGTGTGAGGTAATACCTCATTGTCTTTTTGATTTGCATTTCTCTAATAACTTGTGATGTTGAGCATCTTTTCAAGTGCCTGTCAACCATCTGTATGTCTTTGGAGAAATGTCTATTTAGAACCTCTGACCGTTTTTTGATTGGGTTGCCTATTTCTTTGTTACTGAGTTGTATGAGTTGCTTTTATCTTTTGAAATTTAGCCCATTATTGGTCTCATCATTTGCAAATATTTCTTCCTATTTTGTAGGCTGTCTTTACGTTTCGTTAATGATTTCCTTTGCTGCCTAAAAGCTTTTAATTAGGTCTCATTTGTTTATTTTTGCTTTTATTTATTTTGCCTTGGGAAATTGACTTAAGAAAATGTTGCTGTGTTTTGTGTTTAAGAGTGTTTTGCATACATTCTCTTCTAAGAGTCTTATGGCGTCATGCTTATATTTAGGTCTTCAAATTGTTTTGAGTTTATTTTTGTATCTAATATGAAGGAGTGTTCTACTTTCTTCAATTTACATGCAGCTTTCCTTTTTTTTTTCTTGATGCTTTTTTTTTATTTTTTTAATTTTTTTTAAAATTTTTAGTTTTTTATTTTTAAAATTTTAAAATCTTTAATTCTTACATGCATTCCCAAACATGAACCCCCCTCCCACCTCCCCTCCCCATAACATCTTTCTGGGTCATCCCCATGCACCAGCCCCAAGCATGCTGTACATGCAGCTTTCCTAATGCTGAAGAGACTGTCTTTTTTTCATGGTATATTCTCACCTCCTTTGTTGTAGATTACTTGACCATATGTGTGTGGGTAATATTTCTGGGCTCTCAATTCTGTTCCATTGATCTAGATGCCTGTTTTTGTGCTAGTACCATACTGTTTTGATTACTGTAGCTTTGTAGTATGGTCTAAAGCCTGGAAGAATTATGCCTCCAGCTTTGTCCTTTCTCCTCAGGATTGCTTTGGCAATTCTGTATCTTTTGTGGTTTCATATAAATTTTATGTTTATTCATTCTAGTTCTATGAAAGATATCATGAGTATTTTGATAGAGATTGCATGAAATCTGTAGATTACTTTGGGTCCTATGGCCATTTTAACAATATTAACTCTTCCAAACCAAGAGCATGGATATCTTTCTATTTCTTTGAATCATCTTCAACGTTCTTTGTCAATGTTTTATAGTCTTTAGTACATAGGTATTTCACCTCCTTGGTGAAGTTTATTCCTAGGGTTTTTTTTTTTTTTGGATACAGTTTTGAGTGGAATTGTTTTTTAAGTTTCTATTCCCGATAGTTCTTTGTTAACGTAAAGAAATGCAACAGATTTTTGTGTATTGTTTCCTGTGCTGAATTTATTTATTAGTTCTAATTGTTCTTGTGTGGATACTTTAGAGTTCTCTGCATAGTATACCTTGTTGTCTACAAACAGCGACAGTTTTACCTTTTTCCTTCCAATTTGAATATGTTTCATTTCTTTGTCTAATCTTATTGCTATACTATGTTGTATAGAAATGGTGAGAGGGACCATTCTTATCTTATTCTTGAATTTAGTGGGGAGGCTGTCAGCTTTTCACTGTTGAGTATTATGTTGACTGTGGGTTTGTCATAAACCGCTTTTATTATGTTGAAATATGTCCCCCTATACCCATTTTGGTGAGAGTTATTTTTTTAATCATGAGTGGACATTGAATTTTGTCAAATGCTTTTCTTCACCTGTTGAAATGACCATGTAGTTTTTGTCTTTCCTTTTGTTGCTGTGGTGTATCAAATTGGCTGATTTGCATATGTTGAACCATGCTTGTGGTCCTGGAATGAATTCAATTTGATTGTGGCATATGAGCCTTATTATGTATTGTTGAATTTGGTTTGTTAATTTTTTTTGGAGGATTTTTACATCTATGTTCATCAAAGATATTGGCCTGTAATTTTATTTTCTGGTATGTCTTTGTCTATTTTTTGTGTCAGGGTGACAGTGACCTCATAGAAAGAATTTGGGAGTGTTTCCTCCTCTTCAGTCTTTTGGAGTATCTGGAGAAGGATAGGTATAATTTCTTCTTTGTATGTTTGGTAGAATTTCCTAGTGAAGCTGAGAAGTCTGGTCTGGCACTTTTGTTGCAGGGAGTTTTTTAAAAATTGTAGATTCTATTTCACTTCTTTGTCTAGTGACCCATAAGCTCATGATGGCTTATGGGGGACTTAAATTGAAGATCCTCTTAAAATGTTTATACACTTTGGAGGATATGGGGGCTGTGAAAAAATGTACAAAGCATTTATCAGATTCTTAGAGAGTCTATAATTAAAAATTTCAGGACTTCTGATCTGATCAAGGGTATCTCTTTCCCAAAGACATTTCAAATACATAAAATAATAATTAGCCTTTATCTGTGTCTTATAGTTCTTAAACAAGCAACAAATTGGTTATATTAGGTACTCTGGAGTGTGCAAGGAAGTGCAATGCATAATCACTAATTTTCTATGTCTTAAAATTTATTATTCATTTACTTATCAGACAGTTAAGGATTGAAAATTACATGGCATGTCTTATTTGGACTGGGCATACAGAGACAAAAGACTACCTCCTGATCTTAGTAAAAGAGAGTAGATAAAGACTTCTGACCATATAGCCATATGTGGTAAGCATCAGTGTATTGTATGTCCCCAAACTTCCCAGAGGAACTGTAGGACATATGCTAGAACTGCCAAAAGTACTGATTCCATAATCAGCTCTGTGAATTGGGAAACCTAAGTGACAATTCTGTGTATTCTGCAGCAGTACAAAAAACAAACAAACAAACAAAACCACTTGTTTCTCATTAAGAGAAAATAAACGTAAACCAACTATTCCCTGTGAAAGTTTGGGGAGAAATTAACAGGTATCCTATGATTATGGGATACCTAATACCCTTAGCAACCACATTTATTGAATAGTTTTGAAGTTTGGCTGTACATTAGAAAAACTTGGAGGGATTTTTGTTCTTTAACACATATTGTAGCCACACGTTCCAGGAAACAAACTCACTCAGAAGGACAATGCAGATAGTGGAGTGCAGTTTATTACACCAGCGGGCCCAAGGCAGAGTCTTCTCTTAGCCAAGGACCCAGACCAGTTTTTGTGAAAACCTTATATACCCTAAGTGTACGTGCCCAAACCCACCTCCCCAAATTCCCTGAAATTAGTCTCAACAAAGGAAAAGAAAGATACAATCAAAGTTAACCTGTGATTCATGTGCCTCAAGCCTAGGTAGTTAACAGTGGACAATTATCAATAGGCCTGTGGTCATACCCCAATAAGCATAATAGAATTTATGATTCTATTCGTTTGCACAGATAATTAGGATATTCTTTTAGGTGACAGAGAGTCTAGGTATGAGCCCTGGGGCTCTTCCATGGTGGGGGGTGGGGGGGTGGAGTCTGGTTTTCCAGTTGGTATGTCGTTTCCATAGATATTGGGCATATAGCTCAAAGTCCGTAGTCCGGCCCAAGATGGAGTCCTGCTTTCAAGATAGAGCCTGTTCTGTTTCCTCCTTCAATATTAAAGTAATTAATGCATACAATTATAAATATCAAATAGTATTGATATTTGAGGATTGATTGTGAAGAAAAGTGGTAGCCCCTGCTTCAACAATTTCTGCTCCCTGGTCTTGCTTGAGCAGCTCTTAAAAACATACAGGCTACTCAGATCTAAAGATCTCCTAATCATTTGGATGAGTGGTAAAGGTCCCAAACTTTTATGTTGTACTCAGCAGCAGTTTCTAACATTCCCTATAGACTTATCCAGGTTGATTGATTAGAATCACTTGACTTGGGACCTTTCTCCCCACCCAAACATTTTAGGCCTTTGATGCCTGTGGTTAAAGTGCCGTAAAAGTGCTATAGATGTGTTCTTAAGGAAAGATCATATCTACAGCCATAGTCATTGTCAGCTTCCTGAATGACGTGGCAGTGAAATGACTCTTGATGAACAGGCCAGATTTTGAGGCATACCATGCTCTTCTTGTCCTGGGAAGCTAGTTTTCATTGCTGATTAAGTTATCTTATGGGTGGTGGCATGAATATAATGTAACATTTCTAGCAAGGTCTTTTTAAAGACTCTTCGAAAGAGCTTCTGAAAATTTTATAAATTGAGGTGAATTTCAATTTATCCTCTCTCTTGACTATCCCAACAGAACTTTTGCTTTCCCATAATGTCTAATTGCAATATGCTCCCTGTTTATTGATGATTATCTCCAGATGAGGGAAAAAATGAGATAAAAGATCAAGGCAGTACCCACACTGCTTACATTTTCTCAAAGCCAGTACACATTGCCTTGTAAAATGCAGTGGCAGAAAATACAGTGAACCAGAATGAAAATATGCTTATGACTAACTTGAGCTATTCTCATAACAATCTCTAAATACTAATCTTATTATGTGTGTCTAATGTCATACATGAAGATGGATGCTTCTAAATGTCAATAAGTGAATGTATTAAAATAGTCTCTTACTTGCTTATGAGGTGAAAATCCAAGCCATACAAGCTTTTTCATGTTCTAGAAACTTTAGGGGTTTTTTTCCCCCCTCTTCCTTGTTTCTATCACATTTCTTTGATTTTAATCTCTGCAGGTTGCTAATAATCTCAGTTTGAAAGCTCTGTGATCTTCAACAAAACAAAAACTTTTTTTGTTTCCATTTACAGTTGGAATTTTTCCCTTTCTAAGGGTATCCCTCTATTTTGAGGACAATCTGAACTATTTTCTGCTTAAAGGATAAGAAAACTAAATATTTATTAATAACGAATTAATATGAAATCCTTAGGAGACAAGTAGTATATAAAGTAGCATCATGTTGTTTCAAAGGAGAAGTAAGGACAAGGGTTGGGTTAAGTCAAGAAAAAAGGTATAAAGGATTAAATAGGAATAGGAATAGAGGAATAGAAAAAATGTTTTATCAACTACAGGAGAAAGACATGTATTTCATCTTTATTTAAGTAGGAAGGAAAGCAAAGAATAGGTGATTCCAAGGTATAGTATTTTTTCATTTTTTCTCTTTCAAAAAGCTAAACTCTGCTTTGAAAACTGAAATAGACAAATGATGTCATTCTAGGTTGGAATAGAGAATTACACAAGAACAGAGTAAGAGGCAGTTTTCTGAATCCTTTTAAAAATGATGTTCAAGTAAACATTGTTTGGTGGAAATGAGAGAGAAACCCTAGACCTTGGGAATGCTTACAAATGCATCAGAGAAGTTTAGTCAAGTAGGGTTTACACTTTAAGAAAAGCTGATAGGTATGAATTCTAGAAAGGGAAAACCAGAAGGGCAAGTTCATGCCCTGGTATCCTATAGAGAATTAAGTCAAGTGCAGTGGAAATTAGAATATATTCTAGTCCAAGAGTTAGGATTATTGTTGTTTAAGTCACAAAATTCTGTCCAACTCTTTGTGACCCCATGGACTGTAGCCTGCCAGCCTCCTCTGTCCATGAGATTTCCCATTCAAGAATACTGGAGTGGGTTGCACTTTCCTTCTCCAGGGGTCTTCCCTACTCAGGAATCAAACCTGCATTGGAAGGAGGATTCTTTACCACTGAACTACCTGGGAAGCCCCTTTGGAAAAATACTGAGAAGTAAAATTGCTGGGTTGTATGGTAGTTCTATTTTTAATTTTTTGAGGCTCATGCATACTGTTTTCCACAGTAAATATACCAATTTACTTTCCCACCAACAGTATGCAAGTGTTTACTTTTCTTTACATTCTAACCGATACTTGCTATTTGTCATATTTTTTATAATAGCCAGTCTGATAGGTATGAGATGTGATATCTCATTGTGCTTTGATTTAATTTCCCAGATGATTTGGAGTGTCTTTTTATATGTCTGTTGGCCATTTGTATGTCTTCTTTGGAAAAATACCTATTCAGGTCCTCTGTCCATTGTTTGTTTATTTTTTTGATGTGGAACTGTATGAGTTCTTTGTATATTTTGGATATTAACTCCTTATTAGATATATCATTTGAAGATATCTTCTCCCATTCAGTAGTTGGCCTTTTCATTTTTGTTGATGGTTTCTTTCATTGTGTGAAAGCTTTTTACTTTGATGTAGTCCTATTTGTTGATTTTTGCTTTAGGAGAAGAAAGAAGAGACAGAAAACAACAACAACAACAAAAAAAAAACCAACCAAACTTACTTCTAAGACTGATGTCAAAGCATATTGCCTGTGTTTTCTTCTGAAAGTTTTATGGTTTCAGGACTTACCTTTAAGCTTTAATCCATTTCAAGTTTATTTCTCTATATAAATGTACAAAATGTGTGAGAGTAAATTCTGTTTGGATATTTTGCATGAAACAGTCTAGTTTTGCAAATACCATTTATTGAAGAGGCTGTCTTTTCCTTTGTTGTTCCTTAATTGCCCATTTAATTGTGGGTTCATTTCTGGGCTCTCTATTCAGTTCCATTGACCATTGTGTCTGTTTTTATGCCAGCACCATACTGTTTTGATTACTATAGATTTTTTTAGAATAGTTTGAAATAAGGGAGCATGATTCCTCTAACTGTGTTCTTCTTTCTCAAGTTTGTTTTGGCTATTCTGGGTCTTTTGTGGTTCTATTTAAATTTTATAATTATTTTTTCTAGTTCTGTGGAAAATGCTGTTGATATTTTCATATGGATTGCACTGAATCTGTAGATTGCCTCAGATAGTATCTCCATTTCATTTAGTTCTTCTTTTGGGTTTTTTTAATCTTGTTTCTTTGCTTGGAAAATATTCTTTTGTTGCCTCATTTTGCCTAATTCTGTTATTTGTATGTATGAAGTAGGTTGATTATGTTTTCCCATCTTGCAGAAGTGGTTATGTGGGAGATGTCACAGGGGACCTGGCAGCACACTCCCTTCTGGTCACCAGAACTATATGATTTAGGAGTGCCTCCTAAGTGGGCTGAATGGACCCTTCTGTTGTGATGGGGCCCACTACTGTGAAAGTGATGGTAAGAGAGGCTCATCTTCTTTCTATTTGTTGCTGGCTCTTCCCTTGTGTGGAAGTTGCCAGTCGTGGGTGGGCAGGGCTGGTTGTGGTGTAGTTTCCTACCTGGCCTGGGTAGTCCTAGGGCTACTGCCAGCCTGCTAATAAGCAGGATTAGATCCCAGGATGACTGACTCCTGAGCTTTGTGGTTTGGAACTGGTGATGGACCACTGATGAGTAGGCATGGGAGGTTCAGCAGCAACTGGCTGCAGTGCCCTGGGGAGGTCCTGTGGCTGATTCTGGCCTGCTGGTGACTGGTAGAGAAAGTTTTGAGTTAGGTCAGAATAGTGACTGAGCAAGAACTAAGAGAAATGAGTTAAGAGATTTCAGAAATGCCCTAAGATATTTATGACTCACTCATCTTGGGTTTCTGCAAAGGTTGAGTGGTACTTTGGAGTGTCTGAGTGGCTAAAAGAGATACAACAGTCCTTTTAATTGAAGCACATATGCCAAGTGCACATGTTTAAGCAGCAAATAAACCTTCAGTATGTCTATAAAGAGTAGGCTAGGGTCATTGCAGAACTGGTCCATATCATTTTTTATGAAATAATGGTGACCTTTATACCTTTCTAGTTGTCAGCCTCATTTCTATGTCTAGAATTTATCAAAACCAATCATGTAATTAGATTTACCGTACAGTTGTTTGTCAAATGACTATGCCTGTTTCCTCAAGGATAATAACACTAAAATTGGTAGTGTGCTGCTAAGTGAATCAATCACCTAGAGCCAGACAGGAGTGCAAAGTCAAGTGGGCCTTAGGAAGTATCACTGAACAAAGCTAGTGGAGGTGATGGAATTCCAGTTGAGCTATTTCAAATCCTGAAAGATGATGCTGTGAAAGTGCTACACGCAATATGCCAGCAAACTTGGAAAACTCAGCATGGCCACAGGACTGGAAAAGGTCAGTTTTCATTCCAATCCCAAAGAACGACAATGCCAAAGAATGTTCAAACTACTGCACAATTGCACTCATCTCACACGCTAGCAAAGTAATGCTCAAAATTCTCCAAGCCAGGCTTCAAAATATATGAACCGTGAACTTCCAGATGTTCAAGCTGGATTTAGAAAAGGCAGAGGAACCAGAGATCAAATTGCCAACTTCCGTTGGATCATAGAAAAAGCAAGAGACTACCAGAAAAAAAAAATGTACTTCTGCTTTATTGATTATGCCAAAGCCTTTGATTGTGTAGATCACAACAAACTGTGGAAAATTCTTAAAGAGATGGGAATACCAGGCCACCTTACCTGCCTCTTGAGAAATCTGTATGCAGGTCAAGAAGCAACAGTTAGAACCAGACGTGGAACAACAGACTAGTTCCAAATTGGGAAAGGAGTACATCAAGGCTGTATATTGTCCCCCTGTCCCCCTGCTTAATTGACTTATATGCAGAGTACATCATGTAAAATGCTGGGCTGGTTGAAGCACAAGCTGTCATCAAGTTTGCCAGGAGAATATCAATATCAATCTGCCTCAGATATGCATATGACATCACCAATATGGCAGAAAGTGAAGAACTAAAGAACCTCTTGATGAGAGTGAAAGAAGAGAGTGAAAATACTGCCTTAAAACTCAACATTTAAAAAACAAAGATCATGGCATCTGGTCCCATCACTTCATGGGAAATAGATGGGGAGACAGTGGAAACAGTATCAGACTTTATTTTTAGGGGCTCCCAAATCACTGCAGATGGTGACTGCAGCCATGAAATTAAAAGACGCTTACTCCTTGGAAGAAAAGTTATGACCAACCTAGACAGAATGTTAAAAAGCAGAGACATTACTTTGCCAACAAACGTCTGTCTAGTCAAGGCTATGGTTTTTCCAGTAGTCATGTATGGATGTGAGATTTGGACTATAAAGAAAGCTGAGCACCAAAGAATTGATGCTTTTGAACTGTGGTGTTGGAGAAGACTCTTGAGAGTCCCTTGGACTGCAAGGAGATCAAACCAGTCCATCCTAAAGGATATCAGTCCTGAATATTCATTGGAAGGACTGATGCTGAAGCTGAAACTCCATTACTTTGGCCACCTAATGCAAAGATCTGACTCAATGGAAAAGACCCCGATGCTGGGAAAGATTGAAGGCGAGAGGAGAAGGGGACGACAGAGGATAAGATGGTTGGATGGCATCACTGATTCAATGGACATGAGTTTGACAAGCTCTGGGAGTTACTGATGGACATGGGAGCCTGATGTGCTTCAGTCCATGGGGTTGCAAAGAGTCGGACACGACTGAGCGACTGAACTGAACTGAAGTGAATCAACAAATGGATCTCAAAAAAAAAGAGTGTGCATATAGATATCTACTCAAGTTTATTACATGTTTTACTGACATAAGAGAAGTCTACCACACAATTTACAAATAATAATAAACTATACAGTACTTTTTATTGTAAATTCCATACAGCCAACTGATTTCTGCAGAATGTTCTTGTTTATTTCCCCCCCTCAAATTCTTGTATCAATAGCCAAGTTATGGTTGCAATTGATGAATGAGTGTGGTTCTGACATGAAATTTGGTTGATACTTTAATTTACAATAATAAGTGATATGGAGGTGAAACAATGAGGACATATGCTGGAACTTTACTTTTTTGTTCAATGATGTCAGCAATTTCTTTGCTGAATTTTATAATAATTTTCAAATACTGGAAGAATATTTTTTCAACTCTGTGCTAATCACAATTAAGTGACAATACATACAATAAAATTTTATGTTTAATCTGTATTATTATAAGCCAAACGATTAAACCCTGATTTATAGCTTTTGATGTTTTCTATTATATAAATACTCTGACGATCAATTGAGAATTGAACATGGTGAAATTTCAAGGTACCAATGTGAATCATTGCACATGGAGTTGGGAAGAGATCTTCGTTACCAAACAATGATGTAATAAATCCAGCATACATATAAAATACACATAAATACCTTCCCAAGCATCAGACTAGTTGGCTATAAGCTTGAGGAGTCCTACAACCATCTTCAGGTTTGATAATTCAGTAGAACAACTCACAGAATTCATGAAAGCACTATACTTATGATTATAGTTATAGCAAAAGACAAAAATTAGAACAAGCTGAAAGAAAATTTGCATAAGATGAAGGCTGGGGAGTATCCAAACATGAAGCTTCTTGTTGTCTTTTTCTTGTGAAATCTTGGGTGGTATTACCTCCTCTCAGCCTTGATGTGTAACTGTATTCAAAACCCTCAAAATTCCCAACCTGGAAAGCTTACCTGAGCTTTTGGTGTCTAGAGTTTTTATTGGGGCTTGATCAGATGTTCCTCACATGACTGATTTTTAATCTCCATCCCCTCATGTAAATGCCACCTATACTTTAAGTATTATTTCCTCCAGAAGTTAAAACTGATAAGAAATATCCCAAAATTCTCATTGTAAATTACAGAGTTAGATTATTCAGTGATTAAAGCCCCAGGCAACACTCCTTATTCAGTGATTAATGCCCCAGGCAACACTCCTATCAGGCAGGGTATTGCAAGGACCTAGAGATCACCTTCTAGTACCTAAGAGCAGAGACAAGACCACTTTTTCAGTTCTGTTCAGTCGCTCAGTCGTGTCCGACTCTTTGCAACCCCATGGACTGCAGCACATCAGGCTTCCCTGTCCATCACTAACTCCCAGAGCTTGTCAAACTCATGTCCATTGAATCAGTGATGCCATCCAACCATCTCATCCTCTGTAGTCCCCTTCTCCTCCCACCTTCAATCTTTCCCAGCATCAGGGCCTTTTCCAGTGAGTCAGTTCTTTGCAGTAGGTGGCCAAAGTAATAGAGTTTCAGCTTCAGTATCAGTCCTTCCAATGAATATTCAGGACTGATTTCCTTTAAGACTGACTGGTTTGATCTCCTTGCAGTCCAAGGGACTCTCAAGAGTCTTCTCCAACACCACAGTTCAAAAGCATCAATTCTTCGGTGCTCAGCTATCTTTATGGTCCAAGTTCCACAATCATACATGACTACTGGAAAAATCATAGTGACCACTTTTTAGGTAAAGTTTATTTTTCACTGTATAGATTTTGATAGAGGTTATGTTGAGACTGTAGCTCAGTTTAGATTGTATTGTCAGTTAAAAAATATTATGTCTTCTAAACCATGAACACAGAATATCTTCATGTTCACTTAGGTCTTTAATTTCTTTCTACCATGTTTTGTAGCTTTCATTGAACAAGTCTTAAACACTTCTTTTGTTAAATTTTTTCCTAAGTTTTTCCTTTTGATGCTATTTATTTTAGGATTGCTCATTGCCTAGTATAATTGTATAAAAATACAATTATTTTGTGCATAATTTCTATCCTTGAACCTTGCATAACTTGTTTATCAGTTCTCCTTGTGTTTCTGTGTGTGTACAAGTGTGTTCCTTAAGATTTTTTATATGTAGTATTGTGTCATCTGCAGATGGAGATAGTTTTACTTTTCCAAGTTGAATATTTTTATTTCTTTTTCTTGCCAAATTGCCCTGTTAAATCTCCAGTACAATATTGAATAGAAGTGATGAGAGCAAGTAGCCTTGTCTTGTTCTTGATCTTAGAGGGAAAAATTCAGTCTGTCATCATTAAGTATGATGTGAATTATAGAATATTCATAGATGCCCTTTGTCAAGTTAAGGAAGTTTCCTTCTTTTCTTCCTTTGTTGAGTATTTATGTACTTTAAGTTTTAATAGTGGTTGTGTTTAACAACCAGATTATAAAGTTCATATGTAATAGTTGGCACTTGAGCCAGTACAAGCCAGCTCTAGCATACTACTGTAAAGTTTACAATTTTACTCACTTTAACATGCTATTTTCAACTTTGGCAAATGAAGCCTCCCACATTGCTGATTGAATGAGTGCTAATGTGGTTATAATTCTAAGTGCCTTCAGGAAAAGATTAAATAAAAACATTAACTTCCATAATAGAAATCAGTTACCACATACTTTTTTAAAAGCTCATAATTTATTATCTTAAATAAGTAGCTTGCATTGAGAGTAAAAATTGTCAAGTACCTAGTATATTCATTTATGTAATTTAGTGAGATGGTTACTGTATAAAATGAGCATATTCTAATATATTATCCAGTAGCCTGGCTATCCTAATTCAAGTTTAGTTTGCGAAAGATTATCAATGAGCATCTTTTTTGATCAGGGAGGTTTCTGTGGTTGTGAAAGTATTAACCATAAAGCAATACTCAGTAATAACAACAAAAGCGTTAGTACCTTAACTGTGGAAAATGCCTCATTAAAAACCACATTTAAAGGTGCACTGTTTTGGTTTTGCCTCATTACATGTGCAATTAAGGAAAAACAGTGAGAAAAAAAGTTTTCTACCTCAGTTACTTTTAGGAAGTTTAATTAATCTAAGAAATTTGCAGAAGTAGTAAATTTGAATATGAAACTTTATCATGTAGGCTGAAAGCTTGTTACTGGAGCTCCATAATAGTTTATACCTGCTATTATTTCCATTAAAATAGGAGAAAAAGGTATCATTGAAGTCAGAATCTATCATTTATAACTTTTACTTATACTTAATCATTGTTTTCTATTGCTAGATTTTATTAAACCATCAATTTTATGAGGTGAATTGGTTACACAAAGACATGTGAGGCTTATATATCTATGATCTAGCCTTTGAATGTTCGAATTATTGACATACTGCTGTCTTTTGTATTCTTACTGAAACTAAGTCCCCCTTCTTAGCACTTACCAGGGCGCTTGGGGGATATTTATTGATTTTTCTTAGAGCAGGTGAGAAGTTTGGTCAGAGTCAGATATGAACCTCAAAAGTCAAGAATTCACATGTAAAAATCCTCATTGAAAGCATTTTGAGCTAAAGGATGACTCAAGAGGGTTGACAATTCTCAAGAAACTTTCTAATTATAATAGTGGGAACAAGTAAAGGTATCAAGATTTAAAGAAAAGACGTCAATTCAAAGAGTGCCCTCTTACCAATTTAGACTTATTGGGGTAAAGTAGATGTATTGGGCATGTCTTTCTATCTTACAATGGTGTCCTTAAACTTTTCTCGTACCATGATCATAACTTCCTGGCAGCCATCTTCACGCAATGTGATTGTACCTCTTGGGAAAAGCAAGTTACAAGTTGGAAGGAAATCTGATCCAGCCTTTAATAGATATTGATTTGTGAGAGAATTAGTCTGTGTATCTGGAACTATAGCATAGGAACATGGGGGTTCTGGGCAGCTATCTTTTCTCTGCCTTGCTTACTAAGGTGTGTAGAAAGTCAGAGAGAAGGAATGAAACAGATGCACATGCAAAGAGAAGATGAGACAAGAGAGAAAAATATGTGATGTTTAAAATGTCCAAGGGTCTTTTTTTAAAATATAAGTTTATTTATTTTAACTGGAGGTTAATTACTTTACAATATTGTATTGGTTTTGCCATACATCAACATGAATCCACCACAGGTATACACGTGTTCCCCATCCTGAACCCCCCTTTCCTCCTCCCTCCCTGTACCATCCCTCTGGGTCATCTCAGTGCACCAGCCCCAAGCATCCAGTATCATGCATCGAACCTGGACTGGTGACTCGTTTCATATATGATATTATACATGTTTCAATGCCATTCTCCCAAATCATCCCACCCTTGCCCTCTCCCACAGAGTCCAAAAGACTGTTCTGTACATCTGAGTCTCTTTTGCTGTCTTGCATACAGGGTTATCGTTACCATCTTTCTATATTCCATATATATGCATTAGTATACTGTATTGGTATTTTTCTTTCTGGCTCACTTCACTCTGTATAATAGGTTCCAGTTTCATACACCTCATTAGAATTGATTCAAATGTATTCTTTTTAATGGCTGAGTAATACTCCATTGTGTATATGTACCACAGCTTTCTTATCCATTTGTCTGCTGATAGACATCTAGGTTGTTTCCATGTCCTGCCTATTATGAACAGTGCTGCGATGAACATTAGGGTACATGTGTCTCTTTCAATTCTGGTTTCCTCAGTGTTTATGCCCAGCAGTGGGATTGCTGGGTCTTAAGGCAGTTCTATTTCCAGTTTTTTAAGGAATCTCCACACTGTTCTCCATAGTGGCTGTACTAGTTTGCATTCCCACCAACAGTGTAGGAGGGTTCCCTTTTCTCCACACGCTCTCCAGCATTTATTGCTTGTAGACTTTTGGATTGCAGCCATTCTGACTGGAATGAAATGATGCCTCATTGTGGTTTTGATTTGCATTTCTCTGATAATAAGTGATGTTGAGCATCTTTTCATGTGTTTGTTAGCCATCTGGATGTCTTCTTTGGAGAAATGCCTATTTAATTCTTTGGCCCATTTTCTGATTGAATCGTTTATTTTTCTGGAATTGAGCTGCAGGAGTTGCTTGTATATTTTTGAGATTAGTTGTTTGTCAATTGCTTCATTTGCTATTATTTTCTCCCATTCTGAAGGCTGTCTTTTCACCTTGCTTATAGTTTCCTTTGTTGTGCAGAAGCTTTTAAGTTTAATTAGGTCACATTTGTTTATTTTTGCTTTTATTTCCAATATTCTGGGAGGTGGGTCATAGAGGATCCTGCTGTGATATATGTCGGAGAGTGTTTTGCCTATGTTCTCTTCTAGGAGTTTTATAGTTTCTGGTCTTACATTTAGATCTTTAATCGATTTTGAGTTTATTTTTGTATATGGTGTTAGAAAGTGTTCTAATTTCATTCTTTTACAAGTGGTAAAGCCTTTGACAAAATTCAACATCCATTTATGATAAAAACTCTCCAGAAAGCAGGAATAGAAGGAACATACCTCAACATAATAAAAGCTATATATGAAAAACCCACAGCAAACATTATCCTCAATGGTGAAAAATTGAAAGCATTTCCCCTAAAATCAGGAACAAGACAAGTGTGCCCACTTTCACCATTACTATTCAACATAGTTTTGGAAGTTTTGGCCACAGCAATCAGAGCAGAAAAAGAAATAAAATTAATCCAAATTGGAAAAGAAGAAGTAAAACCCTCACTCTTTGAAGATGACATGATCCTCTACATAGAAAACCCTAAAAACTCCACCAGAAAATTACTAGAGCTAATCAATGAATATAGTAAAGTTGCAGGATATAAGATCAACACACAGAAATCTCTTGCATTCCTATACACTAATAATGAGAAAATAGAGAAATTAAGGAAACAATTCCATTCACCATTGCAATGAAAAGAATGAAATACTTAGGAATATATCTACCTAAAGAAACTAAAGACCTATATATAGAAAACTATGAAACACTGGTGAAAGAAATCAAAGAGGACACTAATAGATGGAGAAAGATACCATGTTCATGGATTGGAAGAATCAATATAGTGAAAATGAGTATACTACCCAAAGCAATGTATAGATTCAAAGCAGTCCCTATGAAGCTACCAATGGTATTTTTCACAGAGCTAGAACAAATAATTTCATAATTTGTATGGAAATACAAAAAACCTCACATAGCCAAAGTAATCTTGAGAAAGAAGAATGGAACTGGAGGAATCAACCTGCCTGACTTCAGGCTCTACTACAAAGCCACAGTCATCAAGACAGTATGGTACTGGCACAAAGACAGAAATATAGATCAATGGAACAAAATAGAAAGCCCAGAGGTAAATCCACACACCTATGGACACCTTATCTTTGACAAAGGAAGAAAGAATATACAATGGATTAAAGACAATCTCTTTAACAAGTGGTGCTGGGAAAACTGGTCAACCACTTGTAAAAGAATGAAACTAACATGTCCAAGGGTTTTTGAGCATGAGGAGGAATACTCTTTATTCTTTGAATTTTGTTTGTGCTGTGCTTAGTCACTCAGTGGTGTCCGACTCTTTGTGACCCCATGGAATGTAGCCCTCCAGGCTCCTTTGTTCATGAGATTCTCTAGGCAAGAATACTGGAGTGGGTTGCCATGCCCTCCTCCAGGGGATCTTCCCAATCCAGGAACTGAACCCAGGTCTCTGCATTGCAGGTGGATTCTTTACCATCTGAGCCACCAGGGAAGCCCCCTGTATTTTGTTTAATGCTCAATTATTCATCTTGCATTCATCTAGAAAACTATTTTTGTTGAATGCACATTTAGATATTGATTACAAATTTTGATTAAACTCCTCTAAACAATGTAAACTGAAGTAAAATTCTACTCATAGTTTGTTTACAGAAGAAGAGTAAAGAAGGGTGTTTTAATGGTATAATAATAGCAGAAAAAAATTAGGAAAGGCTAAGCTAACAGAAGAAAGAGAAAAATCTGTCAGGGGTCATTATTTTCAAACTTGACTAAGTAGAACATTAATGGAGAAGAAAGTTGAAATCCACAGGGAACATCTCATTTTAACTGAATTTAAAATTATCTAGGATGTAAAAATTATGTACATGGGTGCAAAGAAATGACTGGAATGTTGTCAGTGATCTTTGTGGACTCATGAATGAAAGGAGATTGATCAGAAGGGCACTGGTTGTACGTGACACTCTGTGTGTGTGTGTGTGTGTATGCGCACGCATGCACGCACATACACACTTAGTTGCTCTGTTGTGAATTATAGTTGCTCCAACTGTTCATGACCCCATGGACTGTAGTCCACCAGGCTCCCCTGTCCATGGGATTTCTCAGGTGAAAATGCTGGAGTAGGTAGCCATTCCCTTCTCCAGGGGATCAAACCTGGATATATGGCATTGCAGGTTTTTTTTTTTTTTTACCATCTGAGCTGCAGTACAGTACTGTGAGGTGCAAAGATGTAATTCTAGTAACAGTTTATTCATACTTGAAAAAGGTGGCAGGAGGGACTGGCATGGGTTTAATGATCAGTGATCATGACAGAAGAGCCTCTATCCTCTGTTTATTTCCTTCAGCAGAGTTACAGATGTCCATTACAATTGACACTAGGCACTTGAATTTCAGCAAGACATTTGATAATATCTCTCATGATATTATGAGTAGTAAGAAGATAGTTGGTTAATGGCAAAAAGCAGGCAAGTTTATAACTGGTTAAAAAGTATACTCACCAGTGTTTATGTACAGATTGATATCTATTGGAATAATCAGTTAAAAGAATGAAAAAAAAATTTCTCTTAGGGATGCATAAAGATGATACAACCCAATCCATTTTTTTCTGTCCCTTCATACCAGCACTGTTCAATAGAATGTTCTGTAATGATGCAAATATTCTGTAACTATGCTGCTCAGTACAGTAGCCACTGACTACATGCAGTTTTCTAAGCATCTGAAATGTGGGTAGTTCAACTAAGGCACTGAATTTATAATATTTTATATTTAATCACTTTTAATTTAAAAAGCCCCATATGACTAGGGATACTCAGATGGTGATTGCAGCCATGAAATTAAAAGATGCTTACTCCTTGGAAGAAAAGTTATGAGCAACCTAGACAGCATATTCAAAAGCAGAGACATTACTTTGCCAACTAAGGTCCATCTAGTCAAGGCTATGGTTTTTCCAGTAGTCATGTATGGATGTGAGAGCTGGACTGTGAAGAAGGCTGAGCGCCGAAGAATTGATGCTTTTGAACTGTGGTGTTGGAGAAGACTCTTGAGAGTTCCTTGGACTGCAAGGAGATCCAACCAGTCCATTCTAAAGGAGATAAACCCGGGGATTTCTTTGGAAGGAATGATGCTAAAGCTGAAACTCCAGTACTTTGGCCACCTCATGCGAAGAGTTGACTCACTGGAAAAGACTGATGCTGGGAGGGATTGGGGGCAGGAGGAGAAGGGGACGACTGAGGATGACTTGGCTGGATGGCATCACTGACTCGATGGACACGACTCTGAGTGAACTCTGGGAGTTGGTGATGAACAGGGAGGCCTGGCATGCTGCAATTCATGGGGTCGCAAAGAGTCAGACACAACTGGGCAACTGAACTGAACTGAACTGAGCTGAACTCTATTGTATGGCACAGTTTTACACTGTCTCCAGATTTTTAATGAAACATACACAAAGTATATTTTTTATTGCTATTAAAGATTCATTTTATAGGATTTTGATATGGTTTTGCTAATCTTCAACTATATTACAGCTGTTTACAGATGATAAAAGTGAGACCTAAAGGAATTAAATGATTTATTCAGAATCACACACTTATCAACTGAACAGGGACTCAAACTAAGGTTCTTTGAATCTCAGTGAATGCATTTTTATATGTACTATAGTGTTGAAAATAGTCCTTTATATGTATGTAAGTGGGTATTAGATACTGACTTCCAGTGACCAAGGAGTAAAAAATTTTGCCTCTCAATTGTTTTAATATTAGGCATTAAATAAATACCTAATATTAAATAGTAAAAAGTAGATGAATAGTATCCTAAGGTCATACATTGACCCTTTGTAGGTAGGGATTCCTAAAAATGAAATGTTGAGATTTTTTTTCTCCGTTGTGAAGGCCTAGCTAATTAATGTTAGCTTCCAGTGAGTAAATGTGTGTCCTCTTGGGAAGACTATTTTTAGGTCCCTGAACTTCAGAGTTGACTTCTGTTTTTTCTCCATGCAGTTAAAAAATATATTATTAGGACTATGGCACTGTGCTAATGTATTTCTGAGAAAAGAAAGAGATGACCTGCTGCTGTGTGAAATAGTAGCAAGAAATCAGCAGGGAAGGGATTAGAACAATTAAAATCTTAGTTTGCAAAGGGAGGAAATGAAGTTTGATTAATAAGATTTATAGTCTGTATTTATAGGAAAGAACAAAATTGTGTTTCAAATATTACTTGTACAAACTAAACTCATATCTTCTTCCACTTTCCAAGATTATAAGACAGTTCCTCTTTCTATTATCAAATTGGATGGGCATATGCATGCTTGTATAATTTTATTTAAAGGAGAAATGGACTGTCTTAATGCCATTTTAAAGAAAAATCTCTTTGTTCTGTCTCCTTAAGTGAAGGGAGGTTATGCGTAAAGTGGAATTTTTGTTTTTCAGAGAGGAAAAAACTCCCTAAGACACTGATGTTGTTTTAACCTCTGGTTATAGATATGTTTAAATTTTCTTATTCTGGTAGGTAAAGGGAGGGAAGGAGAAGTTTTAGAAAAGGAGGTGAATCAGAAAAGTACCATGGTTCAGGTTAAGATGGAAAAAGCATTTTGTGCCCCAGAGAAATCATCGCCCATGTGGGTTAGTCATTCATGGAGTCCCCATATCTGGTGAATATCTCCAATGACCTGGGTGTACTTCTCTGTCTGATTACTAATCTCCTCTTCTCTCACATATATAGTATACTTGAAAAGATCTCAGATATTTTGTAGTCGAATTCTCCTATTGTACAGAGGAAATTGAGGTATAGATAGTGATTTTTCCTATGTTTGCACAGAATGTTGACAAAGTTGAGGGTCTCATAATTTCCAGTTCAGCATTATTTTCTCTCTATTGTGCTACTGTTCTAATCCTGCTTATGTAGAAGTTTGAAAATTGCTTAATTCTTGCTTCCAACCATTTAATCAATATAGCTAGTATAATACATGTGTTTCATTCTGAGATTTGTTGTAAGTTAAGTATGAGTAGAAGAAAGTGTTTTAGGGCCCAAAATTTGCTTCCTATAGACAAAACTCAAAACAAAACACCCCTCCCCCCAAAAAACACCCCACAGTTGAATGCCATTTAGCCTCTTCCTCTTTTTCTGATTTACAGCGATGTTCATTGTGTCGTTTGTATGCAGAATATGGAACTTCTGTGAGAAGTTAGGTGGTAAGCTCTGTGAGAAGTTAGGTGGTAAGAGAAAATGTCTGTGTTAGTGAAGCTAGTTTCTGCTGTGCTCTGATATCACTCTCCCATCCCAGTCATCACTCTGAAGATTAGATCTCACTTACCTAAAATATCATCTCTTCAAAGATGCTTCCTTGCCTACCTTATCTGATGATGTACCTCTTAGCCCCTCTACTCACATGTATATTACTCTACTTTCTTTTCTTCATTGTTGTGATCTTATCTGAATTTATCCTCTTTCTTTCCTCATCTTTTGTGCATCTTCCTCAATATTATTTAAATTTCATGAAAATAAGGATCATCTCTGTCTTACCCAAAATATAGAAGAATGCCTTGTATTAAGGAGATTCTCAGTAGTTATTTATGGAATGAATGAATGAATGAATGAATGAATTTGTTGTTGAGTGATTATACATCCACTTTCCCCCTGGTGCCTGGTTGGTTGGTGCAGAGGTAACATTAACTGTCCAATCTCCTCCAAAAGCAACTGATATCCTGATGTTGAACTGGGGTAAGAGCCTGGGATTCTCCCCTCTGTTGAAGGCAGTTTTCCCTTTGAGCCCCTGGGGTTCTTTCCTTCTAGTTAACCAGTCATAGCCATGTTAGTCCCTCTCAGCAGGTTTCAGTAACTTTGAACTTAGATCTTGATAAGGACTTCAGATTCCTGGTACTAGTTTTCCTTCAGTCTCATGTCCAGTTTTACCTTTTACTCATAGCAATAGGCGTGAACTCTTTTAAAAAATTAAGATGAAATGCATATAACATAAAATTAATCATTTTAAAATCAACAAATCAGTGGCATCTAATACATTCAAAATGTTTTATAACCATGACCTCTATGTAGTTCCAAGTCATTTTCATCTTCCAATAAAACCATGTATTCATTAAGCAGTTATTTCTTATTCTCACATACTTTCCCCCAGCCCCTGTTGTTGTTCATTCACTAAGCTGTGTCTGAATCTTTGCAAACCCATGGATTATAGCATGCCAGCCTTTCTGTCCTTCACTATCTCCCAGAGTTTGCTCAAACTCATGTCCATTGAGTGCATGATGCCATCCAACCATCTCATCCTCTGTCACCTCTTTATTCTCCTGCCCTCAATCTTTCCTAGCATAAGAGTCTTTTCCAATTAGTCAGCTCTTTGCATCAGGTGGCCAAAGTATTAGAGCATAAGCATCATACCTTCCAATGACTATTCAGGGTTGACTTCCTTTAGGATTGACTGGTTTGATCTCCTTGCTGTCCAAGGGACTTTCAAGAGTCTTCTCCAGCACCACAATTCAAAAGCATCAGTTTTTCAACAATCAACCTTCTTTATGGCCCAACTCTCACATCCATACATGACTACTGGAAAAACCATATCTTTGACTCCATGGATCTTTGTTTGCTAAGTAATGTCTCTGCTCTTTAATATACTGTTTAGGTTTGTTACAGCTTCTTTAGCAATCACCAGTCTGCTTTCTGTTTGTATGGATTTGCCTAGTCTGCCTATTTCATACAAATGGAATCATACAATATGTAGCCTTTTGTGTCTGGCTTGTTTCACTTAACATGGTTTTGAAGTTCATTAATATTTTTAGCATATATTAGTACTTCATTTCTTTTTCAGAGAAGGCAAGGGCAACCCACTCCAGTATTCTTGCCAGGAAAATCCTATGGACGGAGGATCCTGGTAGGCTGCAGTCCATGAGGTCGCTAAGAGTCGGACACAACTAAGCGACTTCGCTTTCACTTTTCACTTTAATGCATTGGAGAAGGAAATGGCAACCTACTCTGGTGTTCTTACCTGGAGAATCCTGGGGATGGGGGAGCCTGGTGGGCTGCTGTCTCTGGGGACACACAGAGTCGGATATGACTGAAGCGACTTAGCAGGAGCAGCAGCAGCAGCATTTCTTTTTGTGGCTAAATATTACTCCATTGTATAGATATTCCGTGCTTTGTGTATCCATTTATTTGTTGGTGGACATTTGAGTTGTTTTCAACTTTTGACTAATTTGCATAGAGCTTCTATAAGCATATGTGTGCAAGCATGTATTTGAGTCCCTGTTTTCAATTCTTTGGGGTATATATTCAGTTGGCAAAAAAGTTCATTTGGATTTTTCTGTAACATGATATGGAAAAACCCGAGCAAACTTTTTGGCATACCCAATACCTAGAGAGGAAATTGCTAGGTCATAAGGTAACTTTCCAAGGCAAACCATTCAGCATTACAGTAATCCAAGCCTGTTCCCCCACTACTAATACTGAAGAAGCTGAAGTTGAGTGCTTCTATGAAGATCTACAAGACCTTCTAGAACTAACAACAGCAACAAAAAAGATGTCCTTTTCATCATAGGGAATTGGAATGAAAAGTAGGAATTCAAGATATACCTGGAGTAACAGGTAAGTTTGGCATTGAAGTACAAAATGAAGCAGGGCAATACACTTGTCATAGCAAACACTTTCTTCCAACAAAACGAGAGATGATTCTACATGTGAACATCACCAGATGGTAAATACAGAAATCAGACTGGTTATATTCTTTGTAGCTGAAGATGGAAAAACTCTGTAGAGTTAGCAAAAACAAAACCTGGAGCTGACTGTGGCTCTAATCATGGGCTCCTTATTGCAAAATTGACATTTAAATGAAAGAAAGTAGGGAAAATCACTACATTCAGGTATGACCTAAATCAAGTCCCTTATTATTATATAGTGGAGATGATAAATAGATTCAAGGGATTAGATCTGGTAGACAGAGTACCTGAAGAACTATGGACAGAGGTTCATAACATTGTACAGAAGGTGGTAACAAAAACTATCCCCAAGAAAAAGAAATGAAAGAAGGCAAAGTTTGAGGATACTTTAAAGTCTGAGGATACTTTACAAATAGCTACGGAGTAAAAAAAAAAAAAAAAAAAGAGAGAGAGAAACAAAAGACAAGGCAGAAAGGGAAAGATATACCCAATTGAATGCAGAGTTCCTGAGAATAATAAGGAGAGATAAGAAAGCCTTCTTAAGTGAACAGTACAAAGAAATAGAGGAAAACAATAGAATGGGAAAAACTAAAAATGTATTCAATAAAATTGGAGATATCAAGGGAACATTTCATGCAAGAATGGGCATGATAAAGGACAGAAATGGTAAGGACCTAACAGAAGCAGAAGAGGTTAAGTAGAGGTGGCAAGAATACACAAAAGAACTATACAAAAAAGTCTTAATGACCCAGATAACAACAGGTCATTGTTGGTGTGGCCGCTCACCTAGAACCAGACTTCTGGGAATGTGAAGTCAAGTGGGCCTTAGGAAGCATTACTATGAAGAAAGCTATGGAGGTGATGGAATTCCAACTGAACTATTTAAAATCCTAAAAGGTAATGCTGTTAAAGTGCTGCACTCAATACGTCAGCAAATTTGGAAAACTCAGGTGAGGGCATGGAATAGTTGGTAAGCAACAACTTGCCACAGTAACTGTGTGACTTTGAGCAAGTAACTCAAACTTTCTGTGCCTCAGTACATATAGAATTAGCCTCAATTTTATATTCATTAGAAGGACTGATGCTGAAGTCTACGCTCCAATACTTTGGCCACCTGATGGGAAGACCTGACTCACTGGAAAAGACCCTGATGCTGGGAAAGATTGAGGGCAGGAGAAGAAATGGGGCAACAGAAGGTGAGATGGTTAGATAGCATCACCAACTCAATGGACATGACTTTGAGCAAACTACAGGAGATAGTGAAGGATAGGGAAGTCTGGTCTGGTGTAGTCCATGGAGTTGCAAAGAGTTGTACATGACTTAGCGACTGAACAACAACAACAGCATGGTAATGCTACATATAAATTTTTGAGAAACCTAGTATTTACTTTAAAAACTCTACCTTAAGTAGACCTTTGACATCCCAAATTTCACCAGTTAAAAACAACTTCAATGTTAAAGGTGGTTACCCTTGCCAAAAAATGAATTAAAAAACCCAAACCTCTCCTGGTGTTCCCTGAACAGCTGTAATCTATAATGTCTGTTATAAAATCCAAGAATCATACATGGAATCTAACATATAGTAAGGGTTAATATATATTAATTCCCGTCTTTCATAATATGTTCGCTACTTGACTTTAGAGAGGTTATTTAAGCATTCTGGTCTCAGTTGTTTCATTGTTAAAAGTAATCTTATTCATAAAATTGAGAGCCTGGGGAAAGAAACTACATAAATGGAATTTAGGAACTTAATAATGGCTAGAAAATGTTTTAATAGTCAAGGCCAATTTTCTGAAAATATAGTTGAGGAAACTATATCCTTGAATGATTATGAGACTAGCCCAGGATCACAATGTTGTTGCTGACCTTATCACTCTGTGGGTCTGGAGTCTGGTCCAGGGTTTTCCATCTCATAAAGTAAGTTCTAGTTCACTTATTTCCTATTTGCTTCTGGCACTTGATTACCCAGTGAAAGCTGGAGACTGGGCTCGGCACTAAGATACTTTAACTCATGCCCTCAATAATCCTTCATTTTACCAAGAGGAAACAGAAGTTCATGGAGTTTTGGCAGTTCACCCATGTTCATGCAGTTATTAAATGGTAGAGCCAAAATTGACAATCAAGTGTGTCTGACACCAAACTGTGAAACTTTCCTGGCACAAGTTGGAGATTTTACTGAATGGAAGGGTAGAGTGTAGAGTCAGCAGGCTTCTCAGTCCAGCTAGAATGATCTACCTAGAAGTTGCTTTGCCCAAACATCCTCCTTGTAGAAGTATAGAAATCCCCTCCTGCAGATATCTCTACCTTAAACCTCTAGTGAGAGAGGAGCCCTTTCTTTCTTTTGGCCTGCCATTTGGCCTTGAGTTTCCCACAGATGTAATTGTGACTCCAGGTGGCCAGGCAGCATCATAATTATTTTCCCCACAGGAGAAACAGAAGATGGTAGTCCAGGTCAGATTTGTGCAAGGATATCACCAACACCCTGTAATTTTGACTGTCTGAGAATACTTCTTTGAAATACCTTTTTCTTAAGTGTACATCCTTTGCCAAATTGTAGAAGCCTAAAATTACAAACAGGTTCTTGGACCTGAAAGAATTTTCAAAGAACTTGGTTTTGAAAGGTGTATTATGTTTGCTCATTCAACAAAATTTATTGAATGTCCAGTAGGTGACCAATCTGGGCTTGTCATTGAGTATATAAATATGAATATTATATGACCTTTGATTTCAGAAAGTTCACAGTCCAGTGGTAGAGATGGAAACACAAATATATAAATTACAATATAAACTGGCAACTTTTATCTTAGTGGTATGGGAAGACAGACTTTCTGTGTGTGGAAACCTTCAGGCAGAGACATTATTGAGAAACATTGTATCCTGACTCAGATTTCAGTGAGTATATGCCTGTGCTGATGCTGAGTTTGGATTAAGAATAACAGAACCTGTTGTTTGTTAACATTTCTTAAAAACGAAGATTGTAGCTTGCTAGTAGAAACTCTTCTGAAATGGTTATATAAGTCCAAGTATAAAAGGGTGGTGGTGTACAAAGATTTACAGCTGGAAAATACAGCTGGATTCTATCAGAAGGGAGAGTGTCAGTGGTAGCTGCCCAACCTGTAGGGAACAGAATAACAGAAAAAGCTACTCAAGGATAAGCTGCATATATTTCTTCTCTGTGTAGCCACTTCTGTTATGTTTTCTATTTATCCATTAGGGAAATGCATGGGAAACTTTGTGGGATGTGTGTTTCTATGTCCTTTTCCTGCAGCTCCAGAGCCTGACCTTCAGTGTTGAGGAGATAAAAAGGCATGGCTATGGAAGTACCAAGGAAGATGAATCTACTTTGCATGGCTTCATGAAAAGGTGACATTTCAGCAAGGTCTTGAAAATTAATATGAGTTTTCTAGTTGAAGAAGCTAAAGGAATGCCAGACAGTGGGAGCAGAATGTGATGAAAGTAATGAAAGGGCCTGTGGCATTCAGGAACCAATAAGGAGTTCAGTGTGTTTGTGCAGTAGAGGTTGTGTGTATATTAAGGCAACACTGACTTGAGTGTGGGTTGTAGTCAGATTGTGAAGGACTCTGATGCTAGGAAAAGAAAATTGTACTAATAATGAGCCATTGAAAGGTTTTAGGCAGGAGAAGAATGTGGTCAGATTTAGTTTTTAGGAAGATAATAGGCAGTAATGCAGAGGATGAATTAGCATAGGAAGAGAATGACATTTGAAGAGAAACAGGGGGCCTGGGGCAATCTGGATGAATAGAGAAGGCTGAATGTGAAAGATATTTCTGATTTGAAGGTTGAGGGAGGAATTGAGAATGATCCCACAGTTTCTGACTTGGTCAGACCATTAAGCTGGATGGAAAATGTAGCAGACCATTAAATCAGATGGAAAATGTAGCAGAATGGATATGTGTTTTGGAGGGAGGGGGGAAATGGGAAAATACGGAGGTCAATTTTGCTCATGTTAAGTTTGAGGTGTTTTTAAGGATATCAAGTAAAGATATAAAAGGCTAGAAATATAGCTAATGAGATAAAGATTTGGGAATTGTTGACCTATAGATTGATCATAGAAACTTGAGAATAAAGTCATCCAGCATGAGTGTATGGATTAAGAGTAGGATAACTAAAGACAAATGTCTGAGGGACATCAGAATTTAATGTAATGTAGAAGAAAAATCAGCAATGGTGATGTTGACCTAAAAGCAGGAGAACTAGGTGAGACTGCCCTCCAAGAAATCAAGAAAGGATTGGGGAGTGGTCAAATGCAAATGTTGTATATTTCTACAATAGTATGAGTATTGAAAATAGCTCATTAGATTTGGCATCTAGGATGTCAGTGTTGACTTAGTAAGTGTGATTACTATGGAACATTAAGGAATAAATTAAAAGTGACAATGTGGATACAGTAAGTGTAAATAATATTTTAAAATTAAATTTTTTTAAGGCAATGCATATACATATTAATAAAATTTAAAAACTACTAAATGGCTAGTTAGAAAGACTTTATTAGCATTTTTATTACTATTAAAAATCTTTTTTGTTCTGTTTTCTGGAAATTTCCTTGGCTAAATCATGAAGGTCTTCTACTGTATTTTATTTTATTTTTTTAATTTTTATTTTTACTTTATTTTACTTTACAATATTGTATTGGTTTTGCCATACATTGACATGAATCCACCGCGGGTGTACATGAGTTCCCAATCCTGAACCCCCTCCCACCTCCCACCCCACATCATCTCTCTGGATCATCCCCGTGCACCAGCCCCAAGCATCCTGTATCCTGTATCAAACATAGACTGGCAATTTGTTTCTTACATGATAGTATACATGTTTCAGTGCCATTCTCCCAAATCATCCCACCCTCTCCCTCTCCCTCAGAGTCCAAAAGTCCATTCTATACATCTGTGTCTCTTTTGCTGTCTCGCATACAGGGTTATCATTACCATCTTTCTAAGTTCCATATATATGTGTTAGTATACTGTATTGGTGTTTTTGTTTCTGGCTTATTTCATTCTGTATAATCGGCTCCAGTTTCATCCATCTCATTAGAACTGATTCAAATGTTATTGTATTTTGAATGTGGACAAGTGATTATGCTTTAAATTGTCAGAGTCTTCCTTGTATTTTGGTTTCTTTTTCATACTTCCCTGTTCTTGTTTCATATATATATACTATCTTCTTGTATCTTTCTGAGGGAGGAGAGAAGGACTAGAAGTAATCATGCTCAGAATTCCAAAGAATTCAAAGTAGAACATTTCTATGTGTTGTTGGTAAAGAAGGGTCCCATTCTCTTGGGCAAATGGAATTCTTATGGGCCCATTCTACCAGACAGACAAATTTGTTCTAACACGGTTGAATATTAAGGGTAGGCACAGCTTAGGTTCAAACCAAGAATCCTGCTACAAAGACAAATTGCAGGTTCTGTTTTGTATGCTGAACAAAATTCAGACCTATATCAAACTCTTGATGGGAACCATGTCTACTTTGACCCAGTGGGATGATCAGAAAAGCATAGTTATTGTTAGATCATAATTTGAATATTAGTTAGAGTCAAGTAGTCCATGGAAGTGAGATTTAAGAACCTTATAAAGTAATATATCCATTTCTCTTTCAGGCAGAGCAGAAAACCAAAGTGAAGAGAAGGGCAAACATTTATGTTTAAGTTATATTTCTTGAGTTTTAACTCCATGCTACAAATTTCTGGACACACTTCCTCAGGGAATTTTCACAATAATACTATGAGTATATATTACTGTCTCATTTTTAATAAATAAGTTGAAACTCAGCGAAGAGGTAGATCTTACCCAATTAATAGAGACTAATAGGATAGCCAAAGGCCTTCTGACTCCCAAGTCCAAAATTTTATCCACTATGCTACCTATTTGTTCCCAAGGCAAATAAGGAAGAGAAGGTAAGTTGCAGAAAAGATGAGGAAGAGGCTGCCCTCAACTTTCTGCTTACCTATTAATAAAATCAGAATTTTAGTTTCTCCCTAGGAATAGTTTGTTATTTGGTCCCATGCAGTCTTTTTTTAAAAAATTTATTATTTTATTTTTGGCTGTGCTGGGTCTTTGTTGCTCTGTGCAGGCTTTCTCTAGTTGTAGAAAGCAGGGGCTACACTTCATTGCTGAGCACAGGCTCTAGAGCGTAGGCTCAGTAGTTGTGCTGCTCAGGCTTAGCTACTCCATGGCATGTGGAATCTTCCCGGATCAGGATTGAACCGGTGTCCCCTGCAGTGGCAGGTGGATTCTTATCCACTGCACCAGCAGGGACATCCCCATGCAATCTTTTCCTGTACATTTATTTTACTCTTTAACTATTTCCATGTTTGAAAGACTGGAAAGCGTAGACCATGGCTTTGTTAATTAACCTTTGCTTTAGTTAGCTTGCCACAGATAGGATTTGACTTTTCCATTATTATAAGGTAAGAGATATAAGTTCATTGTGGAAAAACTAAAAAGTATAAATAGAAATTTAAAAATTAAAAAAATCTATGATTTCTCTGCCTAGAGAAAAATCACAATTTCTATACTCTCTTTTATTCATGGATAAAGTTTTAAAATGGAGCCATATTATATATAGTTCCATAAACTATTGTGAGCAGTCATGTCAGTAAATACAAATATATATAGTTGCTTTTAATGATTGAAGAGTTTTTCATTATATGATAATAAGTAAAGCTTTGTTTTGGTCACCCAGCATTCATTAAATGTTCACAAGTTTTGTTGTGTACAAAATACCAAAGAGATTTCTTTTGTCTATGGCAATCCCATGTCCTTGAACTTCCAGGTAGTAACAGGTTTGGACTTATAAGTTTGGAACTGTCACTTTCACCAGGCATTGAACTGACTTGATAGAAACTGCTGAAATTGTCCAGTGAGAAGCCAATAGCTGTGTAGTGCTTATTTTCAGCCTGATACCCTAAGTGAAGATATCAGGTAAGAAGTGATGAAAGTATAGACCATAAAGGCTGTGAGTGAAAAGCAAGGGTCACTGCTTTATTGCTTTTCATATAAACAAGGGAATAAAAAGGAAAAAAATCCAGGGACAAAGTATAAATGAATTTGACTTGCTGACCCTTCAGAAATTTGGGATTTAAGCACTGAATCTTAAACACCTTCAGAGAATTACTGAGTTAAAAATTTAGTAGATTAAACTGGAATATGAGAAGATAAAACCAGAGGTTCTGCATACCTCCAGGTAGCAACTGATATCTCTTTTGAAAATTTCAGGTCATGGAAAAGCTTTTCAGGAAACCAACTACATGTGTTAATGGTTGGAAGTTGCCTATTCTGAGCAAATGAGAAAGCCAAATCCAGGGAAATAGTAACGAGTGTTTCTGCATTTCTTGAAGACATCTTGGGATGTAGGTGATGTGGACCCTGATGTTGGGATTTCAAGTGATATAGCGCATCACTTTATGATGTAAACAAATTAAATTAGCTACCAGGTCTGATTGATCCCTATTTTACATTAACTTTTTGTGTTTCTGTGTATGTGTATCTCAGTATGTTTATAGATTTGGGGATGGCTTTAAATCTGGTCTGATCCACCTCATAGATATTGTAGAAATCAAATGACATAATGATATGAAGAGTTTGAAGACACTTTGAAAAAGACCAAGCTTTGCATATTAAGGGGTCATGAAAGATAATAAAAACTTTTTCATTTATTTACTTCTATTCAATCAAGTGTCTGGTTTTCTTGTTCCCAGAATACAGTTCTTAAACATCAGAACTGTTTATCTGATTAGAGCTCCTCAGTAGAAGACCCACCATCTCAAATAGTTAATCTTCCCAGAGTTAGGCATCATTTGTTTAAAAGATAGATTTTTTTTTCAGTTGTGTATTTTTAAATGTAATTTCATGTCTAGAAAATCTGTATAAAGACATGTAGTCTAAAACATAATATCTTTTCATTAATAAATTAGACTAAACATGGAAAGAATGTAGTTAGTTCAAATAAAACCCACACAATTTAAAAACTCTTTCATCTAGCCCAAGGATTATATTATTTCTTCCCATGAAAAAAGGCTACATATTTAAAATAAGTTAAAAGAATTTTAAAGAGGCAGTTGTTCTTGTTTGTGAACTGAACTCTGTTTCTTCTTCTGTGTGTGATGTGTGTGTGTGTGATGTGATGTGTGTGTGTGTGTGTGTGTGTGTGTGTGTGTGTCTAATGCACATGGACAAATAGTTCAATATTTTCAGCTTCTGAAATTTTTGAAAGCTATATTATGTCTTATACCAGACAAGTAAAATGCCTTCTCAAATATTGCTGTTGTTGCTGTTCAGTTACTAAGTCAGGTCCGACTTTTTGAGACCTCATGGACTGTCGCAAGAGGAGCAAGGTTCCTCTGTCCTTCACTGTTTTCTGGGATTGCTCAAACTCATGTCCGTTGAATCAGTGATGCTATCTAACCATCTCATCCTCTGCTGCTCCCTTCTCCTTTGCCTTCAATCTTTCACAGCATCAAGGTCATTTCTAATGAGTCGGCTCTTTGCATCAGGTGGCCAAAGTATTGGCACTTCAGCTTTGGCATCAGTCCTTGCAATGAATATTCACGGTTGGTTTCCTTTAAAATTGACTAGTTTGATCTCCTTACAATCCAAAGGACTCTCAAGAGTCTTCTTTAGCACCACAGTTAAAAGCATCAATTCTTGGCGCTCAGCCTTCTTATGGTCCCACTCTCACATCCATACATGGCTACTGGAAATACCATAGCTTTGACTGTACGGACCTTTGTTCGCAAAATGATGTTTCTGCTTTTTAATATGCTGTCTAAGTTTGTCATAGCTTTCCTTCCAAGGGACAGGCATCTTTTAATTTCAAGGCTGCAATCATTTTCCACAGTGATTTTGGAGCCCAGGAAAATAAAATCTGTCCCTGCAAATATTTCTATGTCTTGTAATTTTAACCAAGAAGTAAGGCTCCCTAGTGTAGCTTCTTACCCAAAGAAACTGCAGAACAGCTGAGGTGGCTTCATGAAGTTTAATTCACTAGAGATCTCATTAATCTTTATCTTGACCACTTATAGTATGTATAAAATTAAGAGGCTATACAATGGGAACAATAGATTACATTTGTGTACTTCTATGGCTTGGTCAATGAAGGCAGAACAGTAAGGACTCTGAAATCATCTGTACACTTATACTTTACCTTTGATAAAACTGGGCTTTTTAAGTATCTTTTCTTAATTGGAGAAATTACTCTTAGAATTTAGAGTTATTTTCTTTACGTGGGAGTCTATACTCATTTTCTCTTTATTTTGTCCTTAGTTGGTAGTATAGGTTACACAGGGCTGTGATAGAGAATGTAAAAGCCTTGATTCTACCATTGAGAGTTCTGCAGGGTACCTAAGTCACCCAGAGGACTTAATGTCCTTCACAGTATGAGTAATTTTTTTTCCTGTTCATTGGTAGCATCTGTCCTATATTTTAAAAAGTTCAGTGATATAATGGAAAAACTTGATTTTGATTTTAGGCTTTCAGTCCCTCAATTTAACTGAGGGCCATTTCCTAGCCCCTACCTAAGAAGTTCATTTATAAAATTTCCACCAAGAATCAACAGATGAAGTTGAATCTGATAGAAGCTTTCAGAGAATGAGTAACTTTCAATCTGTTTGCCATATAGGACATTTTATAAATGTCTATATTCCAAACATCTAAAGGAAATTTAGAGAAGGCATATATACTTTGTACATTGCATCATCTTTTCAGGGAGACATTTGAACCAAAGTGGGATAACTTTGAGTGGTTTGTTCTAACTCTCCTACCCAAAGTCCAGCTTGTGATGACTTTTTTCCGGACCTTGATCTATGAGTGTTGGTGGAACTTTGTTGTTCCTCATAAAGACAGCCTGAGGGTTTTTTCCCCTACATCTTTCAAACAAAATATTCTCTTAGTGCTGACCACCATTTTTAGCATTATTAATTTTAAAAAAAAGTCTCTTTGTTAGCTTTACCAACCACGACTTTTCAATCAGTGATAAGAACCAGAAGGAAATAAATGGGTGTGGAGTGGGAAGACCACATGCTGCCACAAGCATTAGAAATTATAACCTTTTATGCAGATTGTCTTCAATTAGTATTTGACTGATTGACAAACATTAGCAGGTACTATGATAGCCTTGAAAATTACTTGGGTGCATGAGTAAACATCTACAACTTTTAATGTATGAAAGCACATATTGTTTCCACTTTATTGGGTCATAGATTGAAACAGATAATTAGAAATCTGGAGTTCACTGTTCTGCTTTCTCTAGCTGTAGTTCCTCTTTATGGAGCTTAGAGCCCTTTCACCTCCTCTCCCTTTCCTTTCCCCATCTCACCCCTTCTTACCCAAAGTAAGAAGAGTTTAGCCTCTTTTTACCGAAAGTAACTCCAGACTCATTCAGTTCAGTTCAGTTCAGTCGCTGTCGTGTCCAACTCTTTGCGACCCCATGAACCATAGCACACCAGGCCTCCCTGTCCATTACCAACTCCCGGAGTCTACCAAAACTTGGTAGATGCTGTCTAACCATCTCATCCTCTGTCGTCCCCTTCTCCTCCTGCCTTCAACCTTTCCCAGCATCAGGGTCTTTTCGAATGAGTCAGCTCTTCACATCCGGTGGCCAAAATATTGGAGTTTCAGCTTCAACATCAGTCCTTCCAATGAACACCCAGGACTGATCTCCTTTAGGATGGACTTGTTGGACCTCCTTGCAGTCCAAGGGATTCTCAAGAGTCTTCTCCACCACCACAGTTCAAAAGCATCAATTCTTCGGGGGTCAGCTTTCCTTATAGTCCAACTCTCACTGGAAAAACCATAGCCTTGACTAGACAGACCTTTGTTGACAAAGTAATGTCTCTGCCTTTTAATATGCTGTCTAGGTTGGTCATAACTTTTCTTCCAAGGAGTAAGTATCTTTTAATTTCATGGCTGCAATTACCTTCTGCAGTGATTTTGGAGCCCCAAAATATAAAGTCCAGCACTGTTTCCACTGTTTCCCCATCTATTTGCCATGAAGTGTTGGGACCAGATGCCATGATCTTAGTTTTCTGAATGTTGAGCTTTAAGCCAACTTTTTCACTCTCCTCTTTCACTTTCATCAAGGGTGATGTAATCTAATATTTTCCATTCCATTTAATTGTTTTCTTTTTTATCCATTCCATTTGGAAAAAAAAAAAAACAAACTGCTAGCTTTGAACAAGTAAAATATTTTCATCACTCCCTGTAGAGTATCATTTACTCTCCTATTGTTGAGCATTTAGGTTATTTCTTCAAGTTCTTTCTTTTCTTTTCTGACCTTCCTTTCTTTTTGTTATCACAGAACATTCTACACCAAATGACTCATATATTTAGTGGTTTGCTTTTGCTGAATTACTCCCAAGAATGAAATTACTAGGGCAAAATATTTTTTTAAGTGTGATCATTATATTTGTACTTTGAAAGAGAACAAATTCTTAATGCCAGCCAGTTCTGACAGGTGATTATGAGATAGGTGGGTTACAGAGGTCTTTATTTACAAATATCTATTAAGCACCTCTTAAGACCTGGGCACCATAGTGTTGTGGGGGAAAGGATCAGACCCAGAGGGCCTGAATTTTGTCATTTTCCTGTTTTGTATCTTCAGTGATAGCTACCTTTTTGGGCTGTCACGTGGAGTAACTAAGAGAGTACATCACTGCAAAATGTTATTGTTCCATTATTGCTGCCTGTGTTTCTAAGGCCAACTCTGTATAGCTCTCATAAGGAAAACTCTATTCTGCATTTAATCAAGTAGGGTGTCAGCAGTTTCATAATTGCTGCCCTTGGTAGGAGCTGGGTGACTTCTTACAGAGAGAGGCAGACAATCTGACAAATCATAGCTTCTGGGTGTCTTAGTCCATGTCTACAGAATGAGGGTGACCTCAGGTCAGATTTTAGTGACAATAGAGGCACTAGGTTCTGCTTCTTGTCCCTGAAGCTCATTTTGTCCCCATTGGGGTATTGACCTGAAGAGTTAATAGAAGAATGAAATTGAAAAGATAACAGAACAGAAAACAGAAAACACCAAACACCCCACAAAGCTCTCTAGGTAATTTTGTCCTTCCTTTCTAAATGGGTTTGGAGGGAAACAAAATTTTTTAACCATATTCTGCCTTTGTTCTAAATCATCATGGAAAAATACAGTTTATTTATCTGATGATGTATCTTTATTGTTAAGGTCCTGAAGACATGGCTCATGTTTACCTAGGGTGAATCTTAATTTATTTCACCCCTTGGAGGGCTTCTGAGGCAAATTTGACATCTACAGTTAGTTGAAAAATAGATCTTTTTGCCTCAAATTAGGAAGCGCTCATTGGGAGGACAAATTAATATTCTTGAGTTCAACTAGAGTCAATTCCTGATTTCTCCTGGGATTAATTAGCTTGTAGATTATCCAACTTCTGCTTTTTACCTCTCTTGCAAGCTGCTTTAATTTGTTAATGACTTTACTCTTTATTTGTACTAAAAACCCAATTTTAAAGAAAGATACACTCTAGATAGTTGAAATTTTTTATTTGTTGGATTATTTTCATAAAAATGTAGCAATAGGGCAGTTTTAGGTCATCAAAAATACTGTGTTATGGTACTGTACTGATAGATACATGTATATTTGTCCAAAGCCATAGTATGTATAATATCAGCAGTGAGCCATTATGTAAGCTATGGGTTTTAGGTGATTATGCTGTGTCAGTATAGATTCATCACTTGTAACAAATGTACCACTATGGTGGAGCATGTTGATAATGCATTGATATTGTGTGCAGGGAGGGTTTATGAGGGAAATCTCTGGATCTTCTTCTCAATTTTTCTGTGAATATAGAATTGCTTTTTTAAAAAGTCTTTAAAAAATGTACCTATGGTAAAGATTGCAACTGTTACCTACAGTGAAGCATTTGTGAATTTCAGTTATCACCTGAAGGGTAGGTGTGAAGATTAAATGAGATAACGATTACAAGATAGTTGATTTAGTGCCTGGTTAAGTGGTGCTATTTTTATCTCCTAATTGAAAAAAAATAGAAAGTTAACTGCTGCAAACAGAAATATCTTAATCTTAGTTTCTTGTTTTCTTTATGACTGTTAAAATTTAATTTTGGCAGCCAATAGCACTGTACCTCAAAGTCAAGGTATCTAGACTCATTTTTCTTTAGGTCCAGCAATGCCACAAGAGCCCTGGAGATAGTTTTCTAAGGAGATTTTTACAAGGAGATTCACTGAAACATTGTGAAGTTAAAAGTCTGTCAGTAGAAGAACAGATAAGAAAATGTGACATATTCATTTGAAGGATTGTTGTATAACTGTTAAATGACAGATCTATATATGACAATATAGTTAGATCTCCAAAATATAATTTTGGATGAAAATCTCAAGTTACCAAATTATGGAAAAAGTAAACATAACACATGAAAATTTAAAATTATATTATTATAAGTAATGATAATAGTATGTAAAGTATAAAATAGTTTCTAAGGATATTTATATTATTAATAAATTTATAATAGAGAGTTCTCTGGGAAAGGGGCTAGCAAACAAAACTGGAGTATAGAATGGAAGGTGCTTCAATTTATCTGTATTGTGTAATTTATTTTTAAATTGCAAAAAAGGGCTTATAGTGCTCCAAATAAACATTCAAATGAAGGGACAGGTAATCATGGTAACATAAAAACTCCTCATTCTTTTATTAGTGTCCTCATTTCTCTCAGTTTTCTCGTTTTCTAGTTTACCTGGGCTCAGAAATCTAAGAATAAATTCTGGTATTTTTCTGTCTTATTATCTGCATCAATCTTTCATCCAGGTATGTTACTTCTTTTAGAATGTACATCAGAATTGAACCTTTTCTTATGCTTTCAATATCACTATTTTAATCCACAAGGTTATCACCTATAACAGACTCCCTGCAGGAAACAGATGGCACACTTAAATTGGGTGATTGAGGAAAGTTTAATAAAGGGACACTTCATAAATGTCTAAACATAGAAAAAGCAACAGGGGTTGGCATGGACTGGGAATTAAAATCACATATCATACCACCTTTTGACCTAAAATGTTAAATGAGTAAACCATTGCAATAGGAGAGTGAGAGCAAGAGCAAGAAGAGAGAGCGAGGTAGGGAGGAATGGAAAGAGGAAGGGAAGTGGGGAGAGAGACAGATTGGTTGATTAATTGATTGATCAATTGATTGGAACTTATCGAGAGTCTTCTCCTTGTAGTAGAGGACACAGCCAGTGTGAGGCAGTACATAAAGGTGTGTAGGCAATACAGGCCCTAACTTTTCTGATTCCGTGTCCTTGCAGTTCTCTAGATAAGCTCAGTGGGAAGTAACAGAGCAGGTGCATTGCTGCAGTTCCCACAAGTCAGCAGCTGGGATGCAGAGCAGGGTGTAGGAGAGTCGGGAGTGGATCTGGAAGGCTGCACAGAAATACCCAGGATCCTCAAGCATCTTCTCATCTCTGGGTTTTTGACAACACAGATGTAGAATGTATAGGCAAAAGCTTATCAACCAAGGTAAACATTGCTATCAGGTAAACTCTGTGTTATCACTAAGATAAAAAATGTGTGAGGGAATTGAAAAATGTGTGAGGGAATTTTTGTTTTCCAGGTTTTCTAAGCACTGGACATTAACCCTTACATTAGCTACTTCCTAACTGTGTGATAGTGAAGTTGCTCAGTTGTGTACAACTCTTTGCAACCCCATGAGCATACCATGCTCCTCATCCATGGGATTTTCCAGGCAAGAGTACTGGAGTGGATTGCCATTTCCTTCTCCAGGGGATTGTCCCGACCCAGGGATTGAACCGGGTCTCCTGCACTGTAGGCAGATGCTTTACCGTCTGAGCCACCAGGGAAGTGGCTTAAAGCTCAACATTCAGAAAACTAAGATCATGGCATCTGATACCATCACTTCATGGCAAATAGATGGGGAAAGAGTGAAAACAGTGAGAGACTATTTTGGGGGGCTCTGAAATCACTGCAGATGGTGATTACAACCATGAAATCATAAGATGCTCGGTCCTTGAAAGAAAAGTTATGACCAACCTAGACAGCATATTAAAAGGCAAAGACATTACTTTGGCAACAAAGGTCTGTCTAGTCATGTATGGATGTGAGAGTTGGACTAGAAAGAAAGCTGAGCACTGAATAATTGATGCTTTTGAACTGTGGTGTTGGAGAAGACTCTTGAGAGTCCCTTGGACTGCAAGGAGATCCAACCAGTCCATCCTAAAGGCTATCAGTCCTGGGTGTTCACTGGAAGGACTGATGTTGAAGCTGATACTCCAATACTCTGGCCATGTAACGCGAAGAACTGACTCACTGGGAAAGACCCTGATGCTGGGAAAGATTGAAGGCGGGACGAGAAGGGGACAACAGAGGATGGGTTGGGTGGATGGCAACACCAACTCGATGGACATGAGTCTGAGTAAACTCTGGGAGTTGGTGATGGACAGGGTGGCCTGGCATGCTATAGTCCATGGGGTTGCAAAGAGTCAGACATGACTGAGCAACTGAACTGAACTGAGTGATCTTGAACAAGATGTTTAAGTGTCTCTGTGTCAGTTTTCTTATCTATAGGGTGGATATAATCACAGTGGTTTTTCAATGGATTTGATTAAATAGTTTATATTCAGTTCCTAGGGCCCAATACATAATCAATGTACCCATTAAATATTAGGATTTATCCTCTACTGTGATGAAAACTATTCTTCAAGCGCAAGAAAGTCAAGCTGCAATCATGGTGTTATTCAGATCAGAAGTCACTAATTACTAATGGTCAATACAGGAAGTGAGGCAAAGTGTCAAGGAGCATTCTAGGACAGGCCATCCTCTTTCATTTTTGTTTATCCAATTCTTCACTTCAAGTTCTAGCCCCAAAAGCACCTTTTTTTTTTTTTATAACATAAAGCGTTATCTGAGTTCTGCACACCCACAGACCATCATCTTTGAATCTATAGCATTCCTTTTAGAAGCCAAATACTAGATTGTGTGGTTATAGACAGGCTTCCTGATGCACAAAAGTATGTATTTTTAGCAAGCCAGTTAGATCAGAAGCTTTTGGAAGGTAGACATAATTGTTTTTAAAAAATTCATAGACGTCTCGTTAATCTAATCTGTCCTTCCTATCCTCTCTTTCTCTCTCCCTATTTCTCTTCCTTGTTTCCTTCTTTCTCTACTTCTTTCTTCATCCTATTAATTAAGCTATATTAATTTATTCAGGACCCACCAGGTACTATGCTGTTGCTACAGGGATGTATACAATGGAAAAGACATACACTCTGTCTTTATAGAACTTAAGATGTAGCTAAGGAGATAATGAATAGTGAAAGTAACTCAGTTGTGTCCGGCTCTTTGCAACCCCATGAACTGTAGCCTGCCAGGCTCTTCTGTCCATGGAATTCTCCAGGCCAGAATACTGGAGTGGGTAGCTGTTCTCTTCTCCAGGGGATCTTCCCAACCCAGGGATCAAACCCAAGTCACCTGCATTGCAGGCTGATTCTTTACTGGCTGAGCTACCAGGGAAGTCCTTAAGGAGATAGGACAAATGAATATATTAACTGTAGTCATAACTGTTCCATGTGTAATAGTATACAATGTAGAAAATAGTAAGCACTTTTAGAAAATCACAGTTAAATATTTAAGCTATAGAAAGGTAAGCTTTGAAGAATAGGGAAGACCTCAGCAAGAAAAGAGTTGATGAATGTCCAGAAATTAAGGGGATACCCTCACTGCTAGCTGAGTTATGGCAAATGAAGGCTGGACTATACCATTACTGCTGCGAAGTTTCTAGAATATTTGCTACAGTAATATTAGCCTGGTAAAGATTCTGCCTGCCAATGCAGGAGACAGAGGAGATGCAGGTTCAATTCCTGGGTCAGAAAGATCTTCTGGAGAAGGAAATGGCACTCCAGTATTCTTGCCTGGAGAATCCCATGGACAGAGGAGCCTATCAGGCTACAGTCCATAGGGTCTCAAGGAGTCTGACACAAATGAGCATGTAGCAGCTACACTGCAGAGAAGCTTGAATTACACCCCAGGGTTTCTCTTTGGCATAAACCTGTTTATCAAACTTTCCAGATGAATATCTTCTAGTGTTATGATGTTTCTAACCATGATTATTGATGTTTCTAATTCCTGGTTTTTCACATTCAAGTTAGGAGTGATGAATTGGTAGAAGTGAATGTCTTTGTATGGGTCTGATGATGTTAAGGAGCATAGCCTAGAAATTATTTTTTGTAAATATCACATTCTAGGGCTTTCCTGGTGGCTCAGATGGTAAAGAAACTGCCTTCAATGCAGGAAACGTGGATTTGATCCCTGGGTTGGGGAGAGCCCCTGGAGAAAGAAATGGCAATCCACTCCAGTATTCTTGCCTGGAGAATTCCATGGTCAGAGGACCCTAGCAGGCTACAGTCCATGGGGTCACAAAGAACTGGACACGACTGAGTGACTAACACACATACAGATCACATTTTAAGTAAAACTCACATTCTCTGCCTCTTTCTGAAAAAAAAAAAAAAATCTATAGCAGAATCTGTGGACTTAAAAGCACAGGAGGGGGCCACAGGGCTGTGTGCTGTAAGTGATTATATAATAATTATAACTTTAAAAAAATTATCTAGATCTCTACTGTAAATGAAAACGGAACAGAGCAGAAAACACAGATAACTGACTTGTTAGATAAACACCTGGAGACCTTCTCCAATTACAGCATGTAATATGCAACATAAAATACATATGCAACCATGGAGAGAGAAGGCACTTTGTGCTGTTGCCTGCCTCTTATTAAAAAATTTATTAGATAATGCCTATTAATGATATTAATAGCTGGTATTTCTAGAATATCTAAGAATCATTGTTAGCCAACATTTGCACTGTTAGTTCACAATATGCACTGTTAGCCAACATATATAATAGCACTGTTTACACATATAATAATTTTTAATTAATTATTGAGACAGTGCAACTTGAAACTGGTTGAGAAATGAGGGGAAAGAGAATAACATGAGCCAACTCTTGGCTGTGAAAAGAAGATGCAAAAGGAGTAGAAGGAAGAAGTTGCAAGTAAAATTGTGTAAGATAATCTTTTGCCTGGGCAAACAGGTATACAGAGAGTTTATGTGACCCAGAGTGAGGTCAGCGTGAAGTCATTTTTATTCTTATTTTTGTTTGATAATCCATGGAAGAGTGTTCTAACCTTAGTAGGCCCTCAGTAAATAACAACAACAAAACTATTTATTGGGCACTTGCCTAATCTCAAGTTTTATACACATCATCTTCAAAGCAATGCTGTAAAGTATATAACGTTATTATCTCCATTTAAGAAATAAAGGTGTTTAAGCCCAGAGAAGTAAAGCAACTTCTCCAAGGATATACTGCTACTAAAATTAAGTTTAGTCTTTGGATCCAAAGCCCAGATTATCAACCACCACTACTTCTTATTGTATCTTGCTGGAGGTGGGAGTGAAGAAGAGTATAGTAAGTGAGTAAAGCCCACAACAACCTGTTTTCATCCAGCTCCTTATTTGGATGCAAAGTAGTTTCTCCTCAAGTTATATTAACTGGGCATTCTATCAGGGCAGACTCTGATCTTTTCTTATGCCATCTCATGACCCATGGAGAAAAGGCTTGATTTTGTTTTTGTTAAGGATTTCAGTGGTGAAAATCTGTTTCTCTATCACAAATGGTTAAAAAAAAAAAATCCACTTTCTGAAGATCTAGTACATCAGATGTGACGGGCATGCTACAAATCTGCTTAATGAGTCTTGAATGTGAACAGTGTATTGGCATATTTAAGACAAATTGCAATTGTCAGAAATTCCTTTGTGGCTTCCTCTGAGGCCTATGAGCGGAGGTACATTAACTCTATGGTTCTCTGGCAGTTTTAACTTTTACATTTTTTTTCTTTTGCTTTGAAACCATGAACAATAAATTATGTGCAGAATGCTTTTGGATGGATAGAAGAAAAATTCTGAAGGTCTCAAAATACTGTATGAACATTCAGCTAACATGATCATGCAATTGTCAGGGGGAAAAGATACTGTGCATAAAAATATGAAGATATTTATTACAGAAAAAAATAGTGTGCATTTGGAGTTCCAAAAATCTCTCAGGGGAAACAGCTTCCTTTTATTCTGAGAGCCATGAATCATTGCCATACAAAGGATATTTCTTGTATCTGGAGATGGATACAAAGAAATACGTTTCAGAGTTCTCTTTGAAATGAAATAGAGAATTAAAAAACAAGACATAAGTGGAACAAAGAAATAGATTTTCAGGTTCTGCTGCATTTTAATATATGATGATGTGTGTCCATATATGTCTATACCCTTGAAATGTGTATTATGTTGGCCCTTAATCTACCTTATTAGAGACATCAACTACTCAGAAGCAAGTATGCTTCTAAAGTATTAGCGCATTCCACAATTCTTTTGCTCCTCTGAAGACATCTCCAAGAATGGCCTGAGTAAGTGAAATCCCTCCCCTTAGCACCTTCAATGAGCAGTACTGCCGTGGGACCCTCAGTTTCCATCTGATGCTCTCCCACCGAGCTGTTCCGATGTTCACTTCTCTGTGAACTTTGGCATTAAAGATGAAAGTGATGTGAAACAATTTTGGAGAAAGGAAACTTTGTAGTCTCAACCCCTAGGGTAAGATAAATTATTCTACTAGGCACTTTGGCAGAGGCACTGTTTTGAAAGGCAAGAGGCCAGAAAAGGCCTGAAAAATCATGGCCATTGTTTCTGACAGCTTTTGGCGTGTTGATCAGGTTAAGCAAGACCAGAAGGCTGCATTTTGAGTGAGCTCTGAAAATTCTTGGGAGCATGTCTCTCTTTGTGTATGCCACACCAGCCCCTGGCCCTTGGCTGCTGTCAGTCTGATGGATAGCTGGAGCTAAAGCTTTAGGTGCAAGGACAGCTGGAGGTGGGAAAGGGTGACACTCTTGATAGAACTCTGGTTAATCTAAGGCTATGCTTCTTGAACATGGTACTCAGAAGTTTTGAAAACCACATGATAAATGTGGTATCTATTACTGGAGGGTCAATTTTACTAGACGATTAGAGGTGCAAATCAATTTTTTGATATTAAAAGGAACAACACAGATATGAATTAGAAGGCAAACATTGCATAAAATTAAAATAAAACCAGAGACTATAAGGAAATAATAAGGTTATAGTAGGCTAGATTCTGATCACTTCCTCCCCACCCAATCCCAGGGAGTATATGAACACTCTCAGTTCAGTTCAGTTCAGTTCAGTCACTCAGTTGTGTCCAACTCTTTGCGACCCCATGGACTGCAGCACGCCAGGCCTCCCTGTCCATAGCCAACTCCCGGAGTTTACTCAAACTCATGTCCATTGAGTTGATGATGCCATCCAACCATCTCATCCTTTGTTGTCCCCTTTTCCTCCCACCTTCAATCTTTCCCAGCATCAGGGTCTTTTCCAGTGAGTCAGTTCTTTGCATCATGTGGCCTAAGTATTGGAGTTTCAGCTTCAACATCAGTCCTTACAATTAACACCCAGGACTGATTTCCTTTAGGATAAACTGGTTGGATTTCCTTGCAGTCCAAGGGACTCTCAAGAGTCTTCTCCAACACCACAGTTCAAAAGCATCAATTCTTCGGTGCTCAGCTTTCTTTATAGTCCAACTCTCACATCCATACATGACCACTGGAAAAACCAAAGCTTTGACTAGATGGACATTTGTTGGCAAAGTAATGTCTCTGCTTTTTAACATGCTGTCTAGGTTGGTCACAACTTTTCTTTCAAGGAGTAAGCGTGTTTTAATTTCATGGCTGCAGTCACCATCTGCAGTGATTTTGGAGCCCAAGAAAATAAAGTTTGTCACTGTTTCCACTGTTTTCCCATCTATTTGCCATGAAGTGTTGGGACTGGATGCCATGATCTTAGTTTTCTGAATGTTGAGCTTTAAGCCAACTTTTTCACTCTCCTCTTTCACTTTCATCAAGAGGTTCTTTAGTTCTTCTTCACTTTCTGCCATAAGGGTGGTTTCATCTGTACATCTGAGGTTATTGATATTTCTCCTGGCAATCTTGATTCCAGCTAGTGCTTCATCCAACCCAGCATTTTTCATGATATACACTGCATATAAGTTAAATAAGCACAATGACAATATATAGCCTTGATGTATTCCTTTTCCTATTTGAAACCAGTCTGTTGTTCCATGTCCAGTTCTAACTGTTGCTTCCTGACCTGCATACAGATTTCTCAAGAGGCAGGTCAGGTGGTCTGGTATTCCCATCTCTTTTAGAATTTTCTACAGTTTGTTGTGATCCACACAGTCAAAGGCTTTGGCATAGTCAGTAAAGCAGAAATAGATGTTTTTCTGGAACTCTTGTTTTTCCAGTGAACACTCTAGTCTACTTTTAAGGGCCCCTGTGTTGGGTGTCTTTGAGCAGTTAGATACAGGTGAATCCAGAAAAGGTAAAATACTTCATATTGTTTAAACTGAAAGCTTTAACATAAAATTTGAGGTTGAAACTCATCAGTCTACAGGCTGATTTTGACACACAGGTTAAATTTGACCATCAGATGTGTGTAGTTTGATCCATGCAATGTCAATTTTTTCATTTGGTTGCTAGAATTTGTAAAACAAATTCCTCATAATAACCTGGTTTCTCTTTAAAGAAAAAAAAAAAAAAAAAAAGGAAGGTTTGACAACACCCAGCATGGTCTTTTACATGGAGATACTCAACTAGAGCTCAATAGTGCTACTGTCTTCAAACAGTACAATTTTGACCCACCCCACTTCCCACCCAGCCCAGTTCTTTTACTGCTATCTGTCTGTCTTTAGACATTTCCATCTGTGACCCATTCTTTGTGATGATACCCCTGGGTTTTTTCTCATGGCCTTATCTTTGTAGAATTCATCTTTCCTTCTCATTTCGGTCTTGTGCCCTGCTATAGAAATGGTTGTCATGGTAATCTATAGAGTTCAATTCCTTTACATTCTGAGAATTAGTCCTTACATAAGTTCAGTACAGTTCAGTCACTCAGTCGTGTCCAACTCTTTGTGACCTCTGACTTCAGGGTGGATATTAAATGTATGCAGACAAGCTGCTGTGTGCAGTGGCAATATGAAGACTAAGCCTGTATGCTGGTGTTTGCTACTTTGATAGGGACCTCCAAAAACTCCATGTCCACATTTCACCAAATTTTGACTAAGTGAATATAACTCTTTATGTTGTTACATTTATTTTAAAACTTAATATGAAAGAGGCATGTGCTAATTTTGGTATAGAGGAGAAAGTGTAGAGAACTTGTTGCTTGTCAGCTATAGTGTTGGAGAAAGACACTTAGGGAATTAAGATTCTTAGGTTATAAGCCCAACTCTGTACTTAGTGTACATTGTCAGGTGTAATGACTAAGTTGGCCATACTTGACTTCATCTTCTGATGTCGATTATATCACCTATCTGTTCTATCACACAAACTCCCTGAGAATCCAATGTAATAATACAAATAAATCAGCTTAGAGGACCATGAAAACTTTACAAATTTTGTCATCATGTTCATATGAAATCCTTAAATGGTGGATTATGTTTCAGTAATTCTCACTGACCAATTTAATCCCCACTACTTAGTTGTATTTCCTGATGGTGATGTAGTTTCCATTTTTAAAGACCAAAGAGAAAATTTGGTTACAAGAAGATGTATCTTTATTGGCTGAGGAAGGTCTTAAAATGATAAAAGAGTGTCTTGCTGTCCTTTTCTCAATGAATTACCAGAGTTATTTACCACAACTTCCAAACAAGAAATGATAGAGTTATATAAAAATGTGTTTGATTTTTATAGGTTTGGAGGTCACTGAGACCCAGCTTTATATTCATTATTTGCTAACACCATTTTTCTTTCATGCTCTGTGAATTTGTGAGAGTCTTTTTCCATTCAGGCAGTCAGAAATATGAATTTTTTTATATTAATCTGCTTGTGGTAGCAGGTATATGCAGCAGACATGCTGCTGGTCATATCTCCTTTTACCTTTTATAAAAATTTTAGTGTTTCTTGTTGGTGGCAAAAACATCAGTGTTTCTCTTTGAACAAGTCTGAACAAGTCATTTGATGTTTTCTGGGTTAGCTCTTAAATCTTATGTGGTGTGGATTACAAAGAAAAGAGACATTAGGGATTCTATCATCAATCTCATTCTTCAGGGCTTTTGAAAGAAAACTTTTAAAGGCATTAGATTTTCTGCAGCTAAGGAGGCTTCTGGCATTTACATTCATAGAGATGGTTTGCACAGGAATCCTTTTTAAGAAGAAAGCAGAACACCACTTATTCTGTTACTTACAGTGTCCCATGGTCAGCATTTTAAAAGCCATTTTAAATCCTGAAAGCTAGAGTGTAGGGCCTATGGGTACACTATACCCTGTGAAAAGTGAAAGTCACTCAGTCATGTCTGACTCTTTGTGACCCCATGGACTATACAGTCCATAAAATTCTCCAGGCCAGAATATTGTAGTGGGTAGCCTTTCCCTTCTCCAGGGGATCTTCCCAACCCAGGGATCAAACCCAGGTTTCCCACATTGCAGGTGGCTTATTCACCAACTGAGCTATCAGGGAAGCCCTTGTACTATATAAGTATTTTCAAATTACATTGTAGATGACATAGAATTACCTTAGACTCATATTTAGAAATACATTACTTATGATCAGTACCCTATTCAGTGTTTTTCTCTTTCAACATTTCTGCTCTTTGGTCATATGGTCCTGTGTTTCTTGAAGTATGTTCTGTAGAACACTGGTTCCATAAGATGCTTCCTCAAAGTTGGGTTCATTGATGGAATCAGAGTGAGCATGGTTTGGAGTCAGCTTACATTTTTGTCTCTTTCCTTTGAACATAGTTCTCTACTCTCCTTATGATCATTGGTGACCAGAAGTGAGTAGATGACTTTAGGACCAAAGCACAGGTATTACAGCCTTAGCTTAAGAAAGTGTATTATTAGCAGGCTTTTGACTTCACTGTTTAAGCTTCTTATTGATATTGATTATGAGCACAGGCTGGAGCCCATTCACCATGACAAGGGTGACCATATAATGTATCATCTAAACTAAAATACTTTACAGAGATAGCAGAAGAGAAAAACTAATAATTATACTTGACAAAAAGCATAACTGGGACTGTGCTGGGTAAATTGGGACATATGGTTACCCTGGTTTGATGAACTTACTTTGTCTTCAAAGCCTAACTCATGTCCTAACCTCTCCATAAAGACTTTTCTGTTTTCCTCAATTGAAGGTAATTTTTCACTACACTGAAATCCCTCTTTTATTAAATGTATAATTTTCTAAAGAATTTGGAAAAGAATACATATATTTATATGTATAGTGGAGTCACTTTGCTGTACACCTGAAACTAACACAATACTGTTAATCATGCTCCAAATAAAACAAAACAAAAAAACTAGAAAAAACTGTGCAACTTTCTACCTTGTCTTAATAGCCTCTAAGGTACATTTCATGTCTCCCCTATCTATATTTACCCCATCTTGCTATCTCCAGTGCCTGTCCTAATTTATTAGTATATAATTTTGAGCGAGTGATAGAATAGATGAATAAATGAGTTTAATACCAGAAGTCTGATAGCCTTCTCTATTGTTATCTTTTTTTCCTCTTAAAATAAATGGTGTACAGTCAGTGTATTTCACTATCACACATCCCTCATAAACTTTGTTTTATCTAGGCAATTTTGACTCTCATTTATTTGCTATATCCAGATCTATGTAGGCATCCCTTGGGTTTGCTTTTCTTCATTCCCACTATCAACATCCAGGTCCAGGGCTTTATTGTATTATTCTTGGATGTATGCTGCAGCTTCCTAGCTAGTTATCTTGTTTTGAATTTCTTTTTAATTCCTATTTTGGACATACAACAGCCTAATCTACCTAAAATAGAATTTTGGTATTTTCCCCTATTTTAGAACTAAGAATCCTTTCCAATAGCCCATAGACTTAAATTCATGCTCAAACTGGCATTTAAAGCCCTTCATTATCTGGGTATAATTTACAGATTCAACCTTGCCTTTGGAATTTTTGATTCCCATTTTTATAATTCTTAGTTCTCATCATCTGATTCCTTTACTTAAAAAAAGTTCAAATCTGGTTCTCTATCAATTTTCTAGCCTTGTTGCTTGCTGTTTTCTCCATGCTCTGAATCGTATTCACCCCCAAACTATTTGCAATTCTCATATCATTTAAGTGTCTATGCCTTTGCAAATGATATTTATTCTGTCTAGAGAAATTTCTTTCTTATGACATATATTCCTGGTTAGACTTATAAATAATCATTACCCTCTTTGCAGTCTTTTTTTCCTCATCCTTCTCTACTTCCCAACCATTGTTAGTTACCCATTCTCTGTGCTTCAATTTTTGTAGCTGTAGTGCATATGTCACAGTGAATTATTGACTAGTTTCTTTCATTTTCAGATTGAGAGTTTTCTGAGGTCAAGGGCATAGTTTTACTTTACATATTTGTATCTCTTGGGCCTATGGGTGACACAAGTGAGCAACTAACACAACAAAAGTGACTAGTACACAACAGTTCAGTTCAGTTCAGTCACTCAGTCATGTCTGACTCTTTGCGACCCCATGAATCGCAGTATGCCAGGCCTCCCTGTCCATCACCATCTCCCGGAGTTCACTCAGACTCATGTCCACCGAGTCCGTGATGCCATCCAGCCATCTCATCCTCGGTCGTCCTCTTCTCCTCCTGCCCCCAATCCCTCCCAGCATCAGAGTCTTTTCCAATGAGTCAACTCTTCATATGAGGTGGCCAAAGTACTGGAATTCAGCTTTAGCATCATTCCTTCCAAAGAAATCCCAGGGTTGATCTCCTTCAGAATGGACTGGTTGGATCTCCTTGCAGTGCAAGGGACTCTCAAGAGTCTTCTCCAACACCACAGTTCAAAAGCATCAATTCTTCAGCACTCAGCCTTCTTCACTGTCCAATTCTCACATCCATACATGACCACTAGGAAAACCATAGCCTTGCCTAGACGGACCTTAGTCGGCAAAGTAATGTCTCTGCTTTTGAATACGCTATCTAGGTTGGTCATAACTTTTCTTCCAAGGAGTAAGCGTCTTTTAATTTCATGGCTGCAGTCACCATCTGCAGTGATTTTGGAGCACAAAACAATAAAGTCTGACACTGTTTCTACTGTTTCCCCATCTATTTCCCATGAAATGATGGGACCAAATGCCATGATCTTCGTTTTCTGAATGTTGAGCTTTAAGCCAACTTTTTCGCTCTCCTCTTTCACTTTCATCAAGAGGCTTTTAGTTCCTCTTCACTTTCTGCCATAATGGTGGTATCATCTACATATCTGAGGTTATTGATATTTCTCCTGGTAATCTTGATTCCAGCTCGTGTTTCTTCCAGTCCAACATTTCTCATGATGTACTCTGCATAGAAGTTAAATAAGCAGGGTGACAATATACAGCCTTGATGTACTCCTTTTTCTTTTTGGAACCAGTCTGTTGTTCCATGTCCAGTTCTAACTGTTGCTTCCTGACCTACATACAGATTTCTCAAGAGGCAGGTTAGGTGGTCTGGTATTCCCATCTCTTTCAGAATTTTCCACAGTTTATTGTGATCCACACAGTCAAAGGCTTTGGCATAGTCAATAAAGCAGAAGTAGATGTTTTTCTGGAACTCTCTTGCTTTTTCCATGATCCAGCAGATGTTGGCAATTTGATCTCTGGTTCCTCTGCCTTTTCTAAAACCAGCTTGAACATCAAGGAGTTCACCGTTCACGTATTGCTGAAGCCTGGCTTGGAGAATTTTGAGCACACGCTAAGTGATCAGCAAACATTAATTTATAGTGATGTCAATATGGCTTACATTTATTGAGTGCTTGCTTTGTCCTAGATATTACCTTGTGTAACTTCATATAATTTAATCCTCATTCCAACCTTCTAGTGAAAGGGAAAGTGAAAGCGCTCAGTTGTGTCCAACTCTTTGCGACCCCGTGGACTGTAACCTACCAGGCTCCTCCGTCCATGGGATTCTCCAGGCAAGAATACTGGAGTGGGTTGCCATTTCCTTCTCCAGGGGATCTTCCTGACCCAGGGATTGAACCTGGGTCTCCCGCCTTGCAGGCCAATGCTTTAACCTCTGAGCCACCAGGGAAGCCAATAAGATAAGCCCACCTTCTAAGATAAGCCTTTTTAATATGGCCATTTTATACATGAGGAAATTTAGAGGTTCAAAGAGGTTAAGTAACTTATCTAAGGACAGAAAGCTACATGGCAAAACAAGGCTCAGAAATCAGGCTATCAAACTGCAAAGCTCATGAGTTTAAGCACTGCACACATTTATTCATTTCTATCTCTAAACACTGGCATGATTGTGGAAGAACTTGCTCTCCAATTTTTTAAATTTTTTTAAAATCAAATTTAAGGCACAGGTCAAAATCTAATTCCTACTCATTCCTTCCATGACTGTAACAGCCTTCAGTTCAGTTCAGTTCAGTCACTCAGTCGTGTCTGACTCTTTGCGACCCCATGAATCGTTACTTACCAGGCCTCCCTATCCATCACCAACTCCCAGAGTTTACCCAAACTCATGTCCATTGAGTCGGTGATGCCATCCAGCCATCTCATCCTCTGTCGTCCCCTTCTGCTCCTGCCCCCAATCCCTCCCAGCATCAGGGTCTTTAACAATGAGTCAACTCTTAGCATGAGGTGGCCAAAGTATTGGAGTTTCAGCTTCAGCATCAGTCTTTCCAATGAACATCCAAGACTGGTCTCCTTTAGAATGGACTAGTTGGATCTCCTTGCAGTCCAAAGGACTCTCAAGAGTCTTCTCCAACACCACAGTTTAAAAGCATCAATTCTTTGACCCTCAGCTTTCTTCACAGTCCAACTCTCACATCTATACATGATCACTGGAAAAACCATAGCTTGACTAGACAGATCTTTGTTGGCAAAATAATATCTCTGCCTTTTAGTATGCTATCTAGGTTGGTCATAACTTTCCTTCCAAGGAGTAAGCGTCTTTTAGTTTCATGGCTGTAATCACCATCTGCAGTGATTTTGGAGGCCAGAAAAATAAAGTCTGACACTGTTTCCACCGTTTCCCATCTATTTCCCATGAAGTGATGGGACCAGATGCCATGATCTTCGTTTTCTGAATGTTGAGCTTTAAGCCAACTTAAAAAAAAAAATTAATTAACTTATTTATTTTACTTTACAATATTGCATTGGTTTTGCCATACATTGACTTGAATCTGCCATGGGTGTACATGTGTTCCCCATCCTGAACCCCCCTCCCACCTCCCTCCCCATACCATCCCTCTGGATCATCCCAGTGCACCAGCCCCAAGCACCCTGTATCATGCATCGAACCTGGACTGGTGATTCATTTCACATATGATAATTTACATGTTTCAATGCCAGTCTCCCATATCATCCCCCCCCCCCTTGCCCTCTCCCGCAGAGTCCAAAAGACTGTTCTATACATCTGTGTTTCTTCTGCTGTCTCGCATACAGGGTTATTGTTACCATCTTTCTAAATTCCACATATATCCATTAGTATACTGTATTGGTGTTTTTCTTTCTGGCTTACTTCACTCTGTATAATAGGCTCCAGTTTCATCCACCTCATTAGAACGGATTCAAATGTACTCTTTTTAATGGCTGAGTAATATTCCATTGTGTATATGTACCACTGCTTTCTTATCCATTCGTCTGCTGATGGACATCTAGGTTGCTTCCATGTCCTGTCTATTATAAACAGTGCTGCAATGAACATTGGGGTACACATGTCTCTTTCAATTCTGGTTTCCTCAGTGTGTATCCCTAGCAGTGGGATTGCTGGGTCTTAAGGCAGTTTTATTTCCAGTTTTTAAGGAATCTCCACACTGTTCTCCATAGTGGCTGTACTAGTTTGCATTCCCACCAACAGTGTAGGAGGGTTCCCTTTTATCCACACCCTTTCCAGGATTTATTGCTTGTAGACTTTTGGATAGCAGCCTTTCTGACTGGTGTGAAATGGTATCTCATTGTGGTTTTGATTTGCATTTCTCTGATAATGAGTGATGTTGAGCATCTTTTCAACAAATGATGCTGGGAAAACTGGTCAACCACTTATAAAAGAATGAAACTAGAACACTTTCTAACATGATACAGAGAAATAAACTCAAAATGGATAAAAGATTTAAATGTAAGACCGGAAACTATTAAACTCCTAGAGGAGAACATAGGCAAAGCACTCTCCGACATAAGCCACAGCAGGATCCTCTATGACCCACCTCCCAGAATATTGGAAATAAAAGCAAAAATAAACAAATGGGGTCTAATTAAAATTAAAAGCTTCTGCACAACAAAGGAAACTCTAAGCAAGGTGAAAAGACAGCCTTCAGAATAAGCCAACTTTTTCACTCTCCTCTTTCACTTTCATCAAGAGGCTTTTTAGTTCTTCTTCACTTTCTGCCATGAGGGTGGTATCAACTGCATATTTGAGGTTATTGATATTTCTCCTGGCAATCTTGATTCCAGCTTGTGGTTCTTCCAGCCCAGTGTTTCTCATGATGTACTCTGCATATAAGTTAAATAAACAGAGTGACAATATACAGCCTTGATGTACTCCTTTTCCTATTTGGAACCAGTCTGTTGTTCCATGTTCAGTTCTAACCATTGCTTCCTGACCTGCATATAGGTTTCTCAAGAGGCAGCGATACCTTCTTGTATTATTTGGCCATAGATTTCACAAAGTTCAGTACTTTAACATGAATGGTTTGTCGTGTATAGTTTTAAAAAATGGATTTCTTGATTATTTCTGGATTTGAACTGTGATCTTCATTTAAATGACACTCTACTCCCAGCCCTTTGTTGTTGTTCCCATGGACTATGGAGTACCTGGCTCCTCTATCCATGAGATTCCTAGGCAAGAATACTGTAGGGGGTTGCCATTTCCTTCTCCAGGGGATCTTCCTGACTCAGGGACTGAACTCAACATTTCCTTTATTGGCAAGTGGATTCTTTACCACTGAGCCACCATGGAAGCCTCTGTCAGCCTCCTGCAACACACACTTTTTATAGTTATGGATACTTAAGCACTTAGCTAAAAATTCTTGATTTAATACCAATGTAGATTTGTTTTCTGTCCGACCTCTGTGGTAGGAAAGGAATCTGACAGGGTTGGAGATAGGCTAGGAATCTGATAGTATTAAACAATTTGAGAATGTATCCTTGTCAAATTCTCTTCATGTATTATTAACAATGAGGAAACATAAACAAAAGTAGGCCTGGCACATCAAAACAGTGGTCTAACCAACTGCATAAACTTTCTGTTCTTGAATGACCCCTTGGAGGTCATGAAATTCACCTCCCTGTGGAAACTGAGGGAATCCTATGATGCTACTTGCAATGCTCACAGTCCCCTGGCCTATATAGCAGAGCCTGCCTGGCCAGTGAACTTGGATCTCTTGGTTATTTCAGGTCCTGTGCACTGCTATGAAAAGAAGCATCTGTGAGTGAACATATAAAGGGTCAAATGCAAGTACACTTCACTGAAGAGTGCTCCAGAATAGAACCTTAGCCCCATGCAGAATTGTTTTTTCAGATGCCACAGGGTTTCAAAGGAGACTATGACAGTGAGCTATAGAGCAGGACAAGTAGCCAAGCAGCCCTAACGAGGGTTTAAAGAATTGATTGTTGATGGTTGGTCTGTGCCACATGTCAGGCCAAGTACATGCAGCTGGCCAGGGTGCCAGGGCAGGATTTTCCAGTCTCTTTCTTTACTGCGCTGACTTGGCCTTTCAGGAGAAGAGGTAATGACTACATGACAAAGAGATTAAATATATTTCTTCTGTCCTTTGAAGGGTCCAAGAATTACTAACTCATCTCCTGAAGATTTTTTCTTTTAAAAAAATTACATGCTCAAAAATATGGCTGAAATAAAATTGTAGCATTCAGAGTAATGTTTGCAGTAGGGTGTGATGTTTCTGTCTTTGTGAGTAAACGATGGTCCCAAAGGGCCTTCCTACATGACCATTATTACCAGTGAATACGTTGCACAAACTGGTCCATCCAAGCTGCCAAGTGTGGCAGAATTATTATTTTTTTTCTTTTAGATTCTGGTAAATGCTGCTTAATTTCAATAAGAATGAATTTTTGTTCAAGTGACAAAGGGCTATTATCCTATTGAGGTTGTTTTAAATCCTGCAACATGTTCTTTTGTCAATAGCATAACACCTTGTAATAGTTTAAATAAGTACTCAGTTTGAGTACAGGTAGAAAAAGAAATCTTTTGAAGGAAGGTGGAAGCCAAAGACAGAAAGCAGTGATGAGTTTTTAAAGATCCATTTAGTTCCTTATATACTTTCATGCACATATACACAGCTTTTAGAAAATATATTCAATCTAATATTCATTAAGCCATTATCATATTTATAAAACATGTATATGAGAGATATAAGGAGCTTTAAATTCCTAGGGAAGATACTGCATTATATGAATTACATATTAATCATTGTTTTAGTAATTTAACAAGTATTAATAGAGCAACTACTATGACTAGGCATATGCTCATGATAGGAATATATGATGAAATCATATGTGGTCACTAGATTCATGGAACTTAAAGTTTAGTCAGGGAGACATTTCCAAATCAAGTGTTTTATAGACAAATGTATAACTACAGCTGAGATAATTTCCCTAAAGGAAAATAACATGGTTTCATGAGTATGTATAACAAAGGAACCAGTCAAAGATAATAGGAATGGTCAGGGAATGAAAATACTTCAGAGCTGAAGCTGAAGGACTTCCACAAGGTAAAATGTGATACGTATCTTAAGGAAGATACTAACAAGACATGTGATCAAGGAATAGGAAAAATGAGGTTTGGATTGGGAAAGTCAGATAGACTTTGGTAGAAGGTAGTGGCTGAATCTTGAAGAATGAGTTGTGAGCTACATAGGTTTGGGGCCCTTTAGAATCTCTGGCATGTCGGTTAATAACAAATCCATTGTTCTTCCTTTTTATTGCAAAGGAAGTTTTTCACCCAATAATTTATTTATTTGTAAAATCCCAGAGTTCCAGGCATGTGATAGACTTTGTGCTACAGAGGCACCAGTGAATAGACAAAGAGGAATAAAAGTTCACGTTCTGAGACAGATTCAAGGATGTCTTATATTTTTCCTGTACCATCCAAGTGTTTTCCTGTCACTTACTATGTATTATTCTAATACATTAACTAGCTTCTCCTATTTCTCAAGTGACATTCTTCATCTTGTCTTCTAGACAAGCGGTTTTACAAGACAGAGTTAAAATTCTAGAATGTAGCCAACATTCATGATTTATGTTCTAAGTAATTGATTACTAACCACAATGAAAGGATTAAATTTTAGAAAAATTACTTTACAAAATACAACAGAATCAAGGTTACTCCTGTGTAAATAGTTTTCAATCTCTTGAATTCCTAGCTCCTAAAGCTTTCTCGAGTAGGAGCAAAAGGAGGATATTTCAGGACACATGAGAGAGAATTACACATAATATGTAGTTCATTTTCAATGCCAGAGTTTGTAATGTTGGGCATGGCTGTGGAACTGTCTGACAGTTGTGAATGTCATCTGTCACACATGCCTGGTTGAGAGTCATTGATAAGCCATGAACTCCTTAAGAGCATAGTCCATGACCTAATTATTTCTTTTCCTCCCCTCAGAGACAGAATGTTAAGATCATTTGTTCATTCATTCACTCATCCCTTGAACAAATATGTTTTGTGGTTTTTCTCTCTTCTCATCTATTAAACTTTAAAGACCTTGCAGGCATTATGGCAGCTGGGGAATCAAAGACTTGTATGTGCTAAGTCACTTCAGTTGTGTCTGAAACTTTGCAACCCTATGGACTGTCACCTGCCAGGCTCTCTGTCCATGTACATTTGCAGGCAATAATACTGGAGCCTAATAATATGGGCCTAACAAAAGCAGAAGATATTAAGAAGAGGTGGCAAGAATACACAGAAGAACTATACAAAAAAGATCTTCAAGACCATGATGATGTGATAACTCACCTAGAGCCAGACTTCCTGGAATGTGAAGTCAAGTGGGCCTTAGGAAGCATCGCTATGAACAAAGCTAATGGAGGTGATGGAATTCCGGTTGAGCTATATCAAATCCTGAAAGATGACACTGTGAAAGTGTTGCACTCAATATGCCAGCAAATTTGGAAAACTCAGCATGGCCACAGGACTGGAAAAAGTCAGTTTTCATTCCAATCCCAAAGAAAGGCAATGCCAAAGAATGCTCAAACTACCGCACAATTGCACTCATCTCACATGTTAGCAAAGTAATGCTCAAAATTCTCCAAGCCATGCTTCAGCAATATATGAACCTTGAACTTCCAGATGTTCAAGCTGGATTTAGAAAAGGCAGAGGAACCAGAGATCAAATTGCCAACATTTGATCATCATTGGATCATGAAAAAAGCAAGAAACTTCCAGAAAAACATCTACTTCTGCTTTATTGATTATGCCAAAGTCTTTGACTCTGTGGATCACCACAAACTGTGGAAAAATTTTTCAAGAGCTGGAATACCAGACCACCTGACCTGCCTCCTGAGAAATCCGAATGCAGGTCAAGAAGCAACAGTTAGAACCAGACGTGGAATAACAGACTGGTTCCAAATTTGGAAAGAAGTACGTCAAGGCTGTATACTGTCACCCTGCTTATTTAACTTACATGCAGAGTACATCATGTGAAATGCCAGGCTGGATGAAACACAAGAAGGAAGATTGTGGAGAAATTACCAGGAGAAATATCAATAACCTCAGATATGCAGATGATACTACCCTTGTGGCAGAAAGTGAAGAGGAACTAAAGAGCCTCTTGATGAAAGTGAAAGACAAGAGTAAAAATGTTGGATTAAAACTCAACATTCAAGAAACTAAGATCATGGCATCAGGTCCCATCACTTCATGACAAATAGATGGGGAAACAATGGAAACAGTGGCAGACTTTATTTTTTGGTCTCCAAATCACTGTAGATATTGACTGTAGCCTTGAAATTAAAAGATATTTGCTCCTTGGAAGGAAAGTTGTGACCAACCTAGATAGCATATTAAAAAGCAGAGACATTACTTTGCCAGCAAAGGTCTATCTAGTCAAAGCTATGGTTTTTCCAGTAGTCATGTGTGGATGTGAGAGTTGGACTATAAAGAAAGCTGAGCACTGAAGAGCTGATGCTTTTGAACTGTGGTGTTGGAGAAGACTCTTGAGAGTCCCTCAGACTACAAGGAGATCCAACCAGTCCCTTCTAAAGGAAATCAGTCCTGAATAATCTTTGGAAGGACTGATGTTGAAGCTGAAACTCCAATACTTTGGCCACCTAATGCGAAGAACTCACTCATTGGAAAAGACCCTGATGTTGGGAATGATTGAGGGCAGGAGGAGAAGTGGACAACAGAGGATGAGATGATTGGATGGTATCACTGACTCGATGGACATGAGTTTGAGCAAGCTCCAGGAGTTGGTGATGGACAGGGAAGCCTGGCATGCTGCAGTCCATAGGGTTGCAAAGAGTTGGACACGACTGAGTGACTGAAGTGAACTGAACTACATATTGGAGAGGGTTGCCATTTCCTTCTGTTGGGGATCTTCCAGACCCGTGTCTCTGTATCTCCTGCATTGCAGGCAGATTTTTTACTACTGAGTTATCCAATGGCTCAGCAGGTAAAGAAACACCCTGCAATGCAGGAGTCACAGGAGATACACGTTCGATCCCTGGGTCAGGAAGATCCCCTGCAGAAGGAAATGGCTACCCACTCCAGTATACTTGCTTGGAGAACCCCTGCGGAAAGAGGACCCTGGTGGGCTACAGTCCGTGGGGTTGCAAAGAGTTGAATACAGCTGAGCACACAAGGGGAATCTGACTAGGACAGCCAACTTGAAGACTTGTGTTTGTCAAATTCTCCTCAATAATGAAGGAGCTATGTGCAATAAAAGCAGAAATCAATTTCTGTGTGTCAGACTCCATCCAGGGTGCTAAGGACTCAACTATGAAGGAAGCATACAAAATAATACATGTCTTCATGTAACTATGCTTTAACTGGGAATATAGAAAGTAAATAAGATAAATGAAAATTTTAATGTGCTAGTGATAAATAACATAGGAAAAAATAGAGAAAGAAGAGAGGAGAGGGAAATAATAGGGAAGTGATAACATTGGTGGGACTTGCAATTTTAGATGGATGTCCTTGGAAGGCTTCTCTAAGAAGGTGATATTTGTATTAAGACCTGAGGGAGATAAAGGCAGACAATCATTATCCACAAAGCATTATGAATTAAGTGAATAAAGTGATTGAGTAAAGATTGTTTCACTGTTAAATAAAGTTTAACACTGGTGAATCAAGCAAGGAAAGGAATTCAGAATATTATTTTTGCCTATTTCCTGAGGTCACATTTTAAGTTCGTGGCATCATAAAGAACAGACTGGCTCTACTTTAGTATGGGGAGTGGAAGGAATAGATGGAAAGAAATAATGGCATGGCAGAGCCTTAAGGAAGGAAATGGTGGAAGTAAATCACAGTCGTGCAGAGATTCCTCACTTAATACTAAGTTTGGATGCTGCTTCTAACCTCATCTCACAGGAACCAAACTATGTCTTCCTGCTTTATTAATCTTTCATTTACCATCCTTTTCCTCCCTAGACCATGGCTCTATTTAGGAAGATTTGTATTAAACCTTCTTAGAATCAAATAGGCATGTATATATATATATATTTTTTTTTTCTAATTAAACCCTCGATCATTAATTTCCCTTTAAAAACTTTTTCAGGCTGTTAACAAAAATAAATTATCAGTAATTGCTAGTAACGGCTGATTTGTCTAGGATTATCACTGAAGTATAAAATGCAATTTAAAATCTCATTATGATTATTATTCCATTTCATTCACTAAATATAGTGACCTTCTAATTTAGAAATTTAAGATGCTTATTAGATAAATGTTAAAATGGTGCTTGTATAATTATAATGATTATTTTCTAGTTTCTTTTCCATTTGTTTATATATTATTTTGTTTCACTGCCAGTGTGAGATGGAGTTGGAAGGTAATCCATATCTCTTATTGTCTTTTATGAAGCCAGACCTTAAAGAGACTTGCAAAATTGTGAAACAGTGCTGCTCTTCTCATTATTTTACTTTTTGGAAAAATATAATTTTTTTACAAAATATTATATTTGTATTACTGTGTAATGGGGTTCAGTTCAGTTCAGTCACTCAGTCATGTCTGACTCTTTGAGACCCCCTGAACTACAGTATGCCAGGCCTCCCTGTCCATCACCAACTCCCAGAGTCCACCCAAACCCATGTCCTTCGAGTTAGTGATGCCATCCAACCATCTTATCCTCTGTTGTCCCCTTCTCCTCCTACCCCTGATCTTTCCCAGTAACAGGTTCTTTTCAAATGAGTCAGCTCGTCGCATGAGGTAGCCAAAGTTTTGGAGTTTCAGCTTCAACATCAGTCCTTCCAATGAACACCCAGGACTGATCTCCTTTAGGGTGGACTGATTGAATCTCCTTACAGTCCAAGGGACTCTCAAGAGTCTTCTCCAACACCACAGTTCAAAAACATCAATTCTTCAGTGCTCAGCTTTCTTTCTAGTCCCTGTGGTTTTTCCTGTGGTCATGTATGGATGTGAGAGTTGGACTGTGAAGAAGGCTGAGCGCTGAAGAATTGATGCTTTTGAACTGTGGTGTTGGAGAAGACTCTTGAGAGTCCCTTGGACTGCAAGGAGATCCAACCAGTCCATTCTGAAGGAGATCAACCCTGGGATTTCTTTGGAAGGAATGATGCTAAAGCTGAAACTCCAGTATTTTGGCCACCTCATGAGAAGAGTTGACTTATTGGAAAAAACACTCATGCTGGGAGGGATTTGGGGCAGGAGGAGAAGGGGACGACCGAGGGTGAGATGGCTGGATGGCATTATGGACTCGATGGATGTGAGTCTGAGTGAACTCTGGGAGATGGTGATGAACAGGGAGGCCTGGCGTGCTGCAATTCATGGGGTCGCAAATAGCCGGACACGACTGAGTGACTGAACTGAACTGAACTTGACTAGATGGACCTTTGTTGACAAAATAATGTCTCCGCTTTTTAATATGCTGTCTAGGTTGGTCATAACTTTCCTTCCAAGGAGTAAACATCTTTTAATTTCATAGCTGCAATCACCATCTGCAGCGATTTTGGAGCCCAGAAAAATAAAGTCAGCCACTGTTTCCACTGTTTCCCCATCTATTTGCCATGAAGTGATGGGACTGGATGCCATGATCTTAATTTTCTGAATGTTGATGCTTTAAGCCAACTTTTTCGCTCTCCTCTTTCACTTTCATCAAGAGGCTCTTTAGTTCCTCTTCACTTTCTGCCATATGGGTGGTGTCATCTGCATATCTGAGGTTATTGATATTTCTCCCGGCAATCTTGATTCCAGCTTGTGCTTCATCCAACCCAGTGTTTCGCATGATGTACTCTGCATGGAAGTTAAATAAGCAGGGTGACAATATACAGCCTTGGCTTACTCCTTTTCCTATTTGGAACCAGTCTGTTCCATGTCCAGTTCTAACTGTTGCTTCCTGACCTGCATACAGGTTTCTTGAGAGGCAGGTCAGGTGGTCTGGTATTCCCATCTCTTTCATAATTTTCCAGTTTGTTGTGATCCACACAGTCAAAGGCTTTGGCATAGTATGGTAACGGGTTTATGATTCTTATTTTTAAATGTGTTCATAAAGCTTCAAGTTTTCTCAATGTAAATATCTAATATAATAAATATCAGGAGATATAATTCTGAACAAAACCTTTTTGGGGTCCTCAATAATTTTTAAGAGTTCTCAGATGAAAAAGTTTGAGAATTGTTAGAGGTCAATAGTGTAGGTGCTGAAATCAGACTGCCTGTCACTGAGATACCAGATGACCCTTCCTGAGCAGTGTCAGTTACTTCACCTGTAAAATGAGAATGATAATATTACCCATCTTATAGAGCTATTTAGAGGTGTAACAGAAGGAAGGAAACAGCAACCCATTCCAGTATTCCTGCCTAGAGAATCCTGTGGACAGAGGAGCCTGGTGGGCTGCCATCTATGGGGTCGCACAGAGTCGGACACGACTGAAGCAACTTATCATGCATGTATGCATTGGAGAAGGAAATGGCAACCCACTCCAGTATTCTTGCTTGGAGAATCCCAGGGATGGAGGAGAACGGTAGGCTGCCATCTGTGAGGTCGCACAGAGTCGGACACGACTGAAGCAACTTATCATGCATGTATGCATTGGAGAAGGAAATGGCAACCCACTCCAGTATTCTTGCTTGGAGAATCCCAGGGATGGAGGAGAATGGTAGGCTGCCATCTGTGAGGTCGCACAGAGTCGGACACGACTGAAGCGACTTAGCAGAAGCAGTAGGAGCAACAGAAGGAAGGTATGGGAAGAGCAATGCATGGCAAGTAAGTAATGCATTCAGTAAGTGTTAGGTATTATAATTCGCCTAGTTCTTTGTCGTCTGGAAGCTGAGAAAGATCAGATAAAATATCTTGCCTGAGGTCACACAGAGTCTGTAGGAATTTGTCTTCTGAGTCTCACTACTTCACACTGGATTATCAGTAATTCATCAGCTATTGGCTCCATAGTTGTTCAGAGCAGTAGAATCATCACATTTTGTTTACCTTTGGAAATCAAGAAGAAAATAAAGGTCTTTTTCTGTTAGATGTCTCTATTAGGTCATAATCCTTGTACTTAATTATAAGCACATGATATTTACAGTTTCATTCCAGTCCCAAAGAAAGGCAATGCCAAAGAATGCTCAAACTACCACACAATTGCACTCGTCTCACACACTAGTAATGCTCAAAATTCTCCAAGCCAGGCTTTAGCAATATGTGAACCATGAACTTCCAGATGTTCAAGCTGGATTTAGAAAAGGCAGAGGAACCAGAGATCAAATTGCCAACACCCGCTGGATCATCAAAAAAGCAAGAGAGTTCCAGAAAATCATCTATTTCTGCTTTATTGACTGTGCCAAAGTTTATTGGATCACAATAAACTGCGGAAAATTCTGAAAAGATGGGAATACCAGACCACCTGACCTGCCTCTTGAGAAACCTATATGCAGGTCAGGAAGCAACAGTTAGAACTGGACATGGAACAGACTGGTTCCAAATAGGAAAAGGAGTACATCAAGGCTGTATATTGTCATCATGCTTATTTAACGTTATGCAGAGTACATCATGAGAAATGCTGGGCTGGAAGAAGCACAAGATGGAATCAAGATTGCTGGGAGAATTATCAATGACCTCAGATTTGCAGATGATACCACCCTTATGGCAGAAAGTAAAGAAGAACTAAAAAGCCTCTTGATGAGAGTGTAAGAGGAGAGTGAAAAAGTTGGCTTAAAACTCAACATTCAGAAAACTAAGATCATGGCATCCAGTCCCATCACTTCATGGCAAATAGATGGGGAAACAATGGAAACAGTGGCTGACTTTATTTTGGGGGGCTCCAAAATCACTGCACATGGAGACTGCAGCCATGAAATTAAAAGACTCTTAGTCCTTCAAAGGAAAGTTATGGCTAACCTAGACGGCATATTAAAAAGCAGAGACATTATTTGTCAACAAAGGTTCCTCTAGTTCAGGCTATGGTTTTTTCCAGTGGTCATGTATGGATGTGAGAGTTGGACTGAAGAAAGCTGAGCGCCAAAGAATTGATGCTTTTCAACTGTGGTGTTGGAGAAGGCTCTTGAGAGTCCCTTGGACTGCAAGGAGATCCAACCAGTACATCCCAAAGGAGATTGGTCCTGGGTGTTCATTGGAAAGACTGATGCTGAAGCTAAAACTTAAATACTTTGGCCACCTGCTGCGAAGAGCTGACTCATTTGAATAAACCATGATGCTGGGAAAGATTGAAGGCAGGAGTAGAAGGGAATGACAGAGGATGAGATGGTTGAATGGCATCACTGACTGAATGGACATTGGTTTGGGTAGACTCCAGCAGTTGGTGATGGACAGGGAAGCCTGGCATTCTGCGGTTCATGGGGTCACAGAGTCAGACATGACTGAGCAACTGAACTGAATGAAACACTTTCAGTTATATTCAGCTACATCAGGTAGGAAGAACATGTGAATCTGTCTCCTTTTAACAGATGAGAAATACTGGGTCTCAGGGAATTTTTAATGACTTTCCTAACATTTCATGACAGATCAGATATTGAATCTCAGGCTTTCTAACTCCCCTATATTGTGTTATATAGCTATTCAGCATTGTAAACATTGTCTAACTTAATATCACAGAGGAAAATTAATCCCAGAGAAGTGAAGTCAATTTCCAAGGGTGCAAATTCCCAAATAAGGAGCAGAAGAAGCTAAAATAGTGAATGTGGTTTCCAGATTCTTGTGTTTCTTAGTTTTAGGTTTTAGTTTACCTAAACTTATTAATGATAATTCCATTTTCTCCTGATTCTATGTTGTATTAATATAAACACCATGGGACTATTGGCTTAGTGTTTTAAATACATATCATGGTTGGGGCGATGCACCTTTTACCTCATCAGCTAGGTTGTTTAATGGCCCTTATTCTTGTTCTTTATGTTTAAAATCTTAGCTTTATTTTGCTGTGGATCTTTTTGGAGGAAGTTGGCATTAACTTGCATCAAGAGAAACATCAGTTGCTTCCCATATTGACCTTTATTTCAGACATTTGCAAATTTCAGTTTTATACACTTTTTGTGTTTTACTGGGTGGTCTCCATATTTGCTGGTTTTCTGGGAGAAGGAGAAGGGAAGGGATTATGAATTACAATATCATATCATTTGGACCAGAGAAGGCAATGGCACCCCACTCCAGTACTCTTGCCTGGAAAATCCGATGGACGGAGGAGCCTGGTGGGCCGCAGTCCATGAGGTCGCTAGGTGTCAGACACGACTGAGCGACTTCACTTTCACTTTTCACTTTCATGCATTGGAGAAGGAAATGGCAACCCACTCCAGTGTTCTTGCCTGGAGAATCCCAGGGATGGGGAAGCCTGGTGGGCCACCGTCTATGGGGTCGCACAGAGTCGGACATGACTGAAGTGACTTAGCAGAATTAGCAGCAGCATCATTGGGACATCATCTATTTTTGTAGGAAGAAATTGTAATATAACATCAAAATAATAATATTTCTGTTTCATTTTGGGCTTTTAATCAAAACAGCTACATGATAACTATGAAGTCTAGAAAAATGGTACTGATGTACCGATTTGCAGGGCAGAGATAGAGATGCAGACATAGAGAACAGATTTGTGGACACAGCAGGGGAAGGAGAGGGTGGGATGAATTGAGAGAGTAGCATTGGAACATATATTACCATATGTAAAACAGATAGCAGGTGGGAAGATGTTGTATAACACAAGAAGCTCAACCCGCTGCTCTGTGACAACTTAGTGAGGTGGGATGGGGTTGAGGGGGTAGGATGGGGTGAGGGGATGGGAAGGAGGTTCAAGAGGGAGGGGATATATGTATACTTATGACTGATTCATATTGTTGTACAACAGAAACTAATAGAACATTCTAAAGCAGTTATCTTCCAGTTAAAAAAAAAAAACAGTTTTCCATCTACGTTTAAATAACACTGTGAATAAAAGATGCTATTCTAACTTGCTCTTATTAGATACATTTTTTAGCAAATAAAAACATTAAGAAAGTAAAAAAAAGCTGCATGTCTCATATATGTATTTCTTAGTTAAAAAGAAATGTAAAAGATAAAGGGGAACAAAGAATATCAAGTCTCCTTAGCATTATTGTCTTTTCCATGTGTTGCCAAATGACATCAATCTTATCTAAGGTGATTTTAGAGACATATAAAGTACATTGTCATGACTGAATGTCTAAAAGAATGAACTTTATTTTACTTATAGTTACTTGTAAAGTTCCTTACAAGTTCCTTATAGATAACCTTGTAAAATAGTAAGGGCATGGTGATAATATTCCCAGTTTATATAGTAATGTGCTAATTGAATTCAAATGAGGCTCCATGAATCAAAGGTTGCACATTATACTATATGCCAAAGTTGGGAAGAAACCCATGACTTCTGTTTTTCAGTTCTGTGTTGTGTCTGCTTCATGACCTGGCCTTGTTTTTGGAAAAGGTTTAGTTCTAACCAGTCAAGCAATTTATGCATTTACTGTTCTAGAGTTCTGTGGTGGGGAGGTCTGTTGTGCACAGATTCTCTACAGCACAGATGTTATTTCTTCTGAGAAGACATCATTCTGTTGGCTGCTGTGACCGACTACTGAGTGGACAGGTGTTCATAGGCAGGTCAGAACCATAAATGGGTTCTCAGTAGCTAATTTTTTCTTTTTGGCAAATAACAGCATTTCCTGAAACATCTGCTCCTGTGCAGTCTCTTCTGCAGTCATTCCACTGGAACTGGTGATTTAAAATGCCTTTGTGCTGCTTGCATTTTCCTGGGCTTTATTGCAAGAATACTTGGAGCAAGTAGTGGGAATTATGAATTTGCTTAGGCTCATGGAGAAGGTACCTCTCTTCTTTTAATGATTTCCCAAGGAGACAGAATGAGGACCAGGTACCCAAAGAATTTACTATTATCTCAAATAATAACCATCATAATAGTACTGTTTCCTCCATGAAGTGCTTTCTCTTTTTTGAAATAGCAGAGTATTGTTTTTGTAAAAATCCAAGCAAGGTATAAAGTACTAAGAAGAGAAAAATCAACCCAGTGCCTACCACCCAAGAGAAAACAAGTTAACATTATAGTGAATATCCTACAAGATTCATTTCTAACCTCTTTCTTTTGGGGATGTCTGTGTTACCAAAGATGATGTCATCCTTGTTTCTGGTGTATATTTATTGATCTTATATTTCCCATAGATTGTAAACTCTCTTTAAATACAGAGATGGAGATGGTACCTCATATATCTTTGGGCAGTATCTAACAAGACATTGTATATTTGGTAGGTTTTAAAGAATACTTTATAAAATGTAGAAGTCAGATATATAAATTCTACTTTAAGACTCTAATTTTAGATAGTCATTGCTTTCCTTGGAGCAGATTGCAAATAGAAGACAGTAATAGCAGAAGATTAAGGAAATTAGATGAAGTCTTGAAGCACATAGATTTTTCTTTGTGTCTGCTGGGTGTTTCACAGTCCCACTGGGGTGCAACCCAGAGGTTCCCTGGTGATAGTTTTGGTCCACTGATGCATCCTCATAAATGACACCAGGTGCCACTCCTTGCCTCCCTGAGCAGTGGCAGTCAGCATGCAGGGTTTGACTGCTGAACTTTCAGTGCCTTTAGCCTCTAGTGGATTTTAATAATGTGTGTCTTGGCAAAAGGACAGAGTATTAGCTCAAATATCATGTTTAAAGGGTAGGCAGCCTGTCTGTGTGGTTCTTTCTAATTGAGTAGCTGCCAATGAAGTTTGAAGTATAATTTTAATAAGAAGTCATTTTTCTCTCTCTTAATCAAAAGTGATGCAGTTGAACAAAGCCACATCCTAGCAGATGGCCCCAGATTTCAACCTTTGCAGTCAGGGCACATTTATCCATGGGGTGTACTTTGATCCATTAGAAGGGCTCAGACCCAGGAGACAGCTAGATATTTTCTAGTAAACTTCTTAGCACCCTGCCTAGAGGAGAAACTTTTAAATATATGGACCCTGCTAGACATTGAGCCAGTCTGGTTATTTATCTGCTGGGCACTTATTATATAAGAAAAAGAGTGTTAAAGATATAATAGATTTTATCATCTGAAGCAGACTGATTTCATTTAGCTTCTTTCAGTGCCCAAGAAGCACTCCTTTCCCTTCTTTCATTTTTCTTCAGTGAAATTATACCCATTCTCCCTCCATTCTCCCTAAGCAGAATGTAATCTTTTTCTCTTTGGAACCCCTACTTATTGATAGTTCATAGAGATGTGAAATTAATATGAGAAATTAAGTTGGTTATTAAATAGCATCAGGGATTTATAAAACTTATTTATTAAATAATATCACAATTTATAAAAATAGGCATCTTATACTAATCTTTTCCACCCTACATTAGCAATTCTTGTCTCAGAACTTTGGATATTGCAGAGTAAATCTGTTGGAAAATTTTAATTTAATTCTATTGATTTTATTATTTAAAAAATTTTACCTTTTTGTTTCAAAATGGTTTCAGACATAAAAATTGAAAAAATGGTGCAAAGAATTCCCATGTATTTTTAAACCAGTTTCCTCAAATGTTAATATTTTTCCATATTTGCTTTGTCTATCTGTATACAGTTTTTCTATTTATTTGTTGCAGGCATGATCCTTATGGAGAATTTTAAACAAAGACAAAAATGTATTCTTACACTTATAGTCATTTTGTTGATGGCTTTTTCTATGGGTTCAGTAAATAATATTTTAAAAATAGAAAAGTACTAACACTATTGGCAGTCAACATTCATTAATTAAATGCTGTGGTATTGTATCAATCAGGGTTCCACCATAAAACATATATATATACATTCACACACGCACACACACATGCACTCACATATGGTGGTGCTAGTGGTAAAGAACCTGCATGCTAATGCAGCAGATGTAAGAGATATGGGTTCAGTCCCAGGGTTGGGAAGATTCCCTGGAGAATGGCATGGAAACCCACTCCAGTATTCTTTCCTGGAGAATCCCCATGGACAGAGGAACCTGGCAGCTCCAGTCCATGGGGTCATAAAGAGTTGGACACAACTGAAGTGACTTAGCGCACACAAACCTATATATATAGAGAGAGATTGGCTTCTGTTATTATGTGATTGTGGATTGGGCAATCCAAAATCTGTAGGCAAGCCATATGGAAGCCTAGAAACTCAAGCAGAAGCTGACACTGCACTCCATGGGTGGAATTTCTTCATCAGCAGGAAAACTTTAGTTCTGCTTTTATTCCTTTCAGTTGACTCCATCAGGCCCACTCAAATTATTAAGAATAATATCACTTACTTAAAGCCAAATAATTATAGACATTAATAACATCTAAAAATACTTTTGCAACAACATCTAGATTAACGTTTGATTGAACGAGTATTTATTATAGGCTAGTCAAGTTGGCCAGAGAAGGCAATGGCACCCCACTCTAGTGCTCTTGCCTGGAAAATCCCATGGACAGAAGAGCCTGGGAGGCTGCAGTCCCTGGAGTCACTAAGAGTTGGGCATGACTGAGTGACTTCACTTTCACTTTTCACTTTCATGCATTGGAGAAGGAAATGGTAACCCACTCCAGTGTTCTTGCCTGGAGAATGCCAGGGACAGGGGAGCCTGGTAGGCTGCCGTCTCTGGGGTCTCACAGAGTTGGACATGACCAAAGCAACTTAGCAGCAGCAGCAGCAGCAGTCAAGTTGGCACAAAAAACTGACCATCATGTGTTCTATTTATTATTCACAACTGTGACAAAGGCGTTATTATCCCTACTTTATAAGTGAAGAAACAGGTTAAGTAATTTGCCAGTAGTCATATAATTAGTAAGTGGAAGAGGTATATTTTTGAGCCCATATAGTCTAACTCCAGAACCCTTTATCTTGACCACTACACTAGACTGTCTCCCTCAGAACAAAGTAACTGGCTTTTAGCTTATTTGCAACATCTCAAAAGAACTCCAGTGTATAAAGAACTGACAAATTAATTCAACTCAATAGATATTATTTGTTTACTATGTGCCAGGAACTGTATAAAGCAATAAGAATACAGTGACAAAAATCCTCCTCTCAAGAAGCCCATCTGAGTAGAAAGAGGTAGTGAAGCATCACTACTCATACACATATCTACACCAAGTGAGGCAGAGAGAGCACTGTCCTGAGGAAACCAGTGGTCTGAGGTTTAGGAAAATTGGGCTCCTGGTTCTGTTACTAAACAGCATCCTACCTTGGTCTGCTCAACTTTAGGCAAGTAACACAGCTCTTTTCTGAATTTGTCTGCCAAATAGAGAAAATAAATTGATTATGAAAGTTATGGTTCAAGAGGATTGTGCTCACCATTGTCTTGAAATTTGTACAATCAGAGAGCTAAGCACTTATTATTATAATGTTATTATCTCATTATCATCCCCATGATACAGATGAACAAATTGAGATAAGACAATTTAATATCTTGATCAAGGATAGAAAGTAGAAGAGTCTGCTAAAACCCAAATAATTAGGCTTTTGAGTCCAAATTCTTAATCTGTATGTTAGCCTCCCCTGAAATACATTGGGAAGGTCTTAGTGAATTTTGAATATGTAGTTATTGGTTTACAAAACCAGTACTCTAATAATTCTTGAGCTAAGAAGCCTTTAAAACATATATATAAAATCATTAAGTGCAAATATGTGTTTTATGACATATATATGCTGTGTGCTGTGCTTAAGTCGTTCAGTTGTGTCCAACTATTTGCAACCCCATGAACTGTAGCCCGCCAGGCCTCCCAGGCCATGAGGATTCTCCAGGCAAGAATACTGGAGTGGGTTGTCATGCCTTCCTCCAGGAGGATCCCAGGGATCAAACCCAGGTCTCCCACATTGCAGGCGGATTCTTTACCATCAACCACCAGGGAAGCCCAAGAATACTGGAGTGGGTAGTGTATTTCTTCTCCAGGGGATCTTCCTGACCCAGGAATTGAACTGGGGTCTCCTGCATAGCAGGCGGATTCTTTACCAGCTGAGCTACCAGGGAAGCCCATGACATTTATATGCTTATTCCTAAATCTATTCTTTTCCTTTCTTTTCATACCATGCTTGTGTGTTTATTATGTTAAAATAATGGCTATCAGAAATGGCTAATAAAAACCTGGATTTTGCCCAGTATTTTAGATCCTGTGTTGGATTTTGAAGCAGGGCATCCAGTTATGCTGGACACAGTTTAAAAAGAAAAAGGTTGGTAAAAACACTGTCATAGGTCCATTTATTTGTTAAATGTACCTCAATAAAAGTAATTTTTCAAAACTATTAGAATATGTTCAGAAAGAATGAATTTAGGAAGAAAGTTGAAGAGAGATGATCTGGAAATTGCAGAACACCACCTTGACTGAGATGCAAGAGTAAGTGAGAAGCTGCTGATTTGACCATTGTGGGCCATAGCCTGTTAGAGCTCCTAAGTCATGCTGAAGACATAATCGTGTAATTCTTTGGTGTCCAGCTGTGGCCTTCGTTACTGAAAACCTGGATTTTCAGAACAAAGCAAATGGAACATAACTTCTGTGAGAAGAATATCTTAGTGGTTAGTTAACACCAAAGCTGTCAAAACTGGAGAGAAAAAATTGCTGTTTGTAACATGTAACAACAGACTGGTTCCACATTGGAAAAGGAGTATGTCAAGGCTGTATTTTGTCATCCTGCTTATTTAACTTCTATGCAGAGTACATCATGAGAAATGCTGGGCTGGATGAAGCACAAGCTGGAATCAAGATTGCCGGGAGAAATAGCAATAACCTCAGCTATGTAGATGAAACCACCCTTATGGCAGAAAGTGAAGAACTAAAGAGCCTCTTGATGAAAGTGTAAGAGGAGAGTGAAAAAGTTGGCTTAAAGCTCAACATTCAGAAAACTAAGACCATGGCATCTGGTCCCATCACTTCATGGCAAATAGATGGGGAAACAGGGGCAGACTTTATTTTGGGGGGCTCCAAAATCAGATGGTGATTGCAGCCATGAAATTAAAAGACGCTTTCTCCTTGGAAGGAAAGTTATGACCAACCTAGACAGCATATTGAAAGCAGAGACATTATTTTGTCAACAAAGGTCCGTCTAGTCAAGGCTATGGTTTTTCTAGTAGTCATGTATGGATGTGAGAGTTGGACTATAAGGAAAGCTGAGAGCCGAAGAATTGATGATTTGAACTGTGGTGTTGGACTCTTGAGAGTCCCTTGGACTGCAAGGAGATCCAACCAGTCCATCCTAAAGGAGATCAGTCCTGGGTGTTCGTTGGAAGGACTGATGTTGAAGCTGAAACTCCAATACTTTGTCCACCTGATGCAAAGAGCTGTCTCATTTGAAAAGACCCTGATGCTGGGAAAGATTGAGGGCATGAGGAGAAGGGGACAACAGAGGATGAGATGGTTGGATGGCATCACTGACTCAATGGACATGGGTTTGGATGGACTCCGGGAGTTGGTGATGGACAGGGAGGCCTGGCGTGCTGTGATTCATGGGGTCACAAAGAGTCGGACATGACTGAGCGACTGAACTGAACTAAACTGAAGTGAACATCCACTGATTTATGGTAAAAGTGTCATTATCCCTTGGAATTCCAGAACACTCTAGGAGTGACTGCTGTGTTGAGATGGAGTAGATTCTAATTCCTTTATTTTGTAAATAAGGATGCTGAAGTCCAGAGAGCAGTGATATGCCCAGGGTTTTATGTGGATTGTGGACCAAGTCATGGCAAGAACCCAGTGTTCTTTGAGGGCCTCCACTTATGAGGAAGACAACAAATGTGATTGGGAGAATGTCTCTCCAAATTGCTACAACTTCAGTTTTTCCATCTGTATGCTTAAAGAGATGGTACTAAATCAGAAATGGCCTATGCGTGGCACTGTTTTTGCCTGTCTCCTCTAGGACCTGTGCTGGACACAACAAATGGCCAGTATGTAATAATAATAGGCTGAGTATTTAGGATATGTTAGATCCTCCAGTAAGCAGGTTACATATATTATATTGTTATGATCCTCATTTTACAAATATGTGAATTGATGGTTAGAGAGATTTAGTAACTTGGTTAAGATTGGCCATCAGAGAGCAGTGAAGCAAGACTTTGACTTTTGGAAATCTTACCCCAGGAACAAAATTCTAAAGTATTCCACTGTATTGCCAGGATAGCATATGAACTTCTGCTACTCCCTCCGTAGACCCATCACTAATGAGATATGTACTCTCCTCACATGCTCCATAACTGCCTCAAAATCCTTGTCATCAAGTTACTCCAGGCATCTACTACCAATCAATCAGATCAGAATAGGTTTGTGAGATAATCCTTTCTATTTTCCCTGGATGACTGCAAAGAGATCCAACCAGTCCATTCTAAAGGAGATCAACCCTGGGATTTCTTTGGAAGGAATGATGCTAAAGCTGAAACTCCAGTACTTTGGCCACCTCATGCGAAGAGTTGACTCATTGGAAAAGACTTTGATGCTGGGAGGGATTGGGGGCAGGAGGAGAAGGGGACGACAGAGGGTGAGATGGCTGGATGGCATCACGGTCTCGATGGACATGAGTCTGAGTGAACTCCGGGAGTTGGTGATGGACAGGGAGGCCTGGCGTGCTGCAATTCTTGAGGTTGCAAAGAGTCGGACATGACTGAGCGACTGAACTGAACTGAACTGATGGACTCTTCTGGCTCCAAAATTCTAGTTTGTGATTTTAAGGATTAAAGGAAGATATGAGATATTCAGTTCAGTTCAGTTCAGTCACTTTGTGACCCCATGAATTGCAGCACTGATTTTAATTTATTTATATTAATCAGCACCAGGCTGATATTAATATTTACAAAAACTGGAATTAGGGTGTTTTGAATGGCTGAGCTGATGTCTTGACTAGTCTTATTTCTCAGACTTAGTTTGAAACCTTTGGTTAAAGTAGGAAGGACCGAAACAGGTGAAATTGTCCAGCAGGTACTTTATGAGGTAGCTCTTATAGAACTGCTCTAACGTCCAGTTGACAATGTCAAATTAGAGAAGGCCATTCTCCCCAAGACTGCAAGAAACCCACAGTATCAAGAGGATCCAGTTTCAACATCTTTTGTAAAATATTGTCTTGTTTGTGATAGACATCTTCTGCAGAGGGCTCCTTCAAGAGATTATAGTAGTACAGACTCTATATCCATGCTTCCTTGGCTCTTGATTAATTAGCTGATGACTGTGGGCCAGTTATTTAATCCCTCTGCTCCAGCTTCCTCACATATAGAAATGGAATAATCACAGAACCTACTGTGTAGGGTTGTGGTATGGATTCAGTGAACTGATATACATAAATCACTTAAAACAGCACCATAGAATAAAAAGCATTGTAGATTTATTGATCAGTTTGTTGCATTATATATTTTTATATATAGAGAGTTCATATTTTATATATGTATATAAAATATATATATATTTACTATGTCATTACACATAGTAAAATACAAAGCTTTTTCCTTTCAGCCTTGATTTCTCTCTCTCTCTTGATTTGTCATGGTATTTTATTTGCAAGTTAACATTATTCTAAATTTAAAAATTAATTTAAAAAATTATAGCATGAATTTTACCATTCATATAATATTATTAAATGTCAGTTTCAAATGTAAATATGAAGGCATTTAAGTTGTATGAAGAATCACTAAAATTACTCAATTTGTTTTCATAGCTTCACTCAATCCAGAACTGTAAAAATGCTGTGCAATACTAAATCAGTTATTACTTCACTTGATGAACACACATTTTACTAAGAAATGTAGACTTAACTGATGAATAAGAAAAGATTAGAACGTAAAGAAACTGTAGTTTCTTCTGTCTTTCTCTTTTCTTCTATGTCCTCATTTTCAGTGTGAGGGGTTGGCTAAAACAGGGAAGTAACTACATAAGAAAAGATATGATAGGGTTCATTCGTTTTTTGTGTTTCTTAGAATGCTACTGTGTTTTTCCTGTGTTTGAAGTAAATTTTGGTTCAAATGAAAAATGTGACCTCTTGGAGCTGTCTGCTTACTCAGTTGTAGTTGTAGCATACTTACCTTGTACTTGACTTGAGTCTCTATGAACTAAGGAAATTGTGGTACATATACACAATGGAATATTACTCAGCTATAAAAAAGAACACATTTGAGTCAGTTCTAATGAGATGGATGAAACTGGAGCCTATTATACAGAGCAAAGTAAGTTAGAAAGAGAAACACCAATACAGTATATTAATGTGTATATGAAATTTAGAAAGATGGTAATGATGGCCCTATATGCAAGACAGCAAAAGAGACACAGATGTAAAGAACAGACTTTTGGACTATGTGGGAGAAGGTGAGGGTGGGATGATTTGAGAGAATAGCTTTGAAACATGTATATTACCATATGTTATATAGATGACCAGTTGCAAGTTCAATGGATGAAGCAGGGCACTCAAAGCTGGTGCTCTGGGACAAGCCAGAGGGATGGGGTGAGGAGGGGGGAGGAAAGGAGGGTTTAGGATGGGGCACACATGTACACCCATATCTGATTCATGTCGATGTATGGTAAAAACTACCAAAATATTGTAAAGTAATTAGCTTACAATTAAATTAATTAATTACAAAAGTTACTGGTATTGCTGTATTATATTACTGTAAGACAGCACTGCTTAAGAGGCTGTGGTTGTGGAGGCTGACAATCAGAAGTAAAGCCATCTTTAAGAACACATTCCACTGAGTGAGCTAATAAGCTCTTTGGATTCCTTACTCATCTTTAAGATTTAATTTTAATAATCTTTAAGACTTAATTTTAATGACCACAGGAGGAAACTTTGGGTTTTACTTATCAATGTAGAAAACATTTTAAGCTGGTAATTGGTTTGCATCTCAGATGAACCTAATTCTCCTTGACAGGAAGCTGAGAGGCTTTCTTTTATTCCACATGCTGTTAATGGTGTAAGGAAGGGCACAAGCTTTAGAATGGAAGATTTGAATCTCAGCCTTCTCATCTAGCTGTGTGACTTCAGACAAATGACGTAGCTTTTGATGTCTCAGTTTCTTTATCTGAAAAAGGGACAATAATATCTACTGAGCACGGTTTCTTTGCCCTTTGGGGATGGTCTTCATTCATCCTTCTCTAGCCTCTTCTGTACTCTGGGAGGATGACCTATGAAATATATCAGTTACTCTCCTTGCCCACTGGTTTCAGGTTCAGTTTGAACAATGGTAGTGAGCACCCCCTGGATGTCAAAATTCCATGAGAGAAAGTATGTGGATGACGTTTTTGGAGTAAGCATAGATATTTGTATTCCATGTTGATGACCACTGAAAACTCTGCCTGTGGATGAGGCTCTAGGTTCTGTGGATGCTCCAGTGCTTGATCAGTGGGCTTCTGTATAAATGGCCATGAGGCTGAGAAGAGATGATTATTCATGGACTCAACAACATAGACTTGTCTCCAAAAGACCAAGTGCTTACTGTGTCCACAGCAGGCCCATCTACATGGGACTATTTTCTAAAGGGAACATCTGGTTACTTAGTGACAGATTCATTATGTTAGACTGCTTAATTAATGGAAAGGACTTTGATTTGTCCTCATTGGATGAAGATATATTTCATGTGTATATTTGCTGTCCCTGTTCTCTGCTCCTTTGCCATTGCAGTGGTATCCCAATATCATCTCTGACTCAGTTACATTTTCCAGCAAAAATCATGCCATTGTCAGCTCATGCCCATGGAATTCACTGGTCTCATTATGTGTTACATCACCTTGAAGCCCCTACTTAACAGCACTGTGGACTGATTAGTCCCCTTCATGGATCACAGCCTTGTTACAGTGAAAGGGCCCACGTAACTCAGTGAAGCTATGAGCCATGCCATGCAGGGCCACCCAAGATGGATGGGTCATAGTGAAGAGTTCTTACAAAGCATGGTCCACTGGAGGAGGGAGTGGCAAATCACTCCAGTGTTCTTGCCGCGAGAACCCCGTGAACATTATGAAAAGTTCTGACTTTTGACTTATGACTGACTGACCTTTGACTTATGACTTACTAGTAAAAAGATAAACTGCAAGTTTGAAATGCTTCCTTCCTTCATGCCTCAAAACCAATGGCCAGGATAGCCTTCTCTTAAAGCCAGAAAGCCTAAATCTTGGAACTGTTAAAGAACAAAATGTATTTATGATACTTGTTAAAGATGGTAAGAAATACTTTATGTAAGAGAGACTTCTACAATAGGGTTTTGTAATAGGGGAGAAACTTTAGAAAACAGTGAGTAAAAGTAGGAATTTATAGCCAAGAAGCAGGGTGGGGGTGATTGGATAGAAAATTACTAAAAGGAAGCATCAGGAATAAGGATGGCTCTGACTAAACTGACCTAATAGAATTCTTGCTGCAGGCCTAGGAACCTCAGACATCACCTGGGGGAAAATGGAGGATGAGGAACCTGACTAGATTTGAGGGTGATCAGATATTGAGGATAGGGGATCACATTAAATGGAGTTAGCCGAAGTCTTGCTAAAAACAGACAATATAGAAATGAACATGGTAGCTCAAAACTCAGGGCCTTCTTGAGACAAGCATTCAGAGAACCCTGGCTAAAGTTTGGCCAAGAAAAGACTCTTTGTCAGAACCATGGGAGATAGGAGTGGATGTTCCTACAAATATACCCAATAAACCATGGGAAGAAATTCTGCTGCATGTACCAGAAGTCTTAATGTTCAAAGAAAGAATGCTTCCAAATGGGATACAGACATAATTCCAGTGAACTGGAGGCTGAAACTGCACTTGGCCATTATGAGCTCCATGAGTTGCTGGACCATCAGATAGAAAAGAGTTCACTGTACTTAGCAGGGTGACTGATCCCAATTACCAGGGGGAACTAGGTTGCTGTTACACAATGGAGTGAGGAAGACTATGTCTGGGACTGAAAGGATCCACTGGGAGACCTCTGGCCCAGTATTCCTGATCAAAGGACAACTGCAGAACCCAATAGAGACAAACCTCCGAAAATTCAGATACTTCAGATGTAAAGATTTGAGTCACCTTATAAATAAAGCACACCATCCATTTGAGAAGCAGGCAGAGGGTAAAGGGAGCATGCAGTAGTAGTGGATGAAGGTTGGCTGCTGTGCTTACCAATTTAGGCCTTATGCTCAAATACAGAAGCTATAGAAACTATTAACAGTAATATTTTATATTAAATAGTAATCTCTCCTTTACTCTGGTGTATTTTATGAAAAACATTGATGGTTGATTGTGTTTTGGGTTTCAGTTGGGAAGATGACTGAAACTGACATCATACCATCCTGATGTGGCATCTTTTCAACTGAATTGTCAAACAATAATTATTAGTATCTTAGTAACAAGGCTTCAAATAACAAAGAGCTGTATTTGAAGTCTTAGGAATTGCAACCTAGGTGACACAAATTGCGGTAAAAAGAAAAGAGCATTTGTGAAAGAGAAAGATTCAGAAGCTTATAAAGGCAAAAGCTAGAGGTTGTTAAAGTTGTCTTGGAAGAATTATGATTGGCCTGATGTAAAAAGGAAATATTTGTCCATAAGGCATAGGCTATCACAAGTTACTTATGTTTAGTGTAAGGGTCCAATAAATATCTTGAGTTTCTGGAACATTGTGCAGATATTCTAGATGCCTGCATTAGACAGTAGGTGGTCAATAGTTCAGATTTCATCCAGGTTGAGACTTGTATTAAGTCCCACTTCCTCAGTGACCTCCTGGCTTCATTTTAGAGAGCTCTCATAGCAATTCCAACTCCATTTTGACTTTCCTTTCACAGAATTAAATAAGAGGAAATGAAAAAGGTTGGTCTAGTTGGATAACTTATTCTTCCCTCTAGGTCCTCTTTTCACGTTCTCCATCCTGCCCTTTGCTCAGGTGCTCAAATAGGTTCCACCAATGGAATCCTTTGCCCCCTGGATTCAATTGTGTTCAGTCAGTGGAGGCTGAAGGGTGAGGGGTAAGAGGAATAGATCAGAGGGCAGGTGAACAGAGAGTTCAGAATATCTGTTTTCTTGGATATTTTCCTACTGTATCACAAGGGTTGACTGATTCACTCCACAGAAAGTCACAGTTCTGTTGCCATTTGCTAGTTTCTCTGAGTCCCTAAGTGCTGTTTGTAGCCTCAAGTTACTGCTGCATTCCTTGTTAGATGACTTTAAACTCTGCTGGGACCCTTACTGATGTGCCTGCCTTGCTGGGTTGTTTTGATGTTTGGAGATAATGAATGCAAATCAGTCAGTACTATAAGTAGCTCTTGGTAGGCACTCAAAATGATAATTTTTTTTCTCCCAAAAGCTTGAAAATTCGAAATTCAAATGAGTGCTTAGAGAATTAGCACTGTTTAAGGAAATAAATGAGATAATGTATGTGAAGGTGCTTTGTAAAGTGTAAATCACTATCCAAATGCAAGGTATATTTACGTTAGACTTCCTAAACCTTGAAAGTATTATTTTAACAAAGCCAGTCATGTCTATTTTGCCTTAATCACATGCAATTAAGTTTTTCTCAGACATGGAGTAGGGTAGAACCTTTAACTGCAGATTTCTATGCCAATGTCTCTGAATTAAAAACTTTGTTCATCTTCTTTAGGCTGTAGGTCTTTAGTTTAGATTTCCCATTCCCATTCCCTTTTCTTTCCAGCTCAGCGAAGCCTAAGTATCAAGATGAGCAGACGGAGATGTAATTGCTTCTCTGTCTTATTGCAGAAAAAAGCCAAAAAAGGAAATAAAAAAAGCATCTTGAAGTGGGGAAGAACCTATTAAGTCTGCACCGTGGTTTTCCACAGTACCTTTTGACAGGGGAAGGGAAATGGTGAGGGAAGGCAAACAAGCACCGATTTTCATCTGCTCTAGAACTTTAAATACCATTAATTAACATTATTAGTAGGACCTGAGGGAGAGGGTGAAGAGGTGCATTGTGACCCAAGATTTGCTTTGCCATTCACATGTGGCAAGTGACCATCAGGGTACTGCTTGCATCTGCTACACCAGTTTAATGAAACTCACTGTTTTTTGCTGTGTCCCATTCTGGTTTACTGTTCTTCTAAATGAAATAGTTTGTAGAAATGATCTGAGCAAAGAAAATCAGCTTTGTTCATTAAAAATTTGGCTGCAGTACAGTCCTTCTCAGGACTGCAGAAATTGTGTAGAGATTGGTGATTAAGAGCATGAATTCTAGAAACACTGAATCCTGGGTTTGATTCCTGCGTTTCTTCCTTATCAGTCTTTATCACAGCCTCCTTTTCCTTCTCTGTCTAATGGGGTTAATAATTGAGACAAACAAGTGCAACAGTGATTGAAAAGACCCTTTATAAAATGTCAAGTGCTGTGCTGATTTAAGGGATTATTATTTCTAAGCTAACAATCTCTCACAAATGAATTTGACTTTCATTAAACTGTATTCACCTTGAAATAAAATTTAAGAAACATTTAGTAGTTGAATACGACACATGATGTTGTTCAGAAGAGTGAGATTTCTGATTACATGACATATGTAGAAATATCTAGAATAGTCCTTGGCATATGGTGAAGCCTCAATAAATGTTTGTTTTCCCCTTTAATAAAGCATTAAAAATGCATTTTAAGTGCCTACCAAGAAATGCAGTTTTAAACTTTTCTTGAGGGGACTGTCCATTACTAGGACATTGTTCCCATGCACCAAGTATTTCAGTTTTAAGGCAACAGAGGATAGTATCAATAAGCCATATTTTGTAAGGTAGCTTTTGCTTGAATCACCTTGTTTGACCCTTGTAGCACCTGTATGAAGAAGGTAGAGCAGGTTTTATTTTTATTATTCTGATGTTGCACATAAGATAGTCAAGGTTTGAGCAATTAAATTTCTGATTCTCCCAAAGTTATGTGGCTGCACTCCTTGATAATACAGTAACTTTGACCCTTTCCCAAGTACACTTGAAGGGAAGCAGAGTGAGGATAGCTATTGCCTTCCATTTCCTAGGCAAGGAGGGGAATCCTCGTCTCAGAAGTTCCTCCTTTCTGGGAGCTTGGTGATTCATACTGGTGATTTAGGTCTTCCCTGGTGGCTCAGATGATAAAGAATCTGCCTGCAATGCAGGAGACCCAGGTTTGATCCCTGGAGAAGGAAGATCCCCTGGGGAAGGGAATGGCAACCTCCTCCAGTATTCTTGCCTGTAAAATTCCATGGACAGAGGAACCTGGTGGGCTATCATCCATGGGGTCACAAAGAGTCGGACATGACTGAGCGACTTTCACTTTTGCTATAGGTGATTTTGGAACTTAGGTTCATGACTGAACCATTGTAATCGTGCTGGAAGGCAGAGGAGGTTGTCCACCCTGAGATTCTAGAGGATGGGGGTGAAATGGCATTGGAGGAGAAAGAAATACAAAATGGACTCTGTGTAACTGAACTGCCCAAAGGGACAGAAGAGGTGGGAGGGCAGAGGGTAAAGTTGCTATAGTATTATCATTACCTGGCAAAGAGTGGATTTAGGGTCCACTGCTGGCTTCTACACAAAACAATCAGAAAAGGCATTCCTCAAGACATTTTGTTGGTCTTATGGATAACTAGCAGGACCTCAGAGGTCATCTCCTTAATTCATTGTATTTTACAGATTAGGAACTTCTAAATTCATGAAGTTCCTAGTAGCTACTTTTGTAGCTAGTTTTGTACACAGGAGCTTTATTTATTCAGCAAATGCTTCTATAGTATTTAACTATGTATCAGGTACTGTCCCAAGTGCTTACAAACAATGATTCATTATTCCTCCTAATAACCTTAGGAGGAAGGTCCTACAGATCTGCAGTTTCTTACTTGTAATTCTGAACATCAAAAGTCTCTGAAAAAGCAATTGTTTTTTCAAAAGTTGGTACAAACTCATTGGTAGCAAAACCTGATTTGAATTGATATAATGACTCTAGTTATTGCCTTAATTAACCTACATAGTGTTAATAGCCATACATTTTGCTTTGAAACATATCAGTGGTTTGATTATGAGGTCCTGCACATGACTCTGCTAGGGGTAGTACACAATATTTAATATAACCTGATATCTTCAAAAATTCTAGATTTCAAAAAAACATCTAACTCTGAAGATTTTGGATAAGGGATTGTGAAAACTGCTTTATTATGCTCATTTTACAGATAGGAAAACCTAGGTAAGGAAATTTCATAACTTGTGAAAGGGTATACACTGACATCCTGGAATTCTAAGCCAAGAAGCCTGGCTTCAAAGTCTGTACTTTTAACCAGCACAAATTCCCTGATCCCCACCAAACAGTACCCTCCTGCAAAGCCAACCATACAGATTAAAAGACTACCCGTCCAGATTTCCCTGGTGGTTAAGAATTCCCAGTGGTTAAGAATTTGCCTGCCAGTGCAGGGGACATGAATTTGATTCCTGGTCCAGGAATATTCTACACGCTGAGGGACAGCTAAGTCCATGCACTGCAGCTACCGAGCCTGCGCTCTATAGCCCAAGAGCAGCAACTACTGAAGTCTGTTTGCCCTAGAGCCTGTGCTCCACAACAAGAGAAGCCCCCGCAATGAGAAGCCCATTTACTGCAGCTAGAGAGTAGCTCCTGCTCTTGGCAACTAGAGAAAGATTGTGCACAGCAACAAAGAGCAAACACAGCCAAAAAAATTTTTAAAAGGGACTGCCCTTCATTGTTCTGCCCAGATACTCCGTGTGCACATTTCCATGTAAGTTTGGACAATTCTTAATCTCCATCTCTACCCCCACTACTTCAGTTCTGCCATTAACTCTTATCTCCACCCATTTTTTTTTACCATAGAGCAGCTAGAGAATTTTCAAAATGCAAATCTGATTCTTATCACACCTCTATCAACCTCTGCTTCAGTGCCTTTTCATTGCATTTATAAGAGCCAAAATCTTCACACCTGGCATGGTTTGAGCCTGCCTATCTCTTCAGGCCTTCTGTATGCCAAGTACCCCCCAGACCTTCTGTACGCCAGGTACCCCCTACTGTCTGTCAGTTCCTTGATGCGTTATAGGAGGGCCTTTGCACATGCTGCCCCCACCTCAGGAACACTCTACTGCTTACGTCGTGATCTTGCCTGTGTCATGCCCTTGACAGACCTATCCCCACCACCTTCTCAGGTATCGTAGAGTTAAAATTTCAGATGTTCTTTCAAAGTTAATGACTGGCTGGAGGATTTAAAGCTTTTATTTGCAGAACAGCAATTTCCAGGGGCCTTCTCTTCCTGCTCTTACTGACATAGAAGGGCTTGACAGTGGGCAACAGTAGAGAAAGTATTGACGTTGCTTTCCTATAAATACAGATAACAGACCAAGTTACATTAGGTGCTCAGCTGGCTTTCGTATAAGAGTGGTGAAGGCATTGTCTGTCCATATTCTAGCCTTATGCTAAAGCTGGAGTTCTCTGGAGGGAATTAAACTGCCTTTTTCTTTACTTAGTGCAGGTATATTTGTGGTATTATTATAAAGGCCTCTAGAAATCTGTCATATTAAAGTTTACTGTATGTTTGCAATAATCAACTACTCCAATACATTGTCCCAAATTTCCCCTTTTCTCTAAAGATCATTCTCTCTAATGAAAAGAAAGGGATCTGTTTTATTTACAGGTTTGTCGAATGCAATAATCCATTATTTTGAGGGAATTGCTAGAGTAATCTCACCCCACTGGTTTCTAACAAAACCTCCCAGATTGACATCTCACAAATTGAAAATTAAATGCAGTGTAACAGTTCTTAACCAAATCTGTATGCTAAAGAATATTAGGTTAACAATTAGAAATATTGAGTTGTTTGGGGTTTTTTTTTTTGGCTTGGATTTTCTTAAATGTATCTTAAAAACTTTTCTTCTCTCAGAATCTTTTCCAGGGACCATGCTCAAGTTTATTTCTAATAAAACTATTTTCCCTTGCTGTGCTTTTTATTTTGCATAATTAGAGATATTAGGTCAACATATTATCTTGAGGCATGCATCATCTATACAGTCACCAAATGGTTTCCCTAACCTCACGTTTTTACCTTTACCTGATTTCCCTCTTACCTTCCCAGGCATCTTTCAAAAGAGCTTCTTTTCCATTCTGGAATGATCCAGCCAGCTCCATGGTCTCTTAACCTGGCACCTGTTGGTATATATTTCTTCTTGGTTGCCAAATCCAGTCTGTCTCCCAGAATGTCTGCTTCTTCCTCCTCATTCCCTATCATAACTAAATATTACTACACTCCAAGGCCTATTCTGAACATAACAAATATTAGAAGAGCATTTATTATGCACGTAACCCTTTATACTGGGTGTGGGGGTGTGGGCAGAGCTTAAAGGGGTAACAAGGCAGTTCGGTAGGATTTATGTGCACACCTGCTTTGGAGCAGTGTAGCCTACAGGTTATGGACACAGATTCTGGTGCCGTACTGCCTTGATTAGAATCTTGGCTCATTCATCTACTATCTGTGAGTTCTTAGGTTGTATTTAGCATCTCAATACCTCAGTTCTCTCATTTTTAAAAATGGGAACAATTAACTCACATGGATATTGAGGAATTTAATAAACTGCTATATGCAAAGTGTTTATCACAATGTCCAGGACAGGAAAAAAAAACAAACACTCAGTTATAACTATTGGTACATCTAGGCCTCAAAGCCTGCATTGCATTTCTCCTAAGTCCCTGAATCTCTGGTTTCATAAAACAACACAGACAGAGAAACGAACACAGAAGTTAGAGGCGTAGGGTTCAAACTCCACCAATTATTTCTATGTGACTTGAGACAAGTTAATTAAATTTTTGGAGCCTGAGTGCTTGTCTCTAAAAATAATCTATTCTCAAAAGTTACTTCCGATGCCAGTTTACCTTCCATGCCTGCAACTTCCTCCTTCACTTGGCTGAGCCACTGCAGCTGCTGCTTAACTGGTAGTTTCCTTCTTCCTTCCCAATGATAAGTCTTTATATTTTTCAAAGTGCTTTTCACAAAGCCATGTGATTAATTTAGTCCTCCTCACAACTGTGTGAAACATGTGGGCATTAGTCTCATTTCTGTTTTATTGTAGATATGATAAGGAAACTGAGGGCCAGAAAGATGACTAGACTATGCCAAGTTGGCACAGTATAAATTGTGAAGTTGGAACCTGAACTTGCTTTTTACTTTGATTGCACACAAGCCTGTGAGTTCAATTTTTTGTTTACCCGTACCATCTACTTTTATTAGATCCTCCTGTGCTTTTCATCAAATCTGAGCTCATCACAGGCCAACTGCCTTCCCCTGATTCATGCCTGACACAGTGTGTGATGATGAGGAGACAAGAGTGACTAGCAAGTGACCTTTGCATTTATCCCCTCAATTCCCATTCTTTGGTCTAGCCTGCCTTAGGATACTGACTTCTTGACCATTTGTTCATCTTGCAAACTCTTTCTCAGAGAGCTCTTAATTCCCTCCTCATCTAGAGCAGCTGGTGGGCTACCCTTGCTGCTCCCCTGCCATCCTTCACATTCCTTTATTGGCACTCATTTTAACACAGTTTATTTATGTTTTAATAGATTATGTGATTATGAAAGCTATTCATCCTTGTAAAAAATGTGGAACATAATCAGAAAGAAGCAGAAAGTATACATAATTCTACTACCCAAGAGATAAAGATTGTTAATATTTTATTATTTGAACTTCTGGTTTAATTCACACTATATGAATTTCTTTGGTGCCTAAGTTTTGATAGCAGGAGTTCCAGCAGAGAAAGTTCAGACAGAGAGAGTACCTGGTATAATAGCTTTAGACAGATGTGAGTCTCTGGGAGTAATAAGACAGTGATGCTTCCTAAGGCCCACTTGACTTTGCATTCCAGAAAGTCTGGCGCTAGGTGAGTGATCACACCATTATGGTTACTGGGTAATGAAGATCTTTTTTTGCATAGTTCTTCTGTGTATTCTTGCCACCTCTTAATATATTCTGCTTCTGTAGGTCCATATCATTTCTGTCCTTTATTGTGCCCGTCTTTGCATGAAATGTTCCCTTGGTATCTCTAATTTTCTTAAAGAGATCTCTAGTCCAGTCTAGTCCAGGTGATCTTCCCAGCCCAGAGACCGAATCCACGTCTCTTACATCTGCTGCATTGGGAGGTAGGTTCTTTGCCACTAGTGCAGCCTGGGAAGCCCTGAAAAGTGAAAGTGAAAGTGAAGTCACTCAGTCGGGTCTGACTCTTTGTGACCCCATGGACTGTAGCCTATCAGGCTCCTTCGTCCATGGGATTTTCCAGGCAAAAATACTGGAGTGGGTTGCCATTTCCTTCTCCAGGAGACCTTCCCAACCCAGGAATTGAACCCGGGTCTCCCGCCTTGTAGGCAGACACTTTACCCTTTGAGCCACCAGGGAAGTAAAGGCTAGCTAATATCATTTTGCATGTTTCTAATGTTTTACCATATGATTTTTCCTTTTCACATGTTCCTGCTTCTTTATATTATTTTCTATAATATCATTTGTACCAGAGTACTTTTCAACCGTTTCCTAATTGTTTTTCACCATGTGCTATGATCGCTTTGACAGATGAGATCAGCAACATTCAGAGTAAAGAAAGGATATCTTCCCTTCACTGTAGTGTCTAGTTCACTGGCACACACTGAGGAAAGTGAGCCCAGGAAGCTGTGCAGTGTATTGATCAAGTGCTGTTCATCACGTGTAGGAGCTGGGGAGATCTTCATTCACATCCCCTGTGTGGTCTTAGGGATCTTTCCCAACCTTTGTGAGTCTCAGTTTTCTTCTGTGTAAAATGGGAATAATTAAGATACTTAGAGCCATGTTTGTTGTGTAAATGACAAAGATTATGTGCATTAGCCCTTAGCATATTTCCTAGCACAAAATCAAACTTTAATACCTGTTAAGAGGTATTATTGTTGTTGATCAATTTCTCTGGGATTCTGGGTCAAGAAGGTTGGGTATGGAGATGTGAGATCTTCAGTGTGTTATTTGCAGTTAGCATACTGTGAGTATCTCATAAATATTACATAGTATTGGGAACAGGCATGCTCTTGATGCTAAAATATTGTGACAGATAAATGGAGGGTAGAGGATAAAGAAGTCTTTAAAAGCAGGCAAATAAACATACACCTGAATAAAATATTTTAACTTTGCTACAGCATTTGGAGGGGTTTCAAAGAATGGGATACTGATGTCAGAGAGACAATAAAAGAAATGTAATTTAATGAGGTGGTGGATTTTCATGGCATTTTTGCTGCTGTCAGCAAATTTTTCAGTCTCTACTAATCTTAGGTTTCCTTTGATGATTTCTGGACCCAGCACTGACATTTCAAAACATTTTATCATTAAATGATAAATTCTTTACATTGAATGTGTTGTTTCAGGTGAAGGCATGATGGTTGTGAAAGCTGTACTAGGAATCTACATTGAAATTATGCTCTTATACTATTCTTATCACTGTTGACCTGCATTTATTTAAAGTTATTTATTTAACAGAATGTCAGCATAACAAACGGTATTGCTCAAAAGGTCATGCTTGAGTTTTCTCTGATCTGATTAGTTTTATCGGTCTTTATTATTTCTCAGACATTCTTTTTTGAATGTGTTACTATTGATTGTTGTGGAAATTGATTTGATAGAGACTAATTCTGTGGAAGACAGCAGTTTTTAGCCAACAGAAAAGGTGATTATAAGGCTTCCAAACTGTTTTAGAGCCAGTGATTATGGTGAAGCTTTACTTTTTTTTTTTTTTTTGAAGCTTTACTTTTTATTGGAAGGATTTTAAAGGTATTATATTACTTCCTAAGCTTATGCATATTTCATATTTCTCTTCCACTGGAAAGGTGAAATTATTAACTGACACAGATCACATGGAGCAGTGACAGGTACTTGATGTTTTAGTGTGTGTCGTGGGAATTGTTTGTCCTCTCCTATCCCTTCTAAACTGCTTCATAAGATTAGTTTCCTTCCTGTTCTGGAATTGTATGGCTATTCTTTCCCCCACTTTTAAAGGCCATGCCAAATGCACAGGGGAGGGCACTGTAGTCTCTGTAGATTAGGAGAGGAGATTCTAGGATTCTAGTCCAGCTCCTAAATTCTGCTGTAAATTTGTGCCTTCTGCTCAGCCTTTTTGATCCTTATTTTTTCATTTTTCAAATAATAATTGTTTTGTGTATCTCTCAGAGATATAGTGAGAAGCAAAGCATGTGTGTAAAAACAGTGGATTAAAAATGCAAAGAAAAGGATGGATTGTTATGTATTGGTTTCAAGTTAGGACCTAGGTCAGTGATACTGCATTTGAGAGAGGAACTTCCCCAGCAGTTATGTGGTCTTATAACAGTGCCGCAGGAAGCATGAAGCTGCAAGTTCATGAGCTGCAAGTTCCCTGGGAAACACACATGTGGGGTGAAACATGTATGTCCAGAGCAGTGGTTCCAGGAAGGGGAGGATCATCACTTACAAACCTCTCATCTGTAAACCTGCCCGCCTGTATCCAGGATACTCATTCTCTTTCACTAATGATGTTTGGAAAGAATATATTTGGAAGGTATACCTGTACAGTCATCAAACCTGCTGCATCAGCAAAGAGGGATCAGTAAGGTAACCCTTACTGAACCAAATCACCCACCCACTCCTCCATCCTTTCCGTCCACGCCTGTCACCACCATGTGGCACTGAGGACACCATTTCATTTCTCAGTCACCTTTCTTACATATAGAATAAAAAGATTAGGCTATAGATCTAGAAATTTTCAATAAACTCTTTTAACCTATTGATAATAATACCTCCTAAAAACCTTATTCATAGTGTTGCTTTATGGGCGCAATTTTATCCCCACCTTAAAAAATGATCAGTTGAAATTCTGGCCTCCATACCTCAGAACGTTACCTTATTTAGATGTAAGATCCAATTGTAAATGTAATTAGTTAAGATCTGGTCATAGAGCAGTAGAGTGGGCCCTTAATCCAATATAATTGGTGTTCTGTAAAAAGATGGCCCCGTTGAAGACACAGATGCACAGGGACTATGCTGTCATGATGAGGGCAGAGATGCAGTTATAAACAAAGGGAACAGTGTGATTTCCAGTAAACCACCAGAAGGGGGAAAAGAAAGATTCCATTATAGTTTTCAAAGGGAGCATAGCCATTTTGGCATCTTGATTGCGGACTTCTAACCTACAGAACTTAGAGATAAGAAGTTGCTTTTTTTAAAGCCACTCAGTTTGTGGTGCTTTGATGCAGCAGCCCTAGGAAACTCATGCCAGTGGCCATGCAGATAGAAGATGAAAAACATTCTGAAAATTAAAATACCCTGTGGTGATTAGATGATACTCTCTTGTTTTGTGTCCATCATGATTCTAAGTGCGGTATTGACCTTTCTCTGGGCCAGTGTAGCACGTATGCTGCAGGAATAGAATAAAAGGAAGAAAAACTAAGAGATAGAAAGGCCAACTCTCTTCCCATGAGTGAGCATGTCCACACCCTTATAATTCCAGTAGCATGAAAGAGAGAGAAGACACTTAAGCTGTGGTGTTTTATTGCTCAGTAGTCTGCCACCAGTAGCAAACATGGCCCAGTGTCCTGGAATCAGGCCATGACCTTGAGAAGCATCAGTGAAGGTGAGGGTAGGGAGGGAAAAAGCGGAGAGCTTCTCTCTTCGGTTTTTACATAGCACATCTATTTATAAATAATACGACTGTAAAACATGCTTTTCCCTTCATCCTGAGGACATTTTTATGGAATGGGGAGTATGCTAATGTTTAATTTGGGAGCATTTACCTTTTAAAGCTCTTTCAGTCATACACTTGGGCGAGTGTGGACTGTAGAAGGGTGGAAATGCTATCCACCACAGTAAATACTGCGAGCTTGTAGAACGTGGTCCTGAATCTTAGCAGTAAGGAGGGGGAGCTGGGAAAAGTGCATTGCTGGTCTCCACTGAGCGCTGTGCAGGCAAAGGATGTGAAGACAACACAGAAAGAGAGCAATCCTGGCAACTTGTACAGCCTTTTGAATGAAGGTGGTGTGGTTCTATCCGGGAAGGACAGATAGTTTGATTATTTTGCACATAAAGTTGCTTCAGTCGTGTCCGACTCTTTGCGACCCTATGGACTATAGTCCATCAGGCTCCTCTGTCCATGGGATTGTCCAGGCAAGAATACTGGATTAGGTTGCCATTTCCTTCTCCAGGGGATCTTCCCAACCCAGTGATCGAACATGCATCTTCTGTACCTCATGCATTAGCAGGAAGAATCTTTACCACTGAGCCATCTGGGAAGCCCCATTCATTATTTTAATGACTTACTTTCACTGCCTTCCTTCCGCCTTTGCCATGGAACGTGGTTCAGTTAGTCCTTTCTAAATTATTTGAGTTCTGGTATTAGAGGGGTGTGTGAGTGATTATATGCAGCAAGTCATTTTAGCAAGTCAATATCAAGCAAATAACATTGCCAAGCTTAAGGGAAAGTGGGTGGTTTTATCTCTCAGATGTCTGGAGGAATTAATTTTTCCTACACTTTGCAGACAAAACTTGGATTTAAAGATTGTGTTTTCCAAGACTAATATTTAGTGATCATCTGTACAAGGCCCTTGATGGGTGCTTTCACATACATCATTACAGCTTACAAAGTAGTTCTAAAGTTCTATTTTTATTCCTATTTTACAGATATAGATACTGGGCTCCAGAGAGAAGCTTCCAAAGAGCTGATGGGAAAACGATCAATTTCATCACTTTAGTAACCATAGATTGCTTTTAGAATAGTGCTTTTTCTGGATGGTATGTCAGTTTCTAAGTCATTTCTCAGTGTTTTCTCCTAAGTGGTCTGTTGTTGTGGTTGTCGTTAGAAATATTCACCAATTTTTTGTTCCTTTTCCTGCTGTGGAATAGGAGGGCTTCCCATACCTTCTTTGTATGTGTGTGATTTCAGGTTTATCCTTCTTTTAAATTTTTAAATTAATTTTTATTGACATATAATTTTGTGTTAGTGATTAAGTTTGAATATTTATTCTGTTTTCAGATTATTTCCCTTATAATTATTGCAAAATATTGAGTGTAGTCCTCTGTGCTATACAGTAAGTCCTTATTGTTCATGTATTTTGTATAGAGTAGTATGTATATATTAATTCCAAACTCCTGATTTATCCCTCCCCTTTTCCCCTTTTGACAATCATAAGTTTGTTTTCTATGTCTGTGAGTCTATTTCTGTTTTGTAAATAAGTTCATTCGTATCTTTTTTTAAGATTCTACATAAAAGTGTTATAGGATACTTGCCTTTGCATTACTTTACTTATTATGATAATCTCTAGTTCCATCCACATGGCTGTAAAGATATTATTTCATTCTTTTTATGGCTGAGTCATATTCCATTGTGTATATATCACATCTTCTTTATCCATTCATCTGCTCATGGACATTTATGTTGCTTCCATGTCTTGGCTGTTGTAAATACTAATGCAGTGAACCTTGGGGTGCATGTACCTTTATGAATTATCTTTTTTTTAATGGATGCATGCCCAGGAGTGGGATTGCTGGGTCACATAGTAACTCTAGTTTTCTGAGGAACCTCCATACTGTTCTCCACAGTGGCTGTATCAGTTTACATTTCCACCAGCACTTTAGGAAGGTTTATTTTTCTCCATACCTTCTCCAGCATGTATTATTTGTATACTTCTTACTTTCTTTAAGGTAGCTAATGAAATGTGAGTAGAAGTGATAGAATGTTACTTCCAGGTAGAGTCTTTAACAGCTGCTACATGATTTTCTCTCATTTGCCTTCTGCCATGGCAACCAGTTATGCTCTTCTAGCTTGGGTCCTGGAGTTAGGATGATATGGAACAGTGTCCTCAGCCTATAATATTTTATAATGAGAATGAAAACTAAAACTTTTCTTTAAGCCACTGGGATGGTCAAGTGCTTACCATAGTACCATAGCTTAATGTATCCTAACTGATAAAATTGTGTGATTGGGTTTCACATTACAGATTTTTGGTCTTGGCTTTCAAACGTATGCCTGTCAGATGACAAACTTCCCTTGTAAAGTAACAATATAGTCTTTTTACTCTGTGATTTTGTCTGGTGCCTACTTAGGAGCCTTCAATGACATGGGATTTGAAACGGCACAGACCTACCTTTAAGGAAAATTCATTTTGCAAATGTTTATTGAATTCCTTGGAGAAGGAAATGGCAACCCACTACAGTATTCTTGCCTGGAAAATCCCATGGACAGAGGAGCCTGGTGGGTTGAGGTCCATGGGGTTGCAAAGAGTCAGACATAACTGAGCATGCACACACCATTGAATTCCTGCCATGTATAAAGCATCATGAGGTATCTAGAGATAAATTAGATAGATAACCTGCCTCAAGGAGCTTACAGTCTAGCAGAAATGGGCCATATTTTTATATGAAATGTGTACAATAAAATGTATAAACTTCATTTATTCATTTATTCATTTATATTTATTTAGGTCCCTTACTACTAAATGTGTCATGTTCTGGAAATTTAGTAGAGTGTAAACAGTTATAGTCATTGCCTCATGGAGTTAAGATCTAAAAAGGAAATTAAAATTAATCATATAATTATACATACACTTTTAACTATGAAAAAGATTATTTAAAAGGGGTATTTGGCACTTTGAGAGAAGGATTTATTTAGTCTAGGGATGTAATGGAGAGCTCACAGTAACTTTGTAAAAATGCCTTGGGCTCAGGCAGGCATCAAACCAAATCTGGGTTTAAATTTGGATTTTGCTGCTTTGAGCCATAAGACCCTGCCCAAGGCATTTCACTTTTCAGAACAGATATAATGCTGGCTTCATAGGATAGTTGTAAGAATGATACAAGCTTTAATTGTGACAGTGTACATAATGTGTTCTTAATAAGTGCTAGTTACTGACCCTCCTTCCCCTTTCTGACTGACTGATTCCATATGTCCAATGCAGAGAAAGATGAAGTAAGGGATGAGTCTGTCTGGAAGTTAATCATGTCTTCATGGAAGAAGTAGCATTTGAGCTTGAACTTAAAAGAATGGAAACGGTTTTGATGAACATAATTTTAATCATATGATGAGGTGGTAATTATAAAAAGCAGGCAGTGTTACTTAGCAGCCAAGATCATAGGCTTCAGAATGAGACAGACCCCACTTCAGATCTAGGATTCATTACTTATTAGCTTTGTGATCTTTAGGCAAGGTGCTTCTTTTCTCTATATGGAAGTTTTTCCTTCCATAAAACTATGGAAAATAGTTTTCCAGGTAAAAATAGGTAAACATACCTATTCTTTAGACTTGTTATGAAGATGAAATTAAAGGCATGTAAAATATTTAACACCCTTCTTAGTAACAAAGGAAATGCTCTATGTAACTAGCAGCCAGCATTTACTCTTACAAGTAGGGAAGGTTGTAAGCTCTGGGTTCTGTTTTGTAATGTTTTAGAGTCAAACTTCTAATGCTCTGTCTGACTGCAAGGGGCTAATGTCATTGAGTCCAGTGTGAGATTTACTGTCTCCTTGGAGTATAAATACCCACCAATTAATAGTGACAGTCACTAAACATTTAGTACCTAATGAGCTGCATCTGCTCAGTATGGGTGGAGTGGCATGGCAAAGAAACTGTAATTCAGCTCACCAGACCTCCTTCTTTCTGGCTCTCCATGACCTCCCCACTGGGCTGCCCAAGGGGGTTGACTGCATTTGAAAAATGCATTTAGAAATGTCAGTGTCTTGGAAGCCCTGAGCTCTAAAGCCTCCTTGGCACCATGGACACAAAAAAATGTCAGAATTAGTCTGTAGTGAGCACCTAATCCCAACATGTCATCCTAAAGGTGGGATAATAAAGGTTAGAAAGGAGAATGAGATGGCTCAGGTCACACAGCTGGGGATATAATAATGATGAAGTTAGGGAAGGTCCCTGCTGTTCTGGAGCTAATGATCTATCAAAGAAGAGAGACAAAATGCAAGAAAACAGTTCCAAAAGCAAACAGGATGTAGTGACAGAGAGTAATGAACTTGAAGGATGTTTTATATAAGGTAGTTGCGGAGAAGTCACTGAAGAGGTGGCATTTAAGCTGAGACACAAAATGCATAAAGGCAGCAGCCATACAAATATCTGAGACTGGAGTGTTCCAGAGAGAAGGAACAGCAAGTTTAAAGCTTGTAAGGCGAGATATATTTCGTATATTGAATCTGAGTGTGACAGAAGCCCGCTAATCTAGGGTAATATTTGTCATAGAGAAACTCTTCACCAATATTATAAATTATAACTCAAACTTTCTAGGGTTTTAGGCCACTAAAAAGAGATAAAATTTTATTGTAAGTATAAAGGAAAAGAAGTGTACTGGAAAGTTTAAAGCAGTGGAATAACACAATTTGATTAATGATTAAAGTCATTCTTCTGTTATATGAAACTAGGCTATTAGATGATAAGAATAGAAACAGGGAGCCCAGTTAGAAATTTATTTCAATAGTCTTAGATGAGAGATACTGATGGAGTGAACTAAGGTAATAGATTGGAGAAGAGGAAGAGAAATGGACAAATTAGAAATATATTTTGAAGGTAGAATTGGCAGGATGTTGGGAGAGTGTAAGGTAAAGGGAATGGAAGTCAAAATCTGACTCCTGATTTTTGCCTTGAACAACTGACTATATGCTAGTGTCATTTGCTGAGATGAGGAAGTCTGGGAAAAGAGAAGAGTTGGGAGCATAGGATTAAGAGTGCTGTGGTTATTTACTTTCTCTGTCTGACTTTTTTGTGACCCCATGGATTGTAGCTCACCAGGTTCTTCTGTCCATGGGATTTCCTAGGCAAGAGTATTGGAGTGCTTGCCATTTCCTTCTCCAGGATCTTCCTGACCTAGGGATCAAACCCACATCTCTTGCACTGACAGGAGGGTTCTTTACTGCTGAGCCACTGGGGGAAACCCAGATAAAAAAAGTGTGAGATGCCAAGGTGACATCCAAGTCATATTATCAATTAGATATTTGACCCTAAAAGTCTTGAAAGGTCTAACCACCAGTCATTGGCTATATAAAGTGAAACTGAAAGTCACTCAGTCATGTCCAGCTCTTTGCAACCCCATGGCCTGAATAGTCCATGGAATTCTCCAGGCCAAAATACTAGAGTGGGTAGCCATTCCTTTCTCCAGGGGATCTTCCCAACATAGGGATCAAAACCAGGTCTTCCACATTGCAGGTGGATTCTTTACCAGCTGAGCCATGAGGGAAGTCCAAGGATACTGGAATGGGTAGCCTATCCCTTCTCCAGGGGCTCTTCCTGACCCAGGAATTGAACTGGGGTCTCCTGCATTGCAGGCGGATTCTTCACCAGCTGAGCTACCAGGGAAGCCCTATTGATTATATAAGCTATGGCAAATATTAAAACTTCATGATGCTACTTCCCTCTCCAGTGCCATACAGACATTTCTAATAGATTATAGCACACTTTCCTGAGGAGTCTGGGTATGGCTTTAGGGTCCTTCTCTTCGCAGTGCTCCAGGTAGCCATACCACTACTCTAGTGGTGTTGGTGTTCGAAAAACACATCTATTGGCCATTTCCTTTGTGTTGTATTAGCATTGTTTCATCACCAACCATCTCAGCTTATTATTGGTTTTATTGTAAAAATTAGAGCTGGTGAAATATGATTCATTTTCATCACTTACTAAGAGCTACTATGTAAGTCCATTGCTCTGCAGGATGCTTTGTTTGAGTAAATTAATCAATATATGGTTTAGTCCCTCCCTAAAGAATTTAACAAGATACTTATGACAGGTGGGGGTGTGGAATCAAAGGAAAGTGCAGGACTGTGTATGATTACATGTCCAAATAAACGGTCTCAAAAGTATATTCAGAGGAGGTTTGGATTGCAGCGTGTTAAAGGGATTCTAGATATCCCAGAGAGATGAGGCTTGATCTGGCCTTGAGAAAGAATAGGACTGGAATGGGGAGATGGTGTCATCAGATGAGATAAGCAATCTGATTAAAAGACTGAAGAAGGAAATGGGAAATCAGAAAGAGAGGAAGGAATCTGGCCATTTGGAGAGGGAAATGGGGAGGGGTAATTAAAATAATGGTCGTATTATAGTTCTGACTTTAGGAAAAACCTCTAATTAGTGTTTGGCTTAAGTGCTGGGTTATTTTACTGCGTAGTATGAGTTCCATTTCTCAGATTGCATTCTTAGTTCCCTTGCCACTGTCTACCTGAGTAAGCCAAGGCTTGTGTATTTTTATTACAACAGCATGGCAACTTTGGTCACAATTTTTGTTAGCTGGCTGATCTAGTAGATAAATTCCCAAATCTCAATGGCTTAACACAGTACAAGTTCTTATCTTGCTAACATAATAATCTAATGCAGTTGTTCTCAGTCAGGTAACTCTCCTGAATGTCTCTCCTCCAAGCAATAATTCAGGGATCTAGGCTCTTTGTATTGTGTGGGTTTTCCATCTTCAATATGTGGCTCTTATAGCTGCCCTGAGTATTGACTCCTTTCTAGCCAGATGGCTAGGGAAGAGAGCAGGAAGAGTTGTACATGAGTGGTGTTTATGAGCCAGGCCTAGAAGTGGGAAACTCTGCTCTCTTCCCACTGGCTACAATTCAGTCTCACAGCCAGAGAGTACTGAAAGAGAGACTGGGGAATGTAATTCAGTTGTGTCGCCTGAAAGAAAATTACATGAATGTGGTGATTCTTTTCCCCACAGGGTGCTGCTGTTTACCTGATTCTTTGGTATGAACTCTCCTGAGCCCAAGAGTCATTTGGCAACAACTTGGGTCAGAAGTCCTCCCTTCCCAGTCCACTACCTCACCCAGCCACTGAGGGGCTGAGTTTGTCCAGATCAGGTAAGACCTGAGCTAGTACCTGGTGTAGCCCCTGATCTCCCCCAACCTCCACCCCTCCCTCTGTGATTTCATGTATTTATCCTTTGGTTCTATTTATCCTTTAGTTCTGACTCTGGACTCATTCTTTATCTCAGCTTGTCTAGGTTCCTGTCTGAATACCACCCTTACTGTTATGCCTTCTTCTTGACCTCTGATGTCCATAACCACAGACTCTGTCTCAAGTTCAATATCAGTTTCTTATGAAGAGTAACATATCTAGCTGGGGTGTTTGTGGAATTGGATATGATTGTCTGTCTTAGTCTTTGAGATTGTAAAGCAGGATCTGGTAGTGTTAAAAAGTAGCCTTAGAATGTAAGACGATTTGCATTATCTAAAAGGCACAATGATTTGGTAAGGCCTGTTAAGACAGGATGACATTTTTATGAAGTTATTAGCTGGATTGGAGTTAGTCACATCCAAAAGTAGTATTGCATATATTCCGTTACTTTCATTTTGTGTTAATTCATTTCATGCACATAATCTCATTACCTCATTTCACTCCTACAGAATTCCTACAGAATAGGCATTATTATCCCCAGGCATCAGTCATATATAACCAGAAAAACAGGGTAGATTGATTGACTGGTTGTAAAGAATTGATTTACCCAAGTGAGCGCTGGCTAGACAAGTCTGAAATCTATAGGGCAGGCTGCCAGGAAGAGCAGTTTGGAACCTTGGCCATAAGCTAAAAGCACAGGTAACATTTCTTCTTCAAGGGAGCCTCAGTTCTGCTTTTAAGGCCTTTCAATTGATTGAATCAGGCCTATCCAGATGACCTAGGGTAATCTTCTTTACATAAGTCAACAGACTATGGACTTTAATTACATCTACAACAGACCTTTATAGCAACATCTAGATTATATTGAATAAATGGAGACCAAGCCTAGCTAAGTTAATAGATAAAACTCATCATCATGACCCATTTAAAAGATAAGGAAATAGAGGCTCAGAGATGTAGTAAGCTGCAGAGCTGGATATTTAGGATTTTTATTTTATGATAAAATATACTCTTAGGTATTTTTTCATCTTCCTAAATTACATATATTTGCAGCAGGATCCAAAGAAAATATCTGAATTGATTTACCGAGAGTGATCTAAATGATGTAATATTCAAAACATAATAGTGAAGAAAGTCATTCACTGTATAGCAGCCAAAAGAGAATAAAAATGACTTATTTTTTCCTATTTAAGTCTTATCATGAATAATTCTCAGTTTGGATAAAACCTTGGTTTTAAGGAAGTCAATGATAGTAGAGTTTTCTTCTCTATATCTTCATTTAGGATTGCAAGAGACGCAAAACCTTAACATTTATTTCTAGCCCTGAGGCTGAACAAGTCATTGTTTTAATTATAGAAAGCTGAACTTTCATCTTTCTTTAATTGAGCATGGATAGTTTGTACCTGTGATCAGTACTAAAATGTCATCAAATCACTTATGACGTTTCACACTCTTGAGCTGCAGTAAAAATACGTTAGTTTGTACATCTGTGCAGTCATCATTTGGGGCAACTGTTTCAATTTGTTGGTAATTATCATCCGCTCTTCATGACTAGTGTGGTTTGGAAAGCGTCACAAGAAGTGCTGTTTCACTTTGGTGATAGCCAGTACATTTAGGGAAGAGGAGGCCAATGAGGAGACAGATGCTGGCTTCCTGGGTACATGGTTTGAATGACAAGCAGAGACAAACAGATCATTACTTTTCACAGCAAGGAGAGGAGGAGGGAGCTCAGAATTCTGAAGGAAATGTTGGCCTTTGGATGCTTAAGTTGTGCATTCTAACATAAGAAGGCAAGGATGTTTTTATTTGCTTTTCTTCCCTCCAGTCACACTCTAGGAAGACAGAGCTATTATTATAGGCTATGTCTAAACTCATGGTCTTTAGCAAAAAAGCACCCTAGAGGGTGAAATGAATACTGTGCCTGTTTTCTGCCATAAAGTTTGATGGTAGAAAAGAGGGTTGAAGCACTGATTTATAGCAGCCTTGGAAACAGTTACCAGTCCACATGCCTAGTAACAATTGTGATCTAGTTCGAATGAAGATGGACTTGATCTAAACGCCAGTGTAAGAACAGTCTATATAACCTTGAGGAAAAAAATTGATAGGGTGATCAGTTACTTTTATCCCTTTTAGACAGAATTACCTTTTTTAAAAAAGGATAGTTTGCAAATTTAGAGTTGAAAGAAATGCATGATTTGAATAGAATATGTTTCTCCTGAGGTACTCAGAGGGTGATTTAATGCCATTTCTTAACCCAGATTATATGGCAGACAGGTCAACTCCGGGGAAATGAAGTGTGAGACAGAGGAAAAAGAAAGGCTTGAGGAAAAAGAAAGGCTTGGGGAAAAGGAACTAAGGAGAGCACCGAGAAGCTTTAAAATTGGTAAAGGGATTGGTAAAAGGAAGATTCAGATTGGTGGTAAGGTAGTACTGGGAGCACAATGGAGGTGATCTGGGATTCCTGCAGTCTGAGGAAAGTGAGGACAGGACTGACAGAGGAATTAGAGATGGGAGTGAAAGTTTCTTTGGTGGCCTACGAGCAAGAAGTTTGGAATTGCGATGAACCTAGCAGATAAGAGAATGCACGCTTAAGTAGAATTTTTTAGAGAATTTAATGAAGGTTCTTTTCAGAGTTGTGTAGCCAGGAAAAGATGATGAGGTGCCAAACAGAGTATAAGAAGCCCTTACACCCTCTAGGTGTGAAGAGCAAGGGTTGAACATTGGGACCCAATGTTACTGGAGCCCCATGAGACCTATCACTGTAGAATGAGGCTCTAGACATGAGTTGTAGAGGGATCAGTCATTGCCAGAGCCACAGTGCTGAGACAAGAGGACAGCAACAGAAGAAATGTCCCCAAATGCTCTCTTTCCTCCCACCTACTTGTCTTTCTTTTGGCCAGTCCAACTTGAAGTCAGAGGAAACAAGATGCACAGAAAGGCAAAGACTGATTTGGGGATAATAGCACAGACAGAGTAACCAGACAGGTGAGAGCCAGGAAGTAGGGGGTGTCCAGGTACTAAGTACTCGTCTTGGCTTGATAACCAACTTGCAAAGGGACTTTAAACAAACAGAATAACCCTTTTCTTTTTTCTATCAGTAAATGGGGATAAAAATTCTTTCCAGTATCCTGGAGTTGTTAAAAAGATCAGATGACATAGTAGATGTATTTGTTGCATTGATTTATATTTATGTTGCACTTTATAATTTCCAAAGCTTTCTCATGTCTGTTATTTCATTTGCTTCTCAAAATTAGCTCTTAAGTTATCCAAGATAAGTTTTATCATTTCCATTTACTATTCGAGATGATAGAGTCAGAGAAATTAGGTGGTTTCTTCATGGTCACAAGGCTAATAGTTCTTTTGACTAAAACTTGACTGTAATTTTCTTTTATCACACTGAAGTGCAGTTTAGTCCAATATTTCAGACAGTTTTGGGAGAGAATTATTGTCTTTGTAAGGCACCAATTTTTCAGATAAGGAGCCTGAGACCACACCTTTCATGTGGTCTGTAGAGAACAGCATCCATGATTCAGGTCTTCTTTCTTATTTGAGCATGATCTTGGGAAGAAAAAAATGGAGAAAGAAAAGGGCCTTGTTCTTGACTTCTCCTCCTCTTCCTCTCTTAGCAAAATATGCAAAATAAAGTGCTACAAGAAAATTAGAAGCCAACATAACATTGTAAAGCAATTTTCATCCAATTAAGAAAAAAAAAAGATACCCAGGGGAAAACAAAGAAAGTTTGTATTCCCCATACATTTAAATGTGAAGGCCTAACCCCCAACATGATGGTATTTGGAGGCAGGGCCTTTGAGAGGTGATTAGGTCATGAGGGTGGAGCCCTTGTGGATGAGATTAGTGCCCCAGAGAGCTCTCTCCCCTCTTCTGCCATGTGAGAACAGAGTGAGAAGAACTCTCTGCTAGTTATCATAGTGAGTCTATTTTTAGCTTATAATAATATGATTATCTATTTTATACATATTTCAACTTTAGAAAATAAACTGACTGGCCTTCCTTTATCAGAGAGATTGTGTGCATGCTTTTCCTCCCTCTACCTTCATCTCTTTTTATATTAGCACATGGGCAATTCTATTTTAGTGTGTTTTCTACTTGTGTATTTTAGGAAGAATGCTAAAGTGATAGACACATGAAGAATGGATCAGAATTGAAGAAGGACAAGAAGACTAGTTAGGAATTATTTTAAGAGTTGAATGAAGGGAGCAGGTATGTCTGAATGAAAAGGAAGGGACCTGATCTGAGATTGTTTAGAAATCCAGTTTTAATTTCACCTTTGCTCTGGAACTTTCTTCATTGAAAAAGAGTGTGGTCTATCTATACTATTTCTTTATTCTGCCTCACTCATGTCAATAGGTCACTCTCCTCTCAATGTATTTGACTAGATATGAATCCTTAAAATTTTTCTATGATACAGGCTACTTACACTTACTTGTTTTCTCTTCTGAAATGATCCACCTTTCTGAGTTGTGTCTTCTTGACCATTTAGAGGTATTTGTTTTTGAACCTTGTTGTCTTCATACTATGAAACCCTGAGAGTGCCCAGAAGAGTGTGAAGGCTTTCTGAGCTTTTCACTATTTGCTTTCACCTTGGCTTTTTCTTTCTACCTCACTGATACCAGTGTCAGATGGAAATGACAGATGCTACCCAGGATCTGATTCACATGGGTACTCTGACAATTAATTAGCTTTTTATTATTTTAATTTTTTAAGAGCAGAGCCCCTGTAATGTAAACAGTCCCTATATGACCTGTTTTCTCATATGAATTTATGTATAAGGATCATAAAAAGGAAGCAAATGGCAAGAGACAGAGTAAGAAAGCTCCTTGTGCAGCAGCTTCTGCTCAGGCCTATGGAAAGAGTTATAGGACTCGACACACAAGTCTTCTTTCTCACAGTCAGTATTTCTCTTTTGGCCACTTTGCCTTCCAAAAGTCACCAGAAAAATCTCAGAAATACTTAACTTGGTTAAAAAAAAAAATAAATATATATATAGTCCAGGGAGCATTCCTTTCCCTGAGCATCTGGAGGGACAGTCTTCTTGCCCCAGGCAAAGACAGAATAGTAAGACATCAAACAGCTTTGGGGAGAACCAAATGAGTTATTGCATATGAAAGTGCTTTATTTATGTTCTAAACACTCATGACTGAGTGACTGAACTGAACTGAACTGAAACACTAGATCTCTGTGTGTGTGACTAGACTTTCTCTTAAAAGTGACACTTTGTCTCGCCCTTGTAATCACTAAGCATTACTAGCTGACTTACTATGTGCCAGGCATGGGGCTGCATGTTCTACATATATTACTTCTTTTAATCCTAACTTTACCAATTTCAGATTTATTATAGAGTTAAGAATTATTCCCAGGGCACTTATTTCTCAGTCCTGTTCCTTTAGACCCTAAAATACATGCCCTTTCTAACAGATCTCACATGATACTACAAGTCATATTATATGATTAACATTCAGTTCAGTTCAGTCACTCAGTCGTGTTCAACTCTTTGTGACCCCATGAACCACAGCATGCCAGGCCTCCCTGTCCATCACCAACTCCTAGAGTTTACCCAAACTCATGTCCGTTGAGTTGGTGATGCCATCCAGCTATCTCATCCTCTGTCGTCCCCTTCTCTTCCTGCCCTCAATCTTTCCCAGCATCAGGTTCTTTTCAAATGAGTCAGCTCTTCACATCAAGTGGCCAAAGTATTGGAGTTTCAACTTCAACATCAGTCCTTCCAATGAACATCCAGGACTGATCTCCTTTAGGATGGACTGGTTGGATCCCCTTGCAGTCCAGGGGACTCTCAGTCTTCTCCAACATCACAGTTCAAAAGCATCAATTCTTTGGCACTCAGCTTTCTTTATAGTCCAACTCTCACATCCATACATGACCACTGGAAAAACCATAGCCTTGACTAGATGGACTTTTGTTGACAAAATAATGTCTCTGCTTTTTAATATGCTATCTAGGTTGGTCATAACTTTCCTTCCAAGGAGTAAGCATCTTTTAGTTTTATGGCTGCAATCACCATCTGCAGTGATTTTGGTGCCCCCCAAAATAAAGTCAGCCACTGTTTCTCCATCTATTTGCCATGAAGAGACGGGACCAGATGCCATGATCTTAGTTTTCTGAATATTGAGCTTTACCTAAGCCAACTTTTCCACTCTTGTCTTTCACTTTCATCAAGAGGCCCTTTAGTTCTTCTTCACTTTCTGCCACAAGGGTGGTGTTATCTGCATATCTGAAGTGAGTGAAGTGAAGTTGCTCAGTCATGTCCAACTCTTTGCGAACCCATGGACTATAGCCTACCACGCTCCTCCATCCATGGGATTTTCCAGGCAAGAGTACTGGAGTGGGTTGCCATTTCCTTCTCCAGAGGATCTTCCCGACCCAGGGATTGAACCCGGGTCTCCTGCATTGTAGGCAGATGCTGTACTGTCTGAGCCACTTTTCTCATGGCAATCTTGATTCCAGCTTGTGCTTCTTCCAGCCCAGCATTTCTCACGATGTACTCTGCATATAAGTTAAACAAGCAGGGTGAAAATATACAGCCTTGATGTACTCCTTCAAGGATTCCTATTTGGAATCAGTCTGTTTTTCCATGTCCAGTTCTAACTATTGCTTCTTGACCTGCACACAGGTTTCTCAAGAGGCAGGTCAGGTGGTCTGGTAGTCCCATCTCTTTCAGGATTTTCCACAGTTTATTGTGATCCCCACAGTTAAAGGTTTGGCATAGTCAATAAAGCAGAAATCGATGTTTTTCTGGAACTCTCATGCTTTTTCAATGATCCAGTGGATGTTGGCAATTTGATCTCTTGTTCCTCTGCCTTTTCTAAAACCAGCTTGAACATCTGGAAGTTCACAGTTCACATATTGCTGAAGCCTGACTTGGAGAATTTTGAGCATTATTTTACTAGCATGTGAGATGAGTGCAATTTTGTAGTATTTTGAGCCTTCTTTGGCATTTCCTTTCTTTGGGATTGGAATGAAAACTGACCTTTTCCAGTCCTGTGGCCACTGCTGAGGTTTCCTAATTTGCTGGCATATTGAGTGCAGCACTTTCACAGCATCATCTTTTAGGATTTGAAACAGCTCAACTGAAATTCCGTCACCTCCACTAGCTTTGTTTATAGTGGTGCTTCCTAAGGCCCACTTGACTTCACATTCTAAGATGTCTGGCTCTAGGTGAGTGATCACACCATCTTGATTATCTGGGTCATGAAGATCTTTTTTGTACAGTTCTTCTGTGTTTTCTTGCCATCTCTTCGTAATATCTTCTTGTGTTAGGTCCATTCCATTTCTGTCCTTGATTGAGCCCATCTGTGCATGAAATGTTCCCTTGGTAGCTCTAATTTTCTTGAAGACTTGTCTAGTCTTTTCCATACTATTGTTTTCCTCTATTTCTTTGCATTGATCACTGAGGAAGGCTTTATTATCTTTTCTTGCTATTCTTTGGAACTCTGCATTCAAATGTGTGTATCTTTCCTTTTCTCCTTTGCTTTTTGCTTCCCTTCTTTTCACAGCTATTTGTAAGGCCTCCTCAACCATTTTGCTTTTTTGGATTTCTTTTCTTGGGGATGGTCTTGATCCCTGTCTCCTGTACAATGTCATGAACCTCCGTTCATAGTTCATCAGGCACTCTGTCTATCAGATCTAGTCCCTTAAATCTATTTCTCACTTCCACTGTATAATCATAAGGGATTTGATTTAGTTCATACCTGAACGGTCTAGTGGTTTTCCCCACTTTCTTCAATTTAAGTCTGAATTTGGCAATAAGAAGTTCATGATCTGAGCCATTAAATATAATTTCTTGAGAACCCATTATGTACCAGAAACTATGCTAGATATCCTAGATTGGTATATGACACACAATCCTTATAACAACCCCATGAAAATGTATTGTCACCACTTTTTCCCACTTATTATGGTGACACAATAAGTAGCAAAACTTGTTTTGAATAAGTATTCAAATTCAAATAGATCTACCTTCAAAAACAAGTCTGTATTACATTATGGTTGCCTGTAGTACATTGAATGATGCCCACAAAAGATATGTCCATGTCCTACCCCCTGTGAATGTGACCTGATTTGTAAAAGGGTTTTTACAAATGTAATTAATTTAAGGACCATGAGATGGACTCATATTGGATTATCTGGGTGCATCCCTAATGTTCTTATAAGAGACAGAGAGGAGAAGACACAGAGATAAGATAAGAAGACAGGGGCAGATATTGGTGTGCCTGGTACCACCAGAAGTTGAAAGAGGCAAGGAAATATTTTTTTCTATAGCATTTGGACAGAATACAACCCTGACAATTCTTGATTTTTGACTTCTGGCCTCTAGACCTGTGAGAGACAAATATTTGTTTTTGTAAGCTACTCATTTTGTAATAAGAAGTTGTTTTCATGACAAAAAAATTAATGTATAGCCTGTGTCATTTTTAAACTATAGACTGGCTCATATTGTATCTTTAAAAACTTAAAATGCTCACTACCTCATCTTATTATTATGGTCATTGATGTATTTGGTGTCTTCCAGTTAAGACTAATTTTTTGTCTTCTTCTCCACTTGTAACCTTTAAGGACCTTTCCCACAGTAGTATCAGTCTATGCACAAGATCCTGGAGATGGCTTCATGCCTTTGCTCACCTTGACTCCCACCCCTGCAAGGCTGTTCTTAGCTTGTTTCATTCCATACTCTGCTGCCGATCTCATTGTCAAGCTAAGCCTGAATGATACCTCTTCTTGAAATCCTGAAGAGAGAGCCCCAGCCAGAATTAACTGCTGTGTCTGTGTTCCCAGAGCAGTCTACTTATTTCTCCATGTATGACTTCTGCCTGTCTGTCCTATGTTGTAGTTAGGCAGCTGCCTATGAAATCTTGGAGGTAGGGTAGGAATTAAATGAATCTCTGCTTCCCCTGGTACCAGTCAATGGATTTCTCATGGTTGATGAAGAGTAACTTACCTCTCTATTCCCTTGAGAATCTCTATACAAAAGTTTCTCAAACTTGAATTTGTAAGAGAATCACCTAAAGAATACATATTTGTTAGAAATATAGATTTCTGGGCTTCTGCAAATTCATTGCTTTTAGAGTAGATCATCCAAATAATTTTGATGCATGTGATTGGCTAACTATACTTTGAGAAATAGTATTCTAAAATTTGGATTGGAAACTTCTGTGGTGTCCACCTGTTGAATAATACCTTTATGGGTGTCTCGTGGAATATGAGTTACCTAAACTCACACTCTGCTTGGGAAAAGAAGAGTCACGTCATCCTTTATGACTTTGGTCAAAAGAGCCTGCATGTTTGATTCCATTTCTAAACTCTGTCTCAGACCAACTGAAATATTTCATATTTCCTGAGCTGCTTAGGACTGAGGTTTGTTTCCTTATTTAAAATGGACATGCGTGGGCTCTCATCAGATACATGATCAGAATTGTCTTATGAGGAAATGCTTCTCTGTCTCTTAAACAGTTACAAGTTCTATTTCTGTGTACCTCTCCGTGTTTAACTTGTCTTCAAAGAGCTCTAACTGCCTTACTTTAGTCATTGATAGAAAGAAAGGGCTGCATAAGCATCCATGTCCATTAAAGGAACAACCAAATGTGCTGTGTTTCTATCTTTTGAGACATTAGGAATTTCCACCTTCCTGCTTAGAAATGTCTTATGTCCTTGAAAACTTCTGCATTACAGGATAACTCAATATAAGATGGATGAATTTTTCTTTTCTGAGCTCCAGTAAAATGGGAATAATCATGCCTACTTCATAGGACAGTTGTGAGGATTAGATAAAATAATTCACTATATAGAAAGCATTTAGTACAATGTTAGGCCTTTAAGAGGGCCTCAATAATGGTTAATCTTGTGGCTATCAACCAGGTTTAATATTCATAATTCCAGGTATAACTTGAATTCTTTGTTGTCATCCTCCTCTTCTTCCTCACCATCATTAAATCACTGGTTATTAATTAATATTTATTTTGTATCAGGCACATTTTAAGTACTTGACATTCAACCTCACTTTTCCATTTTCTGCCCTAACAAATTTTCAAAAACTTAGCAGTTTAACACAACACAAAATTTCTATTTCAGTCTATAGGGAAGAAGTCTAAAAGAGGTTCACTGGGCTAAAGTCAAGGTGTTGGGGAGGCTATGTTTCTTTCTGAAGGTTTTACTTCTCTTCTCATTCAGGTATTTGGCAGAATTCAGTTTCTTACTGTGGTGGGACTGAAGTCCCGTTTGTTCGCTGGTTATCAACTTAGACTGTTCCTAGCTTATAGAGGTTGCTTGCATTCCTTGGCTTGCAGACTCCTTCCTCCATTTTCAAAGCCAGCAATGGTGAGTTAAATCCCATTCATACTTTGGAATTTTCATGCATTTTATCTCTGACTTACTTTTGTGCTTTCTTCTTGCACTTTTAGGGCTCCATGTGATTAGATTAAGCCCACTAGGAAAGTCTAAGACAGTATCTGTATTTCAAGGTCTATAACCTTAATTACTTTTGCAACATTCCTTTTGCCATGTAATATATTCCCAGGTTCTAGGTATATTAAAAAAAAATCGACTTTTTTTTTAAAGGAAGGGGCATTATTCTGTCCACCACACATTTGTTGTCTCATTGAATTCACCTGTTGTTCAGTTGCTTAAGTCAGTTCAACACTTTGTGAACCCATGGACTGTAGCACACCCGGCTTTCCTGTCCTTCACTATTTCCCAGAGTTTGCTCAGACTTATGTCCATTGTGTCAATGATACCATCCAACCATCTCATCCTCTGTTGCCTGCTTCTCCTCCTGCCCTCAATCTTTCTGAGCATCAGGATCTTTTCCAATGAGTTGGTTCTTTGCATCAGGTGGCCAAAGTATTGGAGTTTCAGTTTCAGCACCAGTCCTTCCAATGAATATTCAGGGTTGACTTCTTTTACGATTGACTGATTTGATCTCCTTGCTATCCAAGGGACTGTCAAGAGAGTTCTCCAACACCACAGTTCAAAAGCATCAATCTTCAGTGCTCAGCCTTCTTTATGGTCCAACTCTCACATCCATACATGACTACTGGAAAAACCATTGCTTTGACTGGACAGATCTTTGTTGGCAAAGAGATGTCTGCTTTTTAATATGCTGTCTAGGTTTGTCATAGCTTTCTTTCCAAGGAGCAAGGCTTATAATTTCTTATAATTTCATGGCTACAATCATCCTCCACAGTGATTTTGGAACCCAAGAAATAAAATGTCACTGTTTCCACTTTTTCCCCATCTGTTTGCCATTAAGTGATGGGGCCCAATGCCATGATCTTAGTTTTTTGAATGTTGAGTTTTAAGCCAACTTTTCCACTCTCCTCTTTCAGCTTCATCAAGAGACTTTTTAGCTGCTGTTTGCTTTCTGACATTAAAGTGGTATCATCTGCATATCTGACATTGTTGATATTTCTCCTGGCAATCTTGATTCCATCTTGTGCTTTATCCAGCCCAACATTTTGCCTGATGTACTCTACGTATAAATTAAGTAAGAAAGGTGACAATATACAGCCTTGACATACTCATTTCTCAATTTGGAACCAGTCCATTGTTCCATGTCCAGTTCTAACTGTTGCTTCTTGTCCTGCATACAGGTTTCTCAGGAGGCAGGTAAGGTGGTCTGTTATTCCCTTCTCTTTAAGAATTTTCCACAGTTTGTTTTGATCCACATGATTAAAGGCTTTAGTGTAATTGATGAAGTAGAAGTAGGTGTTTTTTCTGAAATTCCCTTTGAGCTTTCTTTATGATCCAACAGATGTTGGCAATTTAATCTCTGGTTCCTCTGACCTTTCTAAGTCCAACTTGTACATCTGGAAGTTCTTGATTCACATACTGCTGAAGCCTGGGTTAAACTAGTGGCTCAGATGATAAAGAATCTTCCTGCAATGTGGGAGACATGGATTTGATCCCAGGGTTGGGAAGATTTCCTGGAGAAGGCAATGGCTACCCACTCTAGTATTCTTGGTGGAAGAATTCTATGGACAGAGGAGCCTGGTAGACTACAGGCCATGGCTTCGCAAAGAGCCAGACACGACTGAGCAACTAAACTTTCAGAATTCTCCTGGTGTCCCTATGAAGTAGATTTCATTATACCCATTTTACAAATGACAAAGGGAGACTTAGCAAGATTAAATAACTTGCCTAAGATAAAATCTGCAGTAAGTGATGAAGCCAGGATGCAAATATTGGCATTTTGCCAGCAAAATCTGTCTACTGCTACTGCTGCTGCTAAGCCACTTCAGTCGTGTCCAACTCTGTGTGACCCCAGAGATGGCAGCCCACCAGGCTCCCCCGTCCCTGGGATTCACCAGGCAAGAACACTGGAGTGAGTTGCCATTTCCTTCTCCAAGGCATGAAAGTGAATAGTGAAAGTGAAGTTGCTCAGTCGTGTCCGACTCTTAGCGACCCCATGAACTGCAATCCACCATGCTCCTCCGTGCATGGGGTTTTCCAGGCAAGATCTGTCTAGTTTGGAATTAAACTAGGTTAAGCTATAAAATGGGTTCTGCTACCAAGACCAGAGATTCTTTTTCTGTACTTATGGCCTGGGACAATTTAAAAGAAAAAAAAAATGACCTACATTCAATAACTTGACTATCCATAGATGGTCCAAAAGCCTAAAAGAACTCTTAAGTCTGTATAAAACATGTATATTTGTGGCCAATTCTTATTGACATAGGGCACAAACATCTTGTAGCTCTTTTTACAGATTTCTCCTGATTTTAGACTTTTTCCATTGCAACATTATCACCATCAAAACTTTCATCAGAGGTTGGAAGGAAACATTTTTAGGAACAAAAGATACAATTTCAGCAAATAAGTGGTATACTTTTGTGATCATATCTATTACTTATTTAATATTAATCTCTGTGAAGTACCTTTTGTCACTTAGTGACCCTACAATACTATTAATTGCTGGACATTTTAGGCAAGGAAACTGAGAAACTGATACACACGCTTGCTGAGATGTGAACCTTGGAAGCCTGGCATCAAACCACTCTGTTCTGAGACATTTGTATCTTTTCTACTCTTTAACAGTTTCCACATTTTCCCTTTGCCTGGGGTATCTGATACCAGGCATCTTGGCATTTGGGCTACTCTCCTATATACAGATGATGCCCTAATGATAAAGCCTACATACCTTCTAGGCCAGGCAAAGGTGAAAATTGTTTTAAAAAGAAGAATTTTAAGATTTTTACCCTAGCTCTGTTTAATTCATAAGTAAGTGCAGGGTAAAGTACTTTGATAGTGTTTAACCTGGTGTGGATAAGACGCTATACTCCTAAGGTTTAAGTGAGGAGCCTAGAACTTTCTCCCAATTCCAGTTGAATCCTTAGTATAAATCTCATAGCATAGTCCATAATTGACATATTATTTCCTTACATATGTGTAGCTCTTTTATCATTTACAACACATTTTTACATGTTTTCTCATTCAAACCTCAAAAACATTCTGTGAAGGAAAATGTCATATCATTATCAAGATAATGATTATGATGAAGAATGTTTATCATATGCCAATGTCAAACACTCTACACATTTTACCTTATTTAATCTTTTCATTATCCTTTGAAGTAGGTACTACTTATCCCCATTTTAGAAATAAAGCTGACTGACTTTTTCAGGGTCACCAAAATAGTAAGGATGGAATTGAGTTTTAAACCCTGTCAATTTGACTCCTGGGAGTATATCCTAAACTAAGACTCAATAGCATTATTTCTATTCTTCAACTAAACCAGTGAAGACCTAGAGTAAAGTTAAAAATGGTTTATCAAAGTTTACCCAGCTGACAACTGTAGGACTTGCGTCAAGTTTTCAGCCTTGTATTTGGAGATGGTAACAATATAGACTTCTCTGTAGCTCAAATGGTTAAGAATCTGCCTGCGATGCAGGAGACCAGGGCTCAATCCCTGGGTTGGGAAGTTTCTCTGGAGAAGGGAATGGCAATCCACTCCAGTATTCTTACCTGGAGAATTCCATGGAGAGAGAAGTCTGGTGGGCTACAGTCTGTGGGGTCGCAAAGAGCCAGACACGACTGAGCGACTAACACCCATAACACACATAACAATATAGTAGTATGATATAGAATCAGAAAGAGTTCCTTTCTCCATGAGGCACTAAATGTGTGACCTTGGGTAAATCATGGATACCTTCTAGTCTTTAATTCAATTCACTATAGAGTGGGGATAATCATACCTACTTCCTTAGATTGTCAGCAGGATGGAAATAATGTATATAAAATGACTGGCATGTATTTAGTAGCTGTTATTAGTTAAAGCTCCTTCCAGTACACCAGCTGCTTGTCTAAATGAGAGTCCGGGTCTGGTAGGTTTGAAGTGTGGTGAAATTGCAGCTGGTTGGGGGAAATTGTCTAAGCAGCCCTCAATCATTTTTCACATGAGCCTTAGGCTTTTGGCAGGCACCACCTGATAAATCAGCCTCAGCTTAGGAAGAGCCTCAGAGACGTGTGCTTGACCTAAGAAATACAGTGAAGGAGACCACTGTAAAGTTTTGGTTAACTTGGCAGATCTGAAGCAATCAGGGGCCTGGGGGCTTATTAATAAGCATCATTCTTTCCCCTTAGCTGTCTCCCTAGATGAGCTAAAGATAAACATGATATCTTATGATCTCTTCTGCTCATTATGATCTCCCTCATACAAGATAAGATTCCAAAAGCAGCCCTGGAAAGCTGTGCAAAATGTGATGGTTTTGGAAAATGAACAAATGCTGAAGATTGCGGCCTGTGTCAGGTTGTAAGTATAAGAGCAGAGCACTGAAATATACACTGGCAAGGAGTTTTAAAAGGTTGATCCCCTGAGTATACACTGATGTGGCCCAGAAACAGACTCTATTCAGAATGATTTATGTTCCATGGTGCCCTGGTGTGATCTGAGTTACCTTTGGAAGGAAGAGCAGACATCAAATGAATTTAGAGGATAAAAATAGGTAGATGAGCATAAATGCAGAAATATCCTGAGTCTCTGAGCTCTTTCTAAGGAGATTTTCAGGGACATACCTGGAAAACGCGAACCCTCTTGTGTCTGCTGAAGATTTGAACTGTAGAAATTAGTGAATAGCTTGATCCCTGCTGAGGCCTGTGTGGGCCTCTTCCTTCCAGCCTTTTTCCTGAAAATGAAGGGTTAAAAAACAGGGGTGGAAGGAAGCTTAGAAATAAATAGTGACATCTAATCTGCCTTGGTGCCTGCTTCTCAATGGACTTGAACTAATGCACAACTGTTTAAAATGTTTAGGCATCCCAAGCAGAAGAAACGATTGAGTCAGGCAGCCCTAACTTGACTTGTTGGATCAAATAAGCTCTAAGAAACTAACCTGATGGTAAAGCATGGATCTCTTTGAGTTCTGTAATTAAACATATCTAGCTATCTCCACTCCTGTACTCTTGCCTGGCAAATCCCATGGGCGGAGGAGCCTGGTGGGCTGCAGTCCATGGGGTGGCTAAGAGTCTGACACGACTGAGCAACTTCACTTTCACTTTTCACTTTCATGCCTTGGAGAAGGAAATGACAATCCACTCCAGTGTTCTTGCCTGGAGAGTCCCAGTGACAGACGAGCCTGGTGGGCTGCCGTCTATGGGGTCGCACAGAGTCGGACACGACTGAAGCGACTTAGCAGCAGCAGCAGCTATCTTCACATCCTGCCTCTATCACTAAGTAGCTATGCATCTAGGGGAATGTTTATCTCTCTAAACCTCAGTTTCCTTATTTGTAAAATGGCAGTAATGATAATGGTGTAAGTAATATATTAGGGCTTCCCCGTTGGCTCTGTAGTAAAGTATCTGCCTGCCAATGCACGGTTCAATCCCTGAGTCAGGAAGATCCCCTAAAGAAGGAAATGGCAACCCACTTCAGTATTCTTGCCTGGAAAATCCCACAGACAGAGCAGCCTAGTGGGCTACAGTCCATGGGGTCCCAAAGAGTTGGATACAACTTAGTGATTAAACAACCACAATCTATTAAGTTACATAGACCTTTTATAAAGGTTACATTAGAAACACATGTACAATACTTAACAGTGTCTATAGTAAGTGTTCTATGAATGTTATCTTATATGACTTTTTTGGCATCTTTTGTCCAGATTCTATGGATCTGTTAATGTTGGCAAGTTATGATAAGACCACTTTATTCTAGTCTTCTTGTTGTTTGGTGTTTAATCGAAGGTCAACTTTTACTTCAGAAGGCAGATCTTTAGCTAGATCCAGCCAAAGTAATTCCCAGGACTATGTTTTGAGCCAAGGAGAAGGAGAGACAGCCTGAGCTGTTGACAAGGCCCTTAGATATTTCTTGGCTCAGTCATCAGGGATAGGAAGCTCAGAGAACAACACAGGCGACCACTGTCACTTCCAGCCTGCTGCCAGAGCAGACAGAAAACAGAACTCTCAAGCCAGGCTGATCACAGGTGCAAAAGCCACTGGAGACAGGAGCCTATTCCAAAGCTGCCTGGCACAGCTGTTCAATATGAAGGTCAGCCAAATGCCTGAGGTGTCACCTCTATTGATCTTGAAAATGAACAGAAAAAAATGAACTTGAGAAAAGTTAACGTCTGACTAGGCTCTTGAAGGGGGCTTACCAGGTGGTTCAGTGGTAAAGAATTCTCCTGCCAATGCAGGAGGCAATGGAGAGGTAGATTTGATCCCTAGGTCGGGAAGGTTCCCCCCAGAGAAGGAAATGGCAACCCACTCCTGTATTCTTGCCTGGGAAATTCCATGGACAGAGAAGCCTGGCAGGCTACAGTCCATGGGGTTGCAAAGAGTTGGACACAACTGAGCCACTTAGCACGCATGCATGTAGACTTTTGAAGATGATCAGATAATATGGATGGATATCCATATCCAGATATCAGATGGAATGATAGGATAAGAGTAGATGAGGGTCAAAACTCTGTTTTTATGATATGGGGGATACTCAGAACCAGAGAGGGAAATGAATTGTTCCAGGCTACACAGCATCAGTGCAAAACCAGGCCTATGATCTGGCTCTCTGGACCCCACTTTCTATTACATAGCACTGCTAGATTCTGCCTTTTCGTAATTTGAGGAGCAAAAATCAGGCAAAAATCTAATATAATGAGTTGTTTAATTGTAAAGTTTTAAAACTGATATGACACTACAGTACACAAGCGTGTGCTTTCCACTACAGCTTTCTAAATCTACAAGATGGCTAGGATTTAAAGCTTTGGGACCTTTTGTGCCTAGAGAATGATTTTCCCAGAAAGCAACGAGGAAAAGGACACTGTACTTCGTATAAGTTTTTGCCTTTGCTTGGCTTTTTAAACTTACAGCTTATGTAGTTTTTAAATCCCTCTTTTTTAACAGAGGGAAACAATATGCTTTCCTTTGTATGGAAAGTGGTAGAGAAGAATGCACTGCACTGCCCCCAAAGGATGGCACTCGGCTCTCTTTATAGTAGTGATGATTTGCTTGTGATGATGGAGCATGCAGTACCACTGTTGTTCTGGTCCTCATTTCACCAAGAGTAAACAGCAGCAGTAGCAAACATTTGCAAGAAAGCAGGCTCAGGTGGGGAGTGCCTCCCTTGTTCACAGAAGCTGAGCTCAGTGTGTCTGGATGGGGACTGAACTCTTCACTTTAGACTCCTCAGCACCACATTCTAACAGCTGAGCTGTAGTGTTCTCAAGTGTTACAGTTAAACACCCACATGTCCCATCGTGCAGTGTTGAACCTCTGCAGATCAGTTAAACAGACACAGTAGCTGCTGGAGACAATGAAAACTCACACTGCTGAAACAGCCAGGCAAGCGCACACAATGTTTTGCATCCTTTTATTTTCAAAGTACACTAGAGGGCAAGTAAGCTACTTCCAAATTACCTGAATACAGGAGTATTAAAACATGACATTATACCTTCTCCTATTAAATTTACCTAAATCCCTTTTAGAGTTTTTTGAACATCATTTTATACCCTATAGAGCAGCATAGTCCTATAAAAATGTAATGCAATTCACAGACATAAGCTTCATTTGTGACTTTACATTTTCTAGTAGCCACATTTTAAAAAGTACAAAAAAACAAGTACAATTAATTTTAACAATATATTCAATAAGCTATTTTAGTTAAGCCAGTATGCTCAAAATCTTATCATTTTAATATATAATCAATGCAGAAATTATTAATGAGATACCTTACCTTATTTTCATGCTGAGTCCTTAAAATCTGATGTATAGCTTACACTTACCACATGTATCATTTGGACCAGCCATATTTTAGTGCTCAATAGCTTTGTGTGGCTCGTGGTGTTTGACACTGAGGCTCTAGAGCTGGTGTGAAGCCAAGGGCCTTCCCAGACTGGATCCTGGGGCTTTGCTGGCACTGTCCAGGACTGCCCTCTGGAAACAGTTGCTTTTCTTAATCAGTACAGTGAAGAACAACTCAGTATCAAACAAGCAAGAACCAAAATAGTTGTTTTGCAGTGGATTTTCCTCACATTGAATGGATTGATTGAATTAGCTACACGGGGAGCAGGGGGTGCCTAGGTGGATAATGTGTTCTGACAGGTCCACTGGCGTTAGTCCTTTTCTTCTTAAAATCACATTCCTTTGGCCTTCTGCTATGGTAGCAGCCACTTGCATGTACAGAAGTGGATGTAAAGGGGCTCTGTATTTTCTTATTGTCTCTGGCTATGCTTTTGAGGATACTATATGAACATACCCATTTTTGTAAATGCTTGAAATTTAACTGGAGAACTGCACTTTTCCTTGACTCATTATCAAATAATGAGTTATTTAGAAGGGTGAAGCTGTTGTTTCTATACCCTATTTAGGACCACACAAGAGAAAGTGATCTTGTCATTCTTGAAACTGTCTAACGCAGTTTTTGCCTCTAGCCCAAAGGAAAAGACCTTTTCTCCACAGAAATCTCATTTTGCCAGTGGTTACAGTTTTGTTGTTAACGCTGTGCCTCTGTATTAGTATTGGTGCAAGGCTCATAAACCTTAGCTGGAGAAGGCGATGGCAACCCATTCCAGTAATCTTGCCTGGAAAACCCCATGGACAGAGGAGCCTGGTAGGCTGCAGTCCATGGAGTCACAAAGAGTCAGCCACAACTGAGCGACTTCACTTTCATTTTCATGCATTGGAGAAGGAAATGGCAATCCACTCCAGTGTTCTTGCCTGGAGAATCCCAGGGACAGGGGAGCCTGGTGGGCTGCCATCTATGGGGTCTCACAAAGTTGGACACAACTAAAGTGACTCAGCAGCAGCAAAAGCAGCAGCAGCATAAACCTTAGCAACTTAATTCCTCATCAATTAGTTTCAAATCAATTCTACTGTCTTGAATCTAATGGTGTTTCATGCTCATGAAATATTTCACATCTAACTGCCTGGAGTGATGACACAGAGATGGAATCACCTGTTCTTTAAGTAGGAATTCTCATTTGAGGGAGGTCCTTCGAGATTTCTGAGGACAGATTGCTTCCTGTTGTCACTACCTTCCAGTTCTGTTGATTTCATCTTCCCCTTTCCTCAGAGGTCCATGCAAATGTGAGAAATGAGTAGAAAATAGGACCAGAAGACTTGGGTTTTAGACTGAGCCTTTTTGACCTTGATGGGAGCTCAAACAAGCTGCATAAGCATTCCAAGTCTCAGATTGTTCATCTATGAAATGGAGATAAAAAGTCTCATATCACACAGAGTTTTGTGAGATTAAATGAGATAATGGACGTTAAAGGTTTGTAATGTATAAGTGAAGTCATTCAGTCGTGTCTGACTCTTTGCAACCCCATGGACTGAAGCCTACCAGGCTCCTCTGTCCATGAGATTCTCCAGGCAAGAATACTGGAATGGGTTGCCATTTCCTTCTCCAGGGGATCTTCCCGACCCAGGGATCAAACCCAGGTTTAAAGAGTTCTGCAAATATGAGGAAGGAACATTACTGAGCCAATGCGGAGGATAGACCTGTAAAGATCATTCTTGAGATAAAATAAAATTGGGGTACTATCTAGATCCTCCTCTTTGAAGAATCCCTGCTACAGCTTTGGAAGGCAGTGACTTAAAAAGTTGCTGTTGAGTTGCTAAGTGATGTCCAACTCTTTTGCAATGCCATGGACTATAGACCCCCCAAGCTCCTCTGTCTATGCGATTTTCCAGGCAAGAATACTGGAGTGGGTTGCCATTTCCTCCTCCAGAAGACCTTCATAACCCAGGAATTGAACCTGCATCTCCTGCATTGACAGATGGATTCTTTACAGTGAGCCACCAGGGAAGCCCAACTTCAGAAGTAGGTGAGGCTTTATGTGCACTGTACCTGGGGAAGCAATCCTTACCTTCATTCTTTTTTTTTTTTTTTTCTCTCTATAGTCAACATTCTGACATCACCTCTTCTTGGATATCATTAATAGATATTTCATCCTGGTTTCACCTGGATTGAAAGATTGGGGAAGAGCAGATTTGTTATGTGTTCCAAGTCCGGGGTGGATATCCCTTATATTAATACATTACTAACCTGATATTAGAGGAAACTTCTTTGAGTTTGGTTCTCTTTGTGGGCTTTTGATTACCACTGAGGAGGATGTGAATTTAGGTAGATCTATTATCTTTTATTTCCAGGAATTCGGTCTCAGAGCTAACTATATTAGTTTCTTCTCTGTCTTTCTCCCTCCCTCCCCACCTCCTCCCGTTACTCCCTCCTTCCCTTTGGTATTAGGATAATAGAAATTGATATTAGGGTAATTTATTAATTTGAATACCATTAAATGCCCAGGTTTGTTTAAGTATTAATGTTAATCTGTAAGACTTTGACTGCTGAGACCATACCTTATTCATGCCCTGTATCTTTTTATTCCTTTAAACCTAGTTCAGATAGTAAGTGCCTAGTAAGCATCCATTGAATGAATAGAGAATAGTAATGATCAGTATTTCTCAGGGTATGAAATATGTTGGGAACCCTTTAGAGAAACTCTCATTTAAACTTCACAGGGGCCTATGAAGCAGATAATGTCATTCCCATTTTATAGATAATAGAACTGAATGGCAGGCATTTAGATTTATCCAAAGTCATGTAGTAGCAAAATGTATGGATTTGAATTGTGGTTAATATTGTTCTAAGAAAGAGTGAGAGTCTGGTATGGAAATGAGATCCTTATTCTCATTCTGAAATCTCATTTATTAAACTTTTATGAAAATAACCAATATTTACCAAATATGTGCCAGGCTGTGATTAGTGCTTTACATATGTTTAATTCTCACAACCATCTCATGAAGCAGATAATGTTATTTTGTCCTAATTTTTAGATAAACAAATTATGAAACAGAGAGAATAAGCACCTTGTCAATGATCACAGGGCACATCCTGGCTTAATATAAAGCTAGGCCTATCTGACTCCAGAAAGGATTTTCTTAATCCCTTTATGGTACTATTTTCCCCTTCTTGTGCCTTTATGGTCAGAACCAGTAGTTACATATTAGTTTGTTTGTAACTGTTGATAGTCCCTACCAGATTGCAAACTCCTTGAGAACTGGTCACCTTGCCTTTAGCATATGTATTTCCCCATACTGTTCAATAGATACTCATTTAATACTTGTCAGGCAATTCTCAGACTCAACCAGCTGATCACTCAGTCTCTCTGTAACACTAAGAATTAAGTGAAATGATTGTTCACGCTTTCAGTGTTATCACTGGCAGCATCACTTCTGTGCTGTAGCAAATACTTTCTGTGTCCTGTGCTACATTCTCCTGATCCACCGTGAATCTCCACTGCAGCTGTGCTGGACAGTTTACCTGTAGGCTGACCACATCCTGCCTTAAGAGCCTTCTACTCCTCTTCTTTCTTCTGTCTCAGGGCTTTTTATTTTTTTAAGTCCCTGACGCTCTCTTGGTCCACTTTTTGGGCAGGGCAGAATACCATAGAGTTCATGCCTGTAGCGACAAACCTCAGCCAGTGGAAAATGGGATCAACGCCTCAACCTCCTGTCCTTCAGAGGAAATTCTTAGGGGCATTCTTTGTAGTCTCTCAAGAATTAGTCCTCAAATTCATTGATCATCAGTTTCCCAGTGTTATCAGCACCTCCTTTTTTCCTACCTCTATATCTTAGGCTCCCTACTTTGTAACTGCCGCTTCCTGTGAGTACAAATAAATAAATTCCTTACACCCAAGTCCTTGACTCTGGGTGTTTGTGTGGGGTGTGGTATAGGAAATGGAGAAATCAAATAAGACACATGCCTTTTTGCTAGTGGCTTTGTGCCAGAGGCCACGTATAATGTCATATAATGTGAGCAAGTCATGCGACTGGATTAATTAGAGAAGTTATCTCAGAGGAGGTTGAATTTCAAAGTCCTGTCCTTGGATAAATAGGTTTAAGGTAAGTGGAGTGACAGCTTAATTTTTATAATTGCTTATTCCCTCTTTAAGGATTCCCAATATATAACCAATTTTACTGATGAAAAGGTGCAATACTTAAAAGGATGCAAGAATGAGTCAGTTAATTTTCTGAAACCTAAGATGAACACAAATTCAGTCTGTTTCTTACTGTGTTATTGATTTTGGTGTAAAAAAGCACAACCCACAGTTCATTCCTAAGTCTGTGCTCCATAGCAATTCTAAGCTGATGTCTTATCAACCTTTTTTTCTCCCTTAAGTCTCTGTTAGGGCTTTATTTTTTAAAGATGCCAGATATGATATTCATTACCTCTGAGTAGTCACCCCCTCCAAAAATGTTGAGAGGAGAACATGGCAGAAAGTGTCATGAAAATTATGTTGAAGAATCTCCCTCATAATGATGAAAGATACAGCAGTGAAATCCTGGCATGCATATGGGTGGCAGAAAGGATTTATGCCTCGTGTGTCTAGGCTTATAATAACTAATGTATCAAATTGTTTGAAAACTTTTTAATTAGGAAGAGCAGCAGGATTTGTGAATGAATCATCAGGAGAAGACTTTTCACTTTCAGTAAATGAGGACAAACTAACAATCAGCAGCAAGAGCTGCATTTATTTCTGTGCCCAGGGTGAATGGCACTGTTCTAATCATGATGAGGCCAAGGGTCCTGGTCTCTATATGGGTCAAATCAGGCTGCCTGATTTCTTGGCCCTACCTAACGAGCTCACACTTAAGCAGTTATCACATGACTGCATGGGTATATTACAGCATTCCACAAACTGAAAATTTAAATCTGAACTTGTCACTTGCCTGATGAAAATCATTCACTATTTTCCCACTGCATATAACACTATTCCTACCATGGGCCTTAAAGCTCTGTATAGGTTGACCTTTATCTCAGAGCTACATGACCACATTTTGAGAAACTCTCTCCTTTTTGCAAAATCCAAGCTCTTGCCAAGCAATTTCATAATGCTTAATAAGCTGAATTAATACAGTATGTTGGAGAAGGCAATGGCACCCCACTCTAGTACTCTAGCCTGGAAAATCCCATGGATGGAAGAGCCTGGTAGGCTGCGGGCCACGGGGTCTTAAAGAGTTGGACACGACTGAGCGACTTCACTTTCACTTCTCATTTTTATGCATTGGAGAAGGAAATGGCAACCCACTCCAGTGTTCTTGCCTGGAGAATCCCAGGGACAGGGGAGCCTGGTGGGCTGCCGTCTGTGGGGTCGCACACGACTGAAGCGACTTAGCAGCAGCAGCAGCATACAGTATGTTGTCTTATTATTTTTTAAATAAGATAGTATTTATGAAAAATATTCTAAACTTCAAATACTATGTTATTATTATTGATTATATCATTAGCAGATCTGGACTCTTAGAAAGAAGGTCTCTATAAAGCAATGGAATACTTAAAGGGCAAAAGGAATTTCCACGTGAAGCAGATACACTAGTGAATTCACTGTAGTTTTCTGTATTTTTTGATCCACTTGGATGTGGTCAGGCCTCATAAAGATTTCAAGAGGAACAATCCAGGTTTGGTTTGGGAATGCATGTACACCTGTGGCGAATTCATGTCAATGTATGGCAAAACCAATACAGTATTGTAAAGTAAAATTTTAAAAAACATTTAATTTAAAAAAATAGTAATAAATAAATAAATAAATAAATTTAATCTATCCTTAAAAAAAAAAAAAGGAATGTCAGCTTTTTAAAGGTCTCATTTTCAGAGCCCAACAAACTATACTATTTAGTTTGTTTGCTTGCTTACTGTCTATTTCTTCCATGAAGGCAATATAGTGCCTGATATCTAACAGTTATTCCACAAATATTTATTGATTGGATACTAGACAAAGCAGAATGCCTCCTCAAAGGTTAGTGGACTAAAAGCATCATCTTTGGTACACAGGATGGTATTTTAGACCTTCAGGGAGGCTTATGAGTTGGATTTGAAACATTCTCAAGAGTCTCCACAAGTTTCAAATCTAAGCCTCTCAAGCATTAGTTGATGATTCTTGCATTGGTCCTGTCAAGAAAACTACCGACTCGGTTTGGAAATTTGTACTGACATGCTTGGGACAGTTGTAGTGTTTGTCAGAAGTATCTTGACATTAATGGACAACTCTCTGGCCATTGAATAGAGTTTTGAGATTCCCATTGGTACAGTGGCCTACAGAAGCTGGGCCACTTGAAAACTACATTTCTCACTCTTGCTCAGTTTTGAAGTGTCCTGCTATTGGTAGAGTTATTTGTGGCTGAGATAAACTATTTTGAATTTATTTTTACCAAGGTAGCACATTGCCAGGAGCCAGCACGAGGAATCCCGCCCATGGCAAAGGTCATGAGGAAGAGACCTGACAGGCAAAGGTGAGTCGGATCTCGAGGGAACCTCCCTGGACCTACTCGAGCATCTACCCCAAAACCAGAATCTGCCTTACTATATTATGCCTTTCACCAACTCCTCTGACATTAACAGGGGGCTGTCCCCTCACCATCTTTATCTGGAAAAAGTTAATTTAGAGCTTTTAGATAATAAGTCTCCTGGGCACAATAAGAGTGTTTTAATCCAAAAACCCCTCTGATGGCTTTCTAGCCTGCCTGAAAGGTTTGTCTGGACTCCTACAGCTGCGCATGTGATTGTTTGTGGCCTCCCGACTGTGAGAGGCACAGGAAGCTTAAAACATCCTACGAATGTAGGGGCTTCTGAGGAGTCAAAATCATTAGAATAGGACTGATTAAGGGTTTCATTGTTGAGCCAATACTTGCTGCCAAGTTTTCATATCTTTTATTTGTTGATATAGTTGATATGTAGGAAAAACAGTTAGTAGCCTTGGTATTAGCAACATTAGATCTTTGTGTTAAATAATTTCTTTGTTATAACCCACTGCACCTTTGTTCTACAGGAATGTAACTTTATTTAATACTTTGAGGGTGATGCAGATTAAAGAAAAAACACTTCAAGGGAAAATGAGTTTTCTGGTTGATAGACATTTATCTAGGAAAAGAGCCATAAAAATGTTAACAGGCCTCTTGGCCAGAAGATAATGTAAATCACCTGAGACCTTTTGTATATGGAAAGGTATGCAAAAAGAAAGCCTGGTCTCAATAAGGGTCAGGACTGCTGCCCCTGCATAACTCTGCATATTCCATTATTACTTTATGTACAACTTGGGGTATATAAGCTGTCTTTGAAAATAAAGTTGTGAGTCTTGCACCGATGCTTAGCTCCCCCATGTTGTTCTTTTCTTATTCTCCCTTTTCAGGCTGAATTCCCATCTGGAGCATAGAGGCTCGCCATGTCTACTTATTTGCCTGGGCTTCCAAGACCCACGCGAGAGGGAGCCCAAGGTCGGGCACCCTCCGCTATTCAAGTGGGCACCTGTGGCCTATGTAGTTGGTGCAAGTTCCTTGTCTCAGGACTTTATTGGATTTCTATGTAAACCAAGGAATTTCAGCCTCTTTTCTCCTCTACACTCTTCTCTCCTAATCTCTCTTTATATCTCTAAATAAATAAGTCTCTCCTTGCTGACTCCGTGTCCCCTTCAAATTTCCTGGATCCAACCAGGGCTGGACCCCAGCAGCACATAATATTCTGGATAGCGCATTGCAGATATTCAATAAACATTTAATGAATGAAGGAAAGGTTTGTATTTTCTATTATTAATCAGTGGATAGTTTTATGACTTTTAAGCCTTCATTTAGTCTTCTCCACACTGGATGAAGCTGACCCTTGTAATCAGTAAGATGCTGTGGAAGTGATAGAGTGTGACTTATGAGGTTATGTCATAAAATACATTATGACTTATCTCTCTTGCTTTTGGATCTCTCACTAAGTGGTAATTCAGCTGCCATATTGAGAGGATACTCAGGCAACCTATGGAGAAGTTAATGTGATGAGACTGAGGTCTCCTGCCAACCTCCATGTATTTGAGTCATCTTAGAAATAGATCTTTGAGCCCTAGTTAAGGTTTCAGATGATTGCTGCCTTATTTAGCTTAGCTGTTGCTACATTACTAATTCACAGAAACTGTGACATAATGAATGTTTAATATTATAAGCTATTAAGTTTTGAGGTAATTTGTTATACGATAATAGAGAACAAACATACATAGGGATCAAAGCCACAACCCCAAAAAACCTCACTAGAAACTAGGTCTTAATGCTCTTGTCTTCATCTTTCTTCATTTGTTTTTCCACTCGTATCTTAGTAACCTTGCTGTGAACTAAAAACGGTAATTTGGTGTCTACCATATTATTTGCCAGTGTTTTCCTTTATCTGTTATTTATCTATTTGGGGTTTTGTCTTTTTATTTTTGTATTTGGAAGTGTATCCATTTGATGGTGATTTAGCAAGCCCCTTTCCTTTTTTTTCTTTTCCTTTGTTTCTTCAAATTGCTTCTAGTTGCCCTTTCCAAAGATTTAATAATATTCACTTCTTTTTTAATGATTTGATTTTTGCATATTCAATTCTTTAATATATCTGCAATTTATTCTGATGCATTAACCACTCTTTGGGTATAACCTTCTAGGCCACCTCATTATATTTCCTCTTACATGGTACTTTGTGTTGCGTGGTAGAACTAAAAAGATTGTTGAAGTTACAATAGATTACATACCCTTGTTTACTTTATTTTTATGATCTGCTACTTTGTTAAAGAAGAAAATTTACATTGATCTAATACAAATTAAGCCATGCTGGTTGCTACCTAATATGTTTCTAGAAATTCCTTGCCATTTAGTTGGTTCTATTAGACTTCTTATAAGTAAAATGTCCACAGGTCTGCAGTTTCATATGTCTTAGCTTATTCAGAAACTTTTAACTTACTTTCTGGCAAGTAGAATATCACCTTGACCTTCTCTCTTCCTTTGGGTTTTTGTTTGATCTACTGGCTTGAACTTGTAGAAATGTCAACAGTCAATTTTCATTTAATTAATGCCCTTATCAAAGTTGACACACTGTCACCCTCATTTATAAGTCTATTAGTAAGTTCCCTAGCAGTGTTCTTAAGAAAGAAAAAAGACCCACCAATTCTACTGATACTTTTCTTAAAGTTTCATTTAAGTTCAAAATAAAATATCCATTTTATCTTAGAAATTTTCAGTTGTGGCAAAGTCAGCTTATAAGTTCTTTGGTTGGAACTTGACTCAGGAGTTCAGGAAGTCAGATGATTGCATTTTGAATTGTTTCCAAGAAGCTACGTTTGATCACAACCTGAATGGCTTCTCTTTTGAGTTTTCATTTCTACTGTATTAAGCTAGATTAGCATTCATTGTTGTCTCTGCAGTGGAGATGTCTGATAATCCTGTCATTTGTTTTCTATAAAGTCAGACTCTTCTTTTAAACTTGGTGAACCTTATGTTTTTTGCTCTTTCAACTAGAAGATTTTCAACTTAAAAAAAAAAAAAAACCAAAAACCTGTGGTGCTGTTATATTCCATTCTTGCCTTTTCTAGTAAAATACTTTAGTCATTGAACAACATCAGCTAGTATTTTGATAATTAATGCCTTTGTTTTGGGGGTGGGGAGTTGTTTTAAATGAGTTTTATACCTTTTTCTCCTGTTTACATCTAGCATATTGTTTACTTCAATCGTTAAAACAATGTTTTATGTCCTATTTCATGTTATCTCATAACTGCTCTATAACATTCACTCTCATGTTTAAAACTTTTCAATAGCCATTTTCATTGCCTCCTTTTAGTTCTTCAAGTCATTTCTGTTTTTTGCTATCACAGGGCTTTTGCACATAGTGCTTCCTATTCTTGGAATATGCTTCCTCATTCTCTTCTGTCCTTTCACCAAGTTAATGACTGATCATTTATCAAATCTAAGTTGAAGTATCAATTGCTCAGGACTAGGTCATGTACTTTTGCTATATACTCTGAAATGATAATTATTTTTCTAACAATCATCATTCATTTATTTGTATGATTATTTAACGTTCAACTCTCCTTCTATACCTCAAATTCCATGAGGACCTCTCCTACAATACTACAAATTCCATGAGGACAAGTACTAACTGCATCTACTTTGGCTTAACATCATTTCCTCTACATCTAGTACCATGGCTAACACAAGGAAACACTCAAATATTTGTTGAATATATGAATGAATGGTTCCTAAATTATACAAATGACAACTGAGGCTTAGGAATATTAAATACATTGACTAAGGTCCTACAGCAATCAACTAACAGAATGAGCACTTGAACCTAGCTCTTCCATTTCCTGCTGCTGCTAAGTCACTTCAGTCGTGTCTGACCCTGTGTGACCCCATAGATGGCAGCCCACCAGGCTCCCCCGTCGCTGGAATTCTCCAGGCAAGAACACTAGAGTGGGTTGCCATTTCCTTCTTCAAAGTGAAAGTGAAAAGTGAAAGTGAAGTCACTCAGTTGTGTCCAACCTTTAGTGACCCCATGGACTGTGGCATACCAGGCTCCTGTGTCCGTGGGATTTTCTAGGCAAGAGTACTGGAGTGGGGTGCCATTGCCTTCTCCACTTCCATTTCCTAGTTTGTTTTATTTCTCTTAAGCAGAGTTGCTCTATCCTTCTAAGTTTCAGTTCTTTCAGCCACTCAGTCATGTCCAGCTCTTTGCGACTCCATGAATTGCAGCACACCAGGCCTCCCTGTCCATCATGAACTCCCGGAGTTTACCCAAATTCATGTCCATTGAGTCAGTGATGCCATCCAACCATCTCACCCTCTGTCATCCCCTTCTCCTCCTGCCCTCAATCTTTCCTAGCAGCATGGTTTTTTCAAATGAGTCAACTCTTCATGTCAGGTGGCCAAAGGATTGGCATTTCAGCTTCAGCATCAGTCCTTCCAATGAACACTCAGGACTGATCTCCTTTAGGATGGACTGGTTGGATCTCCTTGCAGTCCAAGGGACTCTCAAGAGTCTTATCTAACATCACAGTTCGAAAACATCAATTCTTTGGCACTCAGGTTTCTTTATGGTCAACTCTCATATCCTTACATGTCTACTGGAAAACCGTAGCATTGACTAGACCCATCTTTATTGACAAAGAAATGTCTCTGCTTTTTAATATGCTCTCTAGGTTGATCATAACTTTCCTGCCAAGGAGTAAGCGTCTTTTAATTTCATGGCTACAATCACCATCTGCAGTGATTTTGGGAGCCCAAAAAAATAAAGTCAGCCACTGTTTCCATTGTTTCTGCATCTATTTGCCATGAAGTGATGGGACCGGATGCCACAGTCTTCGTTTTCTGAATGTTGAGCTTTAAGCCAACTTTTTCACTCTCCTCTTTCACTTTCATCAAGAGGCTCTTTAGTTCTTCACTTTCTGCCATAAGGGTGGTGTCATCTGCATATCTGAGGTTATTGATATTTCTCACAGCAATCTTGATTCCAGCTTGTGCTTCTTCCAGCCCACTGTTTCTCATGATGTACTCTGCATATATTTAAACAAGCAGGGTGACAATATACAGCCTTTATGTACTCCTTTTCCTATTTGGAACCAGTCTGTAGTTCCATGTCCAGTTCTAACTGTTGCTTCTTGACCTGCATACAGGTTTCTCAAGAGGCAGATCAGGTGGTTTGGTAGTCCCATCTCTCTCAGAATTTTCCACAGTTTATTGTGATCCACGCAGTCAAAGGCTTTGGCATAGTCAATACAGCAGAAATCGATGTTTTTCTGGAACTCTGTTGCTTTTTCCATGATCCAGCGGATGTTAGCAATTTGATCTCTTGTTCCTCTGCCTTTTCTAAAACCAGCTTGAACATCTGGAAGTTCACAGTTCACATATTGCTAAAGCCTGGCTTGGAGAATTTTGAGCATTACTTTACTAGCATGTGAAATGAGTGCAATTGTGTGGTAGTTTGAGCATTCTTTGGCATTGCCTTTCTTTGGGATTGGAATGAAAACTGACCTTTTCCAGTCCTGTGGCCACTGCTGAGGTTTCCAAATGTGCTGGCATATTGAGTACAGCACTTTCACAGCATCATCTTTCAGGATCTGAAAGAGCTCAACTGGAATTCCATCACCTCCACTAGCTTTGTTTGTAGTGATGCTTCCTAAGGCCCACTTGATGTCACACTTCTAAGTTTACTCTTTTAATATCTTCCATTTCAAAGTAGTTTGTTTGGTTCCTTGAAAGTGGCTAGGATGACTCAGATCTACACTTGGGTATGATTGCAGCCTCAAAGTAGATAAGTATATATCAGCATGCCTATTATGAGATTGGGAAAAGGGAGATGGAAATGATTTATCTTAAAGAACCTTTCCCTTTTAATGTATTAAAATTTCAGAGAAGTTGTAGGAGGTATTATGAATGGACTCATCAGGTGAGAACTATAAGGTCTAAAGAGTATTACACTCAGCCTAAACATAATTACATATTTGTAGTCCTGAATTTTCTACTCATTAACTGTGAGATTTTATGCAAGCCCCTTTACCTCTCTGGACTAAGTTTCATCTCTAAAAATGGTGACTAACTGAGTGAGTGAATGTATGTGTGTATGTGTGTGTGTGTGTGTATGTGTGTGTGTGTGTGTGTATGTGTGTGTGTGTAGGTAGTAGGTAGGGGATCGTTATAGAAATATTGGCAGAAATTCTGACTGCAGGTCACAAAAAGGACTTGTTCCCTTTTCCCTCATATTCTTTGCATAGTGAGCTAGAATGTGTTTGCTATTTAGGGACCTGAGATTGAAATGTACTCCATTATATGACCCAGTTCTTCCAAGGGTTTGGGACTAATCCCACCTGTCTTTGAATTATAGCAGTTTTGTAGGCCTCATTGCAGACCATTTCTAATGAGGGAGAATTGGATCGTGGCATGTTTATTTCCAGTTAGAATAACAAAATGTTAAGAGGGACTTTGAGAGCCGGTAAATATAACCATTTGTTTTATTAATGAAGAAGCTGAGATTTGGAAATAGAAAATAGAGAGCCAGGACTCAAAACTGAAGACTTTGAAGTTTAGATCCAGTATTCTTTTCAGTATACCAAAGAGCTTATTTTATACAACCCTTTATTTTCAACAATCTTAAAAAGATTTTAAAATTATGTGTAATATAAGTAATATTTAAATTTTGAAAAGTTAATGAAGGATTGGAGTCTCTTTTTCTTCCTTTTTTGATAGAAATATTCTTTCTCTGATTGTAAAAGCAATATATGCTTATTGTAACAAAATTCAATCTACTCAGAAGTACACAAGTAGAAAATAAGAATTCTCCAATGTACCAAACCCCTAGAGACAGTTACTGTCAACTTGCTAATTTGGTTCCTAATATTTAGGCTTTTCTTTGTCTTACATTCTCTGTGTATATAAATACATTTATCTACCTATAGAAATATATTGCATATATGTACCTATGTGCATCTATATTTTGTTTTAAACATATCTTGTGTATATATCCTACATGTTTATGCACAAATTTATCCATATATTTTCACCCTGCTTATTTAACTTATATGCACAGTACATCATGAGAAACGCTGGACTGGAATAAACACAAGCTGGAATCAAGATTGCTGGGAGAAATATCAATAACCTCAGATATGCAGATGACACCACCCTTATGGCAGAAAGTGAAGAGGAGCTAAAAAAACCTCTTGATGAAAGTGAAAGAGGAGAGCGAAAAAGTTGGCTTAAAGATCAACATTCAGAAAATGAAGATCATGGCATCCGGTCCCATCACTTCATGGGAAATAAGATGGGGAAACAGTGGAAACAGTGTCAGACTTTATTTTTTGGGGGCTCCAAAATCACTGCAGATGGTGACTGCAGCCATGAAATTAAAAGACGCTTACTCCTTGGAAGAAAAGTTATGACCAACCTAGACAGCATATTCAAAAGCATTACTTTGCCAACTAAGGTCCGTCTAGTCAAGGCTATGGTTTTTCCTGTGGTCATGTATGGATGTGAGAGTTGGACTGTGAAGAAGGCTGAGCGCCGAAGAATTGATGCTTTTGAACTGTGGTGTTGGAGAAGACTCTTGAGAGTCCCTTGGACTGCAAGGAGATCCAACCAGTCCATTCTGAAGGAGATCAACCCTGGGATTTCTTTGGAAGGAATGATGCTGAAGCTGAAACTCCAGTACTTTGGCCACCTCACGAGAAGAGTTGACTCATTGGAAAAGACTCTGATGCTGGGAGGGATTGGGGGCAGGAGGATAAGAGGACGACCAAGGATGAGATGGCTGGATGGCATCACCGACTTGATGGACATGAGTCTGAGTGAACTCCAGGAGATGGTGATGAACAGCGAGGCCTGGCGTGTTGCGATTCATGGGGTCACAAAGAGTCGGACACGACTGAGCGACTGAACTGAACTGAACTGATACATATATTTAAATTTTATGAATGTGTATTTATATATAAAATGTATAAATTTAAAAATTAGATTTTGTTATACATACTATAATATATTATGGTGTTTCATTCATATCTAAGTTCGTAGAGAATCTGCCTGCAATGCAAGAGACCCTAGTTCAATCCCTGAGTTGGGAAGATCCCCTGGAGAAGGAAATGGCAACCCATTCCAGTATTCTTGCCTGGAGAATCCCATGGGCAGAGGAGCCTGGCGGGCTACAGTCCATGGGGTCACAAGAGTCTGACACTTGTGTCTGACTTAGAACTAAACCACCAAACTACCATACTATATTATATTATACTATACTGCTACCCACAGAACTATCCAAAACCCTAAAGGATGATGCCGTCAGGGTGTTACATTCAGTATGTCAGCAAATCTGGAAGACCCAGCAGTGGCCACAGGACTGGAAAAGGTCCAGCCTCATCCTATTTCCCAAAAAAGGTAACACTAAAGAATGTGCTAACCTTTAAACAATTGCACTCATCTCCCATGCTACTAAGGTTCTGCTTAGAATCTTACATGTTAGGGCTTCAGCATATGTGAACCAAGAACTTCCAGATGTCCAAGCTGGGTTTAGAAAAGGAAGAGGAACCAGAGTTCAAGTTGCCAACATTCATTGGACCATAGAGAAAAGTATGGAATTCCAGAAAAATATCTACCTCTGTTTCATCAACTATGGTGAGAGCTGGACTGTAAAGAGCAGAATGCCAAAAAATTGATCCCTTCAAACTGTGGTGCTGGAGAAGACTCCTGAAAGTCCTTGGACAGCAAGAAAATCAAACCAGTCAATCTTGAGGGAAATCAACCCTGAATACTCGTTGGAAGGACTGATGTTGAAACTAAAGCTACAGGATTTTGGTTATCTGATGTGAACAGCTGACGCATTGGAAAAGTCCTTGATGCTGGGAAAGATTGAGGGCAGAAGGAGAAGAGGTTCAGAGGCTGAGATAGCTGTATGGTATCACCAATACCATGGACATGAACTTGGGCATACTTTGGGAGATGGTAGGGACAAGGAGGCCTGGCATGCTGCAGTCCATCGGGTGGCAAAGAGTTGGACATGACTAGGTGACTGAGCAACAACAATGCATACTATTTGCATCCTAGTTTTCTGAGCAATATCTGGACATCTTTTCTTGTTATTCCATCTAATTTATTCCTTTTCTGGCTGGCTAACAGTTCATTTTTGTGACTGTACTTTATTATTTTAATTAATTTATTTATTTTAATTGGAGGCTAATTACTTTACAATATTGTGGTGGTTTTTGCTGTACATTGACATGAATCAGCCATGTGTCCCCCATCCCCAACCCCCTCCCACCTCCCTCCCCATCCCATCCCTCTGGATTGTCCCAGTGCACTGGCTCTGAGTGCCTTGTTTCATGCATCGAACTTGGACTGGTGATCTATTTCACACGTGGTAATATACATGTTTCAATGCTATTCTCTCAAATCATCCCACCCTCGCCTTCTCCCACAGAGTCCGAAAGTCTGTTCTTTATCTCTGTGTTTCTTTTGCTATCTGACATATAGGGTTGTCGTTACCATCTGTCTAAATTCCATATATATGCATTAACATACTGTATTGGTGTTCTGTTTGTTTGTTTTTTTCTGACTTACTTCACTCTGTATAATAGGCTCCAGGTTCATCCACCTCATTAGAACTGATTCAAATGTATTCTTTTTAATGGCTGAGTAATATTCCATTGTGTATATGTTACCACAGTTTTCTTATCCATTCATCTGCCGATGGACATCTAGGTTGCTTCCATGTCATAGCTATTGTAAACAGTGCTGCAATGAACATTGGGGTACATGTGTCTCTTTCAATTCTGGTTTCCTCGGTGTGTATTCCCAGCAGTGGGATTGCTGGGTCATATGGCAGTTCTATTTCCAGTTTTTTAAGGAATCTCCATGCTGTTCTCCATAATGTCTGTACTAGTTTGCATTCCCACCAACAGTGTAAGAGTGTTCCCTTTTCTCCACACCCTCTCCTGTATTTGCTGTTTATAGACTTTTTGATAGCAGCCATTCTGACTGGCATGAGATGGTACGTCATTTTGGTTTTGATTTGCATTTCTCTGATAATGAGTGATGTTGAGCATCTTTTCATGTGTTTGTTAGCCATCTCTATGTCTTTGGAGAAATGTCTGTTTAGTTCTTTGGCCCATCTTTTGATTGGGTCATTTATTTTCTGGTATTGAGCTGCATGAGGTTCTTGTATATTTTTGAGATTAATTCTTTGTCAGTTGCTTCATTTGCTGTTATTTTCTCCTATTCGGAAGGCTGTCATTTCACCTTGCTTATAGTTTCCTTCTTTGTGCAAAAGCTTTTAAGTTTAATTAGGTCCCATTTGTTTATTTTTGCTTTGGGTCATAGCAGATCTTGCTGTGATTTATGTGTGACTGTATTTTAATCTCTCCTGATGGATTATATATGTTATTTCCAGTCTTTCACTATTTTTGAGAATCCTGCAGTAACATCCTTCTGCATGCATCTTTGCATATTTGTCTGTTTCTTCATGATAAATTTCTAGAAACCACAGTTCACATTAGTCATATTATTCAGACACAAACTTGTGTAAGTAAAGCAATATAGTTCACTAATTCCTATAGTAGGAAAGGAAGGAGATTTTAGATTGTGTGTAATTTTAGATACAAGGTTATTAAACACATGAACTTTTCCTTGGTCAAGCTCTGTAGTTTTGTAATCACAGTTTTGTAGAATTAGCTCAGTACACTGCATTCCAGTTCAGTGAATCCCTTCCAGTTGCTCTGTAAATAGTTGCTTCACTTGGCTCCAGTTCACTGTAAATGGATCTAATCACGTTAAAGATGCCTTGAGTTTAGGTTATGCCTCCCAGCCCACAATAGTTATTTTCCCTTTAGCTATTTAATGAAACTATCAGGTATGGGGAGGGACTACCACTTATGTGTCAACCAGTGGGGCAAAGAGGAAAAATACTACTTTCCTGCTGAGATATTGTTTGTGAGGAAACAAGCTGATGATGTCAAGCTGAATCTCTGAACTGGTTAGCTTCTTGCCCAAGGGGATCATTAGGAAGAGAAGAACCCTCTATGGCTTGGGTTTTCTATTCCCTTTAGTCACTTGAATTTCGCTCTCTCTGCATCACCTCTGATAAGCCAATGCTTTCAGAAGGCAATAGTAACTTCTCCACACTCAAGCTCTAATTCAACCAGTGTGGTCATGCCTAAATTGGAGGATTATTTCTTCATCAGCATAAATTTAACAACTCAGGGAATATGAGAGGAAGGAAAGACATCAGAAGTCATCTGGTAGGATGGCCTCTTGCCTCTGGAATTCCTCCAGCAACAGCTCTGAGAAGTTATCATCTTTGAGTGGCTCTTACTTGTCTTCAGACTAAAGCTTATGTTCCTAGTCTAGTGGTTAAATCCTTTGTGACTGAGATATAGATAACCTTTCTTTCCATATTTCCAAGCTCCCCAAACATGCCCTGTAGTCCAGTCAATCTTCAGCTTCTCTCTGTGTTGGATTATGCCATTTTCTCTGTCTGTTAATGCCATTCTGTAGCTTAAATGTCATCACTTCATTGAGATCTTTTTTTTTTTTTTGAACTATTGTGACATTTTGACTATACTTTTTTGGTGACACTAATCATTTTCTATTCTATATTGTAATTTTCTGTGTCTCTATCTTATATCTCCTACTGGAATCTAAATTCTTTAAGAGTAAGATTGATATGACCATGACTATTGTTTGTATTTTTCCAATATCCAGGACATTGCCTATTATTCAATAAATGCTTATTATGGAGGTGGATATATAGACTAACCCAGTCTTCAGCTGTATATACACACACACATATTTTAATCTTCCGTTTCTATTTCTGCAACCTCCAAATGGTTAAGAAGTACTACCCTCCCTTGATATGTATTAGCTATAGTGGAGGTATTATGATAACCAGGGCAAATAGTCGGACAGTACATGTATCAGTCCTAGGGAGAAACTTAACAAAATCATGAAGTAGATCTGTTGCTTTTCTCTATATTCATCTGATTCTGGGGTTGCACACAGTAATCTGGCATAACTGGAAGTCATATTCTGGGGGATAGGGAGAGTCCCATCCTTGAGCTTTGGGGCCTTTAAGCTGAATTTTTAAGGAAATAACAACTCATCTTTGCTGCAGTTGGGAGGCAGCCATAATACAATAGCATTATGAGCTGGCTCCAGCTACTTGCTCTTAACTCAGTGTTTATTTTTGAGGGTAGAAACATCAGCCCCTATCCTCAAGTGACTAGCAGGCTAGAGTCCAAGCCTTGTGGTTACAGCTGTATGACCTAGTAAATTGTTGGCAGGATTTGCCACACCAGTGTTTAGGCTGGGGAAGCTGGCTTTATTGGGGTACTGGGGTCTAAGACTTGCTGTCATCAACCAGAATTAACTGACTTAAGCAATGGGCCATTGATGAGTGTCATGGAACTTCTCAGAAAGCTAACTTCTTTCCTGGGAGTCCTGCCCTCTAGGAATAAGTCTTGAGCATGCTAAGACTCTGTCTCAAGGAAAATTGTAGAAGTGCAGTGAAGAGAGATAGGTAGATAGCTGGGAATTTGGTAACCAAGCCAAGATTCAACACCCCAGGCCTCTTGTCCCATCCCTCCAATGTTACATATTCAGAGTCCAGGTTTGAATGCACATATTTTTATTTCATACCCACTCTTCTTTGCAACATCCTTTAGCTTTTTGTATGTTTTTATGCAAAATGGTTGTAGAACCTCTGGGTGTTTGGTATAGTATTTGTAAAAAAAATATTTATTTTTAACTGGAGGTTAATTGCTTTACAATATTGTGTTTGTTTTTGCCATACATCAACAAGAATGGGTGTAATTTTATGAAGGGATTATTCTTTTCAGCAATAGCAGCTTTGCCTAAATAATTCCAAAATAAACTTAAGATTTACTCTAGGCTCAAGAAGTTGCCCTGCCCTCCCTGTTGGCTGTAAGAGAATCTTGAAGACATATGAACACTTCATTCATTTTACTCCATGTTAGAACTTCAATTTTTATCACCTCTTTCAGTTTTCTCTTAGATGAATCAATTCTTGTTTTAAATTATGAATTAAAAATTTAAATGTTTCAGACTGCACATCTTATGGATTTTCAGGTTTTTTCCCTTGTTGTTCAGTGTTTTACTTCCTGACATTTTTGGATAATCACTCATAAATTCGCCAAATTGTTTGTTGGGAGAATAACTATGTTCAGCCCTCCCTATCTGCAGCTTCTGGATCAAATTCCACCAGCGGTTGGTTGAATTTGTGGATGTGCCCAAGATGTGGAACGCCAGCTAGTCTATACCATTTTACACAAAGGACTTGAGAATGCACAGATTTTGGTATTGTAGGGGTCCTGGAATCCTTAGGGGATACTGAAGAAAGACTTCTTTTGTCAATTTTCAGTAGAGAGTTGCAAAATTGAATCCAAACTAAACTGCGCATTGGATGCTATTCCTGAAACTGAAATACTAATGTCTTTTAAACATGTGGAATTGTGGAGGGAGGTGCCGAAGCCATGCTTTTGGTTGAAACAATATTTTTGATCCATAAAGAAAAAAAAGCATCTCTCTGAAACTCTGAGATTACTTTGACCAGTTTACAGACACAGACTTATGGGGAAAATCTACCTTGGGAATACAATCTAAGAAAAACCTTTATTGACACCATTTTTTTTTGCTTTGAATTTTTTTTCTGTGATCATTGCCTGCTAAAATATTACTATTGCTCTTCCCATCATGTCTACTACTAAGTATGTATGTATAATTAGTAGATAGCAAGCACTTATGGGCCGTTCATGGTGCCAAGTGATGTGAGTGCATACTCTCCTTTGTTCGTTTATTTTTCATTGCCTATTCTGTGCTGGCATTGTGGAGCAGCAAACAAGAAAGATGTGGTCTTAGTGCTCATGGTGCTTACATTCTATTGGGGGAGATAATAAAAATTAAGTAAACCATAAGATAATGTCAGAGAGTAGTAAGTGGCATGAGGAATATGAAATAAGGTAATGTGATAGAGAGTGACTGGGAGTGTGATTGAGGGAGGCTTTTAGAGTGTGTGACCTAACAGAAGCAGAAGATATTAAGAAAAGGTGGCAAGAATACACAGAAGAACTGTACAAAAAGATCTTCACGACCCAGATAATCATGATGATGTGATCACTAATCTAGAGCCAGACATCTTGGAATGTGAAGTCAAGTGGGCCTTAGAAAGCATCACTATGAACAAAGCTAGTGGAGGTGATGGAATTCCAGTTGAGCTCTTTCAGATCCTGAAAGATGATGCTGTGAAAGTGCTGCACTCAATATGCCAGCAAATTTGGAAACCTCAGCAGTGGCCACAGGACTGGAAAAGGTCAGTTTTCATTCCAATCCCAAAGAAAGGCAATGCCAAAGAATGCTCAAACTACCGCACAATTGCACTCATCTCACATGCTAGTAAAGTAATGCTCAAAATTCTCCAAGCCAGGCTTCAGGAATACATGAACCGTGAACTCCCTGATGTTCAAGCTGGTTTTAGAAAAGGCAGAGGAACCAGAGATCAAATTGCCAACATCCGCTGGATCATGGGAAAAGCAAGAGAGTTTCAGAAAAACATCTACTTCTGCTTTATTGACTATGCCAAAGCCTTTGACTGTGTGGATCACAATAAACTGTGGAAAATTCTGAAAGAGATGGGAATACCAGACCACCTGACCTGCCTCTTGAGAAATCTGTATGCAGGTCAGGAAGCAACAGTTAGAACTGGACATGGAGCAACAGACTGGTTCCAAAATGGAAAAGGAGTACGTCAAGGCTATATATTGTCACCCTGCTTATTTAACATCATGAGAAATGCTGGACTGGAAGAAACAAGCTGGAATCAAGATTGCTGGGAGAAATATCAATAACCTCAGATATGCAGATGACACCACCCTTATGGCAGAAAGTGAAGAGGAGCTAAAAGCCTCTTGATGAAAGTGAAAGAGGAGAGTGAAAAAGTTGGCTTAAAACTCAACATTCAGAAAACGAAGATCATGGCATCCGGTCCCATCACTTCATGGGAAATAAGATGGGGAAACAGTGTCAGACTTTATTTTTGGGGGGCTCCAAAATCACTGCAGATGGTGACTGCAGCCATGAAATTAAAAGACGCTTACTCCTTGGAAGAAAAGTTATGACCAACCTAGATAGCATATTCAAAAGCAGAGACATTACTTTGCCAACTAAGGTCCGTCTAGTCAAGGCTATGGTTTTTCCTGTGGTCATGTATGGATGTGAGAGTTGGACTGTGAAGAAGGCTGAGCGCTGAAGAATTGATGCTTTTGAACTGTGGTGTTGGAGAAGACTCTTGAGAGTCTCTTGGACTGCAAGGAGATCCAACCAGTCCATTCTGAAGGAGATCAACCCTGGGATTTCTTTGGAAGGAATGATGCTGAAGCTGAAACTCCAGTACTTTGGCCACCTTATGCGAAGAGCTGACTCATTGGAAAAGACTCTGATGCTGGGAGGGATTGGGGGCAGGGGGAGACGGGGACGACAGAGGATGAGATGGCTGGATGGCATCACGGACTCGATGGACGCGAGTCTGAGTGAACTCCGGGTGTTGGTGATGGACAGGGAGGCCTGGCGTGCTGCAATTCATGGGGTCGCAAAGAGTCAGACATGACTGAGCAACTGAACTGAAATGAACTGAACTGAGGGTAACTTTTAGTTAGAGTTACCTCAGAAAGCCTTTCTAAAGAGAGGAGAAGGAGCCAGCTGTGTGGAGAAATAGTGGAGGAGAGAATTTCAAGGTAAAGGCCTCAGGCAGAAGTGAGCTATAATCACAACCCCCTGAAGTCACTAGATCTTTCTGCATGACCTGGTGAAGGAGCTTATCTGAGCCTCTATTTCCTTATCTTGTGAAGATAGAATTTTTAGCTTATTCATATACTTGTGATTACTATGTGCCAGATACTCTTTAGACTTGGGATTTATTGCTGCTCTCATAGAGCTCATGTTCAAGGTTAGGTAATGTAAGTGCCTTCAAGACAATGAAAATAGAGCAAGGAGACTGAGAGTGAAGGTGGGAGATGGGTTTTTAGAAGAGTCAGGGAGAGCCTCCCTCTGGAAGTGACACTTGAGTAGAGACAGTGATGAAAAGGAGAGAGGCAGCCTAATGGCTGTTGGGCAGTAGGGTGGGAGTATTTCTTGGGAAAGAACAAGCATCAACGGCTGTAAGGTTGGGAGTGAAAGTGAAAGTCACTCAGTTGTGTCCAACTCTTTGCAACCCCATGAACTGTAGTCCATGGAATTTTCCAGGCCAGAATACCGGAGTGGGTAACTGTTCTCCCCTTCAGGGGATCTTCCCAACCCAGGGATCTAACCCAGGTCTCCTGCATTGCAAGCAGATTCTTTACCAGTTGAGCCACCAGGAAAACCCAAGAATACTGAAGTGGGTAGCCTATCCCTTCTCCAGTGGATCTTCCCAACCCAAGAATCGAACTGGGGTCTCCTGCATTACAGGCATATTCTTTACCATCTGCGGGAAGGTTGAAAAGAGTTTGGAATGTTCCAGGAAGGGGTGTGTGTGGTAAGACTTATGTCAGAGAGGAAAGAAAGAACCAGATCATGGAGGATGAGGTCATTCTCATTGTACTGAAAAGCCTCTTCAGGGTTTGGAGCAGGGACATTTGGGGAATAATATTATATACAACAGTGTTGGCAGAATTGAGAGATAAGGCCTAGCACAATGCATGATGCATAATTAGTGCTCAAAGACCTCTTGTCTCCTTCTTTCTTTCCTTGTTACTCTTCAGTGTCTCCTTCCCTATTCCCTCCCTTCCTCCCTCCTTTGTACGCCTGAACTGTTCAAATACATCTCAGAAGAGGATGCTTTAATTTGCTCTTACCTGTTTCCTTGTCATCTTCATGCTACACTATAAGTTCCTTGAGGACAAAAAAGCCACCTCTTGCTTCTTTGTAATTGCTGTATCACCAAAGTGCCTCAAAAATTGGTGGAATGTAACAAAATGTATTGAATGGGCATTCCAAAATTCAGCTCCAGGGGAATGGCCTTGATGCTTGGGAATTAAGATGTATGTTTGGACTGGCAGGACTTTGTTGTTTGCACTGTAGAGTCCTGAGTTTGGTCATAGCAAAAATACCAGTTTTGTTGCAGCAGTACTGTTGTTCATGAAACAGCTTGCCAGTAGTCTGGAGCTAGGTCCCAATTCCAGTGGGGCTTCGGCAAGTCATTTAATCTTTGTGAAGCTGTTTTCTCATTTGTACAATTGAGATGGTAATCCGTAAGATTATCGGGGGATTGAATAAGATCATGTGTATAAAACTGTTCAGTACAGTAGTACAGTAGACAGCTCCAAGTGATCAATAAATATTATCTATTATTGCAGGTTCTGTCCTGATTTCCTGCCCTTCCCCCAAAACAATTCCAGAGTTAGCCTGGAAGCTGTGGAAAAGGGGAGGAGCTTACCCCTCTCTTGCAGAAATGGTACATTTTACCTCCTTAGTATAATGAGCTTGTTGCAGGGCAAAAAGTCAAGTAACTTAGTGCTTGCTCCTCCTGTTTGGCCTTATCTTCCTATTTGTGCCAGATTTACCTTAGCTTTTTGAGTGTGAAGAACTTGTTTTATGTACCTCGATGGCAATGAGAAAGTAACTTGCCTAAATTCACACCTCTAACCAATGGCAGAGCTAGGTTTTGAATAAAGGTCTGGCTCTTTCAGAAGCTCAGGAAATGGAAGAAAACAGGCTCTCCTATGAGGCAGGAAGTAGAATCTGGGGCCTCTACCACTTACCTTGTCATCCGGGTGAAGTGTGTATACCCCTCTCTCAGAAGGACTGACCATCTCCTGGTTCCCATTCCAATGCCTTTTCTCTTGACTTCTCCCATTTAATTTTCCACATGTACCAGCTGAAGGTTTAGTAATAATCTCTGACTCTGTACCGCAATTTTATACCTAAGGGATAATTCACATGCCCCAGGGTCTTACAGCTGACCTGGTTCTGTCAGATGACCTTTGTGCTGAAAGAGCTCTGTGATTATTCCTAGGCACCAGTCTCTACCGATACTTGATAAAGCCACTTAACATTGCAAAGTAGTCACTGGAGTATGCTTAGTTCAGCCGGGGAGATAACCATACATTTCAAAATCCTTTGCTCTCCTTTGAGTCCTTTTATATACACCCTTCCCTCAGCTTTTGCTTTTTTCTTTCATCAGCTCCCTTCTGCTTCTAGTCCCATCTGTTCTTCCTTTTGTTGGTTTTGTCTCCAGTGGGAACAGGAAGATAAGAAAACATACATCTGAAAAACAGATTTGTTGTCTGGGAGAGATTAGAGGATCGTTTATTCCTTTTCTTGTCTTTTCCTTAACAGCATGATCAAATCTTGGTTCTTTGCTGATAACTTTTCCAGACTGCCAATTAAAAGGTTGGATAATGAGCATTTAGTGTTTTGGTGATTAAGCCCTCCCCCGCCTCACAGGTCAGTGCCACCTGAATTAATTGGCACCTTCTCAGCTGGAGTTCAGTTCTCACATGTCTTATGCTACAAAGAATGGCATTCAGAGATCTCTGTAATCCACCATCCTGCAGTGTTCCCAGCCCTTCCTCCCTCTAACTATACCACTCATCTCTTGATGGAGTGATTTACCCTCTGCCACTCTCATGCTGTGTGATTTGCATCCCCATACACTCTTGTTCCTTTTCCCCTCTGCTGGACTGGTGTGGGTGTGACCAGAGTCAGGAAACCGTCTGCACTGAAAGCATTGCTACCAGCTCTGCAATACTAGTTGCAGAGTTTAACTTGAGCTTTGTTTCACTTCAGCTTTCTCACCTATAAAAAGAGATGATAATTGCTTACCACCTCAATGGATAGTTGTGAAGATGAAATTAGATAGCATAAAGGGTTTAGCAGAGTACATGGCCCTTAGTAAATGCTCATTATCTATTAGCTTTGTAATTTCCCACTTAAACCTATTGAAATCTCACTGCTTCTTTAAGGCCCCCCACTGAAAATACACTTTTCCTTCCTATATAAGAAGTCTTTTATTTTTAATATCTTCTAGTTCAAGGTGACCTCATTCTTCTAGTGTTTTTATTTTGTGACTTGTATGAGAATTATTTAGTTGATCTGAGATTACGTTAGAAGTCCTGACTACAGGTGAAATGCTCTTGGAGACAGAGACCTGAGCCTCTAGCACAGAGCCAAAGCATATCACTATGGAATAGAATTTTCTGTCCCTGAGTTAAGGGAGTTTTATTCTGTTGATGTTGGATTCTTGAATGTTCTATTGATTTAATGAGTGGTCATTACTCACTATGCCAAGATACTGGTATCCTGGATGTGTTGCTTCCAAGAGTTTAGTCAGTGTACACTGCTAAGGCTGCCACATGGAGTCTGGTTTAAATTAAGAACTGGGCTATTTAGCAAGTACTGGTAACGCATGTTTGGATCACTAAGGTAAGTTGCCATTGGCATACTAAAATACAGGATGTTTTGAAAAAACCTTTAGGATAAATCACAATATCATCTATGTGCACCTGCAGTTAAGGTCTACAAAGAGAAGTTTGGTTTCTGATTTATAGTAGGGATATTATCAGACTTTTTTAGCTACAAGAAACTTCACATATATTTTACTTAACAAGTACTCATAATTAGGTCAGAATTCAGAAAAGTGGGCTTCTATTTGCATAGAATGACATTAATTCTGCATTCTCTCCTAACAGGGTTGAGAGGATTAATCACTTATTCATGCAAAACCAACTCACATGAATCATTTATTTATCTTGTTCTGCTAATTTTGCAGAGCTCATTTTTATATGCCTAAGGTTGCAGATAAAGTGAAAACTCAGAAGGTGATTTACCTTTACAATAAAGACATGATGGTCATGTAAACAGGACGTTTCCTATAGGAAATCAATGGGTAACCATGGAAATGACTCTACAATGGGAAATTCTGTTTCCTTATGAACAAGCATCAGAAAGATCAATTGTAAGATGAAAGGGCTTTGCCGGGGCCCACAACTTTCACAAAATCTCTCAGTCTATGAAAAGAGAAAACATGCACACCATTGCTTGTTAGGAATTATCTTAAGCTATGTTAAGAATGAACATCATTTTTACATTCTAAAGTTTGGTCTGGAATTTCTTGAGCACTCTTCTTAGAGGTCTACCTAAGAAACTTACATGTAATGATAAGAACAGTCCCGAGTATAGGATGCTTGAATTCTTGACCCAGCCTAACTTCAAGCAGCAGTGAGATCTTTGACAAGATTTTTGGACCCCAATTTCTTCATCTTTATAATGAGTGGGTTGGACTAGCTCAGGGATGGCAAGAATGTTGTCTGTGTTCTATCATCTCAATTTCCCTTCCTTGGAAGATATTGCTAGTCAAGTGTGGCACTCTTTCTCTCTAAGCCTAAACAGGGTCTCAGAATCCTTAATACATTTCTTCTGGCAGGTGCCTCCTACATGTCAGATTTGTTTGTCAGGCAGAAGATAAACATTTGCCTCTGTTTGACCTTTAGGGCTTTGACATCAGCCCTGACATTATAAGAATTTGCAAACTAACTACAAGCACAGGATATCTGTTAGACTTGAACACAGAATCCAAATAACAGCAATTAGAAGTAGAAATTATATTATCTGTATTAAGCCAAAGCAATCATTGGATCTCAGTAATGAATCAAATATTTATTTAAATGAAAATGCTACTTTGAAATCACTGATTAAAGTGAGGTGGTATTTGTAGCACTTGGAGCAGCTGTCTGTTTTTATTATCAGCTCAGAGATACAACTTAAATAACAAATTTATTTGCTATTTACATTTCTGAGCTTCCCTGGTGGCTCAGACGGTAAAGCGTCTGCCTACAATGCAGGAGACCCGAGTTTGATCTCTGGGTGGGGAAGATCTCCTGGAGAAGGAAATGGCACTCCAGTATTCTTGCCTGGAAAATCCCATGGATGGAGGAACCTGGTAGGCTACAGTCCATGGGGTCGCAAAGAGTTGGACAGGACTGAGCGACTTCACACACACATTTACATTTCTACTCCTTTTTCAACAGTAGAGGGCAGCACAGTTATTTTCAAATGTCTTCCTGGGGAGCCATTTGCCTATATACACCGGCTTAGTACACAGTGGATCCATAGATACCGGCTGTGTTGGGTTGCAGTGGAAGAGTACATTCACATGTCAAAAGAGCCACCTTAATCATATCTGCTAGATTTGAGCTGCCCTTTTTAGGCTTTCAGAAGTGACCATTACCATCCTTGTATTTACATATTTTAGCATTTCATACTGATTCTTTTTACTTTAGCCTTGCTGTTGTTTTTTACTCCTCTCTGTTGCTTGTCTCACCTGAGAGGCAGTGTTATTTAGGCCAGAAGAACATAGCTTTAGGCTTCTGGAGGTGAAAACTTGATTCCCGGCTCTCCCCTGCTAGATCTGTGACTCTGAGCCTCTCAGCCTCTCAATGGATTGGGATTCTCCATTGTATACAGAATCTTTCCTTCCATTTTGCAGGGTTGTTGTGAACATCAAATACAACCAATACATGTGAAAGCATTCTTAAATTTAGGTTTTAAAAATAATCATTAATCTCTCACATGCTATTATCATTAATATGAATCTAGCTTTTAATTTCAATGAATTATAGACAAGTTTTAGAATTTCTTTCTGAATTATAGGATGGTACCTATACATGGGTTGTCTTGGCAGCATAGCATACTGACCCATCCTGGGCATGCAGGGAGCAGGAGGGCAAGAACTGGTGTAACTCTAAGGGCTGAGCCCTGAGAGGGTATGCTGAGGATGCACAGTGTTACTGTGCATGTTTACTTTATCCTGAATAAAGGCTAATATTCATATCACAAACCTATTACACCTAACATCTCTTTCCAAGGCACACATGGTAACACCCACTTTACTTTCAAAGATAATTCATAGAGAGTAATATCTAGCTGCACATATCATTTCACAAGAAAATAAATTAATATAATCTTGTTATTTGTGACTCATCTACCAAGAATGTCATTGCATTATTGGTGAAATGATTTTTGCAGCAACGAACAATTCTTGGTAAAGGTCCTCGCTAGCTGGTATAGTCTCCATTTCATTTACAAGCTCGACTGTAAATGAAAATTTGTTAGCTTTTAGGACTTGTTGCAAAATATACTTTAAGGTTATATGTAAACCAAAAGTTAGCATCTAGTCTCAGATAGTATCAATGAGGTTTTCCCCCTGCATAAATGTTCACAGAGACACACTACAACTAATCCTTGTGTGAGGCTGCCCAGATATGTTGTGAGATGTCTATTCTCAATGGCCCCCGCATTCTAAATGCTCATAAAAGCAGGGTGATGATGTGAGAGAAGACAGCTTCTATTGCGACAACCAAACACGTTATCAGCAATTTCTAAACACCCCACTGGAGGCAGAACCATTACATCTGAGAATCATATAGCAGCTTGGGCACACCAAGAGTAAAAGCAGCATAGCCCCTAAGGAGATGTAAAGAAGTTTAGAAGCCAGCGTGAAGTGTACCAGTGACAGTGGCTGGGCAGTGGCAATGGAGTGCCAGTGCCCCCACCAACAAGGTTAGGGTTCCAGGGAGAGTTTTAGTAGAGAACAGGAAGCCCAGATAGAGCTCCAGTTGAATGGATTAATATGGTGGGGTGGAGTGGGGTTGAGGGGAAGGATGTAGTCCAACAGACATGCAGCTGCCCTTGGCTCACAAGTTACTGAAGCCCAGGGTAATGGCTGCAGGATTAATTCCAGACTCAACCTGTTTGCAGGGCTAAGCATGAGGGTCTTGATCAGCTTTGGTTCACAGTTACTCAGGTATCCCATAGGGCTGGGGTCACAGACAAAAGGCATGTGGAGTCTTCCCTGAAAACCTCTAGAGAAAGCAGGGAGTGTTTCCTAGAAACATTAGAAAAAAGTTGAGCTTCAAATTGTAAAATAGTGTTCTACTGCATAATAGCAATCTCTCACATTTATAAGGGCATTTCATAATTATACATTTATCTTTAATCATTCATGCCTTATCTTGCCCAGTGGTTTACTATTGTCCCAGACCATTTGTTATTAGCCACCTGGATGACTTCACTCACACTGAGGTGGTAGGAGCTTCACATATTATATTCCAGGGGCACTGGTATTGAGAAGAAAAAACCAGTGTTTATTGTAGTGAATTGAGTTGGCTTTTCATATTGTCTATGTTTTAGAATCACTTGGAGAGATTTAAAAATATATATAGATGCCCAGGGCCCTCCTCAGGCTATTTAGATTCAGAAGATTTGATTATAGGATATGCATTTTTTAAAAAATCCCACAGAGATCCTTTCAGCAATAGAGGCTAAGAACAACTTTCTTTTTTTTTTTGGCCAAATATGTTTTATTTTTATTAGTAGATTTTAAATAATTTCAAACCAGAGACTTTTCACAATTTTAAAGTAAATTAAGTTTTAGTGATATCCTTCATATTTTGTCTTTTAGAAGTCTGGTGTGATGTAACAAAAAGAATATATATAGTCTCTTAAGTACACTCCTATTGTAATAAAGAACAAGGGACTAGAATTTTTAGGAGTTATTTTGTAGGCTTGGGACTTCCCTTGTCGTTTACTTGCTAAGTCAAGTCCAACTCTTTTGTGACCCTATGAACTGTAGCCTGCCAGGTTCCTCTGTTCATGAGATTCTCCAGGCATGAATACTGGAGTGGATTGCCATTTCCTTCTCCATAGAAGAACAAGTTTCTTAATGCATAGATTATTTTTTCCATATTAGAATATAAGCATCTTCAACTAGAAATTCAGTTAAGTGAGTGAGTGAAGTCGGTCAGTCGTGTCCGACTCTTTGCAACCCCATGGACTGTAGCCTACCACGCACCTCCATCCATGGGATTTTCCAGGCAAGAGTACACACTCAATAACACCTAAGTGCTAATGACAGAATTCTTAGTAAATATTTGTGGAATGTTTGATTAATGTATTGCACTGTGGCTCATGTATGTGCAAGTGTATGTGTCCATGTGTGTGTATGTATGCAGTGTTGGAAATTTAAATCTGATCCTAATCTTCCTTCTCGAACAGGTTAGTGTTCTCCCTTCCTTCCTTCCCCTCTGTCTTCCTTCCTCCCTCCCTCCCTCCCTTCTTCCCTCTCTCCCTCCCTTCCTCCCTCTCTTCTCTTCTTCCTCCCTCCATCCTTCTAGTCACCTGCCTGTCTCTCTATCTAGATATCTCAAACTGAACTGTGTGCCCCTACTCTAAATTCATATGTTGAAGACTTAACCTGCAGTGTGGCTGTATTTACATATAGCTTCTTTAGGGAGGTGGTTAATGTTAAATGAAATAATAAGGGTGAGGCCCTAATCCCATGGGACTGGTGTCTTTATAAGAAGAGGAAAAGACATAGGATTGAGCACAGAGGAAAGGCCATGTGGGACATAGTGAGAAGGTAGCCACCTGCAAGCCAGGAAGAGTAGCCTCATGAGACACCAACACTTTGACACCTTGATCTTAAACTTCCAGTCTCCAAAACTAAGAAAACAAACGCCTGTTTCTAAGGCCTCCCAGTCTGTAAAGTCTGAGCAGATCAGCACGCTATCTGTCATCTACCTGTCACTTCTCTCTTAGTGGTGTGTGGCATTTTACCTGGCAGGTAGTAGCTTCTTTCCCATTAATTCAAAGACATCCAAGGAATGACCAAGTTTCTGAAATTATTATTAATGGCAATTCCAGGCACTACTGTTTCTGCTGTTACACTGCAAAGAGAAGAGGGTTATGTAAAAGCGTATCCTGGGTATTTTTCCATTTTGAGCAGCAAAGCAGTTTAATAACACAACTGCTGACATCAGTTGCTGCTAATGAGATGCTTCTTGGATGTTTCAGTTACCCCAGGACTGAGTAGCTTGAGCAGGTCAAAGGAGAGGCAATGTCTGCGGGCATTTTGGTACTTAATAAAGTTTCATAAAATCTTTACTTTTAGGAGTGGTGTCTGTGCTTCACCCTAATTCATGAGAATAACACATTGAGACAAGGAGGCTGAGAAAATGAGGTTTTGTGCAGCATTAATTTTCATTTGCTATCTGATCGCATTTTTTGTCAATAGCCTCATTTCCTCTCATTTTCACACTTAGCAAAGAGTTTAACACCTCTATAATGATTACATGCCCTGTGATGAAAGAAAAACCAGATAGTCATTTTCTCCCCCTTACACTTGTGTTTAACATGTCTAAATTTTACGTGAAGATCTACCTTTGCCAACGACCCTTTATGGGTTCTAAGGATCTAACAAGATCTGAGTTTATGACTCTGTCTAGGCAGAATTTTAAATCAATGCCAAAGCAGTTGCATGTGAAAATCTTTGGATAACAGTTAGGACTTCATCTGAATGGAAATGTTTCCCTGGGGGATTCAATTCTGAAAATTATTTTTCTACTTATGAGCTATAAATGTGCCTATTTCCTTTGAGGACTTGCCTTATGCATGTTTTTTCTCTATCACCGTTAGCACCTAGATTTTCATCTAAAAAGTCATTCATTCTTTCACATCTGTCAAACATACAATTATCTAAAGTTCTGCTGTTTTTGAGACCTTCACCAGACTTGTTAAGAAGATGGACATATATGTATACAAATAAATAAAATGCTCTTTAGCAGGAGGTCTAGAGATTGGAACACACATAAAGGAATAATAAACTCTCCTCAGAGTTTGCAGAAGTGGTAATGTTCGATATCTGCCAGGAAGGACAGTGGGGCATAGGTATGGAGGAAAAGAGGAAGGCCTTTCCTGACAGTGAGCATGGCTTGGATAAAAGCAAGTGGGATATGGTCATGCCCTTTTAGAAGGCCGTGGAAGGTAGAAATAACTTACACGGCACAGCTGTGAGGATGTTTTATCTCATTAGGTTTGTGTATAAGCAAAGACTGTCTTGCTCATAATGTGGAATGTTCGTGAGTCATTTTTGCTGTTTCTCACACATGCCATTCACACCCGTGCCTTTTTTCTCATGGTTCCTTCTGCCTGGAAAAACTCATACCCATCCTTTGGGGCTTAACCCCTGTGTAAAAACTTCCCTGGGCTTTCCAGGTAGCTCAGGGCTAAAAAAAAATCTGCCTGCGAATGCAGGAGACATACGTTTGATCCCTGGTTTGAGAAGATCCCCTGGTGGAGGAAATGGCAACCCACTCCAGTATTCTTATTTGGGAAATCCCATGGACAGAGGAGCCTGGTGGGCTACAGTTCATGGGGTCACAAAAGAGCTGGACGAGACTTAATAACCAAATGACAACAAAAACGTCTTCCCTCTTTCTCTGCAGAATTTATTGCTTTCTCTTCGCTGTTCACTTTGCTGATTTTGCTATGCAGTTACTGTATAGCTCATAGTTTATGTTGCATTTTCCTTGCTGGATTATGAGTTTTTCATGTGCTAAGACTATGTATTGTTTTCTTTTTGTATACTTACTATCTGTTATACTGCCTGGCAAACATCGTGCTTAAAAAATATACAATGGATGCGTGCGTGTGTGCTAAGTTGCTCCAGTCATGTCTGACAATGGATATAGGAATGACAACTAATGCTCCAAACAGAATTGTTTTTAGAGGAGGAGCAGCTTGGTGCATTGGGAAGAGGTCTGATGAGAATACTGGAAAAAATCTAACTTCGTGTTGCTTCTTGGTGCTAATAAGTTGTTTGCCAAAAGGCTCACCTTTTACCCTTCTGGGGCTTCCTTTATACTCACATGGATAGAGAAATATCTGATCAGCATAAAGCCAGCAGAATGAAACGGTTTCTTGAGGTTCCTTCTAACAGCTGTGGTTTTAAAATACATCTGATGAGTTGATTTTGTATTTACTCACAGTTTCTTCATTTTCTTTTGAAGTGGCAGGAGATTTTTATTATTTGTCTACTTAGCTGCTCTTATCAATAATACATGAAGGGGTTTTTATCATTAGGTATTAGTGAGGGAAGCTGAAATCCTGACATTATGCTCTGAATAGTCATAGAGTCAGAATGTCTTTAATTCGTTTCAAGTTAATTTTTGTGACTGGTATAAGATAAAGGTCTGATTTCATTTTTTTTGCATGTGAATATCCAATTATCTCAGTATCAGTTATCAAAGAGACTATCTTTTCCCCATTGAATATTCTAGCTCCTTGTCAAATATTAGTAGACTATATATTAGTAGACTAATCTCTTGATTGTGTTCCATAGGTCTATTTTGGCTCTTTTTATGCCAGAACCATACTGTTTTCATTACCATATCTCTATAGTATATCTTGAAATCAAGGATTATGATGCCTCACACTTTGTTCTTCTTTTTTAAGATTTCTTTAGCTATTCAGCTTTTCTGAATTTTTCTAAATTTCTAAATTTAGCTATTTAGCTTTTCTGATTTCATATAAGTTGCAGGAGTGTTTTTATGCTTCTGTAAAAATAAATGCCATTGGCTCATGAGGAGCACTTGTTTTTCCCCAGGAACGTCTTTTTCTACAGAAACACAAAGTTGTAGAATATTAGAGACCCTGTTGCTTTTTCTTTGCAATATTAAAATCTAGTCCTCTTAGGTTTGGCAATTATTCCAAATTCCTCCTCTTGTACCCTTTTTGTGGGCTTGCAGTACCTGTGGAAATCAAGCCTCAGGAATATTTTCCCAAGTTAGATATGCAAACTCAGCTCTTTCCTGGATCCCATGTAGGAGGTACTAGGTGTAAACTCTACTGGGACTCAAAGAAAATGTCCATAAAGGCGGCAATGACCAGGGAAAATTCCTTATTGGAGGTGAAACTAGAGGAGAGTTTTGAAAATGACTAGGATTAAACATCTGGGCTGTTCTGGAAGGACATTTGAGTGGGAGAATGCTCATGCGAGATGTCAGGAGAGAAGAAATTGTATTTACCAGAATGTGAGAAAGTGGGGCTGACAGCAGATCCATGCTATGTGCACAGAGATTATTTAAACTTTTCTTTTGTTGCTTATGCCCCACAGCTGCTCCATGTAACGTACTATTTACAAGGCCAACACTGAGCATCTCCAGATGTGACAGCTCTTACATTAGCTGCTTTTCCCAGGCACATCTTGGCAGTAAATGCCTCAGAAGTAGCAGCTTCCTCTGAATGTTTCTTTTGCAGGAAGACTAGCTAGCTGCCCACTCAGCACTCTCTAGTTGTTACTGAGGCAGGTGTTTAGGCTTCTCTTTCCTGTGATTTTGTTGTTGTTGGTTGCAGATGTCAGAAATTCAAAATAGCTGAGATATCAAGGGGAATTTATTAGTTTGTGTAACCAACTGTTCAGCTTAGGTTTTAGGAGTAACTTGATTAAGGAACACAAAGCTTGCTTTTTCTTTTAGTCTGATAACTCTTCATTCCTGTTTTGTCTACTCACTCAGAGTCTGGCTGTGTTGATGTCCCTGGAAGCTTCAGCCATTCTTCCTTAAAAGGTCCAAACAGGACTTTTTCTTCCCAGTCAGTTTGAAAAAGTTTCCTGGGTCTGAGTCTCATAGGACTGAATTGCATCTCTTGACCAATTTGAAACCAATTACTGGGGCAAAACGGAAAAGATACTCTGATTGGTCAAGCCCAAATCATAATCTTACCCTTGAAAGAAGAGATGAAGTACATTTGCTCCAACCATGCATACTGAGCCCATACCAACTGTGGTCTGCAAAAGGAAAATTGGATGATGTAAGCAGGAAGAGAGATATATGTTCGATGGTAAAAATAAAAGCAAAAACAAAATACCTACCTGCACCTCTAGTGAGTCTCTGAATCCCCACTAGTTTCACTAGCCCAAAGGACTGTGTGTTTTCTTTGGAAGTCACTTTGGCTTTGCCAGGATTACCTGGCAGATCCTATAGCTGTGCTGCCCCTCGATGGGTGTGCCTGCCTCACATGGCCATTGTAGACATCCTGGAACTCACTGAGAAGGTTGAAATGTCACTTTGATCTCAACTGAGGAAGTGTTGAACACTCTGGGTGTGCACTGGGTCTTGTGAGAAGAAAAAGAGGATGAGTTTATAATCTGACTTGACTTTGTTGAAAGTGAAGAAGCAAAGCTGCTTAGCCCAAACATTCAAGGTATTTCTGTCAGATGCAGGAGAGCATAGTGATTAAGAACTTTGGCCTCTGAAGTCAGACTGCCTGTGTTTGAACCTGGTTTCTTAATCTCAGTAAGCCTCCGTTTTCTACCTCTACAAAGGGGTGTCCTGAGGGTTCAGAGAAATTATACATGTGAAATACTTGGCACAGTGCATGGCACATACTCTGGTATGTCTTGAATATGATACAGTGAACAAATGCTCTTTGCCCCAGCACATAATGTCACAACAGCTGGAGCTCAAGAGAGTCTGTCTATCCAGAGACTGACAAAGTACAGGGCATATTTTCTCTTATCGGATAGGAAGTCCTTTCTTTCATCTCCATTTTATTTTCTGAGGGGTAAGCAAGTCTGACTAGAATCTTTCATATGTGCTCTGACAGCTAATGGTTTCTGAAAGTCGTTGTCACTGCCCCTTTTCCCTCCTACACCAGTGAGTCCCTGAGTCCTGCCTGTTCTGTCTCTGAAATTCTTCTTGAATCTGACCTCCCTCTTCACTTCCCTTGGCTCTGCTCTCTCTCTCACCCTCCTGTCTCCAGCCTGGCTAACTCAGGAATCTCTTTCCTTTTTCTAGTCTCTTCATCAGTCTGCTCCATCCCCTGGCATTTTCTCTTGCCTACGGCAGTGCCCTGACTCCTTAGCAAGGCACAATTTACAGTCCTTCTCGGTCTCCAGCCTACCCTTCCATCGGCAAGAATCTCCCCCATAAAACATCTACTCATGCCGCAGCTGCTGATGTCCACATCTCTCTGAACATCCCCAGGCCCCAGCACCCATGAAGGCTTTTGCCATGCTCTTTTCATTGCCTGTCTGCCCTCACCTCTGCTCTCCTTGGCTAACTTCTGCTTATCTTCTGAAGTTCAGCTTTTCTCCCCTGGGTCCCTGGCCTTGTACTTTCATTGCTAGATGTACATGCTATTACTGCAGCATCTAGCACTATTTAACAATTGGCTGCATACCTATCTCTACTCTTTTATGCACCATAAGTTCCTGGAAGAAAAGGGACATGACTTTTTCATTTTCATATACCCAGCGCCTAGAAAAGAGCATATTTTCTACAATGAATATCTCTCCTTCAGTGGTAAATCAGGAAGGATGAAACATAGTACTATGCATTTCTCTTATATGTAGCACCATTTTGTGTAGTACTTAGAAAATTTTCAATATATTTTAAATTACAGGGTAATAAATATAAAAATTCATTCTTCTTGTTAAAAATATATTAATTCCCTTACCCAAAGTAAATTACTTGATAAGTACTCTTCAAGATTTTTCAAAATTATTTACTTTTAATAATAGCTTTATTGAGTTAAAATCCACATACCATAAAATTCACTCTTAGAATGACCAACTCAGTGGCTCTTAGCATTTTCCCAGAGTTGTACAACCATCACCATTATCTAATTTTAGAACATTATAAACACCATATTAGTAAGTCCAACCCCTGGCAACCACTAATCTACTTTCTGTCTCTATGGATTTGCCTACTCTGGATATTTCACAGAAATGTAATCACACAATAAACCTTTTGTGGCTGACTTCTATCATTTAGAATGATGTTCTCAAGATTTCATCCTTTTTGTAGCATATGTTAGCACTTCATTCTTTTTTATGAGAGAATAATTTTCCATTTATGTATATACCATGTTTGTTTATCTGTTCATCATTTGGTAGACATTGGGTTGTTTCCACCTTTTGGCTTTCATGAATAATATTTCATGAACATGCCTGTACAAGTTTTTATGTAGACATATGTTTTCATTTTTCTTGGATATGTACCTAGGAGTAGAATTGCTAGATAATATGGTAACTCCATATTTAACGTTTAGAGGAACTGCTAAACTGTTTTCCATAGCAGCTGTCCCATTTCACATATTCCACCAGAAATGTATGAAGATACCGACTTCTCTACATCCTTATCAACATTTATTCTTATCTGTCTTTTTTATCATACCCACTGTTGTGAGTGTGTCATGATACTTCATTGTGATTTTGACTTTTATTTCCATAATGACTAATGATCTTGAAAATCTTTCATGTATTTATTGCCATATTTGTTTCCTCTTTGGAGAAACATCTATTCCAATCCTTTGTCTAAAATTTTTAAATTGGTCTTTTTATTGAGTTATAAGCATTCTTTGTATATTGAATATGAGTACCTATATAATATAAATATAAGCATCACTGACTCAATGAACATGAGTTGAGCATAATGAAGGACAGGGAAGCATGGAGTGCTATAGTCCATGGGGTTGTAAACAGTTGGACATGACTTAATAGCTAAACAACAAAAATAAGTACCTTATTAGATATTTTATTTATTAATATTTTCTTATGTACATGCAAATAAATGTGCTTTTTGGTCATATGTTTGTGTATATATAAGTATTTTTTAAATGTTTTTATTTTTTGTACATGTGGGATTATAAAGTTTGTATTGTCATGTAGATATCTGCCTGGGTCATTGTACATGTGAATCTACTTCATCATTTTCAATTTTTGTGCAGATGAACATGTAGCCATTCCCAAGATGATGGGCATTTTATTGAATCTCAATATTTTTACTGTTTCAGACAGTGCTATAATGAGCATCCTTGTAAAAGTCCTTGCTGCACGTGTGCAAGTATCTTTCTAGGATATCTTGAAGAGGAATCACTGAGTTTTAGGGTATCTGAATTTTATATTTTAATACATGCTATCCAAATGTCTGAATAAATATATTCTCATGGTAACAGTGTATGAGAATACCATTTGCTTGCATTCTAACCAAGATTGAAATTTCAGCATTCTTGCCTAGCTGATAAGCAAAAATGGTACCTCACTGTTGTTTTAACTTCTGAGAAATAGTTTCAATATCATGATTTTTATAATTTCCACCATTTGGTATTCAGAGTATAACCTGCCATTCATCGAACTCTGCAGATCTTTCCTTCACATGGGAACCCCTATATGACATGGAAAGGAAATGATAAATGGACTGGGAGAGTCTGGATTTATATTCAAGCTGTTATGCATGGTGAGGCCAGCCTGAGAAAAACATGGCTCTTAAAAGACTTTTCATTGTTTGGGGTTAACCAGAATTTTTACCACAGTCCAGAGACTTCTAACTTCACAAAGATGTGGCATTATATTTTCATAAAGCTATTATTACCAGTGCTCCCTTTTTGAGTGACTTTTCAAAAGCATCTTTTGTCAGCAGAGTGCTTTTATTAGCTAATGTAACCTTGCTGTACTCCATGTTCACAGACAGAGAAAAGAAGTGTCCTTGGGTACTGAATATGAAAAGTATGCAAGAACTCTCAAGGGCAAAGTTTGTTCAACTTTTTGAGGCTACATTTGTCACTCTATGTTGTATATTAACTAAAAACAATAAAGTTTTCCAATTTCAATGTCCAGAAGATAAAGATTTGCAGATTATATATCTTTAAACTGACATTTGTATAAAAATAAAATGCAGAGGATTAATATGGAGAGATCTTGTAAAAGTGTGGGCTTAACTGTGAGCATAACTTGGATAGGCTCACCTGAAGGTCTGTGGTCTGATTTCCTGAAAATGAGGAGTTAGGCAAGAAATCTAGGAGTGAGAATAGTAGTCTTAGCCATGAAATGGGGTTGCTAGCAGGTGAGGGCTTACTTTGAACCATTACTGATAACTGAGCAGCCCCAATAGACTGCAAGATCATGGGGCAGACATACAGACTGTGGGCTCTGGGCACAAGTCGGCAGGGAGTCGATGGTGTGGTTCCATCAGTTCTTTAATATAAGACCTCAGTCAGTAATGGGGGAAACAGGGATTAGGGGTTTAAACTGATGTCAGGACATTGGAAAATATTGGAATTCTGGGACAGGTCCACTGTAGTGTGGGAACTGATGTGCTGTGAGACAGAGAGCCCTCTGACATCAGCCAAGGTTGTAGGAAAGGAGAAAGTTGCATCTCCAAAGAAGTCTGTACAATACTTCAGCTGAATGACTAATTCAGCTAAAATTAATTTTAAAAACCACAAACAGTTGAGGTGGAACAGCTAATGCCTCTTCTGCTTTGTTAGGGACTGTCTCACAAACTGAGGAGGGCACCTAATGGACTTAATGTTTAGAATAAGGAGTCACCAGAGAAGGCAGGAAGGATGTTCTGTTGTCCCTGAGTCCCCTGATATCAAACAGATTTTCTCTCATCTTTGCTGGGAACCAGTATATAGTAGTGCTTGATGTCTATTAGACTCCAATTCAATTTTGAAGTCCATAATTCAGTGAGGATAGATATTAAAAGGGTTCCTTTTTCATAAAAAGGGTAATTACCTAGTTTATCAGTATGTTAGAAGGATGAGAGCTTATGGATTTTTCATAAAATCATAAGTTCCTAAGGGGCTGGGTGAAGTCATTTTGTTCTGTCTTCAAGCAGGGCTGAATTTAATTCACCCCTGATGGATGGGGCACTGTTTAACAAGAATCTCTAGGGAGAAAGAGTTGACAACTATTAGTAATTTAACAATTTTCAATTGTGACATTCCTTCTGTCTTAGTGAATACCTTGGCACAGAATGGAAGCACATAAGCTTTTGTATCCTCTTTGGGTAGAGAGAGGACCATACTGAAAAGGGTGTGATCCCATTTCTGTGTTAAACTTGATGACTTTGAACAAGTCATGGTCTCTCTCTGACAGATCTGTTTTTTTAAAGTGAAGAGTGTGAGTCCTAAATTCTTTTCAATTGCCAGTATTCTGTGATTCATCTCTCATTCAATGTTAGGCTCATTTTTCAATTACTTTGGCCATTATCTGTTGTTTTCTTTACTTACCTAGGTTGATCATATCCAGAATACCTTTTTCTAATTTATGCTTCTAATTTCTGATGCATTGTAAAGTAAAAATTGCTTAGGCATGTCTGACTCTTTATGACCCCATGGACTGTAGCCTGCCAGGCTCCTCTGTCCATGGAATTCTCCAGGCAAGAATACTGGAGTGGGTAGCCTTTTCCTTCTCCAGGGGATCTTCCAAACCCAGGGATTGAACCCAGGTCACCTGTTTTGCAAGTGGATTCTTCACCATCTGAGCCACCAGGGAAGCCTTAAATTACTCTAATCTTTGCCATCCCTTCCCAGCTTGTGCCTCTTTAGGCAATTTGTGCTGTGATATTCCAAGTCAATTTGGGAGTGGAAGAGTCTGTGGTCCAGTGGAGATTCTTATTGATAGGCTTCCTTTTTCATTGAAAATGGGGCCCTTTATTTTTGCTATTTCTATTCAACTCAATATTCTGGTTTCTTCTAAATCAGCTTTAGAGATTTGAAGAATTAAAGGGGTCAATGTTTGTGTTTGGCCCATATCATAAAGCAAACCAAATTGATGGCTGCTGCTCAGTACCCCAAAGGACTTATAGCTCAGGTGAAAATGTGGATTGGAAGATATATTCTGAACATCTTAGGATGTGTTGTGTTTGTAGCAAATGATGTTTTGAAGCATGACTTAAGGATCTCAGGGTAGTACCTGTCCTAGATATTTTTTTTCTTAACAAATTAGCACTGTCAAACTACTCATGTTATTAGGTTGGTACAAACACAATTGTGATTTTGGACCATGACTTTTAAATCATTATAGCTAGGCTTAAGCATATCTTTATTAATCAAAATAGGAACAACTACAATCAACACATTTTTGCCAATGAGAAATAAGTTTGTTAATTCCTGTAGCAAAAAATCCATGCTTTGGGATTCGATGAATTCCTGGAAATCATTTTCTGTCTCCTGCTGGTTGCGGAAGCATTTTCCCTGCAAAAAAATTGTCGATATGCTTGAAGAAGAGGCAAGAGGTCAGGTGAATATGGGAGAGGCAAACCTTCATAGCCCTATTCAGTCAACTTTGAAGCATTGGTAAGCATTGGTTGTGCAATTTGCAGTCAGGCATTGTCGTGGAGAAAAATTGGTCCCTTCCCATTGACCAATGCCAGCTACAGGCATTGTGGTTTTTTCTGCATCTCATCAATTTCCTGGACTTATTTCTCAGACATAATGGCTTTGCCAGGATTCAGAAAGCTATATGGATCAGATGGACAGCAGACCACAAAACAGTGACCATTATGTTTTTTTTTGTGAAAGTTTGGCTTTGGGAAGTGCTTTGTAGCTTCTTCTGGGCCCAGCAACTGAGATGGTCATCACTAGTTGTCGTATAAAATCCACTTTTCATCACACATCACAATCCAATTGAGAAATGGATTTCTGCATAGATAAGAGAAGAGACATAGATAAGAGAAGATGACATGTCAAAACAGTTTTTTTGATTTTTTGATCAGCTCATGGGGCACTCACTTATTGAGCCTTTTTGCCTTTCTGATTTGCTTCAAATGCTGAACCATCATAGAATGGCAGACGTTGAGTTCTTCTGCAAATTCTTGTGTAGTTTTAAGAAGATCAACTTTGATGATTGCTCTCAGTTGGTCATTGTCAACATCCAATGGCTGGCCACTATGCTTTTCATCTTCAACGCTCTTATCTCCTTTACAAAACATCTTGAATTACCACTACACTGTACTTTTGTTAGCAATTTCTTGGCCAAATGTGTTGTTGATGTTGTGAGTTGTCTCCATTGCTTTACAACCCATTCTGAATTCAAATAAGAAAATTGCTTGAATTTGCTTTTTGTCTAATATCATTTCTGTAGTCTAAGATAAATATAAAATGAATAGCAAGTAACAAGTCATTAGCAAAAAAGCATAAAGTGAAAATGTGCATTAAAATGATGTATAATATAACCACATTTATTTAAGAATGTATTTCAATATGAAACAGCAAATTTTAACAATGCAAAACCACAATTACTTTTGCACCATCCTAGTAGGATGATTTTTTTTTTTTTTTGACAAACTGCCTTTGCTATCCAGTCATGAAGATTTACTGCTAATTTTTTTGTGAGATGGTTCTCCCTGTTGTTTTTGCCTTTGTCTCACAATGTACCATCTGAACCTGCTGAGAGTGCTGGGGGTGGGGGTGGGGTGGAAAGGAGTTCAAACTGATAAACAAAGGTTATTTGTTAGTGAAAAATTATAGATAAAAGAGCAATTAGCAGCCTCATTAGTAGACATTCTTATTTTACTAAAAAACACTCTGGCTCTCATAGGCTTTCCAGGTCCAGGACAGCATTCTAGGCTGCTGGTCACCAACAGGGCTGGAAGGCAGGACGTAAGGGTGACAGTCCGAACCCAACCTGGCAGTAGTTTACTGCTGGCAGCCTGTGGACAACAGTGCCTCACTCAGGATGTGGCTGGAGCTGAGGGCTGGCCACACTCCGCTTAGGAGATGGAAATTCCAGCATGATACTTTTCTATGAAACCTCAGCCAAGTGAATGAATAGGAGCAGAGGAACTAAGGAGAAAAAAAGGATGTTGCCATCCAGCAAAACTGGATCATTGTTTGGCTTGGCTATCAGCAATAAGCAGGTAGACTAACTGACCCAAATCTGAGACACCAGGTTGAGACCAAGCCTGAGCCTTTGGAATGGGAGCACTGAATCCAAGACCCTAGACTACCAGAGAACTATCCCTAGGGAGTATCAAATAGTGAGAACTCACACAAAGCAAATCACTTGAATACAATGAATACAACACCCAGCATCACCCAACCACCAGTAGCACCCTGGGCAGGATACCTCATCTAAACAACAAACAAAACAAAAATACAAACACAATCATCAGCAGAAGGATTACCACCTCACTCAGCCTTGCACATCAGAGGAAAATCAAACAAACAAACAAAAACTCAGCACAAATCTCACCCTATATGAAGCTTACACAAACCATTGTACCAACCTTAGGAGGTCAGAAACCAAAAGAAAGAAAGAATTCAACCTTGAGGCCTGGGAAAAGGAGACCTCAAACACAATAAGTTAAAAAAAAATAATGAAAAGGCAGAGAAATACTACACAAATGAAGGAACAAACTAGAAACACAGAAGTCCAAATCAATGAAGAGATATAGGCAAACTACTGGAAAAAGAATTCAGAATGATGATAGTAAAGATGAAAAAAAAACCATGAAAATAAAATGGAGAAAATGCAAGAATCAATTAACAAAGACATAGAAGAATTAAAAAATAAACATACAGAGACAAACAACACAGTTACTGAAATTAAAAATACTCAGGAAGTAATCACTAGCAGAATATCTGAAGCAGAAGAATGAATCAGTGAGCTGGAAGATAAAATGGTAGAAATAACTTCTGAAGAGCAGAATAAAGTAAAAAGAAGAAAAGAACTGAGGATAGTCTCAGAGACCTCTGAGACAATATCAAACCCACCAACATTCGAATTATAGGGGGTCCCAGAAGAAGAGAAAAAGAAAGGGTATAAGAAAACTTTGAAGAGATTATAGTTGAAATTTTCCCCAACATGGAAGAGGAAATAGTCAACCAAGTCCAAGAGACACAAAGAGTCCCATACAAGGTAAACCCAAGGAGAAACGTGCCAAACACATGCTAATCAAACTAACACAGACTAAACACAAAGAAAGAATATTAAAAGCAGCAAGGGAGAAGAAATAAGTAACATACAAGGGAAACCCCATACACTTAACAAGTGATCTTTCAGCAGAAACTCTGCAGGCCAGAAGGGAATGGCAGAATATATTTAAGTACTGACAGGGAAAAATCTACAAACAAGATTACTGTACCTGGCAAGAGTCTCATTCAAAACTGATGGAGATATAAAAAGCTTTTCAGACAAGCAAAAGTTAAGGGAATTCAGTACCCCAAACCAGCTTTATAAGAAATGTTAAAGGGACTTATTAGTCAAGAAATACAAAAGAAGAAAAAAGATCTACAATATCAACTCCAAACAATTAAGAAAATAGGAACATATGGAATAGGAACATATGTATCAATAATTGAATGTAAACGGATTAAATGTTCCAACCAAAAGACACAGACTGGCTGAATGGATACACAAACAAGACCCATATATATGCTGTCTACAAGAAACCCACTTTAGACCTCAAGACACATATAGACTGAAAGTGAGAGGATGGAAAAGTATATTCCATGCAAATGGGAAGCAAAAGAAAGCTGGAGTAGCAACCTCATATCAGAGAAAATAGACCCTAAAATAAAGAAAATTGCAAGAGATAAGGAAGCACACTACATAATGATCAAGGGATCAATCCAAGAGGAAGACATAACAATTGTAAATATCTATGCACCCAACATAGGAGCACCTCAATTCACAAGACAAACACTAACAGACATAAAAGGAGAAATCAACAGTAACACAATAATAGTAGGAAACAAGTCTTAAAGGATACATTAGATGAGATGGATCTCACTGATACCTTCAGGACATTCCATCCAAATGCACAATACACCTTCTTCTCAAGTGCAAAGGGAACATGTATCCAGGACAGACATCTTGGATCACAAATCAAACCTCAGTAAATTTAAGAAAATTGAAATCATATCAAGCATCTTCTCCTACTGCAATGCTGAGACTAGATATCAATTATGAGGAAAAAACTGTAAGAAACACAAACACATTGGAGATTAAATGACACATTTCTAAATAACCAACTGGTTGCTGAAGAAATCAAATGGGAAATAAAAAAATTTCTAGAAATAAATGACAATGAAAACACAACTCAAAACTATGGGATGTGGCAAAAGCAATTCTAAGAGGAAGTATACAGCAATACAATCTATCTCAAGAAACAAGAAAAATATTAGATAGACAACCTACCTTTACACCTAAAACAAATGGAAAAAGAACAAAAGCCCCTCAGAATTAGTAGAAGAGAATAAATCATAAAGATCTGAGCAGAAGTAAATGAAAAAGAAATGAAAGAAAGAATAGTAAAGATTAATAAAACTAAAAGCTGGTTCTTTGAGAAGATAAATAAAATTGACAAGCCTTTAGCCAGGCTCACCAAGAAAAAAAGAATCAAATCAAGAAAATGAGAAATGAAAAAGGAGAGGTTACAACAGACAATGCAGAAATACAAAGGATTGTCAGAGACTATTATGAACAACTATATGGCAATAAAATGGATAGCCTGGAAGAAACTGGCAGATTCTTAGAAAAGTTCAATCTTCCAAGACTGAACCAGGAAGAAATAGAAATTATCAACGACCCAATCACAAGCACTGAAATTAAAGCAGTGATCAAAAATCTCCCAAAAAAACAAAAGCCCAGGACTAGATGGCTTCACAGAAGAATTCTATCAAACGTTTAAGGAAGAGCTAATGTCTATCCTTCTAAAACTCTTTAAAAAAATTGCAGAGGAAGGAACACTTCCAAAACTTAATCTATAAGGCCACCATCACCCTGATACCAAAACCAAAGATAACACACAAAAAGAAAACTACACGCTAATATCACTGATGAACATAGATGCAACAATTCTCAACAATATTTTAGCAAACAGAATTCAGCAACACATCAAAAAGCTCACACAGCATGATCAGGTTGGGTTTATTCCAGGAATGCAAGGATCCTTCAATATATGCAAACCAATCAATGTGATACACCATATTAACAAATTGAAAGATAAAAACCATATGATCATCTCAATAGATACAGAAAAAGGCTTTGACAAAATTCAGCACCCACTTATGATTTAAACTCTTCAAAAAATGGACCTAGAAGGAACCTACCTCAACATAGTAAAGGCCATATATGATAAGCCTACAGTAAGCATTGTTCTCAATTTTGAAAAACTGAAAGCATTCCCCCTAAAATCAGGAACAAGACACTTTTCCATTTTCATCACTGTTATTCAACATAGTTTTGGAAGTCCTAGCTACAGGAATCAGAGAAGAAAAATAAATAAAAGGAATCCAGGTCGGAAAAGAAGTAAAGCTCTCACTATTTGCAGATGACATGATATGGACTGGTACGTAGAAAACCCTAAAGACAGTATCAGAAAATTACTAGAGCTAATCAGTGAATTTAGCAAAGTTGCAGGATACAAAATCAATACACAGAAATCACTTGCATTTCTATATACTAACAATGAAAAACCAGAGAAATTAAGGAATCAATCCCATTCACCATTGCAACAAAAAGAATTAAATATCTAGGAATAAACTTACCTAAGAAGACAAAAAAACTGTACATGGAAAATTATAAGACACTAATGAAAGAAATGAAAGATGACATAAACAGATGGAGAGATATTCCATGTTCCTGGGCAGGAAGAATCAATACTGTGGAAATGACTATACTACCAAATGCAATCTACAGATTAAATGTGATCCCCATCAAATTACCAATGGCATTTTTCCACAGAACTAGAACAAAAAAATTCACAATTCATATGGAAACACAAAAGATCCCAGATAACCAAAGCAGTCTTGAGAAGAAGAATGGAGCTGGAGGAATCCACCTTCTTGACTTCAGATTATACTACAAAGCTTCAGTCATCAAGACAGTATGGTACTTGCACAAAAACAGAAATATAGACCAATGGAAAAATATAGAAAGCCCAGAAATAAACCCATGCACCTATGGGTACCTTATTTTTGACAAAGGAGGCATGAGTATCTAAAAGAGCAAGGACAGCCTTTTCAGTAAATGGTGCTGGGAAAACTGAACAGCTACATGTAGAAGAATGAAGTTAGAAAACTTCCTAACACCATACACAAAGATAAACTCAAAATGGATTCAGTTCAGTTCAGTTCAGTTCAGTTTTTTGCAGCACGCCAGGCCTCCCTGTCCATCACCATCTCCCAGAGTTCATTCAAACTCACGTCCATCGAGTCAGTGATGCCATCCAGCCATCTCATCCCTGTCGTCCCCTTCTCCTCCTGCCCACAATCCCTCCCAGCATCAGAGTCTTTTCCAATGAGTCAACTCTTCACATGAGGTGGCCAAAGTACTGGAGTTTTAGCTTTAGCATCATTCCTTCCAAAGAAATCCCAGGGCTGATCTCCTTCAGAATGGACTGGTTGGATCTCCTTGCAGTCCAAGGGACTCTCAAGAGTCTTCTCCAACACCACAGTTCAAAAGCATCAATTCTTCGGTGTTCAGCTTTCTTCACAGTCCAACTCTCACATCCATACATGACTACTAGAAAAACCATAGCCTTGACTAGATGGACCTTGGTTGGCAAAGTAATGTCTCTGCTTTTGAATATGCTATCTAGGTTGGTCATAACTTTTCTTCCAAGGAGTAAGCGTCTTTTAATTTCATGGCTGCAGTCACCATCTGCAGTGATTTTGGAGCCCCCCAAAATAAAGTCTGACACTGTTTCCACTGTTTCCCCATCTATTTCCCATGAAGTGATGGGACCAGATGCCATGATCTTCATTTTCTGAATGTTGAGCTTTAAGCCAACTTTTTCATTCTCCTTTTTCACTTTCATCAAGAGGTTTTTTAGTTTCTCTTCACTCTCTGCCATAAGGGTGTTGTCATCTGCATATCTAAAATTGTTGATATTTCTCCCAGCAATCTTGATTCCAGCTTGTGCTGCTTCCAGCTCATTAAAGACCTAATTTTAAGACCAGAAATTATAAAACTTTTAGAGGGAAATATAGGCAGAACAGTCGATCACATAAATCAGAGCAAGATCCTCTATGACCCACCTCCTAGAGTAATGGAAATAAAAACAACAGTAAAAGTGGGACCTGATTAAATTTAAAAGTTTTTGCATAGCAAAGGAAACTATAATCAAGGTGAAAAGACAGCCTTCAGAATGGGAGAAAATAATAGGAAATGAAACAACTGACAAAGGATTAATTTCCAAAATATACAAGCAGTTCATACAACTCAATGCCAGAAGAACAAACAACCCAATCAAAAAGTGGGAAAAAAACCTAAACACATTTCTCCAGAGAAGACATGCAGATGGCTAACAAACACATGAAAAGATGCTCAACATCACTCATTATTAGAGAAATGCAAATAAAAACTACAATGAGATATCACCTCATACTGGCCAGAATGGCCATCATCAAAAAGTCTACAGACAATAAATGCTGGAGAGGGTGTGAAGAAAAGGGAATGCTCTTGCATTGTTGGTGGGAATGTAAATTGATACAGCCACTATGGAAGATGGTATGGAGATTCCTTAAAAAAACTAGGAATAAAACCACAATATGACCCAACAGTCCCACTCTTAGGCATATACCCTGAGGAAACTGAAATTGAAAAGACACATATTTATTCCACATTGTCCATTTTATTGGCATATAATTGCTAATAGTAGTCTCTTATGATCCTTTGTATTTTTGTGTTGTCTGTTGTGATCTCTCCATTTTCATTTCTAATTTTATTGATTTGATTTTTCTCTCTTTGTTTCTTGATGAGTCTGGCTAGTGGTTTGTCAGTTTTATTTATCCTTTCAAAGAACAAGGTTTTGGCTTTGTTGATTTTTGCTATGGTCTCTTTTGTTTCTTTTGTATTTATTTCTGCCCTAATTTTTAAGATTTCTTTCCTTCTACTAACTATGGGGTTCTCCAATTCTTCCTTTTCTAGTTGCTTTAGGTGTAAAGTTAGGTTATTTATTTGACTTTTTTCTTATTTCTTGAGGTATGCCTGTATTGCTATGAACTTTCCTCTTAGCACTGCTTTTATAGTGTCCCACAGGTTTTGGGTTGTTGTGTTTTCATTTTCATTCATTTCTATGCATATTTTGATTTCTTTTTTTATTTCTTCTGTGATTTGTTGGTTATTCAGAAGCGTGTTGTTCAGCCTCCATACGTTGGAATTTTTAATAGTTTTTCTCCTGTAATTGAGATGTAATCTTAATGCATTATGGTCAGAAAATATGCTTGGAATGATTTCGATTTTTTTGAATTTATCAAGGTTAGATTTATGGCCCAGGATGTGATCTATCCTGGAGAAGGTTCTGTGAGCCTTGAGAAAAAGGTGAAATTCATTGTTTTGGGGTGAAATGTCCTATAGATATCAATTAGGTCTAACTGGTCTATTGTATCATTTAAAGTTTGTGTTTCTTCGTTAATTTTCTGTTTAGTTGATCTGTCCATAGGTGTGAGTGGGGTATTAAAGTCTCCCACTATTATTGTGTTATTGTAAATTTCCCCTTTCATACTTGTTAGCATTTGTCTTACATATTGTGGTGTTCCTATGTTGGGTGCATATACATTTATAATTGTTATATCTTCTTCTTGGATTGATCCTTTGATCATTATGTAGTGGCCTTCTTTGTCTCTTTTCACAGCCTTTGTTTTAAAGTCTATTTTATCGGATATGAGTATTGCTATTCCTGCTTTCTTTTGGTCTCTGTTTGCGTGGAATATCTTTTTCCAGCCCTTCACTTTCAGTCTGTATGTGTCCCTTGTTTAACTTTCCAAAACTGAACGAGGAAGAAATAGAAAATCTTAACAGACCCATCACAAGCATGGAAATTAAAACTGTAATGAGAAATCTTCCAGCAAACAAAAGCCCAGGTCCAGACGGCTTCACAGCTGAATTCTACCAAAAATTTAGAGAAGAGGTAACACCTATCCTACTCAAACTCTTCCAGAACATTGCAGAGGAAGGTAAACTCCCAAACTCATTCTATGAGGCCACCGTCACCCTAATACCAAAAAAAACCTGACAAAGATGCCACAAAAAAAGAAAACTACAGGCCAATATCACTGATGAACATAGATACAAAAATCCTCAACAAAATTCTAGCAATCAGAACCCAACAACACATTAAAAAGATCATACACCATGACCAAGTGGGCTTTATCCCAGGGATGCAAGGATTCTTCAATATCCGCAAATCAATCAATGTAATTCACCACATTAACAAATTGAAAAATAAAAGCCATATGATTATCTCAATAGATGCAGAGAAGGCCTTTGACAAAATTCAACATCCATTTATGATAAAAACTCTCCAGAAAGCAGGAATAGAGGGACCATACCTCAACATAATAAAAGCTATATATGACAAACCCACAGCAAACGTTATCCTCAATGGTGAAAAATTGAAAGCATTTCCCCTAAAGTGAGGAACAAGACAAGGGTGACCACTTTCACCACTACTATTCAACATAGTTCTGGAAGTTTTGCCACAGCAATTAGAGCAGAAAAAGAAATAAAAGGAATCCAAATTGGAAAAGAAGAAGTAAAACTCTCACTGTTTGCAGATGACATGATCCTCTACATAGAAAACCCTAAAGACTCCACCAGAAAATTACTAGAGCTAATCAATGAATACAGTAAAGTTGCAGGATATAAAATCAACACACAGAAATCCCTTGCATTCCTATACATTAATAATGAGAAAGTAGAGAAAGAAATTAAGGAAACAATTCCATTCACCATTGCAATGAAAAGAATAAAATACTTAGGAATATATCTACCTAAAGAAACTAAAGACCTGTATATAGAAAACTATAAAACACTGGTGAAAGAAATCAAAGAGGACACTAATAGATGGAGAAATATACCATGTTCATGGATCAGAAGACTCAATATAGTGAAAATGAGTATACTACCCAAATCAATCTACAGATCCAATGCAATCCCTATCAAGCTACCAGCAGTATTTTTCACAGAGCTAGAAGAAATAATTTCAAGATTTGTGTGGAAATACAAAAAACCTCGAATAGCCAAAGCAATCTTGAGAAAGAAGAATGGAACTGGAGAAATCAACCTGCCTGACTTCACGCTCTACTACAAAGCCATAGTCATCAAGACAGTATGGTACTGGCACAAAGACAGAAATATAGATCAATGGAACAAAATAGAAAGCCCAGAGATAAATCCACACACCTATGGACATCTTATCTTCGACAAAGGAGGCAAGAATATACAATGGATTAAAGACAATCTCTTTAACAAGTGGTGCTGGGAAAACTGGTCAACCACTTGTAAAAGAATGAAACTAGATCACTTTCTAACACCATACACAAAAATAAACTCAAAATGGATTAAAGATCTAAACGTAAGACCAGAAACTATAAAACTCCTAGAGGAGAATATAGGCAAAACACTCTCCGACATAAATCACAGCAGGATCCTCTATGATCCACCTCCCAGAATACTGGAAATAAAAGCAAAAATAAACAAATGGGACCTAATTAAAATTAAAACCTCTGCACAACAAAGGAAACTATAAGCAAGGTGAAAAGACAGCCTGCAGAATGGGAGAAAATAATAGCAAATGAAGCAACTGACAAACAACTAATCTCAAAAACATACAAGCAACTTATGCAGCTCAATTCCAGAAAAATAAATGACCCAATCAAAAAATGGGCCAAATAACTAAATAGACATTTCTCCAAAGAAGACATATGGATGGCTAACAAACACATGAAAAGATGCTCAACATCACTCATTATCAGAGAAATGCAAATCAAAACCACAATGAGGTACCATTTCACACCAGTCAGAATGGCTGTGATCCAAAAGTCTACAAGCAATAAATGCTGGAGAGGGTGTGGAGAAAAGGGAACCCTCTTACACTGTTGGTGGGAATGCAAACTAGTACAGCCACTATGGAGAACAGTGTGGAGATTCCTTTAAAAATTACAAATAGAACTGCCTTGTGACCCAGCAATCTCACATCTGGGCATACACACCGAGGAAACCAGAATTGAAAGAGACACGTGTACCCCAATGTTCATCGCAGCACTGTTTATAATAGCCAAGACATGGAAACAACTTAGATGTCCATCAGCAGATGAATGGATAAGAAAGCTGTGGTACATATACACAATGGAGTATTACTCAGCCATTAAAAAGAATATATTTGAATCAGTTCTAATGAGGTGGGTGAAACTGGAGCCGATTATACAGAGTGAAGTAAGCCAGAAAGAAAAACACCAATACAGTATACTAACACATATATATGGAATTTAGAAAGACGGTAATGATAACCCTGAATGCGAGACAGCAAAAGAGACACAGATTTATAGAACGGAGTTTTGGACTCTGTGGGAGAGGGAAAGGGTGGGATGATTTGGGAGAATGGCACTGAAACATGTATACTATAATGTAATAAAAGAATCGCCAGTCTATGTTTGATACAAGATACAGGATGCTTGGGGCTGGTGCATGGGGATAATCCAGAGAGATGATATGGGGTGGGAGGTGGGAGCTGGGTTCAGGATTGGGAACTCATGTACACCCATGGTGGATTCATGTCAATGTATGGCAAAACCAATACAGTATTGTAAAGTAAAATAAAGTGAAAATAAAAATTAAAAAAAAAAAAATAATAAAAGAAATAGAAAAGACACATGTAGCCCTTTGTTCATTGAAGCACTATTTACAATATGTAGAATATGGAAGCCGGAGAGGGCAATGGCACCCCACTCCAGTACTCTTGCCTGGAGAATCCCATGGACAGAGGAGCCTGGTGGGCTGCAGTCCATGGGGTCGCGAAGAGTTGGACATGACTGAAGCGACTTAGCAACAGCAGCAGCAGCAGCAGAATATGGAAACAACCTAGATGTCCATCAGCAGATGACTAGATAAAGAAGCTATGGTACATATCCACAAGGGAATACTGCTCCCACAACAAGGAATGCATTTGAGTCAGTTCTGATGAGATGGGTGAACCTAGAACCTATTATACAGAGTGAAGTGAGTCAGAAAGAGAAAGATAAATATCATATTCTAAAGCATATATACAGAATATAGAAAAATGGTACTGAAGAATTTATTTACAGATTGGCAGTGAAGGAACAGAAATAGAGAATAGACTTGTGGACATGGGGAGAGAGGGAAGGAGAGGGTGAGATGTATGGAAAGAATAACATGGAAACTTACATTACCGTATGTAAAATAGATAGCCAATGGGAATTTGCTTTATGGCTCAGGAAACTCAAACAGGGGCTCTGTATCAACCTAGAGGAGTGGGATGGGACAGGAGATGGGTGGGAGGTTCAAAAGGGATGGACTATAAGTATACCAAGGCTGATTCATATTGAGGTTTGACAGAAAACAACAAAATTCTGTAAAGCAATTATCCTTCAAAAAATAAAATAAATTTAAAAAAAGTAAATAAACACACAGATGCAAGGTCTTGTGAAAAAAGGCAGGGATTGGAGTGATTTTTCTATAAACCAAGGAATGCCAGGGAACATCAGAAACTAGGAAGAGTTATGAAATGAATTCTCCATCTGGGCCTCCAGAAGCTTGCTGACACCTTGAATTTAGATTGATGATCTCTAGAATTGCAAGATAATACATTCCTGTTTTAAGCCATCTAGTTTGTTGATAATTTGCTACAGCAGCCCTAGGAAATGAATACAGCACTGTCTGTTAGGCATTCTGTAGGAGGCAGCATGCTGGAATAGAAAGGCATTGGACTTAAGAGTTACGAAATATAGATTCTGAGCTTAATGCTGTTACTAGTAGCTGTGTGACCTTGAGTGTGTCACAGTCTCTCTCTGTGTCTCTGTTGCTTCATTTGTAAAATGGAGATTTGGACTTCCTTTTCAAGTCCTACTAAGTCTAGCCTTTTGTTATTGTTGTTTAGTCACTGTTTCAGTTCAGTTCATTTCAGTCACTCAGTCATGTCCGACTGTTTGTGATACCATGAATTGCAGCACCCCAGGCCTCCCTGTCCATCACCAACTCCCAGAGTTCACTCAGACTCACGTCCATCGAGTCAGTGATGCCATCCAGCCATCTCATCCTCTGTCGTCCCCGTCTCCTCCTGCCCCCAATCCCTCCCAGCATCAGAGTCTTTTCCAATGAGTCAGCTCTTCTCATGAGGTGGCCAAAGTACTGGAGCTTCAGCTTCAGCATCATTCCTTCCAAAGAAATCCCAGGGTTGATCTCCTTCAGAATGGACTGGTTGGATCTCCTTGCAGTCCAAGGGACCCTCAAGAGTCTTCTCCAACACCACAGTTCAAAAGCATCAATTTTTTGGCACTCAGCCTTCTTCACAGTCCAACTCTCACATCCATACATGACCACAGGAAAAACCATAGCCTAGATGGACCTTAGTCAGCAAAGTAATGTCTCTGCTTTTGAATATGCCATCTAGGTTGGTCATAACTTTTCTTCCAAGGAGTAAGCGTCTTTTAATTTCATGGCTGCAGTCACTATCTGCAGTGATTTTGGAGCACAAAAAAATAAAATCTGACACTTTTTCCACTGTTTCCCCATCTATTTCCCATGAAGTGATGGGACTGGATGCCATGATCTTCGTTTTCTGAATGTTGAGCTTTAAGTCAACCTTTTCACTCTCCACTTTCACTTTCATCAAGAGGCTTTTTAGTTCCTCTTCACTTTCTGCCATAAGGGTGGTGTCATCTGCATATCTGAGGTAATTGATATTTCTCCCGGCAATCTTGATTCCAGCTTGTGCTTCATCCAACCCAGTGTTTCTCATGATGTACTCTGCATATAAGTTAAATTAGCAGGGTGACAATATACAGCCTTGAAACCATATAGCTCACAACTACCCAGTTACATCATTACCCAACATCATGTAGTTTCATCATATATATTTACATCTTAGTACCCAGCGGAATCAGTCTGTTGTTCCATGTCCAGTTCTAACTCTTTTTTCCTGACCTGCATACAGATTTCTCAAGAGGCAGGTCAGGTGGTCTGGTATTCCCAGCTCTTTCAGAATTTTCCACAGTTTATTGTGATCCACACAGTCAAAGGCTTTGGCATAGTCAATTAAAGCAGAAATAGATGTTTTTCTGGAACTCTCTTGCTTTTTCCATGATCCAGCAGATGTTGGCAATTTGATCTCTGGTTCCTCTGCCTTTTCTAAAACCAGCTTGAACTTCAGGGAGTTCACGGTTCACATATTGTTGAAGCCTGGCTTGGAGAATTTTGAGCATTACTTTACTAGCGTGTGAGATGAGTACAATTGTGCGGTAGTTTGAGCATTCTTTGGCATTGCCTTTCTTTGGGATTGGAATGAAAACTGACCTTTTCCAGTCCTGTGTCCACTGCTGAGTTTTCCAAATTTGCTGGCATATTGAGTGTAGCACTTTCACAGCATCATCTTTCAGGATTTGAAATAGCTCCACTGGAATGCCATCACCTGCACTAGCTTTGTTCGTAGTGATGCTTTCTAAGGTCCACTTGACCTCACATTCCAGGATGTCTGGCTCTAGGTGAGTGATCACACCATTGTGATTATCCGGGTCGTGAAGATCTTTTTTGTATAGTTCTTCTGTGTATTCTTGCCACCTCTTCTTAATATCTTCTGCTTCTGTTAGGTCCATACAATTTCTGTCCTTTATCGAGCCCATCTTTGCATGAAATGTTCCCTTGGTGTCTCTAATTTTCTTGAAGAGATCTCTAGTCTTTCCCATTCTGTTGTTTTCCTCTCTTTCTTTGCATTGATCGCTGAAGAAGGCTTTCTTATCTCTTCTTGCTATTCTTTGGAACTCTGCATTCAGATGCTTATATCTTTCCTTTTCTCCTTTGCTTTTTGCTTCCCTTATTTTCACATCTATTTTAAGTCATGTCTAACTCCAGGCTTCTCTGCCCATATGATTTTCCAAGCAAGAACACTGGGGAGGGTTGCCATTTCATTTTCCATTTATTCTTTCACTATTAAAAAATATGAAACTGTATAAAACATAAAATAATGCTTTGTGGTTATTGGACAACAGGCACTGTAGGCATATGTTTGCTGAAAATAACAACAACAACAACAACAAAAAAGATCCCTGAGATAAGCTTTTGGCCTGCAGGCACCTTCTGTACTGTGCTTCAGAGAGAGTGAAAAGCAAAACCTAGCAGTATTCCTGAGTTAATGAGAAAAATGTTGGAATTTGTGGAGTACAAGAGTACTAAAATTTGTGATAAAGAACATCAGAGGGGAGAGAATTATGTAGAAAAATCACTCCAGAAATCTGTATCACATTCACCTTGAATTTTTTGCTGGGTACTAAGATGTAAATATATATGATGAAACTACATAATGTTGGGTAATGATGTAACTGGGTAGTTGTGAGCTATGTGGTTTCCAGACATCACAGAGCCTAGGAACTAAGTTCCAACCAGTCATTTTGAAGAGACTTCACTGAATACCTGGCCTGTCATTTGAAACCCCAGAAGGGTTATGTCTTAGTAGTAGGATTAAACTAGCAATAAAGTCTGCTCTTGACCTACCTTAATAGAGCAGAAAAATGAGCCTTGAAAAGATCAAGCTCACTTATAGGTAATATTAACTGACTGTCAAAATATATTTTAACACTCCTTAAAAGGAAGACAACAAAATCGAGATACTAAGTAATATAACACTCATAATATCTTTGATTAAATTAAAATTGGACATTCTAAGTTGCAGGAAAATGTGACTTATCACTGGGAGACAAATCAGTTAGTAAAATCAAATCTAGGAATGACAGAAATAATAGGGATATAGCAGATACAGATTTAGAGCAACTCTGATATATATGCACAGTAATTTAAATGAAAATATGAATATAGTGAAGAGATAAATGGTAAACAGAACCAATAGAACTAAAACTGAGAAACACAATATCAGAAATGAAATGTTAACTGAATGAGTATAACAACAGATGTTAACCTTCCAACCCTTCCTAACCCCCCCCCCCCCCCGCCCCCCAAAAGAGACTACAGAACTTGAAGACACACCAGTAGAGACTATTCAAACTGAAGCACAGAGAGGAAAAAAGTTCATGTTGATTTAAGGAAAAATCAACACAATATCATAAACTAATTATCTTCTCATTGAAAAAAGAAAAAATAAAAAGATATGACAAAAAAAAAAAATAGTGAGAGAGCCTCAGTGAACTCAGGGACTGTAAGAAGTCTAACATATGTAATTGGAGTTACAGAAAGAAAGGTTGGGACAGGGACATATGGCTGAAAAATCTCCAAATCTGTAGAAATATCTGTGTCCCCTGATCCAAGAAACTCAGTGGGCCTCAAGCAGAGTAAACACAAAACTACACTAAAGCATATAGTAATGAAATTATGAAAAAAATAATTTAAACAGCCTTTAAAGCAGCTTAAAGAAAAAAAGACACACACAGAGGGACAAAATAAGAAAAATCACTGATTTCTATTAGAAACAAAGTAGTCCAGAAGAAAATAGAAATAGAAAGCTCAAATAAATATATATATATATATTTATTTGTATATGTATATATGTATGATATATATGTATGTATATGTGTATGTATATATATGTGTATATATATGTGTATGTATATATATATGTATATATATATGATAATAGAAAATGCTTGGTTGAAAAAACTATCAATTTAGAATTCTATATCCAGTAAAAATATCCTTCTGAAATGAATGTGAAATAAATCAATTTCCAGACCCCCCTCACAAAAAAAAGAAGATGATATAATTCATTGCCAGCATATTTGCACTTCAGGAAATCATAAAGAAAGTTTTAGAATGAAGGAAAATGATGCCAGATGGAAACTTGGAACTATAAAGAGAATGGCACATTGAGGATATGGTAAATATGTGAGAAAATACGAAAGACTCTCTTCCTTCATATATGTATTTCTTTGAAAAATAATATTTATAATAAACATAACAATGTATTATAGAGTTTATATAACATATAGGAATAAAATATGAAAATAGCACAATGGATAAGAGGGAGAAATGGAGATATTATGTTGTGTGTTAGTTGCTGAGTTTTTTCTGACTCTTTGTGACCCTATGGACTGTAGCCACTGAAAGATGAACTCCCCAGGCTGGTAGGTGCCCAGTATGCCACTGGAGAAGAGTGGAGAAATAGCTCAAGAAAGAATGAAGAGATGGAGCCAAAGCGAAAACAATGCCCAGTTGTGGATGTGACCAGTGACAGAAGTAAAGTCCATGGCTGTAAAGAACATAGGAACCTGGAATATTAGGTCCATGAGTCAAGGTAAACTGGAAATGGTCAAAAAGGAGATGGCGGGAGTGAACATCAACATTTTAGGAATCTGTGAACTAAAATGGACTGGAATGGGCAAATTTGATTCAGATAACCATTATATCTACTGTTATGGGCAAGAATCCCTTGGAAGAAATTGAGTAGCCCTCATAGTCAGTGGAGAAGGAAATGGCAACCCACTCCAGTATTCTTGCCTGGAGAATCCCATGGACAGAGGAGCCTGGTGGGCTACAGTCCACGGGGTTGCAAAGAGTCGGACACGACTGAGCAACTTCACTCACTCACTCACTCACTCACTCATAGTCAGCAAAAGAGTCCAAAATGCAGTACTTGGGTGCAGTCTCAAAAACGACAGAATGATCTCTGTTCATTTCCAAGGCAAACCGTTCAATATCACAGTAACCCAAGTCTATGCCCCAACCACTAATGCCAAAGAAGCTGAACTTGAGCAGCTCTATGAAGACCTACAAGACCTTCTAGAACTAACACCCCCAAAAGATATCCTTTTCATCATAGGGAACTGGAATGCAAAAGTAGGAAGTCAAGAGACACCTGGAATAACAGGCAAGTTTGGCCATGGAGTACAAAATGAAGCAGGGCAAGGCTAATAGGATTTTGCCAAGAGAATGCACTGGTCATAGCTAACACCCTCTTCTAACAACACAAGAGACAACTCTATACATGGACATCACCAGATGGTAAATACTTAAATCAGACTGATTATATTCTTTGCAGCCAAAGATGAAGAAGCTCTATACAGTCAGCAAAAACAAATGGGGAGCTGACTGTGGCTCAGATCACAAACTTCTTAATGATGAATTCAGACTTTAATTGAAGAAAGTAGGGAAAACCACTAGACCATTCAGGTATGATCTAAATCAAACCCCTTATGATTATACAGTGGAAGTGACAAATAGATTCAAAGGATTAGATCTGGTAGACAGAGTGCCTGAAGAACTATGGATGGAGGTTTGTGACATTTTACAGGAGGCAGTGATCAAGACCGTTCCCAAGAAAAAGAAATGCAAAAGGCAAAATAGTTGTCTCAGAAAGCCTTACAAATAGCTGAGAAAAGAATAGAATCTAAAAGCAAAGGAGAAAAGGAAAGATATACCCACTTGAATGCAGAGTTCCAAAGAATACCAAGGAGAGATAAGAAAGTCTTCCTCAGTGATCAATGAAAGAAATAGAGGAAAATAATAGAATGGGACAGAATGGAGGTCTCCTCAAGAAAATTAGAGATACCAAGGGGATATTTCATGCAAAGATGTGCATGATAAAGGACAGAAACAGTATGGACCTAACAGAAGCAGAAGATATTAAGAAGAGGTGGCAAGAATACACAGAAAACTTTACAAAAAAGATTTTCATGACCCAGATAACCATAATGGTGTGATCACTCACCTAGAGCCAGACATGTGGAATGTGAAGTCAAGTGGGCCTTAGGAAGCATCACTACGAACAAAGTTAGTGGAGGTGATGGAATTCCAGTTGAGCTCTTTCAGATCCTAAAAGATGATGCTGTGAAAGTGCTGCACTCAATATGCCAGCAAATTTGTAAAACTCAACAGTGGCCACAGGACTGGAAAAGGTCAGTTTTCATTCCAATTCCAAAGAAAGGCAATGCCAAATAATGTTCAAACTACTACACAATTGCACTCATCTCACATGCTAGTTAAGTACTGCTCAAAATTCTCCAAGCCAAGGTTCAACAGTAAGTGAACTGAGAAATTCCAGATGTTCAAACTGGATTTAGAAAAGGCAGAAGAACCAGAGATCAAATTGCCAACATCTGCTGGATCATGGAAAAAGCAAGAGAGTTCCAGAATGACATCTATTTCTGCTTTATTCAATACGCCAAAGCCTTTGACTATATGGATCACAACTAACTGTGGGAAATTCAAGAGCTGGGAATACCCGACCACCTGACCTGCCTTCTGAGAAATCTGGAGGTCAAATGCAGGTCAAGAAGCAACAGTTAGAACTGGAAATGGAACAATGGACTGGTTCCAAGTTGAGAAAAACAGTACATCAAGGCTGTATATTGTTACCCTGCTTATCTAACTTATATGCAGAGTACATCATGGGAAATGCCAGGCTGGATGAACCACAAGCCAGAATGAAGACTGCTGGGAGAAATATCAATAACCTCAGATACGTGGATGACGCCACCCTTAGGACAGAAAGTGAAGAACTAAAGAGTCTCTTGATGAAATTAAAAGAGGAGAGTGAAAAAGTTGGCTTAAAACTCAACATTCAAAATACTAAGATGCATCTGGTGCCATCACTTCATAGCAAATAGATGGGGAAACAATGGAAATAGTAACAGACTTTATTTTTTGGGGGGCTCCAAAACCCTGCAGATGCTGACTGAAGCCATGAAATTAAAAGATGCTTGCTCTTTGGAAGAAAAGCTATGATCAACCTAGAGAGCATATTCAAAGGCAGAGACATTACTTTGCAGACAAAGGTCCATCTAGTCAAATCAATGGTTTGTCCAGTAGTCATGTATGGATGTGAGAGTTGGACTATATAGAAAGCTGAACACTGAAGAACTGATACTTTTGAACTGTGGTGTTGGAGAAGACTCTTGAGAGTCCCTTGGACTTCAAGGAGATCCAACCAGTCAATCCTAAAGGAAATCAGTCCTGAATATTCATTGGAAGGACTGATGCTGAAGCGGAAACTCCAATACTTTGCCCACCTGTTGCAAAGAACTGTCTCATTGGAAAAGGCCCTGATGCTGGGAAATATTGAAGGGGGGAGGAGAAGGGGATGACAGAAGATGAGATGATTGGATGACATCACCAACTCAATGGAGTTTGAGCATCTCCAGGAGTTTTTAAAGGACAGGGAGGCCTGGTGTGCTGCAGTCCCTGGGGTTGCAAAGAGTTGAACACGACTGAGTGACTGAATTGAGCTGAACTGAACTGAACTGAACTGGACTGTAGCCTGCCAGGCTCCTTTGTCCATATGATTTTCCAGGCAAGAATACTGGAGTGGTTTGCCATTTCCTTTTCCCCACCCAGGGACCAAACCCGGGTCTCCCGTAGATTCTTTACTGTCTGATCCAGTGAGTAAGCCCTATTATGCTGTTAAGGTCATACATTATATATGAAGGTAAACTATGATATACTGAATGTACACATTGCATTCCCAGAGCACCAAAGTTTTATTATTATGAAAGTCTCCTAACTAATCTCCTTACTTCTGTCCTTAGTTTTGCAGCTACTAGATCATATCACAACTCAGCTCAAAACTCTTCACAGACTTCCCACATCAGAGCAGATGCTAAAGCTTTATAAATTTATACTTAATCTTATCTAAAACAACTTCACCTGTCTCCGCCCCCGTCACTCACTCCACTTCAGCCACACTAGCCTCTGACTGGCAAAGTTTCTCCTTGGGGTCTTTTACACTTTCTCTTTATTTGGCTCTAAACTTGTTCATCCCAAATAACTTGCTTACTCTCTTCTCTCCTTCAAATCTTTTTTCAGGCTTACCTTCTCACTGACAATTTCTCTGATAACCAAATTAAAATTGCAAACCTACCATATGCTCCTCTGGCACTCCCCATACTGCTTCCTTTCCTTATAGTACTTGTAATACATATGTTTTCTTTGTAGTGAAGTGAAGTGAAAGTTGCTCAGTCATGTCCAACTCTTTGTGACCCCATGAACTATACAGTTCAGGGAATTCTCCAGGCAAGAATACTGGGTGGGTAGCCATTCCTTTCCCCAGGGGATCTTCCCAACCCAGGGGTCAAACCCAGGTCTCCCACATTGCAGACAGATTCTTTACCAGCTGAGCCACCAGGGAAGCCTACTTTCATTGTAGTACTTTTCCTTGGCTTAACTTTAGTACTTTTTATTTCCTAAGGTATTATGCACTTTACTCATTTGTTTTATTTATTGTCAATCTTTCTCCCCAAAGTCCATTACAACATAACTTTTACACAAGCATATTTTCTTTTGTTTTGTGGACTATTGTATCCATAGGGCCTAGAATAGTGCCTGATATATAGTAAATATTCAATAAATATTTGACTAAATGACAGGATCTGCAACCAAAAGCTAGAGCACTCCTGGAAAAGCACCAAGACTTTTCTTTGTCTTCACTGCACTAGCATGTTGGGCCTTGTACAGCAACTAGTGTGTTGAGTATGGCACTGCCCCTGCCTTCTTCATGTGGTTTCCTCATCACTTCCCTGTCCTTGTTTGCCTCAGAGCTTCAGGGGATTGGGAAGATGTTTCCTATCACAAAGAGAGAGACCTGAGAGCTCTGCTCTGGCTTTTTTTATTTTCCCTGACAAATATGACAACCTGCTTTTGTTCTTTAAAGCATTTGGGTGTCTAGAAAGTAGCCACTCTGAGAAGACTTGGTTTTCTGTATTTCAAAGGGAACTTGTGGTCTTTTTGGGGTTTTGATTTCTATCTTTTGGAAAAGTCAGCACCCACAGCTTTGTTGCACTTGAAGCTTGGAATCTTTTATGTCTGAAGGTAAGAGGGTATAAGACCGTGTGGTCTACTAAGAAGACTTTCTTCTGTATAGGGCAGCTCTAGTGTAAGCAAAGGTAAAATAGCCCACAATCCCTTGCCTTTTCCTGGGACCAGTGTTGAGGAAAAGGTAGAGCCGAGTTTGCTCTACACTGATTTATTTTGAGACACAGCATTTGCAGGGTCAAGACAGTTTCCAGAGAGAATGTTTCCCAGTCTGCATCTTTGCCCTGTGACTTGTGCTCTGGTGGGAGAGCCTAGAGCACTTTGATCACAGTTGCAGTCTAGTGGCCAAGGGCCTTGATGTCTAAAGCACGAAAAGGAAAGGGCAGCACAAGACAGGTTGAACAGTCTAAGGTAGTTTGTGACTAAAGCCTACTTCATTAGAAATGATTAAATATCTTTTGGGTAGCACTTCTGCACCATATCTGAATATTAAGAGATTAGTTAGCCATTTTATTATTTGGAGAAGGAACTGGCAACTCACTCCAGTACTCTTGCTTGGAGATTTCCATGGACAGAGGAGTGGGACAGGCTGCAGTTCATGGAATTGCAGAGTTGGACACGACTATGTGACTAACTTTACTTTTCACTTTCAGGTGGCTATTTTAAGCTGACTTCATCTTTAACATATGTCCAGAAAATGAATAGTGGTAGTAACTATTAGTAAATTTAATTTTCTTTTGAATTGATTATCAAAATAGCAATGTTTCTCCATTCCCCTGACATATTCAGTGTAGCTAACCCACTTTCCAGTGGTCATGTATGGATGTGAGAGTTGGACTAGGAAGAAAGCTGAGCACTGAAGAATTGATACTTTTGAACTCTGGTGTTGGATAAGACTCCTGAGAGTCCCTTGGACTGCAAGGAGATCCAACCAGTCCATCCTAAAGGAGATCAGTCCTGAGTGTTCACTGGAAGGACTGATGTTGAAGCTGAAACTCCAATACTTTGGCCACCTGATGCAAAGAGCTGACTTATTTGAAAAGACCCTGATGCTGGGAAAGATTGAGGGTAGGAAGAGAAGGGGATGACAGGAGATGACATGGTTGGATGGTATCACCGACTCAATGGACATGGGTTTGGGAGTTGGACTCTGGGTGTTGGTAATAGACAGGAAGGCCTGGCGTGCTGTGGTTCATGGGGTTGCAAAGAGTCGGACATGACTGAGCAGCTGAACTGAACCCACTAGATTAATTTCCTTAGTGGTAATTAATAAAACTTTCTGAGGTCAGAAATCCTGAGCATTTGCTGATGGAAGTGTTAGCTATTTTGCCAATGTGTGGCAAACTAAAATTTATCCTCCCTTTCTTTACTCTTTTCCAGTTTGAAGCCCATTTCCTGGCATCCTGAAAGATAGCCCTTTGTGAAATAGAAATCTAAAAACAGAGTGAAACAAATCTGTGTTGATCTGTGTTTACAAAGAGAGGAAAGGCTTCAACTAGAAGGAAGAGAGTGCAGTCAAGTTAGTGACAGGAGTGAAATTATCATATTTCTTCTTTGTTTTAACCAGAGTCTTGTTTTAAGATCAGAGATGCTTTTATCCTGAGGGATTATTTGCCCAAACAATTTATAAAAAGTCTCAGATAATTTCAATATGCCTCTGATGCTCTTAATTTTATTTTTTTTACTCAGTTCTCTCTTGGTTACAGCCAACAGACATCCAACTCTGATTAACTTGAATAATAAAAGAGAATTTGTCGACTCATAACTTTGAAGTTAAGTGTTATAATGGCTTCAGGCACAGGTAGATCCAGGGTCCCAAGTGATGTTGTCAAGACTTTTATTTCCCTCACTTCTGTTTTTCGTGGTAGATCTCATTTTTTTTTTTTTTCTACAGAATATAGGCTTTCTCTATGTAGCAGGGACGAGGATAGCAGTATCTGATTCAAGTCCTTCTGGATCAGTGACTCAGAACTCAAGCTCTTCCTCTATCAGTTGTAATCTAAAATTTCTTAGGGGGAGAACTTTGACTCAGTTTCATCACATGTGCAGTTCTGAGGTCAGGTGGCAGAGTATTATGATTGTTAGTTATAATCACACACTTAAACTTGGGGAGACATCATTTAGTTAAGTTTGGTTTGTTTAGTTTGAGTTTACACTTAATTTTTAATCTTGTTCCTTTGCTTATCTTTTGCTTTCTTGTGCATAAAATATTACTTAAAAACATTTCTGTTGTCTGAATTAGATGGTCGTGTAATTAAGTGCTGACCCCCAATACCAAGATTTAATAATTTTATCTCATTATTATGATTTGTATAATACTACAGTGGCAAATCTTTAAAGAAGAGATTCATTCATTGAATGAGGACATGTATGTATGAATGAATGAAAGATATAGGACATGTCTAAATTCCCATCTTTTGGACTCCTTTATTTACTTAATATGCTATCTGGTCAAGTTCTTTAAACTTGCTATACCTTGGTTTTCTCAACTGTGTGTAGGGTTGTTTTGAGGACTTAACAGGGTCTTGCATATAAAGTACTGAGCTTGGTGATTCAAGTAAATAGTATGTATTCAACAAATTGTTAACCATTGTTGCTTTGCTTATTGTTATAATTACTGCTGTGGTTAAACAATACAAGTCAACTAAATTTTACTTTGACTGTGGATAAACATATGATACTTCCTGAGGTGTACTTTGGTATAACAATGTTTGACCTAGGAATTTCTGATACTATGGGATTGAGCTTTTGTCTTTTATTTATGTAATTAAATTACAGGTCACTCTCAGGGCTGCGGGCTTCACATAGATGGAAACAAAACATTAGAACCATTAGTAGGTTTTTATGATCTTTCAGATAGTCATGAATAGGTATAACTCGCTTATGGCTTTGATTTCAAGGGTCAATATGGGCTATTTGATTTTAATAATAATAGTCAAATATCATTTCCACTTAGAAAGCAAATGGTGTGAAAGAGCAAAAGTATCTGTGTATCTTTAAGTAGATGAAAGTCTACATATAATTTGACAAAAATCACTTCATGGATAGAGCTGTAAGGCAATATTGGACTGGAAGTAAGCATTTGAACACATAATAGATGTGCAGTATATTCTGCCATCTTTCTGTGGAAAAAGTCTGAATGTTAATTGATATTCATAGAAGAAAAGAAACAATTATTATAACAGAACTCTTTCCACCCAAATCTGTTCCTTTTGTAGTCTTATCCATATACGTAATTGGTTCAAGCCAGAAACATGACCCCTTTCTGTTTTCCCTTAATCTTACCAGTCCAGAGGCTAAGATCTATCTTCAAATATATATTCTGATGAGACAACTTCTATTTTGCTTTTATCGTGTTGACCCAAACCTCATCACTTTCAATCTAGATTATTTTGATAGCTCCTAAGTGATGCCTCCTACTTCCACTTTTGTCTTCATGCTGACCCTTCCTTGCACAGTCATTTGCATGTTCTTTAAAATCTTCCAGTGCCTCCATTATTCTTAGAATGTGCTAAGTCGCTTCTGTTGTGTCTGACTCTTTGCAATCCCATGGACCATGCTCTGCCAGGCTCCCCTGTCCATGAAATTCTCCAGGCAAGAATACTGGAGTGGGTTGCCATGCCCTCCTCCAGGGGATCTTCCTGACCCAGGAATCAAACCCAAGTCTCTAACCTCTCCTGCACTGGCAGGAGAGTTCTTTACCACTAGCAACACCTATAGAATCCACATTTCCTCCCTTAGCTTACCTACTTGCTGACCTCGTCTCCTACCACTCTTCTCCCTGTTATATGGGCTCCAGGCACAGTCACCCTATTTCTGTACTTCTAGGCACCAGATTCAAGCTTGCATTTTTAAAGAAATTTTTATTTTTACTTTATTTTACTTTACAATACTGTATTGGTTTTTGACCAACTGTTAATACTTGCTGTATATTCTGTCTGAAATTCTCTGTGTTAGGATTATTCCCAAAGCACCCTCCTCCTTGTCATCAGATCTCAGCTTGGAAAACCTTTCCTTAGACCTTTCTTGACTATGATAGCTAAACCTACACCTCCTCTCCTAATCATTTTCTGAAACATCCTTCATAGCTTTGAGCATTACCATGCTATAAAATTATTTTGGTCATTTATTTATAATTTGTTCTCTTTTTAAAGTCACTAGAGCAGTGATCTTGTGTTTCTGTTTTTATTCACTACTGTACCCACAGCACCTGGTGTTCAATAAATATTAGGTGAATATTTCCAGACATCTAACAAGGCAGAGATCATCACTACCTTCATGAAGCATATGCTTCTTTATTCAATTATACTCACACATTTACTTTTTTAAAAACATTGTAACTTTTTGAAAAGTGATCAGTTTTGAGAATATATGAAAGTTACTTGGTATTGCTCATACATGAATTAAATTTACATTTCTATTTTCACTGATTGATCTCCCTTCCTGCTGATATCAGTGATTATTCTGCTGAGAGGATAAGCAATGTTTTAGAACAATATAAAGGCTGTCATATTCAGGTCCAGGACTGTCATATTTTATTGATGTTTGCTCTGCAGATGATACTTAATAGAAAACGAAAAGCTCTATAGGTTTCCTACTTTTCAAGATTTGCTTTTAGTGAGTCACAGTGTGAGATGAGAAAGATTTTTAAATAAACCTATTGAACTAATAACATGAAAGCTGAAAAGTGAGGTAATATGTAGTTTTCTTCCTGACTTTGAAATGGTCTTTCATTATTCACAAATAATCTTTCTGAACATTTTGATGTACTTTATGAAAATAGGGTTTGAAATAGTTCTCAAAAATTCAGTTTGGGGGTCTTTCAGAAGTGAACAATAATTTTTTGTCTCACCATTAACATGTGCTCATTACAGCAATTTAAAATGAATTTTCTGATGTGGTTTTGATTCTTGATAGTTCAATCTGAAGTGAGTTCAAACATGAGGTTTCACATGTTTAATAGTCTTATCTTGCCACAATTTGGTAGCAAACTTAGAGAAATCACTTTAATAACTCATTATTGCTTCAGTTTTTATCTTAAATTACACAGAATGTTTAGGTGAAATTTGCCTAAAACTTTGCCTGATTCTTTTGGGAGCATTTTGGTCAAGTCACTGGAATGAAATAATAAAAAATAAAATATAATATTGAATGCATACTAGATGTTAATTCAAGTTCTCGCATGCTAGCACTTTAAGGTAAATATTACTTATTAACCTCATTCTTCAGTGTAAAAAACAAATTCTTAGGCAGCTAAAATAACTTGTTCAAGGTTATGTAACTACTTCAGAGTCAAAACTGAATGCAAGATCTAGACAGTTCTGAAAGTTTTTGATGATTCCATAATACTAACATCCCTTCTTTGGGACTGGTATCATCTTACATGTTCTTCATGATCAGGAAATCATGAAATCATGAAATCAGAAATACTGGGGATGAAAACTAGAGAGCATAGAAAGGGAATCCAAAGTAAGACCATTAAGCTCAAAGACAAATTAATTGGAAAATTCCTAGTCTGGGATACTTATTTCTAATTTGGGATAGCAGAAAGTATACCTTATAGATGATCTGCCGCTTCTAATTCAACTTCATTTTGCAAATGATAAGGTTGAGGCACTTATACCTTAGGTACTCTCTGTGACAAAGAGGTGTCTGGGTTAGAACCAGACCTTCTGTCTCTACAGAGAAAAATCTTTCAGCTGCTGAAAGACCACATTCTTCTGTCGTGCCAATACTCTTCAACTAGCCTTCTTTGTAATATCACTCTATGATGTTCAGGCATGTAGCTAGGGTCTTCGAAACACTATCTCATTTGATTTCTATAACAGATTGTTTGGATAGATATTATAATTCCCATCAACTGTAGTGAGTCCTGGAACTGCTAAATAACTTGGATGGTAAAATAGCTTGCCCTGTCAATAGCTGAATTGGGAGTCCAACCTAGGTCTTATTTGACATCAAACTGCGGTGGCCTCTAGGGGAAGTTTAGAAGTGGTAGTCTGATTGGAAATAAGAAATGGATGAGTGAACTTGAAAATGCATGACTGAGGAAGACCAACAAAAATCCCAACAAACCCCTGATTTAGAAGTGCCTTCTGCTTAGAAAGGCACCTTAAGCTGACAACAAATACCCAGTATTCTATCCTGTGCCTGATTTCAAGACCCTGTTCTTTTGATTGTTGCTGATTATAACTATTATGGACATAGTTTAGGTTATTTGCAAAAAGATGAGTAAATTAATTTCGAATCTGTGAGTGAGCAACTGTGTTATCAAGAAGAGAGCTGAAGAGGAAGCACTATTACCCCTCTAAAAAGTAACCCACTTGAATTATATGTGGGAATATTTTCATTCCTGTCTTTTACTATTAACTTTCTTATTTTTCTGGAGATTGTGTTCCAAAATCTTAATCCTCTTAGTATTACACTTTATGAGCCTGTTGTGTTCTGTACCCATGGCTTCCTTGTATCCTCTATCCACCAATCAATGGGTTTTGGGTACTTCCAGGATTCCGCTTCTTTGGATCTTAGCTGACCTGCCCTCTCTGTTATGTCTGATGCTGCGCATCTCTGACTTTTTTCTGTACCTCATCCAACCACGTGATGGCTGTTTAAGACAAACCATTTTAGCATCCTCAAACTGTGATGTTAGCACATGCTGAAGAAAAGGGAGTCTGCAGTAGAACAAATATACAATCACTGTGGCTTGAGTTTATCAGAATCAATGAAGAAATGAACTTTGAACAAGTACCAGTGTTAAAAACTTTGCTTTGCTGACTTTGATATATAGTTGACTTAGTTCTCATTTAATTAGTTCTGTTTCTATTGAAACTGACTTAACAGTTTGAATTTCACTAATAGAGTCCTTTACTCTAGGACTTAAGGATAGATATAAAATGTATATTTGTACTCCGAATAGGAATACTATCTTTAGAATTGGTGCTCAAGGACAGCTAGTTGGTAAACTGTGTTACAAGCTCTGCTGTTTCTTTTGGAAACAAAGATTCCATTGATAAGAATGAGGATGAAATTGGTGATGATGACGATGGAGATGATATTGGTGGTGAGATAATCCTACTGGCACTGTGTCTGAGTACTTTCAGTTTCTTATATAATTCTTATAACAAGCCCATGCAACAAGGTCTATTATCTTTATTATAAGATGAGGAAACTAAGACCATTTAAGTTCACATTACTGTTCACTCTTGGTGTATATACTCAATGGGTTTTAATAAATGCATAATTATGTACATCTATCATTGTCATGCAGAATATTTTCACCACCATTAAAATGTCCTGTGTTCCATCTATTCATCCTTCCTCCAACACCAGCCATCTCCACTGGCAACCACTGATCTTTTTACTGTCTCTATAGTTTTTACTTTTTCTAGAATGTCATGAATTTGGAATCATATATTATGTAGCTTCTTCAGACTGGCTTTTTTCTCTAAAGAGTATGCGTTTTTGTTTCCTCCGTGTCTTTTCATGACCTGTTAGCTTAATTATTTTTAGTGCTCTATAATATTTCACTATCTGTGTGTATCACAGTTTGCTTAGTCACTCACCTACTAAAAGACATCTTTATTGCTTCCAAGTTTTTGCAATGAAGAATTAAACTGCTATAATCATCCATGTTCAGGGTTTTGTATGAATATGAATTTTCAACTCCTTTGGGTAAATACGAAGGTGTGGGATTGCTGGGTTTTCTGGTGAGAATGTTTGGCTTTGTAAGAAACTGCCAAACTGTCTTCCAATGGCTGCATCACTTTGCATTTCCACCAGCAGTGAATGAGAATTTCTGTTGCTGTTTTGCAGTATTTGATGTCAGTATTCTGAATTATGGTCATACTAATAGGTGTGTGATGATATCTCAAATTTGTTTTAATTTGCCTTTCCCTGAAGATACATAATGTGAGACATTTTTTCATATGCTTATTAACCATTTTATATCTTCTCTGGTGAAGATCTATTTAAGTCTTTGGCCCATTTTTAATTGGGTTGTTTATCTTCTTATTGCTGAGTTTTAAGAGTTCTTGTATATTTTGGGTAATAGTCCTTTATAATATGTGTGTTTTGCAAATATCTTCTCCCAGTCTGTGTCTTCTCTTTCTCCTGGCAGTGTCTTTAGTAGAGAAGAAGTTTTCAACTTTAATGAAGTCCAGCTTATCAATTACTTCTTTCATGGGTTGAAGCTTTGGTGTTGTATCGAAAAGGCCATTGCGATATTCAAATAATTCATCTAGAATTCCTTTATATTATCTTCTAGATTTATAGTTTTATACCCTGGTGCCTCAGAGGTTAAAGCATCTGCCTGCAATGAGGGAGACCTGGGTTCGATCCCTGGGTTGGGAAGATCCCCTGGAGAAGGAAATGGCAACCCACTCCAGTATTCTTGCCTTGGAGAATCCCATGGACGGAGGAGCCTGGAGGGCTGCAGTCAATGGGGTTGCAAAGAGTCAGATATGACTGAGTGACTTCACTCACTCACTCACTTTACATTTAGTTTTGTGATCCGTTTTGAGTTAATTTTTGTGAAGGATGTAAAGTCTGTGTCTATTTCTTTTGTTCTTTTTTTTTTTTTTTGCATGTGATGCCCAATTTTATAACATGGTTTATTGAAAAGACCCTCTTTTCTCACTTAGTTTGCTTTTGCTTCTTTGTCAAGATCAGTTGACTATATTTATGTGGGTCTGTTTCTAACTCTTTATTCTGTTCCACCAATTATCTATCTATCTTTTGACAACACTGCACTGTCTTGATTAGTGCAACTTTATAGTCATAAAGTTGGGTAGTGTCAATCCTCTGACTTTGTTCTTCTCTTTCAATAGTGTGTTAGCTATTCTGGATCTTTTTTCTGTCTATACAGATTTTTGACTCAATTTGTATCCACAAAATAAATAATTGGCATTTTGATTGGAATTGCATTGAATGTATAGATCAATTTGGGAAGGACTAATATCTTGATAGTATTAAGTCTTCCTGCCAGTGAACATGAAATATTTGTTCATTTTTAAGTTCTTTTTAATTTCTTTATCAGAGCTTCATAATTTTCCTTGTATAGATTTCATATTTTGTTATTATATTTGCACCTAAGTATTTCAGGTTTGGTGGTGTTGAGGTAAGTGGTATTGCATTTTAAATTTCAAGTTATGCTGGTATATAGGAAATTATTAACTTTTGTATGTTAACCTTGTAACCTGAAATCTTGCTATAATTGGTTGTTAGTTACAGGAGTTTTTTAATTGATTAGTTTGGATTTTCTACATAGACAGTCATATTATCTGCAAAGACAGATTTACTTCTTTCTTCCCAATCTGTATACATTTTATTTCCTTTTCTTACCTGATTGAATTAGCAATAACTTCCAGTATGTTGAAAAGGAGTGGTGAGAGGTGACATCCTTGACTTGTACCTGATCTGAGTGGGAAAGCCTTGAATTTCTCACATTAAGTATGCTGTTAGTTTTGGGGTTCTGTAGATATTCTTTATTAAGTTGAAGAAGTCCCCATCTATTCCTAGTTTACTGAAAGAGTTGGTTTTTTTAAAAATCATGAATGGGAATTGGATTTTGTCAAATGCTTTTTCTGCTTCTATTGATATGATCATGTGATTTTTTCTTTTTAGTCTATTGATTTGATAGATTATATTACTTGATTTCAAATGTTGAACCATTCTTGCCATTTCTTTCTCTTTTAGCCATTCTGCAATAAACTCCTCTTGGATTGTGTAAGAGGTAACATGGTTTCTAGGAAACTCTAGTCTATCCCAAACAGAAAGAATTATTTTGTACAATGTCTAAAAGACCATTACTCATGGTTCAAAATGCTTTTGATGTTATGAAAGTTTAGAATCTCAGTACATAATACATTGATCTTGAGACATTGACCCTTTGGGTTATTTTCAACATAATTTACCTCATTACATCTCTAGCCATAACTACTGGGAGTCATAAAAAATAATTTGGATGAGAGCCTTACAATTATTTGTCTATAGTCATTAAACTAAGATATAAACTTTATCAGAATTCCCTGGCAGTTTAGTGGTTAGAACTCGATGCTGTCACTGCCAGGGCCTAAGTTCGATCCCTGGTTAGTGAACTAAGATCCTTCACATTGCTGTGTTACCAAAAGAAGATATAACCATTCTCTCCTACTTCTCTGTCTCTGTTTCTCTATCTTAGTCTCTCTGATATGTACATCTGTATCTCCTAGTGTATTGTATATATAAAGTATAATATATATAGATATATGGATGTATAATATATATATATTCAGTTTGTCAGCTTCTAATGTATATAGATAGACATGTACAACTTATCTACAACTTAGGATTCTTCTCTTTCTCTGATCACTGTTTTATTTTGTGTCAACATAACCCATAATTGTTCACTTCAGGAGTTTTTAAATTAAAATACCTAGGTTAATGTCCACATTTTGCAGGTGAACTTCATGAAGTGAGTATTGAGTACAAACTTTATCCTTGACTTCAGCTGCTCTAATATGCCTATTTTCCTATTGCTTTATCTTTATTTTCCTCTACTTTTGGCATTTTAAAAGTCACCTTAAAACCCTTTTGAAATAAACATCCATAAATGATAAAATGCATTTACACTAGAATTCAGATTTACATTTCACATTATCATCTATCACCTATTTAGAGATACATTTAAAACTCTTAGCTTGAAGATAATCACCTTTCCTGAGTAAGCAAAAAGAATGTTCATTGTACTTAATTTGTTGTCTGTTTCTAGCCACAAGAGATTGTAAAATGTGGGGGGACAGAATTGGTTTTTCATTTAAAAAATAATTTGCAGGGCCATAAACTGTGTGTTACATTAGTTTTTCTAAATCTGTTAAGGTCTACTTAAAATGAAATAATTTTTCACCTTTATGTTGAAAAGTTAGATATAATGTCTGAAAGCATTTATAAGAAAAAATTTAATTTTCCTTACAAATATAGAGGGCAGCAATGTATAAGTAGTAAATGTTTCATAATTTAGGCAGAAGAGCTAAAGGCTATTTTCCATTTCAACTAGAAGTTACTAACAGTTAGATTTTCCCTAAGGAGCTAATTATTTGCTGAGATTACTGTGGTAACAGATTTTATAAGTTCAAGATCTCTGTAAATAGCCATAAAAAACTTAAAGATGTCACTTAAATGCAACGCTGAAATTATACAGTATAGTTTGTTTTCTTTAATGGCCAAATATATAAATGATTAGTTTAACTATACAGGTTTATTTAATTTAAAAGTTTTATAGTCTTTATCAGGTAATATTTGATAATTTTCTGATCCTCTAGCTCCTTGGCCAATTGTGAAAAAGATAATAACATTTTACAATTTTCCAGTTGACATATAAAGTCCATAAATCTTTCAGAAAATGACATCTTTATCCAAATAAAGATAATAACAGTTGTAGTAATGATCTCCATAATACAAAGTATACTGACAACTTCTTAAAATACTACCTTTGGGATTATTCCATGGTATCATTTGTATTTTCATGAGGCACTTATATCTTTCTGGACTATGTGTCCTGGTAGTGGACATCTCTGTTTTTTGCCCCTCAGACCAGTATTCATTGTCTCTTCTGACAAGAAAACAGATTGTTTACCAGAAAAACAAACAACCCAATCAAAAAGTGGGGAAAAGACCTAAACAGACATTTTTCCAAAGAAGACATACAGATGGCTAATAACATATGAAAAGATGCTCAACATTGCTCATTATTACAGAAGTGCAAATCAAAACTACAATGAGATATCACCTCATACTGGTCAGAATGGCCATCATCAAAAGTATACAAACAAGGAGAGGGTGTGAAGAAAAGGGAATGCTCTTGCACTGTTGGTGGGAATGTAAATTCATACAGCCACTATGGAAAACAGTATGGAGATTCCTTAAAAAAACTAGGAATAAAGCCACCATATGACACAGCAATCCCACTCCTAGGCATATACCCTGAGGAAACCAAAATTGAAAAACACATGTGTATCCCATTGTTCATTGCAGCACTATTTACAATAGCTAGAATGAGGAAGCAACCTAGATGTCCATCAACAGATGAATGGATAATGAAGTAGTACATATACACAATGGAATATTACTCAGCCATAAAAAGAATGCATTTGAGTCAGTTCTAATGAGGTGGATGAACCTAGAACCTATTATACAAAGTGAAGTGAGTCAGAAAGAGAAAGATAAGTATCATATACTAACACAAATATACGGACTCTAGAAAAATAATACTGAAGAATTTATTTTCAGGGCAGTAACGGAGAAACAGACATAGAGAATAGACTTATGGACATGGGGAGAGGGGAGGAGAGGGTGAGATGTATGGAGAGAGTAACATAGAAACTTATATTACCATATGTAAAATAGATAGCCAATGGGAATTTGTTGTATGGCTCAGAAAACTGAAACAGGGGCTCTGTATCAACCTAGAGGGGTGGAATGGGGAGGGAGATGGGAGGGAGGTTCAAAAGGGAGGGGATATATGTATATACTTATGGCTGATTCATGTTGAGGTTTGACAGAAAACAAAAAAATTCTGTAAAGCTATTATGATTCAATTAAAAAATGAATAAAATTTTTTAAAAATGAAAACAGATTGTTGTATAGGAGGAGACTATTGCTCCCTCCCAATCAACTTGTATGCTTTGGGCAGTCCTGAGTCCACCTTGTGACTCTAAACTGCATGAAAATCCAGACTGGACCAAATAAAAAACTCACATGCTATGTCAGACATGCATGCATGATCTAAGTCAGGTCATGATTAGGGATTATCAGTCTTGGAACATTTTGCTGGAACTTCTGGAAAGAGTTGTTTTCTTTCCACTAGGTTGCTAGGATGAAAGAGTATAAGTGGGAAGCTTCTTTCTGTTGCTCATACTTGCCACAATACAGATTGAGCCTTTCTGAAAGTACTGTGACAGCAGAGCCCTAAAATGGAAAAGAATGTCCTGATAATCCTTTTGATCTCCTAGATCTAGTTATGCCTATAGCCAGATTTATGCCAGGATTGACTAGCCAGTTGAGCCACCATTTTACCTTATTTTTCTTAAACCAGTGTGAATGGTAGTGGTGTCTTTGACCAGAAAGACTAGAAGATTCAGATTGAATCTTCCATAGTCCACTATATATTGTGAGTTATAGTAGATGATTAAATAATAAGATAGCTTTACTAAGGTCCAGAGGGAATCATTGAGGCAATTAGCCTGAAAATTTAAGGGAAAATATCCTTAATTACTCATCTATTTCCCACTGAACTTTTTGCATGTTTAAAGTTTTAAACAGCCAAACAATGTAACAATCACTAATGTTAAAGTTATGACCAACCTAGACAGCATATTCAAAAGCAGAGACATTACTTTGCCAACAAAGGTCCGTCTAGTCAAGGCTATGGTTTTTCCAGTAGTCATGTATGGTTGTGAGAGTTGGACTGTGAAGAAAGCTGAGCATCGAGGAATTGATGCTTTTGAACTGTGGTGTTGGAGAAGACTCTTGAGAGTCCCTTGGACTGCAAGGAGATCCCACCAGTCCATTCTGAAGGAGATCAGCCTGGGGTGTTCTTTGGAGGGAATGATGCTAAAGCTGAAGCTCCAGTACTTTGGCCACCTCATGTGAAGAGTTGACTCATTGGAAAAGACTCTGATGCTGGGAGGGATTGGGGGCAGGAGGAGAAGGGGACGACAGAGGATGAGATGGCTTGATGGCATCACCAACTTGATGGACGTGAGTTTGAGTGAACTCTGGGAGTTGGTGATGGACAGGGAGGCCCAGTGTGCTTCAATTTATGGGGTCGCAAAGAGTCAGACATGACTGAGTGACTGAACTGAACTGAACTGAACTGAATCTTGAGCAGACAAAAGAGGAAGAACTGCAAGATAAAGCATAAAGAGCACTAGGTAAAGAGTGGGAAAATAAATTCTGCTGGACAGGTTTAAATGGAAATATTCAAAAAGAATAAAGAGGAACTGTAATGGGCAGCTAGCTTTAATACACAAAAGTCTGGATCAGTAGACATCCCAAGCCTACTTTCCTAAGCTTTTAGTTCCTCTCTGTTCTCCTTAATATATTTTTACATCTAAGTGATATCTTAATTATTTTTAATCATCAGCATGACTTCCTACAGACCTTTTTGTTTTAAATCATTTTTACGATATACTTGGTGATGAGAATTAGTAATTTACTTAGAGCTGGGATTGCCCCTATCTTTGCTATACAGGATTTATATAATTTGGGAGTTATCTATAATTATGTCTTAATGTTATGGGAGGCACATAAGGAGTCTCGGTGATATCTTTGTTTGACCTAGAGAAATTGGGACTATCTGGATTCATCTGGGAACATTCTTTCAATTCTAAGTGGATAGAGCTATAACAGTGTCAATCTTCTACAAGATAAGATCATTAGATGTTTGAAGAGGTGTCAAAATCTGCCCTCTATGTCTCTCTTGAAAATGGCCTCTCTGCTTTTTAATGGAATGTGGTTTATGAAGGTTATAGATGGGGAAAGAACTGGGAGTAGGTTGGAAAAGATGTTACTATATGTACAGGAATTTGATATATATTATATATAATATAATATGTATATTTTTATCTATCTATACATTTGTGTACCTATAGTAAAAAGGTATGTGTGTGTGTGTGTGTGTGTGTGTGTGTGTGTATTGTGTATTACTCCCTTGGATAGAGTTTGTGATATGACCTTGTCTACTCATGTACAATAGTATAAAGAAAATCTTTGAAGTTCCTGATATAGCCATATGTGCTTCTTCTTCTTCTTCTTTTTTATTTTTTTGGTCTAGTGACCTCTTGGATGTCAAAACTACTGAGCAGTGCCTGTTACTGGTAACAGGTTCTATTCCTTGCTTTTTCTTTTTCTTTCTTTTTAGCTAACTGGCTATATGACCTTGGGCAAAGCACCTTATTTATCTGTATATTTGCTTCAGAGATGTTTTCTGTTAAATTTTTTATTCTCTGAGAATTTTTTTTAGGTCATTCTAATATTAACACCAGAAGTATTTGGGGCTGAAAAGCATGAGTAGTCATATTATTTCAGTTTCTTTGGCGTTTTTCTCTTGCTTAATTATCTAATGTTGCTCTTCATATCCTTGGGGAACACAGCATACTTCATTAATATGGACATTTTAACGAGAGAGAAAACTGGATAATGAATCTATCATTCTGTGTGTTTATCAAGTAACATTCCAGTGTGTCATAGTGCCCTTTGTAGACATTTTGTTTACCTTTGATATACATTGTTCTTCACCCAAATTCCACCTTGAATTCGCTCACCTTGATGTTCTCCAAATTTGAACAGTAATAGGTCCCTTTAATGTTGCCACTTATTATAGAGATAGACCAGTTCCTGACAATAACCTATGCAGATTAGTGACATGTTTGAAAATAACATAGTGTTTCCTAGAAGAGTATTGTCTTCTGGATGCATCATTGATTTTTTTCCCCCTCCAACCATTCTGTTTTTAATCAAGTATACTGCAGATTTCTTATCAATGTTATCAGAGACATGTGAGAAACCCAGCATTTTTTATGGGATATTTGTGTTGACTCTTCAAAACTGCAAGGGAAAAAGAGAGATTCTGTACCTTCACACAGTCCTTCAAACAGAGTTAGAATACTAAAAAGTTGTTGCACAATTATATGTTCTAGCTTTATCAACATTAATGCTAATTAATAATCTTCAGTATCAAAAAGGAAGATACATTTTCAAAATTAATGTCACAAACTAGCATCATAAATTATTAATATTATGACTTCAAGGTTATGAATGATACATATTTAAGGACAATTAATGAACAGAATCCTTCTGTGTATTTTATGCAAGTGTTAATATTAACTAGGATAATCCATCCTCTGTAGTAGACCTTGGCTTCATCAACATTTACTTTATGCAAAGTGGGACCTGATTGAATTCCTGCATTTTATATATGATGAAACTGACCAAAGGGTAAATGACTTGGTTAAAGTCATATGGTGATGGAGGTAAGATAAGCTCACAGATTTCCTAATAATGACTTATTTATTAAAAACTGAACTATAAATGAAGATCAGTTCTTCCCATTCTTGGAACATTTTTAAGTAGGTATTTTTGGAGTCTCTCTTATTTAGTGTTTCAGTGACAAGTTGAAAACAATAGTGTCTAATTCAAAGACACAGATCAGTTCGTAACTATGTTAGCAGAGATACCAGTCTAGGCTAGGTATTAGGGTTTTTTTTCTTTAATATTGAAAGCTTCAGTGTTCAAAAATGGAATAGTCTTTAGCTTTTTTCATTTTTATTCTGCATACTTGAAAAAGTTGCTCATATTTCTTCAGGTTTAAAAAACTGACAACTATTTTAATGGTTTTAAATAAATGAAATAACAAGGAACTTGGGGGTGAATCTTTCAAAAACCGATTATAATATACAGACATAAAAATATGATTTAAGTGCATCTTTTATAGTGCTGTTGGTTTATATTGTGAATATTGCTAATTTAATTAGTACTTTATAGCTTGTGAATTCAGTACAGTGTTTAAAATCATTTTTTATCTTTATGTGAATACCTGTGGCTCTGTGTTTTTCTAGGATCTGTCTATGGTAAAGAAACGAATATGTAGTCTAACAGTTACATGAATATATTAAAAAGTGAAAATATATAACTCAGTAAATTCCACAAAGTGAACATACCCATTGCACCAATGCTTAGATCAGAATAAAACTTTATCAGAACTCTTGAAACCCTCTTCATATGGTAATCACGATGGTGTGATCACTCACCTAGAGCCAGACATCCTGGAATGTGAAGTCAAGTGGGCCTTAGGAAGCATCACTAGGAACAAAGCTAGTGGAGGTGATGGAATTCAGGTTGAGCTATTACAAATCCTAAAAGATGATGCTGTGAAAGTGCTGCACTCAATATGCCAGCAAATTTGGAAAACTCAGCAGTAGCCACAGGACTGAGAAAGGTCAGTTTTCATTCCAGTCCCAAAGAAAGGCAATGCCAAAGAACAACTACCGCACAGTTGCACTCATCTCACATGCTAGTAAAGTAATGCTCAAAATTCTCCAAGCCAGGCTTCAGGAATACATGAACCGTGAACTTCCAGATGTTCAAGCTGGTTTTAGAAAAGGCAAGAGGAGCCAGAGTTCAAACTGCCAACATCTGCTGGACATTCAAAAAAGCAAGAGAGTTTCAGAAAAACATCTACTTCTGTTTTATTGACTATGCCAAAGCCTTTGACTGTGTGGATCACAATAAACTGTGGAAAATTCTGAAAGAGATGGGAATACCAGACCACCTGACCTGCCTCTTGAGAAATCTGTATGTAGGTCAGGAAGCAACAGTTAGAACTGGACATGGAACAACAGACTGGTTCCAAATAGGAAATGGAGTATGTAAAGGCTGTATATTGTCACCCTGCTTATGTAACTTATATACATAGTACATCATGAGAGATGCTGGGCTGGAAGAAACACAAGCTGGAATCAAGATTGCAAGGAGAAATATCAATAACCTCAGATATGCAGATGATACCATCCTTATGGCAGAAAGTGAAGACGAACTAAATGTCGTTTGATGAAAGTGAAAGAGGAGAGTGAAAAAGCTAGCTTAAAGCTCAACATTCAGAAAACTAAGATCATGGCATCCCGTCCCATCACTTCATAGGAAATAGATGGAGAAACAGTGGAAACAGTGGTAGACTTTATTTTGGGGGGGCTCCAAAATCACTGCAGATGGTGATTGCAGCCGTGAAATTAAAAGATGCTTACTCTTTGGAAGGAAAGTTTTGACCAACCTAGACAGCATATTCAAAAGCAGAGACATTACTTTGCCAACCAAGGTCCATCTAGTCAAGGCTATGGTTTTTCCAGTAGTCATGTCTGGTTGTGAGAGTTGGACAATAAAGAAAGCTGAGTGCCAAGAATTGTTGCTTTTGAACTTGTTGTCGGAGAAGACTCTTGAGAGTCCCTTGGACTGCAAGGAGATCCAACCAGTCCATCCTAAAGGAGATCAGTCCTGGGTGTTCGTTAGAAGGACTGATATTGAAGCTGAAACTCCAATATTTTGGCCACCTGTTGGGAAGAACTGACTCATTTGCAAAGACCCTGATGCTGGGAAAGATTGAAGGCAGGAGGAGAAGGGGACGACAGAGGATGAGATGGTTTGATGGCATCACCAACTCAATGGACATGAGTTTGAGTAATTCCAGGAGCTGTGATGGACAGGGAGGCCTGGCATGCTGCAGTCCAAGGGGTCGCAAAGAGTCGGACACAACTGAACGGCTGAACTGAACTGAACTGATACCCAGAATCAACAATTCTCCTGGCTTGCATAATCATGAATTATTTTTGAATGGTTTTGAACTTTAAATGAATGGAGTCATATCCAAGGTACCCTTTTGTGAATGGCTCCGTCCATTTATATTTGTGAAGTTAATCCATATTGTCACATGTGGTTGTAACTTGTTCATTTTCACTGTTGTGTATTCTATCTCATAAATATACCACAATTTATTTATCTGTTTTATTGTTGGGTGGACATTTAGGTTGTTTAGCTACCTAAATATTGTGCTATGCCCACCATCTACATGCTTTTTGGTGCACAAATATGTGTGCATATTTTGGATAAATACATAAAAATAATGTTATTGGTTCAAAGTGTATGTGTATGTTCTGTTTTTGTAAATACTGCTGAACAGTTTTCCAAATTTGTACTAAATAAGAGTGTGAAGATAATAGTTGTTCCTCAATTTCTCAATCCCTGGCTTTGTCATCCTTTTAAGTATTAACTTTCTGGTAGTTATAATATTATTTCATTGTGGTTTAAATTTGCATTTCTTTGATAACTAAAAAGTTCAGCACTTTTCAAACATTTATGGAACAGGCAGGTATATTCTTTTCAAAGCTCTTATTCAACTTTTATGCTTATTTTTTTTTCTGTTTTATTCAGTTCAGTTAAGTTTAGTTCAGTCACTCAGTCATGTCCGACTCTTTGCAATCCTATGAACCGCTGCACACCAGGCCTCCCTGTCCATCACCAACTCCCGGAGTCCAAACCCATGTCCATTGAGTCAGTGATGCCATCCAACAATCTCATCCTGTGTCGTCCCCTTCTCCTCCTGCCCTCAATTTTTTCCAGAATCAGGGTCTTTTCCAATAAGGCAGCTCTTCGCATCAACTGGCCAAAGTATTGGAGTTTCAGCTTCAACATCAGTCCTTCCAATGAATACCCAGGACTGATCTCCTTTAGGATGGACTGGTTGGATCACCTTGCAGTCCAAGGGACTCTCAAGAGTCTTCTCCAACACCACAGTTCAAAAGCAACAATTCTTTGGCACTCAGCTTTCTTTATAGTCTGACTGTCACACCCAGACACGACTACTGGAAAAACCATAGCCTTGACTAGACAGACCTTTGTTGGCAAAGTAATGTCTCTGCTTTTGAATATGCTGTCTAGGTTGGTCATAACTTTCCTCCCAAGGAGTAAGTGTCTTTTAATTTCACGGCTGCAATCACCATCTGCAGTGATTTTGGAGCCCCCAAAAATAAAGTCAGCCACTGTTTCCGCTGTTTCCCCATCTATTTCCTATGAAGTGATGGGACCAGATGCCATGATTTTAGTTTTCTGAATGTTGAGCTTTAAGCCAATTTTTTCACTCTCCTCTTTCACTTTCATCAAGAGGCTCTTTAGTTATTCTTCACTTTCTGCCATAAGGATGGTATCATCTGCATATCTGAGGTTATTGATATTTCTCCTTGCAATCTTGATTCCAGCCTGTGCCTCCTCCAACCCAGCATTTCTCATGATGTTCTCTGCATATAAGTTAAATAAGCAGGGTGACAATATACAGCCTTTACATACTCCTTTTCCTATTTGGAACCAGTCTGTTGTTCCATGTCCAGTTCTAACTGTTGCTTCCTGACCTGTATACAGATTTCTCAAGAGGCAGGTCAGGTGGTCTGGTATTCCCATCTCTTTCAGAATTTTCCACAGTTTATTGTGATCCACACAGTCAAAGGCTTTGGCATAGTCAATAAAGCAGAAATAGATGTTTTTCTGAAACTCTCTTCCTTTTTCAAATGTCCAGCAGATGTTGGCAGTTTGAACTCTGGCTCCTCTTGCCTTTCCTAAAACCAGTTTGAACATCTGGAGATTCACGGTTCACATACTGCTGAAGCCTGGCTTGGAGAATTTTGAGCATTATTTTACTAGCATGTGAGAAGAGTGCAACTGTGCAGTAGTTTGAGCATTCTTTGGCATTGCCTTTCTTTGGGACTGGAATGAAAACTGACCTTTCTCAGTCCTGTGGCCATTGTTGAGTTTTCCAAATTTGCTGGCATATTGAGTGCAGCACTTTCACAGCATCATCTTTTAGGATTTGTAATAGCTCAACCTGAATTCCATCACCTCCACTAGGTTTGTTCATAGTGATACTTCCTAAGGCCCACTTAACTTCACATTCCAGGTTGTCTGGCTCTAGGTGAGTGATCACACCATTGTGATTATCTGGGTTGTGAAGATATTTTTTGTACAGTTCTTCTGTGTATTCTTCTGTGTATTCTTGCCACCTCTTCTTAATATCTGCTGCTTCTGTTCGGTCCGTACCATTTCTGTCCTTTTTGGAGTTCATCTTTGCATGAAATGTCCCCTTGGTATCTCTAATTTTCTTGAAGAAATCTCTAGTCTTTCCCATTCTGTTGTTTCCCTCTATTTCTTTGCATTGATCACTGAGGAAGGCTTTCTTATCTCTCCTTGCTCTTCTTTGGAACTGTACATTCAAATGGGTATATCTTTCTTTTTCTCCTTTGCTTTTTGCTTCCCTTCTTTTCACAGCTATTTGTGAACTGGCCTCCTCAGACAGCCATTTTGCTTTTTTGCATTTCTTTTTCTTGGGGATGGTCTTGATTCCTGTCTCCAGTCAATATAACGAACCTGCATCGATTGTTCATCAGGCACTCTATCAGATCTAATCCCTTAAATCTATTTCTCACTTCCACTGTATAGTCATAAGGGATTTGATGTAGGTCATACCTGAATTGTCTAGTGGTTTTCCTTACTTTCTTCAATTTAAGCCTGAATTTGGCAATAAGGAGTTCATGATCTGAGCCACAGTCAGCTCCCGGTCTTGTTTCTGCTGACTGTAGAGCTTCTACATCTTTGGCTGCAAAGAATATAATCAATCTGATTTTGGTGTCGACCATCTGGTGATGTCCATGTGTAGAGTCTTCTCTTGTGTCGTTGGAAGAGGGTGTTTGCTATGACCAGTACATTCTCTTTGTAGAACTCTATTAGCCTTTGCCCTGCTTCATTCTGTACTCCAAGGCCAAATTTGTCTGTTACTCCGGGTATTTCTTGACTTCTTAATTTTGCATTCCAGTCCCCTATAATGAAAAGGACATCTTTTTTGGGTGTTAGTTTTAGAAAACTGTTCAACTTCTGCTTCTTCAGCGTTACTGGTTGGGGCATAGACTTGGATTACTGTGATATTGAATGGTTTGCCTTGGAAATGAACAGAGATCATTTCTGTCGTTTTTGATATTGCATCCAAGTAGGGCATTTCAGACTCTTTTGTTGACTATGATAGTAACTCCATTTCTTCTAAGGGATTCCTGACCACAGTAGTAGATATAATGGTCATCTGTGTTAAACTCACCCATTCCAGTCCATCTTAGTTCGCCAATTCCTAGAATGTCGATGTTCATTCTTGTTATCTCCTGTTTGACCACATCCAATTTGCCTTGATTCATGGACCTAACATTCCAGGTTCCTATGCAATATTGCTCTTTACAGCATCGGATCTTGCTTCTATCACCAGTCACATCCACAACTGGATGTTGTTTTGTTTTGGCCCCATCCGTTCATTCTTTCTGTTTTATTACTATCATTATTTTTTCTGCAGAAGACCTTTTATATATGCTCTCTAAAATTTTTACATATATTGAAAATAATATTTCTTGCTCTGTGGCTTACCTTATAAATATTTCTTTAATGAACAGAGGTGCTTAATTGTAATGTAGTTTACTTCATCAATCTTTTCCTTTACAGTTAGTGCTTCCTGTGTCCTGTTTAGAAAATATTTGACTACTCTAAAGCTACAAAAATATTTTCCAGTAATATATCCTAGATCTCTATGGTGCATCTCTTGTATTTAGATCTACAGTTATATCAAGTAGTCACATATGTGTGAGACACAGTTCCTATTGTCTTTTGTTGGTATATCTGTTTGTCCTTAGGCCAAAATATAATTACTGTCATTTTTCATAGATCTTCATGTCCGGTAGTATAAGTCCTCCAGCTTTGTATTATTCAAGTTATTCCTGGAGAGAGAATTCTGGGAAGGTGGCAGAATAGGAAGTATCAAGAATCTGTCTCCCAACCTAAACAATAATACTAGTTGAATCTGTCTGATATAACTATTTTGGAACACTAGGGTATACTGAAGGCTTGCATCCTTCAGGGTAAGACTTGAATAGTAAATTGTGGCTAATTTTGGTCCATTTCAGCTCTTAGCATAGTTGCAGCTACACATCCCCCACCCTTAGTCCTGTAGCAGGCAGCTATGCAAGTGTGCCTGGAGCAACCTGCCCACAACTTTCAGGAGCCAGAGTGAGCAAAAAGTATCTGGGAATCTGTACTCTGCTGCTTCTGATCACAGAGGTGCAGACAAAAGGGGTAGGTGACCACTGTTGCTGTACCTCTCCTCATTGTTGCAACGCCTCCCCTTCTGAATGAAGTGACTCCCAGGGCGTTTTAGGGCCCTTCCTCCTTCTGTCTTTCTTTTTTATTTTTTTATTGAAGTATAACTGCTTTATAAAATTTTGTTGTTTTCTGTCAAACCTCAGTATGAATCAATCATAGGTTTACCTATATCCCCTCCCTTTTGAACCTCCCTTCCATCTCCTGCCCCATCCCACCCCTCTAGATTGATACAAAGCCCCTGTTTGAGTGTCCTGAACCATATAGCAAATTCCTGTTGGAATTTTTACATATGGTAATGTAAGTTTCAATGTTACTCTTTCCATACATCTCACCTTCTCCTCCTCTCTCCCTATGTCCATAAGTCTATTCTCTATGTCTCTTTCTCCATTACTGCCCTGTACATAAATTCTTCAGTACCATTTTTCTACATTCCAAATATATGTGTTAGAATATGATATTTATCTTTCTCTTTCTGACTCAATTCACTCTTTATAATGGGTTCTAGGTACACCCACCTCATCAGAACTGACTCAAATGTGTTCTGTTAATGGCTGAGTAATATTCCCTTGTGTATGTGTACCACAATTTCTTTATCCATTCAGCTGTTGATGGACATCTAGGTTGCTTCCATGTTCTAGCTATTGTAAATAATGCTGCAGTGAACAATGGGAAACATATGTCTTTTTCAACTTTGGTTTCCTCAGGGTATATGCCTAGGAGTGGGATTGCTGGGTCATATGGTGGTTCTATTCCTAGTATTTTTTTTAAGGAATCTCCATACCATCTTCCACAGTGGCTATATCAAGTTACATTCCCACCAACAGTGCAAGAGCATTCCCTTTTCTCCACACCTTCTCCAGTATTTATTTTTTGTAGACTTTTTGATGATGGCCATTCTGATCAGTGTGAGGTGATATCTCATTGTGGTTTTGACTGGTATTTCTCTAATAATGCACAATATTGAACATCTTTTCATGTGTTATTATCCATCTGTATGTCTTCTTTGGAGAAATGTCTAAGTCTTTTTCCCACTTTTTGATTGGGTTGTTTGTTCTTCTGGCACTGAGTTGTATGAACTGCTTGTATATTTTGGTGATTAATCCTTTGTCAGTTGTTTCACTTACTATTATTTTCTCCCATTCTGAAGGTTGTCTTTTCATCTTGCTTATAGTTTCCTTTGCTGTGCAAAAGCTTTTACATTTAATCAGGTCCCACTTGTTTACTTTTGTTTTTGTTTCCATTACTCTAGGAGGTCATAGAGGATCTTGCTCTGATTTATGTCATTGAGTGTTCTGCCTATGTTTTCCTCTAAGAGTTTTATAGTTTGTGGCCTAAAATTTAGGTCTTTAATCCATTTTGAGTTTATCTTTGTTATGGTGTTAGGAAGTGTTCTAATTTCATTCTTTTGCATGTAGCTGTCCAGTTTTCCCAGCACCATTTATTGGAGAGACTATCTTTGCCCCATTGTATATTCTTGCCTCCTTTGTCAAAAATAAGGTACCCATAGGTGCATGGGTTTATTTCTGGACTTGCTATCTCTTTCCATATTTCTGTTTTTGTGCCAGTATCATACTGTCTTGATGACTGAAGCTTTGTACTATAATCTGAAGTCAGGAAGGTTGATTCCTCCAACTCCATTCTTCTTTCTCAAGACTGCTTTGGCTATTTGGGGTCTTTTCTGTTTCCATATAAATTTTGAGACTTTTTTGTTCTGGTAATGTGATAGTGGTCACATTCAATCTGTAGATTGCGTTTGGTAGTGTAGTCATTTTCACAGTATTGATTCTTCCTACCCAGGAACATGGCATCTGTTTATGTAGTCTTTGATTTCTTTCACTAGTGTCTTATAATTTTCTGTATACAGTTCTTTTGTCTCCTTAGGTAAGTTTATTCCTAGACATTTAATTCTTTTTGTTGCAATGGTGAATGGGATTGATTCCTTAATTTCTCTTTCTGATTTTTCATTGTTAATATATAGAAATGCAAGTGATTTCTGTGAATTGATTTTGTATCCTGCAGCTTTGCTAAATTCACTGATTAGCTATAGTAAATTTTTAATACTATCTTTAGGGTTTTCTATGTACAGTATCATGTCACCTGCAAACAGTGAGAGCGTAACTTCTTTTCCAATCTGGATTCCTTTTATTTATTTATTTATTTTCTTCTCTGGTTCCTGTAGCTAGGACCTCCAGAACTATGTTGATTAATAGAGGTGAAAGTGGACACCCTTGTCTTGTTTCTGATCTTAGGGGAAATGCTCTCAGTTTTGCACCATTGAGAATAATATTTGCAGTAGGCTTATCATATATGGCCTTTTCTATGTTGAGGTAGGTTCCTTCTAGGTCCACTTTTTGAAGAGATTTAATCATAAATGGGTGCTGAATTTTGTCAAAGGCTTTTTCTGCATCCACTGAGAAGATCATATGGTTTTTATCTTTCAATTTGTTAATATGGTGTATCACACTGACTGATTTGCATATATTGGAGAATCCTTGCATTCCTGGAATAAACCCAACTTGATCATGGTGTATAAGCTTTGTGATGTGTTGCTGAATTCTGTTTGCTAAAATATTGTTGAGGATTTTTGCATCTATGTTCACCAGTTATATTGGCATGTAGTTTTCCTTTTTTGTGTTGTTTTTGTCTGGGTTTGGTATCAGGGTGATGGTGGCCTCATAGAATGAGTTTGGAAGTGTTCCTTCCTCTGCAATTTTTTAAAAGAGTTTTAGAAGGATAGACATTAGCTCTTCCCTAAATGTTTGATAGAATTCTGCTGTGAAGCCATCTGGTGCTGGGCTTTTGTTTTTAGGGAGATTTTTGATCACTGCTTTAATTTCAGTGCTTATAATTGGGTCGTTGATAATTTCTATTTCTTCCTGGTTCAGTCTTGGAAGATTGAACTTCTCTAAGAATCTGCCTGTTTCTTCCAGGTTATCCATTCTATTGCCATATAGTTGTTCATAATAGCCTCTGACAATCCTTTGTATTTCTGCATTGTCTGTTGTAACCTCTTCTTTTTCATTTCTCATTTTCTTGATTTGATTCTTCTCTCTTTTTTTCTTGGTGAACCTGGCTAAAGGCTTGTCAATTTTGTTTATCTTCTCAAAGAACCAGCTTTTAGTTTTATTAATCTTTACTATTCTTTCTTTCATTTCTTTTTCATTTATTTCTGCTCAGATCTTTATGACTTCTTTTCTTCTACTAATTTTGGGGGGGTTTTGCACTTCTTTTTCCAGTTGTTTTAGGTGTAAAGTTAGGTTGTCTATTTAATATTTTTCTTGTTTCTTGAGGTAGGATTGTATTGCTGCTATAAACTTCCCTCTTAGAACTGCTTTTGCCGCATCCCATAGTTTTGAGTTGTGTTTTCACTGTCATTTATTTCTAGAATTTTTCTTTATTTCCTTTTAAATTTCTTTAGTAACCAGTTGGTTATTTAGAAATGTGTCGTTTAATCTCCAATGTGTTTGTGTTTTTAGTTTTTTTCTTGTAATTGCTATCTAGTCTCTTAGCATTGTGGTCAGAGAAGATGCTTGATATGATTTCAATTTTCTTAAATTTACTGAGGTTTGATTTGTGATCCAAGATGTCTGTCCTGGAGACATGTTCCCTTTGCACTTGAGAAGAAGGTGTATTGTGCATTTGGATGGAATGTCCTGAAGGTATCAGTGAGATCCATCTCATCTAATGTATCCTTTAGGACTTGTCTCCTACTATTATTGTGTTACTGTTGATTTCTCCTTTTATGCCTGTTAGTGTTTGTCTTGTGAATTGAGGTGCTCCTATGTTGGGTGCATCGATATTCACAATTGTTATGTCTTCCTCTTGGATTGATCCCTTGATCATTATGTACTGTGCTTCCTTATCTCTTGCAATTTTCTTTATTTTAGGGTCTATTTTCTCTGATATGAGGTTGCTACTCCAGCTTTCTTTTGCTTCCCATTTGTATGGAATATACTTTTCCATCCTCCCACTTTCAGTCTATATGTGTCTTGAGGTCTAAAGTGGGTTTCTTGTAGACAGCATATATATGGGTCTTGTTTGTGTATCCATTCAGCCAGTCTGTGTCTTTTGGTTGGAGCATTTAATCCATTTACATTTAAAGTAATTATTGATACATATGTTCCTATTGCCATTTTCTTAATTGTTTGGGGTTGATATTGTGTATCTTTTTTTTTTCTTTTGTATTTCTTAACTATTATCATCCCTTTAACATTTGTTGTAAACCTGGTTTATTGGTACTGAATTCTCTTAACTTTTGCTTTTCTGAAAAGCTTCTTATTTCTCCATCAATTTTGAATGAGATCCTTGCCAAGTGCAGTAATCTTGGTTGTAGATTTTTCCTGTTCAGTACTTTATTCTGCCATTCCTTTCTGGCCTGCAGCTTCTGCTGAAAGATCAGTTGTTAAGCGTATGAGGTCCCTTGTATGTTACTTGTTTCTTCTCCCTTGCTGCTTTTAATATTCTTTCTTTGTGTTTAGTTTTTGTTAGTTTTATTAGTATGTGTGTTGGCATGTTTCTCCTTGAATTTACTTTGTATGGGACTCTTTGTGCTTTTTAGATTTGACTGAATATTTCCTTTTCCTTATTAGGGAAAGTTTTAACCATAATCTCTTCAAAAGTTTTCTCATACCCTTTCTTTTTCTCTTCTTCTTTTGGGACCCTTATAATTCTTTTTTTTTAATTTTTATTTTTACTTTATTTTACTTTACAATGCTGTATTGGTTTTGCCATACATTGACATGAATCCACCACGGGTGTACATGCGATCCCAAACATGAACCCCCCTCCCACCTCCCTCCCCACAACATCCCTCTGGGTCATCCCCATGCACCAGCCCCAAGCATGCTGTATTCTGCATTGGACATAGACTGGTGATTCAATTCTTACATGATAGTATACATGTTTCAATGCCATTCTCCCAAAGCATCCCACCCTCTCCCTCTCCCTCTGAGTCCAAAAGTCCGCTGTACACATCTGTGTCTTTTTTGCTGTCTTGCATACAGGGTCATCATTGCCATCTTTCTAAATTCCATATATATGTGTTAGTATACTGTATTGGTGTTTTTCTTTCTGGCTTACTTCACTCTGTATAATTGGCTCCAGTTTCATCCATCTTATCAGAACTGATTCAAATGTAATTCAAATGTTGGTGAATCTGATATTGTCCCAGAGGTCTCGGAGACTATCCTAAATTCTTTTCATTCTTTTTACTTTATTCTGTTCTCCAGCAGTTATTTCCATTATTTTATCTTCCAGCTCACTGATTCATTCTTCTGCTTCAGATATTCTGCTAGTGATTCCTTCTTGAGTATTTTTAATTTTGGTAATTGTGTTGTTTATCTCTGTATGTTTATTCTTTAATTCTTCTAGGTCTTTGTTGATTGATTCTTGTATTTTCTCCATTTTATTTTCAAGGTTTTTGTTCATCTTTACTATCATCATTATGAATTCTTTTTCCAGGAGTTTGCCTATTTCCTTTACATTTATTTGGACTTCTGTGTTTCTAGTTTGTTCCTTCATTTGTGTAGTATTTCTCTGCCTTTTCATTTTTTTTTTTAAACTTATTGTGTTTGAGGGCCCCTTTTCCCAGGCTTCAAGGTTGAATTCTTTCTTTCTTTTGGTTTCTGTCCTCCTAAGGTTGGTCTAGTGGTTTGTGTAAGCTTCATATAGGATGAAATTTGTGCTGAATTTTTATTTGTTTGTTTGATTTTTCTCTGATGTGCAAGGCCCAGTGAGGTGGAAGTCCTGTCTGCTAATGATTGTCTTTGTATTTTTGTTTTGTTTGTTATTTAGATGAAGTGTCCTGCCCAGGGTGCTACTAGTGGTTGGGTGATGCTGGGTGTTGTATTCAAGTGGTTTCCTTTGTGTGAGTTCTCACTATTTAATACTCCCTAGGGTTAGTTCTCTGGTAGTCTAGGATCTTGAATTTAGTGCTCCCACTCCAAGGGCTCAGGGCTTGATCTCTGGTCAGGAACGAAGATTACACAATGGTTTGTTATGGCATTAAGTAAGATTAAAACAAATATCCAAACATGAGAAGCCAAAGATGAACCCCAGACAAATGGAAGTTACAAAATCAGACAAATAATAATTAAAATAATGGAATATACACATATACATATCCACCCATGAGCAAAGTTGAAACAGTCCAGCAAAAATAGAATACAGTAGTTTGACCTGGGAAACAAAGGAAATAAAAAATATTTAGCAGTTAAGAGCCAAATTAACTAAAACACAAAATGTAAAGGAAAATTACAGCAAGATGTCAAGTGGGGAATAAAGCAATGAAAACAGAACTAACAAATATATTAAGAGGAAAGGAAAGAAAGAAAAGAAAGAATAGATATGCATAGTTAAATAGAGGTAGATGAAGGTTTATATACATTAAAGTTTAACTGCACGTGGAAAAGAACAGTAGGAAAGGCAAAGAAAGTAATAGATGTATAAAAATATAATAGGTTTAAACATTTTAAAGTTAAAATTATAAAAACAGAGAGGGAAAAAAGGAAGAAGAAAGAAAAAAAGGAAAATTCCACAGAACTTCAAAAGCCCAATGTAGAGACAGAAGTTTATAACAATAATAAAAAATGTGACTAAATATACACATATGCAGACACACCCACAGCAAAATCAAAACAGTCCAACAAAAATAAAGTACAATATATTCACCCTGTGAACAAACGAAACCAAAAATTATATCTACTCAAACAAAACTAACTAAAGCACAAACTGGAAAAGAAAACAAAAGCAAGGTGCCAACTGCAGAACAAAGCAATGAAAATAAAACTAACAAATATGTTGAGAGGAAAAGAAAGAAAAATAGATATGCAACGTTAAATAGAGGTAGATAAAGAAGATTTATATTCATTAAAGATTAACTGCAATGGGAAAAGAACAGTAGGAAAAGCAAACAAAGGAGTAAATGTAGAAAAAACAATAATAGGTTTAAAAAAAGAGAAAAAAGAAAAAGGGAAATTCTACAAAGCTGCAAAAGCCCAATATAGAGGCAGAGGTTTATAACAACAATAAAAAATGTGACTGAGAAAAAAAAAAAAGCTCAAAATTTAATTAGATTTCATAGTACCAATAAAATTGACCACTACAATGGGGTGGGGGGGAGGGGTGGAATCCAAAAGAATCTACAGAACAAGTCAAAACATAAGAATAATAAATGTTTTTCTTGAGTCACTGCTGTCAGAGTCCTTTTCCTTGCTGGGATTCAGTCTACCTCACCTCCCTAGGATGCCCTCCAACACTGTGCTGATCTCTGGACCTGCTGTGGGGGACACTCAGATTCTAATCTGGTCCTACTCCTGTGTGTTCTTGTCTCCAGTGTCCACAGCTAGCAGAACTAGTGTGGTTTCTTTTGTAGGAGCTCTCAGTGTCCTTTTATATATTCCATAGAAACAGTCTGGCTAGTTGAGCATGTGGATTTAATCTGCAGCTTGTACAGCTGGTGGGAAGGTTTTGGGTCTTCTTCCTTAGCCACACTGCCCCTGGGTTTCAGCTGTGGTTTTATTTCCACCTCTGCATGTGGATCGTCCGCTGGGGTTTGCTCCTGAGACTACCCTGGAGGGCCTGGGTTTGCCTCTCTCAGGACCATGTGTGGAGGTGGGGCAGCTGCTTGAGTCGCAGGGGTTCTGGCAGCACCAGGTTCTCAGGGGAGTTGGTGACTAGAGCAACAGGAAATACAGTGCTCTAGAAGGGTATGGCAACCAGTATTGGCCAATACCCTCCAGTATTCTTCCCTGGAGAACCCCCCTCCCTTGCAGAGAAGCCAGGCAGGCCACAGTCTACAGGGTCACAAAGAGTCAGACGCTACTGAAGTTGCCCTGTGCGCACAGACTCAAGGCTTTTTCACCTGTGGCAGCTCTTCTCCAGTGAGAGTTATGTGAAGGTGGTACAGTTGCTTGGCTTGCAAGGCCACTGGCGGTGCCAAGTGTGCAGGGACATGGACTGCCTCCACCACAGGAGTTATGGCCATATCAGAGTCTTTTTTCGAGCCTCTTGTAGCCAGTGATCAGAAGGCCCCTTTGGCCAGGCTTTCTCTGTAACTCTGCCCATTCAGGCACTTAGAGGGCTCCCTTGCCTGCAGTCCTTCTCTGTTCTTTGGTGTGTCAGGCACATAGATGGGCCCCCTTGGCTGGGGTACTACTCTACAGACGGGCATGTCAGGCACTTAAAGGGGCACCCTGGATCGGGTCCTATTATGTACTTCAGTGTGTCAAGCACACTGTCTCCCTAGTTTTGCCTTTTCTAGAATATCATATAGTTAGAATCTTAGAGAAAGTAATCTTTTCAGATTGGCTTCTTTTGCTTGGTAATATGCATTTACATTTCAACCATATCTTTTCACAGCTTGATAGCTCAGTTCGTTTTAGTGCTGAATAACAATCCATTTTTGGATGTACTATAGTTAATTTATCCATTCACCTACTGAAGGGCATCATGGTTGCTTCCAAATTTTGGCAGTTATGAATAAAGCTGCTATGAATGTACACATGTAAGATTTGATTGGATGTAAATTCTCAACTGATCTGAGTAAATACCAAAGATCATTATTGCTAGATTATATGATAAGAATATAGTTCAGTTCAGTTCAGTCACTCAGTCATATATGACTCTTTGTAATACCATGGACTGCAGCATGCAAGGCCTCCCTGTCCATCACCAGCTCCTGGAGTTTACCCAAACTCATATCCATTGAGTCAGTGATGCCATCCAACCATCTTATCTTCTGTCATCCCCTTCTCCTCCCACCTTCAATCTTTCCCAGGATTAGGGTCTTTTCCATTGAGACAGTTCTTCACATCAAGTGGCCAAAATGTTGGAGTTTCAGCTTCCACATCAGTCCTTCCAATGAACACTCAGGACTGATCTCCTATAGGATGGACTGGTTGGATCTCCTAGCAGAGAAGACTCTCAAGAGTCTTCTCCAACACCACAGTTCAAAAGCATCTATTCTTCAACGCTCAGCTTTCTTTCTAGTCCAACTCTCACATCCAGACATGAATACTGGTAAAACCAAAACCCTAGCCTTGACTAGATGGACCTTTGTTGGCAAAGTAATATCTCTGCTTTATAATATACTGTTTATGTTGGTCAAAAATTTCCTTCTAAGAAGTAAGCATCTTTTAAATTAATGGCTGCAGTCACCATCTGTGGTGATTTTGGAGCCCCCCAAAATAAAGTCAGCCATTGTTTCCACTGTTTCCCCATCTATTTGCCATGATGTGATGGGACCGGATGCCATGATCTTAGTTCTAAATGTTGAGCTTTAAGCCAACTTTTTACTCCCCTCTTTGACTTTCATCAAGAGACTCTTTAGTTCTTCTTCACTTTCTGCCATAAGGCTAGTGTCATCTGCATATCTCCTTAGATATTGATATTTCTCCCAGCAATCTTGATTCCAGCTCGTGCTTCATCCAGCCCAGCATTTCTCATGATGTACTGTGCATATAAGTTAAATAAGCAGGGTAACTGTTATACAGTCTTGACATACTCCTTTTCCTATTTGAAGCCAGTCTGTTGTTCCATGTCCAGTTCTAACTGTTGCTTCCTGATCTGCATACAGATTTCTCAAAAGGCAGGTCAGGTGCTCTGGTATTCCCATCTCCTTCAGAATTTTCCACAGTTTATTGTGAGCCACACAGTCAAAGGCTTTGGCACAGTCAACAAAGCAGAAGTAGATGTTTTTTCTGGAACTCTCTTGCTTTTTTGATGATCCAGCAGATGTTGGCAATTTGATCTCTGGTTCCTCTGCCTTTTCTAAAACCAGCTTGAACATCTGGAGGTTCACGGTTCACATACTGCTGAAGCCTGGCTTGGAGAATTCTGAGCATTATTTTACTAGCATGTGAGAAGAGTGCAACTGTGCAGTAGTTTGAGCATTCTTTGGCATTGCCTTTCTTTGGGATTGGAATGAAAACTGACCTTTTTCAGTCCTGTGGCCATTGTTGAGTTTTCCAAATTTGCTGGCATATTGAGTGCAGCACTTTCACAGCATCATCTTTTAGAATTTGAAATAGCTCAACTGGAATTCTATCACCTCCACTAGGTTTGTTCATAGTGATGCTTCCTAAGGCCCACTTGACTTCACATTCCAGGATGTCTGGCTCTAGGTGAGTGATCACACCATCGTGATTATCTGGATCATGAAGATCTTTTTTGTACAGTTCTGTGTATTCTTGTCACCTCTTAAGAATATATTTAGGTTTTTTTTTTTAATCTTTCAAACTGTCTCCTAAACTGTCTGTATAATTTTGCATTCCACTGGGAATAAATGAGAGTTTCTGCTGTTCCACACTGTCATCAACATTTGCTGTTTTCAGTGTTTTGGATTTGGGCCATTCTAATAGATGCATGTGGGCCTCCCAGGTGACTCAGTGGTAAAGAATCCACCTGTGATGCAGGAGACATGGGATCAATCCCTGGGTAGGAAAGATACCCTGAAAAAGGAAATGGAAACCCACTCCAGTATCTTTCCTGGGAAATCCCATGGACAGAGGAGCTTGGTGGGCTACAGTCCATGGGGTCTCAAAAGAGCTGGACATGAGTGAGCGACTAAACAACAAAAATAAATATGTAGTAGTATCTTATTATTTTAATTTGCAATTCCCCAGTGACATATGATATTGAACATCATTTCATATGCATATTTGCCTCTTGTATACCTTCTTTGCTGAGGTGTCTATGAATGTCTTTTGGCCTATTTTTCAAGTAACTTGTTTGTCTTCTTATTGTTGAGTTTAAGAATTTTTTGTGTATTTTGGATAACATTCCTTTATCAGATGTGTCTTTTGTAAATATTTTCTCATAATTTGTGGCTTGTCTTTTCATTGTCTTGACAGTATCTTTCACAGAGCAGAAGTTTTTAATTTTAATTAAAGTTACCAACTATTCCTTTCATGAAAGTCATCGAGATTTTCTCCTAATTTTGCAATTTACATTTGGGTCTTCTACTTTGCATTAATTTTGTGAAAAGTATGTGTCTAGATTTTTTTTTTTTGCATGTTACGTACAGTTGTTCCATCACTGTTTGTCCAAATGACTGTCTTTTCTCCATTGTATTGCTTTTGCTCCTGTGTCAAAGATTAGTTGCCTATATTAATGTGTCTGTTTCTGAGCTCTTTATTCTGTTCCAGCAATGTATTTGTCTATTCTTTTATTAATAGCACACTGTCTTGATTACTGTAACTTTATAGAAAATAAGGAAGTTGAATAGTTTATTACTCTGACTTTATTGTTTCTTTTTAATATTAACTCTTCTGCCTCCCCATATAACCTTTAGTGAAGTCGCTTAGTTGTCTGACTCCTTGCAACCTCATGGACTGTAACCTACCAGGCTCCTCCATCCAGGGGATTCTCCAGGCAAGAATATTGGAGTGGGTTGCCATTTCCTTCTCCAGGGGAAATTCCTGACCCAGGGATTGAACTCAGGTCTCCCGCCTTGCAGGCAGACACTTTAACCTCTGAGCCACCAAGGAAGCCCATATAACCTTTAAAATCAGTTTATCAGCATCTGCAAAATAACTTTCTGAGATTTTGGTTAAGATTGCAGTGAATCTATAGATCAATTTGAGGAGAACTAGTATCTTAATAATATCAAATCTTCTCATCAATGAACATGGAATTTCTGATTGTTTATATTTGGTTCTTTGATTTCTTTTGTCAGTGTTTTGTAATCTTCCTCATATCAATCTGGTACATACTTTGTTAGATTTATACCTTAAGTGTTTAATTCTTCATGGCTTTAGTATAAATGTGTTGTTTTTCATTTCAAATTCCACTTGTTCATTGCTAGTATATAGGAAATTAATTTCCTTTTGTATGCTGATGTTGTATCCTGCTACCTTGTTATAACTTTTTAGTTCTATTACTTTTTCTGTTGATTTCAGTCTACTCATGAAACCATCAAAGCATCCTTCATAAAAAAAAAAATCCTTCATTTCTGTTATAGTGTTTTGATCATTTGATCATTACAGCATTTCTTTTTTACTCTTTCTTTGAAAGAATATCCTTTCCCGTGTTTTAGCATATATGTCATTCCATTTTTTCCTTGGATTTTATCACTTATTTTGAGAAGTCACCTTTCACCATTATCATTGTTTCACTGAAGGTAATATGTTATTTTTTTCTAGCAGTTCTAAAATATTCTCTTTCCTTTTTTACTTTTATTAGCAGTTTTACCATGATGTGTCTAGATAATATTTTCTTTGTATTTGTCTTCCTGGGAGTTTGTAGGACTTCTTGAATCTATTAGTATGACGTCTTCCATTAGTTTTAGAAAACTCAGCCATCATTTCCTAACATATTGATGTCCTATTTTATTCTTTTCTATTCCTTTCTAAGGTGCTATTCCACTTAGGTTAGACCTCTTCACCATGTCTTCTATAGTGTATTAAAGGTGGCCAAAGTCTTTGCTCTTCTTCCCAGAAAGACATGGAATCTGTCTCTTCCAGCGCTACCCACTTGAAATCTGTACTTGCTTTGTGATTTGATTTTACTAAGAGTACCTTATCCTTGCAACTTCCCTGGTGACACAGTGGTAAAGAATCCACCTGATAATAGAGGAGACGCAGGTTCAGTCCCTGGGTTGGGAAGATCCCCTAGAGAAGGAAATGGCAACCCACTCCAGTATTCTTGCCTGGGAAATCCCATGGGCAGAAGAGCCTGGTAGGCTACAGTTCATGGGGTCACAACATATTCAGATATGACTTAGTGTCTAAACAACAATCCCTTATCCTGGTAGCAAGTGGTACTCAAAGTACAATATCTGAATAAGCACTATCAGCATTACATAGACCTTGTGTAAAATGTTTATTTTTTTTCTTATCCCAGACTTAATAAGTTAGAAACTCTGGAGAGAGGGCACAGTTAGTATCTTTGACAAATCCACAAGGTGACTTTGATGCATGCTAAAGTCTTAAAATGTCTGTCCTCAGCAGTAGTGATTGGTCTAAGAGGTGTCAGATGAACGAAGAATGTTTGAGTCCTTTCCTATGACTGTATGAACTCTAGAAGGAAGAAGCTCTCTCTTCCTGATGGCATTGCTAAGGTGGTATGATGTAACCCTGGAGCTGTTGACAGCCACTGTCTTTCCCTTTGCAATAGAAGTCCCTGTGTGTAGGACAGCATGAGACTGACACATAAGTAAAATAATGTCAAGACAACTTTGTCTGAACCCTGACTCCAACTGTACCTGAAGTTCCAGACCAACCCTTGACTTAATTATGTGAACTTTTTTTTTCTCAAGCTAATTTGATTTGGTTTGTGTATTACAACTAAAGAATTGTGGCTAATACACAAGTAAACACCCACTTCCTCTTTCAGGTGATATCCCATGTAAAGCCCCTAAAGTATAAAATAGATAATTAGAGGTCTGCTCTGAATGGAACAGAAATAGAATCCCTCAAATCTTACCATATGGCTTTTCCCAGGCCTCCCTCAGCAACTCCTGGAGACTCTAAGAACAACCCTAAGGCAACATAGATTAAAGCCCACTTGTAGTAGACCTTTTCTTGGCCTGTGACACAATCCCTAGTTCAACTTGATTTCAACTATAGCTGTAATGGCAAATTTGCTTAATGTGGCCCAAATCAAGCATCCTGCTTTGTCTGTCTGCCTTTCTGTCAGGGATTCTGTCAAGTCACTTGGTTTGCTTAGCATACATATAGGCAGCCTGAGAATTTAGGCAAACTTATGCAAGCCAGGGATGATACATAATTTCCCTAGCTTTCCATCCTGTGCAGTCACATTTATTTGGCACAATCTCTAATTCTAGAGAGTCTCCCATGGGAATGGACCCTAGGAGTCCACAGTAGTATCAGAATCAGTGCTGCATTTTTTTCCTCCTTCCCTGCCTCCTCTTCCTGTTTCTTTGTTCCTATTTTTTGTGTTTACTTCCAAAATACACCACCTACATTCAGTCCTTTTCTCATGCTAGTCTTTGGGAAAAACCTTAAGTAAGATTTCAGTGTTATAAAAAATAGAAATCCAATTAGGACATATGGTTTTGAATTCCACCTCTGTGAGTTAGGTTGTGATATAGGTCTAATCATTTCTTTTCTTTAGGCTTTGGTTGTGTCATTTGTAAAATAATGAAGGTGAATTAGCTGCTTACTTAGTTTCCTCAGCTCTGGCGTTTTAGGTTCCTTCTGGCTCTGACTTTCATGTAACTCTATGTACTGTTTCAGAAACTGAACGATTACACCTGAAACTAGAATGATGAAGATGGTCAATCTGAATAGACAGATCTTTGTGGTTTTTACCTCTTTTCTAAACACCATATCTATTTTTTCCATTTCCCCTCCCAGAAGTATCTCGATGATCTGATTCACCCTTGATTGGTCTTTGCAAGATATAGACCCAGAAAAACAATCATAAATACTCAGACCTGAGCAAACTATATATAGGTTTTTGACAGCCCAGAAGCTCTCAAAACTACCAACATTCAGAGCCTTATGGTTATATAGGAAATAAAGACTGAACATAAAAGCAAGTATAAGCTGAATATGATCAACTATCTTGATGGCTAAATGCAGCATAATAGCCTAAGTACTTTAGGGCTGGAGCCAAAAATACTTAACAAAAAATGACTTCAATTTCATATTGATTTTAAAAAATGAAACGTTACACCTGGGGATCCAGCTGTGGATTTCAATCTACTTTTCCTTGTAATTTGAGACAAATTGAAGTCTATGATAATAAACATAATCAAGAAGGGAAAACCTATTCTTTTCTTCTTTCAGCAACTAGAAATGATCAATTTGAAACTTTATTGTTGTTGCTTTTACACAGTGGTAGCTTCCAGTGGGGCCTTAATATAATGATTGCATTGATTCCCCTTGAGGAAAAAAAGGAAGTGAAAAGACACTTTGCGTTTTAAAAGGAAGCAGGAAGAGTGTGGATGATACGGCACAGAGGAGATTCCTGCAGACTATTGTCAGGTGAGAGGTTTCCTCATGCTCATCAATGACTTCCCTCAGCACAGCTGGTCTTACCCAAGAAGAGGGAAAGCAACTCCCTACAGACGTTGTTTAAGGGGTTCACGAAGGGCTCCTGTCTTTCAGCATGCTTTCTCCACTTGGTCCTTGGTGTGTGAAATTTCTTTCAAGTCAGAGCGCTCCCTTTGCCATGTAAAGAAATATTTTAGTGGAAAACACCTGTTTGAAGAGGTAGTGGATAGAGTTGGGAGTCAGGAGACAGAACCTTTGCTTCTGCTCTGTAGACAGTTGGCTCTATGAGTTCGAATAGGTCACTTAACCTTTCTGTGGCTTGGTCTTCACAACTCTAAAATGAGTGTGTTCAGAAAAGATGATCTCTGTCATCCTTTGCAGCTCCAAAATCTGGATTATTGTCTCCCCAGTACAGAAGAAGGTCATAGAACTCTGCTGTCTGCAAGGTATTAATGTGAAAGATGGAGGAAGTCATCAGGGATGCTAATGCTTTGTTAATTACAACAACATTTAAGTTACATTATCACTGCTCAATGCTATGTCATTGCCAAGAGGGCATCCAATGCTGTTATCTTCAAAGCTTGCAACATTTTCCAAAAGTGACAATATGTCATAGATCGTATCAGTATCACTTTGAATATGGACTCATATCAGAACTTATCTTTAGTTGATTCTGGAAATTCATCATTCTATAGCATACTCTTTGTACATTGGAAATGATTTGATGATTTTAAAAAAACTTTTATAATCTCTGATATTTTAGTAAAAGCTTCTTTAATTCTTCTTTATACCCATGACTCCCGATCTTTCTGGTGATATGTGACCACCCTCAAATCAAGAGCAGTTGGAAATTCATCTCAACTCTGAGGACAACGGATTTAGAGCAATTTGGACCTAATATGTAGACCACTTACATTTAAATGCTGCAACTTTTCAGCTCTAGTTATAGAATTCCTCCTTGTAATTCTACACAGTAGGAGTAATATTCAAATTTCCTGCAGCTTATTCTTGTAGAATAGGGGATTGAGATGCAGTTTACTTAAACCTGCTGTGGAGAGTTACTGTGGGAAAATATTCAAGTTTCCAGTAATTTTTCCTTCTTCTTATGTCCATTTTAAATGAAATAATGTAACATATACTTTACAGGTATTAATAGAACAATAAGAAGAGCCATAAAATACAATAGACCACACCTTTCTTGGTAGCTATAGTACATCTGCAGGTAGCACTACTAAGAGACATACATGAGGTTCCTATCCAAAAGATTTTTTCCTTGTATGAGAACAATACATACATCTTTACTTCTTTTGTAACACTGAATGCCAAATTCCAACAAGAAAATGGGAAATAATAGTGTAGTCATGCAGAAGATAACTAATGAACATGACAAAAGTCCAGTTTACATTATCCATACCAAATTGTTTTATTGAGAAAAATTTTTTTTATCAATAGGAAAAGCAGTGGGCTATGCATTTCTGCTTCAATAGAAACCTACTCAGCTCTTATTTAATTACCTTAGACAACTTTCTTCTCAGGAACAACAGCATTATAATGAATGTACCATTAGGCAGCAACCAGATTTATTTCCTGAAACAGAGAGGTTTGAAATCTACATTAAGTAGGAAGTTTCTGTAAGCAGAGAACAAAAATGGCTGAGAAAACTTACTAATGTAGAGCATGCCATTTGATCTCTTATAATTGTATACTGCTTGCTAAAAATTCAAAAATGAGATGGTAGGAGAAGAGGAAACAGCATGGGAGGAGACCAATGAAATGCTTGGGTTTCTAGAAACAACTTGAATTATTTCTGTTCTGCAGCTTATTCCTTTGAATGACATACAACATTATGGCTCAGTTGGTATTCAGATTATGGGACAACTGGATTCTAGTTGTGAGCTCATCACAGGGTGATCATCTTGGTATGATACTATCATTGTGAAGCTATAACCTGGTTAAATAAGTCTTGCCTGACATCTCTGCTTTGGCAGGATAAATTAGAATGATTGGGAGCTGTATGTGTGATATTTACAAAATTTTGGTCTCTCTTTTTAGAAGGTGTATGCGTGCATGTTTAGTCATATCCATCTCTTTGCAATGCCATGGATGATAACCCATCAGGCTCCTCTGTCTATGGAATTTTCCAGGCAGAAATACTGGATGGGTTGTCATTTCCTACTCCAGGGAATCTTACTAACCCAGGGACTGAACTCACATCTCCCACATTGGCAGGCAGATTCTATACTACTGTGTGCTACCTGGGAAGCCCCTTGTATAAGGTGCCGAAGTCTTTTTCGTTCTTCCTCTCAGGGACATTTATTAGGCCCGGCACAGAGGCTGCTTGAAGTCAGTTTTTCTACTTGGTTTTGATGATTCTCATTGAGAAGGGGCAGAACAAAGAGAGAGATGAGAACTTCCCTGGAATGGGAATAAGGCAGAGGTTGATGGGTCCAAGTATATCAGAGACCAGTACCCTGAAGTTTAGTAGCAAGCCATGTGGTGGGATCTCAGAAGATAATGGTGGTATGTCCAGACTGTGGAATCTATAGGTAAGCTAGTCAATGGTGGTTATTTTTTCCTAGACTCACTTCCCCCATATTACCTCCTTGGCTTGACCCAGTTATCACACTGGAACCTGGAAAGACATCTAGAGAATGAGACAGAGGGTAGGGAGAATGGCCCTAGTGGTTGTGATTGAATCTACCAACAACTTGGCAAGATGGAGACTTGCATTCCTTTGATAGGACTGCTGTAAGAAAGTATTACAAACTGGTAGGGCTTAAATTACAGAGATGTATTGTCTTACAGTCTTGGGGGGCCAGAAGTAAGAGATGAAATGTCAGCAGCATTGGCTTCTTCTGAGACCTGTCAGGAAGAATTTGTTCCATGCCTCTTACCTATATTCTGGTGGTTTGCTGGCAATCTTTGGTGTTCCTTGGGTTGTAGACGTAGCACTCTGATCTTGGTTTTTGGCTTAATAAGCTATGTGTGTAAAATTGTCTTAGCTTGGGCTTCTATAGTAAAAGGTCACAGGCTGGATGGCTTAAATAATAATATTTCTTGCAGTTCTGGAGGCTTGCAGTCCAAGGTCAGAGCTCTGTGAGAGCTGGTGTCTGCTGAAGACACTTTTCCCAGTTTGCAGACAGCTGTCTTCTCCTTGCATCCTCACATGGGAGAGAGAGAGAGGATGCAAGCTGTCTTGTGTCTCCTCTTGTAAGAGTACTAACCTCACTCATGAGGCCTTTACTCTCATAACCTAGTTGTCTTCCAAGGGCCCCAGCTCCTGTTACCATTACAATGGAGGACAAAATTCAGTCCATAACAGTGATTGTGAACTAAGATTGGAAAGATTGTGGAAGGGAAAGATCTGAAAGTTAGGAAAAAATAACAGTCCTATTTTTCTAAGTTTCAGTTGAAATGCCTGTAGGACACACAGATGAAGATGTCAAGAAGGTAATAAGATAGATGAGCTTTGAGCTAAACCTTCAGGTTGGGGCTAGAGGATTGTTTCATACAGACTGTGTTTAAAATCAGGGTCCAGATGAGGTCATTTGGGAGAATATTTGGACAGAAAAGATGAAGAATAGGCCTTCCTGAACTCATACTTCAGTGACTGAAAAGGGAGAGGAAACTAGCAAAACTGGTTGAGAAGGGATGATCAGTGAGGTGGAAGGCAAATTGGAAGAAATCAAGAGATGGGAATATTTCAAGAGAAGTGGACTGGACAACTGTGCTACATGCTGCTGAGAGGTCAGGCCAGATGAGTATAACGAAGTAATCATTTGTGTTAGAAGTGTGGAAGACACCTCGATAAAAATGGTTTCAGTGGAATTGGAGTTGGGATAGGGATGGGGGAAATAAACCTAATTATAAAGGATTGAGAGGAGACTAGAAGCAAAGCAGAAATATATTCATTTAGGTAAGTTTTTTCAAGAATTTTGCTAAGAGGTAGAACAGAGAAATATGGTGAATGGGTTATACTTCAGGGACAAAACCAACTAAAATCACAAGAAAACTTGGCTATATTACCTGTCAGGCTTCCCCTGTGGCTCAGCTGGTAAAGAATCTGCCTGCAATGTGGGAGACCCGGGTTTGATCCCTGGTTTGGAAAGATCCCCTGGAGAAGGGAAAGGCTATCCACTCCAGTATTCTGGCCTGGAGAATTCCATGGACTGTATAGTCCATGGGGTAGCAAAGAGTCAGACACAACTGAGCCACTTTCACCTTCACAGCTAGCATGAGCCAAGGTTCTGCACTATGAGGTCTTCTGATTTCTGGACACAGGCTGACAGAACTCTCCCAATCCAGAATATTCTTTCTTGAGGGAAGAAGGAAGGAGCAAGAAGCAGATCTGTGCTATGTTTGAAGTCTTCAGCTTGTACTTGTCATACTTCATATTTGTTCACATTCTATTGACCAAAGCAAGTTATGTGACTAAGCTCAGTGTCACTGATGTAGAGGTGTATCTTCCTTCTACAGAAGATGCTGTACTTCTCATGGTGATGGGAAGGTATGTGTACTTGTCCTCTAAGGAAGAAGTGATTACTTGGGAGTAATAATGCAGTCTGCTCCCCAAGCATACACAAATTTTTGGTGGGTGATACAAATCTTGTTTGTATGCTGTTGAAAATAATGTGAGAAAGAGACACATTCATTATGGAAAAATGTCTGTAAAATAGATGTGTTTTAGGGGTAAGGATTAATAGGAGGAAAGGCATACATAAAGTATAGATATTAAAAGATTGATAGTTTTGCCATCTTTTATAATAAGACTTCTTTCTTTCTAAATTTTGATTCTTTTCTGACTGATATATTGTGAAACTTGAATGTTTAGGAATTTTCCTTTTGCCCTCAACAAAAGCAAATAGAGAGTTATTTTTAAATCTTGAATTGTCTAGAGACATTGCCACATTTTTGTAGTCATTATGACTATAGCGGAGGCTACGGAAGATATCATTATCCCCAGGACATGCCTCATGCATGTTAGAGCAGATCAGTTCACACTTACTGAGTGATTACTTGCATGAACTCCACCCATCATGTTTCTCAGGCAACTTTTTAATTAATGATTCTTTAATATTTTAAATTTGTTCATATCTTTTAGCTCTGGAAGAATGAAACCCAGTTCCCTTTAATGAATACAAGGTATGAAAGGAAAAGATAAATCTTATAAGCAAAGCTCTTTAAATGTAGATATATCAGGTTCAGTGAAAAATTCTTACATATAAGTTTAGCCTCTTTTCTGAGAACGTTTGAGGAAAAGTTACATATCTATTAGGGTAGTAGAGCAGCAGGGCTTTTGCAGTGAAAACTGGATCTTCCTTATAATGTATATATTAAGAACATCAATCTTAGAAATAACTTCCACTAGATGAACACATACGAAGGATTTCATCTACCAAGAGTTAAGGAATGAATTCATTTCCTTCTCATAAAAAGTATCCTTTTCTTCATAGCAAGGTATAAGGTAGTAACTCAAGTAATTATCACTGCAGGATGAGAACACCTACTTAAAATATTCTTGTATAGATGGTTATCTTGCTGTCTTCATTAAGCAAAGCCTTTGGGACTAGAGAGATGGGTGAGAATGCTCAAGTGTGTGGGCACTTCAATATGCAATGGAATTTTTCAGCAGATTTTGAGCTATTGAGTTGCCACTTGTCTTCTCTGAAAACCATGATTCTTAATTATGAGAAACACATTTTGACAAAGATTGAGAGTGGCAGAGACTTAAGTGGGAAAGTTAGCTGTCAGAATATCATCTGTCCCTCATTTTTCTGAATTTAGGAGAGTATTTGGGAACAAAGTCCCAATTTCATAGCTATTACCCCTTCACAGATAAATTGGCAGCGATTTGGGAGAGAGTCTCATGACATTTCTGTGATAATTTTTAATCACTTTTTTAAAAAAATCCACTTGGTTAGATTTTGAAACTTAGGTGTTGTCACAATCAATATCAAACTCAGAGACCTCTCTGGGAGACAAGTCTTCGGCTGAAGTTTGGACATAGATGGACCCAAGTTTCAAAACTGGTCCTACCACTCACTCACTCACTGACTTTGGGCAAGTTTCTTTATTTTGTTAAAGCAGGTTTAGCTCATCTAGAAACAAGAATGCTAGTACTGCCTTGCTAATTAATTTGTTTACTCTTTTAATAAATACGAAGTACTTACTATTTTCAGGCTTCCCTGTGGCTCAGTGGTAAAGAATCTGCCTGCCAGTGCAAGAGATGCAAGTTCAATCCCTGGGTCAGGAAGAGCCCCTGGAGAAGGAAATGGCAATCCACCTCAGTATTCTTGCTTTGGAAATTGCATGCACAGAGGAGCCTGACAGGCTACAGTCCAGAGGGGTCACAAAAGCATAGGACATGACTTAGTGACTAAACAATGACAGCTTCCTATATTCTCATCCCTGAGTTGTGTGCACTAGGGATGCAAATAATAATAGCTAGTTTGGGGGGTGAGTATTACCCAAGTTCAAGCCCATTCTAAATATATCTCCTTTATTTTTCCCATCAGTTTTATGAATAAAATAGATGTTCTAATGCTCATTTATTAGATAAGAGTTAGAGTTTAAGTAACTTGTCCAAGTTACATAAAGTAGAAATCAGGAAACTAAAATTCAGATCAAGACAGCTTTCAGTTGAAGCACAACTTGTCCAAGTTACATAAAGTAGAAATCAGGAAAACTAAAATTCAGATCAAGACAGCTTTCAGTTGAAGCACATGCTCTTATCCACTGTACTGTACTCTAGAGATACAAAGGTAGAACTCCTGATGCTAGTGTTGACACAGAAAAGATAAACAGTTATATTAAATGAATGTGCAAAGTATCCAGACATTTTGGAGAAACAAGCACCCTGGAATCAACTTTGGTCTGAAATCTAAGACTGTGATAAATCTATGAAAGTTTTATCTAGAGTCTGGATTGTTGCTGATTTCAGAGTCACTGATATCAGAAACACACATACATACTAGAGCTTAAAATGCTAGTATTTATCATTTTAAAGTCAGACATTCCATAAAAATTAATGATGCCACAGTGATAAGTACCAAAAATTTTACCAAATGTCTGCTTTTGAGGAAATACTTAATCCATGCCACCGTTTACATTAAAGAAGGACTATTTAAAAGATCCTGGTACTGATAATGATTGATACTACTAAGAATATACTTTACAGAAAATATGCTGATATAATTTTCATTAATCAAGTGCATATTTTAATAAAAATGTGAAAAGTGATTTTTATGAGCACATTATAGGAGGATGTGATGTGTGAACTGTACCGTAAAGGTGCCAATAAATCAGAATGAAAATGGTGCATTTTTAATGACTTGAAGTTTGGGTTAGATAAAATGAAATTGGAAAGTTTTGAATTAATAGCTCATCACAGGCTTGGAGACTTGCTTGCAATCCAGTGTTTGTATATATTGTATGCTATTAACTTGAAAGCAAAAATGGCTTATGTAAAACATTGCTTTTTGTTAATTAGACAACTTCAAGCCTTTGAACATGAATCATTAACTGCTGATATTGCCCTAAGGACAAATGTTTGTGATCTCATGGGGCTTTTAAAATAAAGAAGATGGGGAAACAATGAGGAAAGGAAAGTGCTTATTTCTCAGTTTTAGATTGTCCAATTATTCCAAGTAGAGAAATATCATTAATAGGGTCCCTTAAAATAGAACTAAGTGGGAAACTAGGAAGAAAGAATCCTCAGTTGCAGGCATGAAATTTGATGATAATTTTAATAGATAAAAATTATGAAAAATTGCTGTTTATTATTTTAATAGTGACAGGAGACTAATGCAAGTTCCTATATGTGAAGAAAATGTGACTTGTGACAGCAATATCTGCCAGTCTGTAGTCTGTGAGACTGCAGACTATGGAACTCTGTTTGCAAAGAAACCCATCAGCCATTATTAAGGAATCCTGTGATGTTCTTGGCAAAGACTATGTAGGTTGGAAAGGAGATTTCATTATATATTTAAATACACTTGGATTCATAGTTCACTGATCTTGAACACCTTGACTCTCATTTCAGCTCAGGTTTCTTTGGGTCTTAATTAATGGTGATTTTTGCATTTATTACATCACATTGAGAGGGGCTTTTTCCCATATGCTGTTTTTGTTAGTGATGCTGAGTGCTTTATCCAGCAATCCAGACCATATGACAGATTTCCTGGGAATGTTTACAGGATTACCTCTGTGATACTTGGTGTCAGTATCTACTATACACATATTGGCAAAAGAATCACATGCCCTAGTTTATTCTGCATAACTATATATAACCAGGCCTAGCCCACTTTGCTCTGCTTTTACAGCTCCTCTGGGGCCTCTGCTGGTGGGAAACAAAAGTGTAGAGATGACAGGTCAGCACCAACATGTAATTTCATTGACATGGAGAGATATCAGCACTCAGAGGTTATAGGTGGGGGTTTAAGGAGAAATGGAATGAGGTAGTCAAAACAGAAAAACAACTCTTTATCACTCTGTAAAATGAGAAGTTCATGTTTAAAGATTGCAGATGTTATGACTGTTTGTTGCTTTGACAGCTTACATTCATTCCTTGGGCTTTCTCTGAAATTATCTGAGGGTCAGGTTGGGTTTTTTCCTTCTAACACTTTTTTCCTTACTTTTCTTTCCTCCTCTGCACTCTTCTTGTTATTTCTTCTGTTCTGCTCCTAACAATGAGGAGCAAGTAAGTGGAGGTCAGAAGGTCTGACCACGCTACTCCCCACCTTCTCTTCCTTGCCTGCCTCTCTCCTTAAAGCCATGAATGGAATAATGGCAGCATATTTGTGTCTTTTTTGTCTGACCACTTCATAGCATTCTTGTGCTCAGAACCTTCCGTTTGAGTCACCATTTGTTCTGCTTCAGCATCCTGGCCCAGTAAATCTGACTCTCCCAAGTCCTCTCCCTCATATCTCACTTTCCTATGACTTATGAAAGTGCCACTGTAGGAAGGTATTTTTTCTAGTTCACTTTTCAGGGGAGAGGATCTCTTTATGTGCTTCATTTTAATAAAAATGGTGGCCCTTTTGCATTGGCTGGTGTCATTTCATGATAGTCTTCAGGCAGTAAAAGAGAGAAACGTATTGTAAATGAAAGCAACAGGCACCATAGGCTCAGATGGGTGCAAGGCATTTTGAACAGCTAACTGTCTTCTTTGTGTGTGGGTGATTATTAGATGTTTAATGACCATTACTGTTAGAATTTTAGATGGTCTTAGATCTGGGTTAGCAGTTTGAAATCTGGCTACATTAGCTAAAGCCTCATTGTAGGAAGTCGTATTTCTTTCTACCTGTTTCTAAATGAGAGCCCAAGCAAGGTTTAGTTTTCACTTAAGTAGAAAAGTGGTTTTTTTCACTGGAGTTGGGGGTATTACAGGAGTGTAGGCCTATATTGTCAACAATTCTTACTAATTGCATAATAAGCTTTAATCATATAATAAGCACTTGGGGATTTAGAAAAAAGGGACATTCAAATGTTTGGAAAGACATCCTGTTTATAGTTTTATGTGTGGAGGCAGTGCATATCTTTTTGATCACTGATTCTGAGATTCTGTTTCTGTTTGTGTGAAGCCTAGGAAGAGATTCAGTCCATAAGGGACACTCCGTAAGTGTTTGCTAAATGAATGAATACAAAATGCAAACACATGGAAAGGAAATCCACTGTGAGCAAGATGAAGATGCTCAGGCACTGTGAATGAGCCATCAGCGGAGAAAGCGAGAGCAATGTCTTTAGTAGAAATAGTGAGTAAATGCACACAGTGTGTACTGCTTTGTCTTTGTGACCTCTCAGTGCCTTAGTCTCTTCATGGATAAAATAAAGGGCCATAATTAGTTCAATGTTTTTAAAACATTAACTTTGTGCATAATAATCACCTTGTTGAGTATGGGGTGTGGGAACCCATCCTCAGAAGTCTGGTTTGGTGGCTCTGGCTGGACTTTAGGATTTTGCATTTTGTATAAGCCCCATGGACAATTCTGAGAGTAGTGTCCGTGGATGATCTTTAAGTTTCTTATGTACCTTAGAATTTCTCCTTCTACTTGTCCCAGAGTACTGACATCTTCTAAAAGTCCTGATGTCCTCAGAAATTCATCATTTATGGTGCTTCTTATAACTCCCCATTATTCCCTGTCTACACCCTGCAATTCTGATCTTTAGTATCTCTGTTAAGTGGAGATTTTGAAGCTCAGTCACTTCTACGAATCAATGGCTGTTCAGAAAGTTGTGACTGGAATGAAGCCAGAGTCCTCTGTACAAGAGATGGCCTCCCCTGCTCGAGGAACTGCTTCCCTCAGAAAGGGCTGTGAGAGGGAAGGATCGTGACTGACCCACCCAGGTCAGTGCTCTCCAACTTCCTCCCACATGCGCATCTCTTTTTGAAGACTGTCCTGCTCAGGGTCACTGAGATATTTCTGATAGAGTAGAAGCCACAATGGGTTCAGCTGCTCTCTGTTCCAGTGAGGCATTTCCGTTTTTGATATGCTGTGCTTTATGTGACAAAATGTGGCAGGCCCTACATGAACCTTCACTGCTGTTATTGTTGAAACACTAGTATCTGTTTTCACCTCCACTCATACCTGCCAAAATTCCTTTCAGTGATGAATATTCTTTAGCTGAGTTGATGGACTGTGGCCCTCTGGACTTGAGTTCCAGTATACATGCCTGGAGTAAAATGACATTTATTTTCCTTCTGTTTCATTTTATATGATTTTTTTAGGAATGCATTTTATAGTTCAATAGCCATAAAAAGTGAATGTGCATGGATAATCCTGTTAAATATCTCTTTCCTCCTAGTGCTCTGGAATTTCGTTTTAAATATGATAAATCTTTCCTATCAGCTTGTCATTCCTCCCGTCTCTTCCTTGCATGCATGCTTATGCATGCTGAGTCATGTCTGACTCTTTGTGCCCCCATCAACTATAACCCACCAGGCTCTTCCGACCATGGGATTTCCCAGGCAAGAATACTGGAGTGGGTTGCCATGCCCTCCTTCAGGGGATCTTCCTGATCCAAGGATTGAACCCACATCTCTTGCATCTCCTGCAGGCAGATTCTTTACCACTGAGCCACCAGGGAAGCCCCATCTCTTCCTTAGATCACTCTGATTTTCTGGTTGGTGAAGACTGTTTGCAGCATTCTGCAAGTGCCTCTGCCTTAACAAGGCTTTGTGAAACATATATCATTGTCCTCTCGCTCAGATTGCAAATATTGTCCTGCAAGTTCATTTCCATGATGTATTTTGGGAAGCAATATCTTGCCAAGTTGAGAATACAGTGCTTGAAATGTTGTAGATACCTATAAATGCTGTTGAATGAATGGATTAATGTCTGGATGCTGGGTGTCAACGAGTTTTAAATTTTTAAACCTGGCTATGCTACTTATGAGTTTTGTCTCCTCAGACAACTCACTCAGCCTTTCTGAACCTCAGTTTCCTAATCTATAAATGAGGAACTTAGACTAAATGGCCCCTTTCTGCTAAAAACTGCAGTAATTCTAATATAGCTCTAAGGATTAAAAGAAAAAAAAAAAAACACCCTGGATAGGAGTGATTGTGTATTAAGTGTTTTCCTAACTCTGTTAGGATATTTTCAGCTACATATTCAAAGTAACAAAATCCCAGACTGAAATAGCTTCCACAATAAAGAAATGTATTATCTTATATAACAGGAAGAAGAGCGGTAGCGCAGGCTTCATATTTCAGCACTTCAGCAACTCAGCAGTGTCATCAGGAACCCAGGAGCTTTCAGTCTCTGATCTGCATTCTCTCACATAGCTGGTTCTCGTGGCAGCTGTAAGTAAACTGGAGCATCATGCTTTTTTTTTTTTTTCACATACAGTGAGAGAAGAAAATCTCCTAGCCAACCGCACAGTATAATTCCTTCTCTTCAGGCTGGTTGGACCATGTGAAGACCTGTGTCTTATCTTTGGGCCAGCTGATTCCTGGAGGACTTGAGTGGGATGATTGGATTGGACTGGTCATCTGGGGTAGGATGGGGTCCCAACCGCAGTGTCCTCTGTGCACTATTAACTGTTATGCATTTGGTCTTGTAGTGCCAGGTAGAAGGCAAAATCTATCTTTGAAGTCTTTACACACGTAGAGTGTCTTTCTTCCAGCTAAACAGTAAGGCCTTTGTACCCCACTTTGCTTAGTCACTGGATATAGGCTGTCCTAAAAAAGGTGTGACCTCAGTGAGCCTGCTCCCTGGAGCTGAGGCAGCCCCAGAGAAGTGACAGCTGGATGCGGTTGGCTGACCACACTCCTTGCAGTTAGGAAGTGAGGCCTTTCTTGAAGGGGATCTGGGCAGTGCCTTTTTGTGTCTATCATAGGGATACCAAAGGCAAATTCTGCCTCTATCCTGATTCTGCCCATATTCTGGATTGTGTCCAGTGAGTGTTACTAAAAGTAGTGACCAGGTGCCTATTTGACTAAAACGGGTAGGAGCCTGGGCGTGATAAGACTGCAGATGTCATTTCCACACTTGCTAAAATGCTTGTAGAAGGACATCTTTCAGTCTGGCCTCATTTCCTTAAAACTGAGGTCTCATTTACTCCTCAAAGATGCAATTTTGGAAATGGACCACATTGAATCAAAAGATAAGAACCACGTTTTCTCATCATAGCAATGAGGTCAGGCCAAACCAGGTCACCAGATTTCATTGTTTTTCTGAAGTTGGTGGATTTCTGGGAGTGGGCTCAACTTAGTAAATGGGATGCTTGCGGGATTTTGGAGTTCAAAGTTTACTCCCCTCAGAGAGTATGTGAACTAGATTGATGTAGTAATCATTTCACTATGTATATCAAATCATTGTGTTATATACCATAAGTATATGATTTTTATTTAAAGAAAAAAGACTAATATGGGCCCAGTGATAAAGCAACTCTTGGTGTAGCTAAGAAAACAAATATACGTGATGTAATAAAACATGGATCAGACAAGCCCATATTTGAATTCCGCATTATCACTTAATTGTATGATATTGGGAAAGTTTCTTAACCTCTCCAAGTCTGCATCCTCATTTGTAGGAAGGATTAGTTATTGCTGCTATTGCAGTTATTATTTTTATTTCCACTGACCCTCTTGATTAGTCTCTGCCTGTATTGCCTCTTAAAATGTGTAATTCAGAGATGAATATAATATGCCGGACCTGGTATGATCCAAGTGGCACTGCGTGGGACTCACCTTTCCTTGTCCTAGACTGTATATATCTGTGAACACTGCACTGTTTGTGGTAGAGCAAATAACAACCACACACATTGTTGGCTCAGTTGCGATCAATACCTGCAGGTCTTTTTCTCACCAACTGCAGATAAGTCAGGTTTCTCCTTGCCTCCCATCCATCAAACACAATTGAATTAACCAAAAAGTAGGAGCTTATGTTTATCTCAGTCAAATTCTATGCTATTTCAAAAATGAGGGGAATGTTTCTTGCCTATCACATATCCCAGCTGTACCAGTTATCTGTGAATTACTGGTCCATGCAAGGAGGAAAGAAATTTACTTCTCTTGTTCGGGGACCCTGGCTGACCCCCTAACTCATCTGCAGAAGCACTGGTTTCCAGTGTGACCTGGAGATGTTTTCTCTCCTGTATCACCTGCTAGCATTTTTGTGTTACTATTAGGAGATATGATAAAGTCTGCACCATACTAATGTGCCCATAGAAGAGGGCTGGAGAAGTGTAGACTCTTCCTTCTCATTCAGATATCATATGCAGTAATACTTCCATGTTATTTTTCTTTTTTAAAAAATAATTTTATTTATTTACTTTTGGCTGTGCTGGGTCTTCATTGCTGCACTGGCTTTTCTCTAGTTGCGGTGGGTGGGTCTGCTCTCTAGTTGTGGCCCTCAGGCTTCTCATTGCAGTGGCTTCTCTTGCTGCTGAGCACAGACTCTAGGGCGTGCGAGCTTCAGCAGTTGTGGCACATGAGCTTAGTAGATGCAGCTCCCAGCCTCTAGAGCACAGGCTCAATAGTTGCAGTGCATGGGCTTAGTTGCACTGTGGCACATGGGATCTTCCCAGATCAGGTTCTGAACCTGTATCTACTGCAGTGGCAGGCAGATTCTTTACCACTGAACCACCAGGGAAGCCCTCCACATTATTTTTCAATGGGCAGACAGGTCTGGAATCTGGCTTTCTAAGATGCTACAATAGCTTTAATTGGGAGGTCAAGCCCAGCACAGGTTAGTAGGGACATTTGCAAGCAAGCTCTGTGAAAGAATCCTCTCAAAGAGGTTTGGGGACTGCCAATAGATTTTTTAAAATCTCTCCCATCTTTTCTGTCCAGAATGTGTCTTGCTTCTTTACAGATCACATCAAGTACCTGGGCTTGCCTGATGGATGTGAGAGCCCTTGATCCACCTGACCTGGGCTCCCAAGCATCAAGGTGCAGTGACTGCAGGGGAGGGGAGCTGGCTTAGGACAGGTTTCCACACCAGCTCTGTTAGAGTGGTAATTAGAGGGGCTGTCATTAGGTTCCTCTTAACAGCTTCCTTAAATGTGCTGACTTGAATTTATTTAGTTTCAGGGGTTCTCTAAGCAGTCATAACTGTATTTTAAATAGTCATTTCTATAAATTACAAATGTCATTTTTCTTTAGCCGAAGAATTTCAATGACCCAATTATTCAAAACTAAATTTACTCAAGTGTATTTTTTTTTTCCTTCCACAAGTGTGTGTTCCCTGGGCCTGCAAAGAAACACAAAGTTGCCATCAGATTGGCTAAATAGAGCTGATAGATGGGGCTGTCAGAATTTATTGCTAATTTGGCTGTTAAGCCTTGCAAGGACTTGACAGCATTGGTGCCTTCCATAATGATATTTACTGTCTGGTCTTGGGTTTGAACGTCAGTTTCCACAAGTGCTGGTAAACACCCAGCTTTGCCCTGCATTTGCAATATATATCCTAAACTTACTTGATTTCTTTTGGTGAAGGGCAGTTCACAAGTGTGGCAATAGTGTTAGTGCATTCTGTTTGTTATCATCATTCCCGTGTGCTGTGACTTATGCTGGATATGTGGGTGACCAAGTGACCATTCTGACAGTGGCACTGAAAAGCCTAAGGATATGGAAAAAATGAAATATACAATATCCTATTGTTACTTCCTTGGTTAAAGGTAGAAATTATGGCTAAAGTAAAAGAACTGCATGAATTTGCTGGAGTTATGTAGTACGGGAAAAATTAGAAATGCATTTGTTGTCATTTACAGGCAGGTATTAAGAGTCTAAGTATTAAGTATTAAGAGTCTAAGATCACATGTTAAGAGCTCAAGTTTACCTGTGTCTGATTCCTGGCACCACTCTTACCACTTGTGTGACCTTGGGTAAATTACTTATTCCCTCTGAGCCTCATTTTCCAAGTTATAGTTTGGGGATGATATTATATGTAAAATGAGAAGTGTAAAATGGGAAGGATAATAATCTTTTTCTCTGAGATTTGTTATGAGGAGATTGTGTTAAGCTGTTGGCCATTACCTTCACAGAACGTACACACTTCATGTTGGCTGTTGTTATCATCAGTTCAAAGTTTGAAGGTACTATTGAATGACTGCTTCACGGAATTCTAGGATGAAGGTAACCCCATGAAACAAAGAAAAGGCAGAAGGAGGACCGATAAATGATTCTCTTCCTACCTTCCATAAACTTTCTTTGAGTTTGCTATGTGCATAGCACTGTAATGGAATATTTGACCTTCCAAAAATTACATAATAATAATAGGGAACTAAGGCCTTGCTTTTGAGAATTCCATAATCAGACTATGATTAGACTAGACTATATCTAAAGTATTTTTTGCATAAGAACCTGTGATTGGGATCTCTTCACATTCAAAATTGATGATTGTCATCTTACACTTCCAGGGAAGTGTGGGATGAATAGTGAAGTCTTTGGATTGGAGGACTGTTTAAGGAGGAGTTTGAAAATGTAGCCAGAATCCATCCCCCATCTCCATCTTAGGCCTTCAGGACTATCCTGGCCCAGTGTCTTGGTGCAAAACTGAAGGAGAAAAGGATTTCTCCAGATAGTATGGTTGACTCCCCAGTGTTTTAAGGTGGCTCTCTACCATAGATAATTATTCTAATAACTAATGTTTCAGTTCAGTTCAGTTGCTCAGTCGTGTCCGACTCTTTGTGATCCCATGAATCGCAGCCCACCAGGCCTCCCTGTCCATCACCATCCCCCGGAGTTCACTCAGACTCACATCTGTCAAGTCCATGATGCCATCCAGCCATCTCATCCTAGGTCGTCCCCTTCTCCTCCTGCCCCCAATCCCTCCCAGCATCAGAGTCTTTTCCAATGAGTCAACTCTTCGCATGAGGTGGCCAAAGTACTGGAGCTTCAGCTTTAGCATCAGTCCTTCCAAAGAAATCCCAGGGTTGATCTCCTTCAGAATGGACTGGTTGGATCTCCTTGCAGTCCAAGGGACTCTCAAGAGTCTTCTCCAACACCACAGTTCAAAAGCATCAATTCTTCAGCGCTCAGCCTTCTTCACAGTCCAACTCTGACATCCATACATGACCACAGGAAAAACCATAGCCTTGACTAGACGGGCCTTAGTGGGCAAAAAAATGTCTCTGCTTTTGAATATACTATCTAGGTTGGTCATAACTTTTCTTCCAAGGAGTAAGCGTCTTTTAATTTCATGGCTACAGTCACCATCTGCAGTGATTTTGGAGCACAAAAATAAAGTCTGACACTGTTTCCACTGTTTCCCCATCTATTTCGCATGAAGTGATGGGACCAGATGCCATGATCTTCGTTTTCTGAATGTTGAGCTTTAACCCAACTTTTTCACTCTCCTCTTTCACTTTCATCAAGAGGCTTTTTAGTTCTTCTTCACTTTCTGCCATAAGGGTGGTATCATCTGCATAGCTGAGGTTATTGATATTTCTCCCGGCAATCTTGATTCCAGCTTGTGTTTCTTCCAGTCCAGCGTTTCTCATGATGTACTCTGCATAGAAGTTAAATAAGCAGGGTGACAATATACAGCCTTGACGTACTCCTTTTCCTGTTTGGAAACAGTCTGTTGTTCCATGTCCAGCTCTAACTGTTGCTTCCTGACCTACATACAGATTTCTCAAGAGGCAGGTCAGGTGGTCTGGTATTCCCATCTCTTTCAGAATTTTCCACAGCTTATTGTGATCCACACAGTCAAAGGCTTTGGCATAGTCAATAAAGCAGAAATAGATGTTTTTCTGGAACTCTCTTGCTTTTTCCATGATCCAGCAGATGTTGGCAATTTGATCTCTGGTTCCTCTGCCTTTTCTAAAACCAGCTTGAACATCAGGGAGTACACGGTTCATGTATTGCTGAAGCCTGACTTGGAGAATTTTGAGCATTACTTTACTAGCATGTGAGATGAGTGCAATTGTGCAGTAGTTTAAGCATTCTTTGGCATTGCCTTTCTTTGGAATTGGAATGAAAACTGACCTTTTCCAGTCCTGTGGCCACTGCTGAGTTTTCCAAATTTGCTGGCATATTGAGTGCAGCACTTCCACAGCATCATCTTTCAGGATTTGAAACAGCTCAACTGGAATTCCATCACCTCTATTAGCTTTGTTCGTAGTGATGCTTTCTAAGGCCCACTTGACTTCACATTCCAAGGTGTCTGGCTCTAGATTAGTGATCACATCATCATGATTATCTGGGTCATGAAGATCTTTTTTTGTACAGTTCTTCCATGTATTCTTGCCACCTCTTCTTATTATCTTCTGCTTCTGTTAGGTCCATACCATTTAGTGGTCATTTACTACCTGCTGCACACTGTATTAATCCTCTATGTATATGTTTTATTTAATTCTTACACTAAACCTGTAATCTAAATATATTAGAATCCTTATAATTCAATTACTTGGGTGGCAATTGAAACTAAATGGGATGAAATAAGTGGAAACATTGGAACCTCAGCTCAGATTACCTGACTTCACAGCTTATGCTCTCAACCATGCTGGTGCTTAGTACCAGCATGATGACATGGACTAGTTCTTTACCGGCTCTTATTCTCACTCTTCTCATCTGTAAACCAGGGGCACTGGGCTCTCTAAGACCCTTCCAGTTCAAACATCCTGTGATTTTAAATGTGTTGAATGTTTTATATCCACTTTTCTAACTCTTTGTCTTTCCCTCAAACTACTTGAGGATGGATTGAAGAGAAATAGTGTGTATATGCAGTTTATTTTCTTTCTTAAAAAAAAAAATTAAGCTGACCTAAATTGGCCACGTACACATTTTAAACATTGACAGTTTTTGTGTCTGATTCTGGCCCTGAGGTACACCTATCTTTGCCTACAGAGATGTCTGAGAGCAGCTCTCTGGGGACATTTGATGAGTCTTGGCTGAAGCAAGATAATGATTGTCGCCGGTAGAATTTTCCAGCCAAACAAGAGCTGAGACTTGAGGAAAACAGGTAATAGCTGAGTCTTTATGAAACAGAAGTATTTAGAAACTTATGAGTACTTTGGAATGTGTGATAGCAAATAATATGACTTCATTTAATTCAGACTTAACCTAAACCCATTCAGGTTGGACCATTAACTGGGAAGCTATGAACACTGGAGAATGGAGGTGATGGAATTCCAGTTGAGCTATTTTAAATCCTGAAAGATGATGCTGTGAAAGTGCTGTACTCAATATGCCGGCAAATTTGGAAAACTCAGCAGTGGCCACAGGACTGGAAAAGGTCAGTTTTCATTCCAGTCCCAAAGAAAGGCAATACCAAAGAATGCTCAAATATCACACAATTGCACTCATCTCACATGCTAGTAAAGTAATGCTCAAAATTCTCCAAGTCAGGCTTCAGCAATACATGAACCGTGTACTCCCTGATGTTCAAGCTGGTTTTAGAAAAGGCAGAGGAACCAGAGATCAAATTGCCAACATCTGCTGGATCATGGAAAAAGCAAGAGAGTTCCAGAAAAACATCTATTTCTGCTTTATTGACTATGCCAAAGCCTTTGACTGTGTGGATCACAATAAGCTGTGGAAAATTCTGAAAGAGATGGGAATACCAGACCACCTGACCTGCCTCTTGAGAAATCTGTATGTAGGTCAGGAAGCAACAGTTAGAACTGGACTTGGAACAACAGACTGTTTCCAAATAGGAAAAGGAGTGAGTACGTCAAGGCTGTATATTGTCACCCTGCTTATTTAACTTCTATGCAGAGTACATCATGAGAAACGCTGGACTGGAAGAAACACAAGCTGGAATCAAGATTGCCCGGAGAAATATCAATAACCTCAGATATGCAAATGACACCACCCTTATGGTAGAAAGTGAAGAAGAACTAAAAAGCCTCTTGATGAAAGTGAAAGAGGAGAGTGAAAAAGTTGGGTTAAAGCTCAACATTCAGAAAACGAAGATCATGGCATCTGGTCCCATCACTTCATGCAAAATAGATGGGGAAACAGTGGAAACAGTGTCAGACTTAATTTTGGGGGGCTCTAAAATCACTGCAGATAGTGATTGCAGCCATGAAATTAAAAGACGCTTACTCCTTGGAAGGAAAGTTATGGCCAACGTAGTAGCATATTAAAAAGCAGAGATATTACTTTGCCAACAAGGTCCATATAGTCAAGGCTATGGTTTTTCCTGTGGTCATGTATGGATGTCAGAGTTGGACTGTGAAGAAAGCTGAGCACTGAAGAATTGATGCTTTTGAACTGTGGTGCTGGAGAAGACTCTTCTGAGCCCCTTGGACTGCAAGGAGATCCAACCAGTCCATTCTGAAGGAGATCAACCCTGGGATTTCTTTGGAAGGACTGATGCTAAAGCTGAAACTCTAACACTTTGGCCACCTCATGCGAAGAGTTGACTCATTGGAAAAGACTCTTATGCTGGGAGGGATTGGGGGCAGGAGGAGAAGGGGACGACAGAGGATGAGATGGCTGGATGGCATCACTAACTTGATGCACATGAGTTTGGGTGAACTCCGGGAGTTGGTGATGGACCGGGAGGCCTGGCGTGCTGTGATTCATGTGGTCGTAAAGAGCTGGACACGACTGACCAACTGAACTGAGCTGAAGTGTAAAGATACAGTAGATAAAAGGAAAGTAAACTAGAAAAATTTCAAGTCCAGTCCATGGAAATGTGTAAAGTTTTACCTTTTGGAGGTTTTACTCTCTTTCTTCAAACAATGATGAGTATTATAAATGCAAACTTACCCAATAATTGACAATATTTGTTACTAAAATAACATTACAAACAGAGAGTCGTTGACCCAAACCAACAATTCATGGATAAAAATGGGAGATAAACAAGAATCATCCATCTGTTATTCATAAACTTAGTTATTCATTCAGTAATTTTATAAAATTGACTGCAACTCAATTCTCCTACCCAACTACCACCTTGCTAACTCTTCCCATTGGTTTTGTTTCAGCTTAAATGTTGCAAACTGGCTCCTACCTCCAAACTGTGTTGGTGTCCCTGACGTGCTTTCAAAGGCTTCCTATACTTCTCATAATAGAACTTAACACATTCTATTGTAATTGTTTATTTCTCAGTCACAGAGTTTTTGGCATTTTGTTCAAGACAATTCTTCACTGTGTTAAATTATCCCATATGGTGCTCACTAAATACCAGTAGATTGTCCAAGTCATTTGACACTCAAAGATACCACCATTTATTTCCAAATTCTGTATATGAGTGAATATTTTTCCTAGTTGAGCACCAGTGGAGGAATATACATTCCAAGAAGGCAGGCATCATGCATTCTTGTTCAGTATTATATTCCTTGTATCTAGCATGCTGCCAAGACACAAGCTGTGCTCAATAAAAGTACATTTTATTGAGTGAGTGTAACTAGTTCCTGCTTGGTTGGGACTGGTGTGGAGAGAGGGAAAAATAACAAAGCCATTTGAAGTGTTGGATAAGAGGACCTCAGGATGCTTTACAGTGCCATGTGCCAAGAAGTCTGCTGCTGATTTTGTAGAAAAGAAAAACAGGTAGCATTAATGAAATGGATGTTATATACGTAACTAGGATGGGGGGGTGTGTGATTCTTGGTCTATAATTATTCTCCTACCAATTTCATTTCATCTGCTTTTTGGGATTCTGGAGTTAAAATTCACGAAATAGAGAAACATGAGGGTATTTTTAGGAGTCATACTAAGATTTCACTATACACAGTTATTTCTCCACTTAAAAGAAAATACCAGCCCTACATCAGCCTTTGAAAAGCAGACACAGAATCTGATGTATTTTGCAGCCCTGCATCTGTGTCTGGGGTCAGAATTATTCGTGTAAGGATTGTGTCTGAACTTTGGACAGCTGTTTGCTACTTCAGTCTTCAATTTCTTTCTTTTTGAGACAAATTAGAAATTGCTAAAGCCCAAAGATCTTGACATTTGAAGGCATTCATAAAAATATTTGGGAAGGCAGATTTCAGAGGCTCCATTAAGCTGTATGGCTTGTTTTCTTGGCCATCTGACTCTCCAAAGACTGAGCAACTAGTATCAGAAAAATTCTGGTGTCTGAAACACATACGTACACACACAAAGCTTATCTATAGGAAATGTAAAGGGCTAAGGCATGGAGAAGAAGCAAAACTCTTAACAATTAGAGTTAATATAATTGTTACACAAGATTTGGCAAAGAGGTTCCAGGTTGCCAAGACAAATCTGGAAACAAAATTATAAGGCTCTTTTCTTAAACAAGTTTTTGTTTTTATTTTATTTTTTTTCTGATGGGAAGGAGGAGATACATGTTTACTTTACCTCAGACAAGAGAGATTTTACTGTTAGAAATATTCTAAAAGGTAAAGACTAGAAACCCTGTCAGTAAATATACAGACATGCCTCACTCAGAGCTCTAATGTTCATAATAGGGCAGGGGTTTTAGTGACCCAGGAACAAACCTTAAGTCAGCTGCCTTCATAACTCAGACTTTTTTCTTCCTGTTTGTTTCCACTCCCTTACTGAGTTGATTTCCAATCCTCTTTATTTATCTTACATGCTAATTCTCCAGGAGAGGAAAATCAATTGGAATAGTTGGTCATTAGTAATCTAAAGCATTCCTATTGGACTGAGTTCTCAAGCTAAGTCACCCTAAAAGTCACTTCCCAGCATAGAGAACTCCATTTCAATCATTCATGGCTAATTTGGACTGGGAAGATGGAAAAAAGCATGCTACTCTCTGGATAAACCTCTTCCTATAATAGTTTTCTCAGAAGAAAGCAGTGTACCTGGCAGAAACTTTGGGGCTTTGTGAGCATTTATTTGATGCACTCCTCTTTTTACAGAAGAAAAGGTTAGTGTTGACTCTCTGCTCCATATCTGGGGCAGAGACACCATTCATTTCTGTGACATGGTAAGAGGGTGAAAGTGAAAAAGAAAGTGTTAAGCGCTTGATCGTGTCCAGCTCTTGTGACCTCATGGACCACAGCCTACCAGACTCCTCTGTCCATGGGATTCCCACGGACAAGAATACTGGAGTGGGTAGCCAATCTCTTCTCCAGAGCATCTTCCCAACCCAGGGACTGAACTCCAGTCTTCTGGATTGCACACAGATTCTTTACCATCTGAGCCACCAAGAAAGCCCAGTAACAGTGTAGGATGTTCTATTGCTTCATTTCACTGAATCCATTAAGGATTTCAGGAGAGTGAGTTCTGGGTTCCTGGGACTTCTTTTCAAGCAGCAGTGCTTATGAGTAGAACAAGTAAGAGAACTGAGATAAGCAATCACATCATTTTTTGCCTACAATGATTTGACCAGCATTGAGAGAAACAATAGGTCTGCAGAATCTAGAAATCTATTTAATGCTATAAGCTCAAGTAATTTTTTTGTTAATGCCTAAATTTTTCACCTTCCTGATTTATTTTTATTTTTGGTAATCTTCAAAGTCCTCCATAGACCTTTTCTCAAGGTGGAGATAACCTGTAGCTCCCCTTCTAATTGCTATTTGCTTCATGTCATGGACTAAATGTTTGTGTCCTCCCAAAATTCTTATGTTGATACCCTAAATGTTTAGTATTAGGAGATGGGGCTTTAAATAATTAGGTTGAGATGAGGTCTTGAAGGTGGTGCCCTCATGAATGAGGTTAGTGCCCTTATAAAAGTCATATGAGAGCTTGCTTCTTCTGTCTCCTTTCTGTCATATAATAATACAAACAGAAGCTAGCAGACTGCAGTCTGGAAAAGGGCCCTTACCAGAAGCCAACCATGCTGGTGGCATTGGTCTTAGGCTTCTAGCCTCCAGACCTGTGAGAAATAAATTTCTGTTGTTTACAAGTCATGCTGTCTATGGTACTTTGTTATAGCAGCCTGGACTAAGACACTTGAGTTATGTGCAAATATTTTCATTTTAATCCCAGGACAAGCAGGAGTCCACAGTGAAGCATTTAAGAGGAACAGGTTTCCATTTGTTCAGCTTTCTCCTGTGTTCTTGGTTGCTCCTTACTCTTCAAGGCAAATCCTTCTGAGGTTCCTCTTGACTCTCTTACTGTTTTATTTCCCTTCTGCACCATGATTTCTGACTGTGACCTGAATTTATTTACCTGAGTTTATTCACTTAAAAAAGTTTTACTAACCAACTTTTAATATCTTTCTCTTTCCTTTTATAATTATTTCCCCTTCCATTTATAATATTGCCCATTGAATATGTAACAGGTTTACGGAATAAATAAAGCTTTTCCTTAATTCAAATTTTAAAATAAGATTCCAATATATATCTGTACATTGAAGTTGAATAATGTAATCGACAAACAATTGATGATTAATTATATAGCACAACTTACATAGTTTGGCTCTAGTCACACCCAGGACTCCTGGGAAGGGCACTGGGGAGTCATGCATGAAAACTCCGAGAGTGGGAGTACAAGAATTGCACTTTCACCATGTTTTTCTTTGTCTTGCACCTCTTGCTTATGACAGGTTCATCCCAAATTTGTCAGTTTGTTGTTGTTGTTGTTATTGTTGTTTAGGACAGCTTCTCATGATAGAAAATGTTAACCCAAATAGCATGACAGGACTTGCTGAAGAATTGAGTCAACCCTTGACCACCGACGGCATTGTCAACCATGGCTGCTGAGTTAAAATTAAAACTCAGTTTTCAGAGATCAGGAGTTAACTATTGTTTGATTTCACATGATTGATGACCAGTTTTCTATACTTCATTTTAACATTTTAACTGCAAACTGCCTGAAACAGAAGATTATTTAAGATCAATGGCCAGTGTCAGAAAGAGACACTCTGCAGGTGTGAGAAGCACTTGAAAAAAAAAAGTGTTGAGATTTGCGTTGGAATCCTAGCAGTATGACTTTAGCATATCATTGAAACATCTAAAGTTTGTGGGTATGGGGGTGGTTCATAGTTTTGCTTTATTTCAGTAATCAAATATCATAATCAGTGTGAAAGCTTGTAATCTCTAATGCAGATTGAAAATCTGGACCCAGAGAGATGTTATGGGGAGGGGAGGTGGGAGGGGGGGTTCATGTTTGGGAACGCATATAAGAATTAAAGATGGATAAGAAAGCTGTGGTACATATACACAATGGAGTATTACTCAGCCATTAAAAAGAATTCATTTGAATCAGTTCTGTTGAGATGGATGAAACTGGAGCCGATTATACAGAGTGAAGTAAGCCAGAAAGAAAAACACCAATACAGTATACTAACACATATATATGGAATTTAGGAAGATGGCAATGACGACCCTGTATGCAAGACAGGGAAAGAGACACAGATGTGTATAACGGACTTTTGGACTCAGAGGGAGAGGGAGAGGGTGGGATGATTTGGGAGAATGACATTCTAGCATGTATACTATCATGTGAATTGAATCGCCAGTCTATGTCTGACGCGGGATGCAGCATGCTTGGGGCTGGTGCATGGGGATGACCCAGAGGGATGTTGCGGGGAGGGAGGTGGGAGGGGGGTTCATGTTTGAGAATGCATGTAAGAATTAAAGATTTTAAAATTTAAAAAATAAAAAAATATAAAAAATATAAAAAAAGAAAAAAATAAAAAATAAAAAAAATAAAGATTTTAAAATTTAAAAAATAAAAAACTAAAAAAAAAAGAAAAAAAAAGAAAATCTGTTGTATTTGACAGTGTACTTAGTATTTGTTTCTGTTTTTCATTTACAATTTTCTCTAAAAACATTATTCTTGATTAATTTTTCCTTAAAGATTTCAGTCAGTATTATATTGGATCTGTCTTTGATAGGAGAATGCTATTAAGTGATATTTTGCATGAAAATTTTCTTTTAAACAAAAAGATTCATTATATGCCAGAAAGATTGACCAGAATTCTGAACAGACATACATCTATTTAAGCGACGTGGCTCTATTAGTTGTCTCTTACTATTAGTCCAAACTTAGCCACTTAAAAAAAAATGGTTTATCGTTTCACAGTTTCTCTTGGTAAGGAATTCTGCTTAGCTGGGTGGCTCTGGCTTAGTGTCTCATGAGGCTGTAGTGAAGATCATTTAAAGGCTGTTGTCAGGAAGACTGTGTTCCTTGCTGACTGTTCTTTAGAGGCCTCAGTTTTTCACCATGTGGGTCTAGTCATATGGTTGCTTGAGTGTCTTGACAAAATGGCAGCTGGCCTCCCCCAGAGAAAGTGATCCCAATGAGAGAGGAAGGAGGAAGTAATAATGCATTTTATGACCTAGTCTTTGAAATGACACACTGCTACTTTCACTAGAGTTGCCAGCTACAATACAAAATACTCTGTTATGTTATTAATAGAATCCCAGAAAAACAGCAAATAAAATGTTTAGTATATCCCATGAAATACTTGAGATTTTCCTGCTAGCTCAGATGGTGAAGAATCTGCCTGCAATGCAAGTGACCTGGGTTCAATCCCTGAGTCAGGAAAATCCCCTGGAGAAAGGAGTGGCTACCCACTCCAGTATTCTTGACTGGAAAATTCCATGGACAGAGGAGGCCGGCAGTCTACAGTCCATAGGGTTGCAAAGAGTCAGATACAACTGAGCGACTAACACTACTATATTTCTATGAAATATCTGGGATATACTTATACTAAAAACATTCATTATTTATCGCAAATTCTAATTTAACTGAGCATTCTATATTTTTATCGTAGTTCACAGTACCTTTATTTTATAAAACATATTGAATCAAACAATTTAGAGCTACTGCTTCCTCGTGCTGTGTATTACTGTCATCCACTTGAAAAAAAATACAGTCAAATCTGTCTTCATCCCTTTTGTCAATGAAGTAATAAGCAAAAAGGATTACTGCCTGCTTTAAAAGGATCATCTGGAATCAAAATCTAGGAATCTTAGTTCTGTTTCTATTTTGTGTCTCTTTTGCTTCACTTTCTATGTCATGTTCTGTCTCTTTTCCCATGCAGATTTTAAGTGAGTAGGCTTCAATCTGAGGAGTTCCTTCTGCTGCTACCACCTACTAGTTTACTTCTCTCCTATAGCAGGCTGGGCTGTGCCTGAATTCAAACCACTGCATTTACTATTCATTATATATCTGCATTACTGGAGGAAGGGAGTTTAGAAGGGCACCAACTACAAATGTTCTCAATACTTCTCACTTATTATCAGGAAAAACAGGTTTTTCTCTGGGTCTTATTTTGTTTTTTTGTTTCCTGAAAAAGTTTTTCTTAGGAGGCCACCATGTCTCACTAGCCATATTGCTCATAAACCTCAAAAAGAGTGAACCCGGAGGAAAAAAAAAAATAACACAAGATTTGACTTCACAATGTCTCTAAGCTTCTCAGAACCCAAACTGGGGACTCACTGAATGAAGAGAATTTGTTTCTACATTGCCTTCTTCTTGAAAAATAAGAGATGATTTTGAAAGTCAGTGACTTCTTTCAATACATTTGATAACTTCTCTAATTTTGATAAAGTACAAGTCTCTTGAAGGGTTTTTCTAATGTTTTAGGATGGTATTCTTCTTGATAGAATATACCAAAAGATTTCAAAAAGTTCTGTGGAAAAAAGGTCAGCAGAAATGACAGATTATAGGCATCAAAAAGTGAAAAATTTTAAATGGAATAGTTTATATTATGTGACAGTTGGACCATAAAGAAGCCTGAACACCAGAGAATTGATGGTTTCAAATTGTGTTGCTGGAGAAGACTCGTAAGAGGTCCTTTGGACTGCAAGGAGATCAAACCGGTCAATCCTAAAAGAAATCAACACTGAAGGACTGATGCTGAAGCTGAAGCTCCAATACTTCGGCCACCTGATGAGAAGAGCCAAATCACTAAAAAGTTCCTGATGCTGGGAAAGATTGAGCACAAGAGGAAAATGGGGCATCAGAGGATGAGATGGTTGGGTGGCATCATTGACTCAGTGGACATGAATTTGAGAAAATTCCAGAAAATAGTGAAGGACAAGCAAGCCTGGCCTGCTATAGTCCATGAGGTCTCAAAGAGTCAGACACAATTTAGCAGCTGAACAACAACAACATATATAGTGTTTATAGTAAGATATATTCCTTATAAGTCACTGCTGCTGCTGCTGCTGCTAAGTCGCTTCAGTTGTGTCCAACTCTGTGCGACCCCATAGATGGCAGCCCACCAGGCTCAGAGAGAGAGAGAGGTACATATGTATATCTCATATCATTAAGTCCTTATTGCAAAATTCAGGCTTTAGGCCTTTCAGATCTGACCCAGATTAAACCCCTTATGATTATACAGTGTAGTTGATTAATAGATTCAAGAATTTTGGATCCTGTAGACAGAGTGGCTAAAGAACTATGGATGGAGGTTTGTACTGCTGTACAGGAAGCAGTGACCATCCTATCCTAGGATAGTGACCAAACTATCCTAAAGAAAAGGAAAGAAGGCAAAGTGGTTGTCTGAGGAGGCTTTACAAATAGCTGAGGAAAGAAGAAAAGTGAAAGGCAAGGGAGAAAGGGAAAGATATCCCCAACTGAATGTCGAGTTCCAGAGATAGCAAGAAGATATAAGAAAGCCTTCTTAAATGAACAATACAAAGAAATAATAGAAATTTAGAAAATAGAAACAGAAAAATAATAGAATAGGGAAGACTAGAGATCTTTTCAAGAAAATTGGAGATATCAAGAGAATGTTTCATGCACGGATGGGCATGATAAAGGACAGAAAAGGTAAAGACCTAACAGAAGCAGAAGAGATTAAGAAGAGGTGATAAGAATACACAGAATAACTATACAAAAAAGATCTTAATGACCCAGACAACCACGATGGTGTGATCACTCACCCAGAGTCAGACATCCTGGAATGTGAAGTCAAGTGGACCTTAGGAAGACTTACTATGAACAAAGCAAGTAGAGGAGATGGAATTCTAGTTGAGCTATTTCAAATCCTAAAAGATAATGTTGTTGAAGTGCTGCACTCAATATGTCAGTACATTTTGAAAACTCAGCAATGGCCACAGGACTGAAAAAAGCCAGTTTTCATTCTAATCCCAACGAAGGGCAATACCAAAGAATGTTCAAAATACTGTATAGTGGTGCTCATTTCACAGGCTAGCAAGTTTATGCTCAAAATCCTTCAAGTTAGGCTTCAGCAGTACAGGAACCAAGTACTTTCAGATGTTATAAGCTGGGTTTCAAAGAGGCAGAGGACTTATACATGTCCAGGTTTGATGTACTATATACATGAGGAATCTGATTAGTTTTTCTTTAATGAGCAGTGGCAGATCACCATCAGTTTGTATCCCTGGCCTACATATAGTAAGCCATTAGAGATCCAGCAATGAAGTAAGCTACACACTACAAATCTTGGGCTTGAGTCTGCTCCAGTCAGCTCTTACCATACTAATGCTGCATTAAAAACAATCCCAAATTCATTGGCTCACAATAATAAACACTTATTTCTGGCTCATACATGTCTGGGTTCCCTGGGCTTGGCTGGATTCATTCTACTTAGTGAGTTTCTCGTTTTCTTTCAATCAGCAACTGATTACCCAGAACATATTATTCTCATGGCAAAAGACAGGAGCACAAGAGGACAGACCTGCCCATGCTAGCATATTTCAAGGCATTGCTCATGTCATGTCTGCGAACTTTCCATTGGCCAAAACACGTCATATGGCAAAGTCCAAATTCAAACGGCAGAGGTCTATACTCCAGCCACTCTGAGGCCATAGCGTGGGTGTGGAGATACACCATGACTTCAGAGAAATGAAGAACTGAAATCAATGACTGAACTACCACAGAATCTTAGCTCTGTTGGATCATTTAGCTATGTATTCATGGGCAGCCACTGTGCTGCTCTAGGCCTTAGTTTCTTTATTTGTAAAATGAAGAGGTTGAATTGCTGCTGCTGAGTCGCGTCAGTAGTGTCTGACTCTGTGTGACCCCACATATGGCAGCCCAACTAGATCAGGATATATTAGAGTCACCTGGGGAAGCTTTTAAACAACACCATTTGCTGGGTCCCATCCAAGACCAGTTAAATCAGAATCCCTAGGGGTAATGTCTCAAGAACTTGTGTGTTTATAAAGCTTTCTGGATGATTCTAGTGTAGTCAGGATTGGGAGCCAATCCTATGTTAGATGGTTTCCAGTGTTTCTTCTATTCTCAAACTCATTTAGGTTCTAATAGGGCTGGTTTGTTGGCCATGAAGACTTGCTTAAGATTGACATGCTGACTGATTGGTAGGATAAAATGTTTGTGTCCTAAAATGTTGCTGACTGCCCCCCTCCACTTACACACACACACACACACACACACACACACACACACACACACACACACACCCAAGAGCAACAACTGTACTGTTTTCTCTTAGCCCCTTTGCTCAAAGATATTCCTGCATTATCACAGATGCCTTCTTCCACCTCTTCTCTCCTACCTATTTCAGTTGCTGGAAGACTTTTTTGAAATAAATGAGAGCTCTGCCACCTTTTCTATGTCATTTATTTTCCAGCTCTACCTGAATTGTACTTAAAATGCTGCTTCCCCTCTTTGCCATTTAGAATTAACAAGTGTCACCCACCTTCCCATCAAGGTTGGCACTGATGATTAGCACACCCCCACACACTGCCATTCTTTCCCCACCTACTCCAGTGTCAGCCCCTGGAAGCGGATTTATATTTCCACAAAAGCAACTCTAAGACCTGTTGAAAGGGGCTCAGGAATGAAATGCAACCTAACTATCATCCGTGTATGTCAGAGATGCTGTGGAAGAGATACTTGCATTAGGAGGTGGGGATCTGTTGCCCAAGGACTCATTTCCTTCAAGGACTCCCTGCATATTGTGGGAGATTTGTCTCTGTTGCCATGATTCTTTGTTGGTTCTCTCTGGCAAGTTCCTTACTTTTTCTTCTTCTCTAGCAAGAATTATAGTTTGAGATATAAATAAATGTAAAATTCACAGATCTGGTTACTGAGAAATAACATTTATTGAGAATTTACCGTCTTTCCTTTTCCTCTTCTCTATCTCTTATCATAGTACTATTTATATGAACTATTATATTTCATTGATTCTAAGGTGCATTTTTTCCCAGAATTTTATCTCTTTGCAATAGGGATGTGTCTCATAGTTATTTATGTCTTAAAATTAATCGGCTGAAAATTTTCTTTCTTGGAGGAACGCACAATAATGTTGCACCTTATGATGGGTGATTTCTGTGAGGCAGTGGAATAGAGCATCATCTAGGCTTTGTGCTAAGTCTGTTGCATTCATTTTCTCATTTAGTCCTCACAATAATTCGTTGATTAATTAATTTATCAGTACTTTTTTCTATCAACAAATATTTGTTGAGCTAATTTAATTAATAATAATAGTTGACATGTATTGAGCAGACATTATGTAAGTCCTTTAAAAAATATCCTCTACACTTAGCATTGAGGAAGATGCAGAGAGGTAGGTACTGATATTATTTGCACTTTATAGGCCAGCAAAAGTGGCACTCACTCAGAGGTTAACAAACTCACCAAAGTCATAAAGTTCAAAGGCAAGCTTCAAACCCAGTTTACTCTGCCTTCAAAGCCCATGCAATGTCACTACCCTACATCACATCAAACACTTGTTATTATTATCTTTAATAGTGGTGAAGTATTTTATCATTTACAATAGACTTTCACAGATGCCTAATTGTAGCCCAATAACCTGGCAAATGCAAATTATTTTATGTATTTTGCATTCAAAGATAAAAATCACTGTTAAAATACATTCTTAATGAACTGTAGCCTACCAGGCTCCTCTGTTCATGGGATTCTCCAGGCAAGATACTGGAGTGGGTTGCCATTTTCTTCTCCAGGGGATCGTCCCAACCCAGGGATCGAACCCGGGTCTCCTGCATTGCAGGCAGATGCTTTATCCTCTGAGCCACTAAGTGATGATATCACATTCTTAATAGCCTTCATAAAAATGTATAAGCCATCCAAAGAAACCCCAAGGAAAGCTGAAACACTGGAACTGTTTCACATCATTCAGTTTAGTTCAGTTCAGTCTCTCAGTCATGTCCGACTCTTTGTGACCCCATGAATTGCAGCATGCCAGGCCTCCCTGTCCATCACCATCTCCCGGAGTTCACTCAAACTCACGTCCATCGAGTCGGTGATGCCATCCAGCCATCTCATTCTCTGTCGTCCCCTTTTCCTCCTGCCCCCAATCCCTCCCAGCATCAGAGTCTTCCAATGAGTCAACTCTTCGCATGAGGTGGCCAAAGTACTGGAGTTTCACCTTCAGCATCATTCCTTCCAAAGAAATCCCAGGGCTGATCTCCTTCAGAATGGACTGGTTGGATCTCCTTGCAGTCCAAGGGACTCTCAAGGGTCTTCTCCAACACCACAATTGAAAAACATCAATTCTTCAGTACTCAGCTTTCTTCACAGTCCAACTCTCGCATCCATACATGACTACTGGAAAAACCATAGCCTTGACTAAATGGACCTTTGTTGGCAAAGTAATGTCTTTGCTTTTGAATATGCTATCTAGGTTGGTCATAACTTTTCTTCCAAGGAGTAAGCATCTTTTAATTGCATGGCTGCAGTCACCATCTGCAGTGATTTTGGAGCCCAAAAAGATAAAGTCTGACACTGTTTCCACTGTTTCCCCATCTACTTCATTGAGGCCAAGCAAATAAAAGCTGGGTCAGAGTTCATGCTAATTAATGTCAGAAGGACAATAGTCCACTGGATAATGGAAAAACAAACTATTAATATTACAGTGTGTAAGCCTTTACTCTGAGATCTAACTGCATTTCTCACTATTATGGAAAATACCATCTAAACCAAGTGAACTTTAAAAACAATGGATAACAATTTGTAGAATGGATCAGTGGAATTGGTAAATATGATAAATGAAGTCAGGCCAATGACACTTCCATCTAGTTTCAGTTTTAGAGGGAATGACCTGAAAATCTGGGATATTAATATATTTGGGTTAAGTCTATTGTTTTGTTATTCTAGTGATTTATGGTCAACAAAGAAATCCCAGCAAAAGGGACTATGTCTGAAAGAGCAGGATAATGATAGTTAATTTGACATTATTTTAAAATAATTACATTCCATTAATCTATTAAACAATCTGCTGCTGCTTCTGCTAAGTCGCTTCAGTCATGTCCGACTGTGCGACCCCATAGACAGCAGCCCACCAGGCTCCCCTGTCCCTGGGATTCTCCAGGCAAGAACACTGGAGTGGCCTGCCATTTCCTTCTCCAATGCATGAAGTGAAAAGTCAAAGTGAAGTCGCTCAGTCGTGTCCGACTCCTAGCGACCCCATGGACTGCAGCCTACCAGGCCCCTCCGTCCATGGGATTTTCCAGGCAAGAGTACTGGAGTGGGTTGCCATTGCCTTCTCCGATTAAACAATATAGGCAATCATAAAGCCACAGAATCTTAAGATTCTAGAGTTAGAAGGGCCCCAGGAGGTAGCATGTTTTCTACTTACACAAGGAGAAATATGAGCTTTCTAAGGCACCCTCACTATTTCATTTCATTTTGACTTTGTTGGGTGGCTTCTTTAATATCAATTTCTTCTGTCTTTTAAGTCTTCAAAGTTGTTTGATCTGGGTTTATTGGTTTTTGAAAATCTTGTTTTCTGGGACTACTCCTTCTAATCTTCTAACCACTGTGGGTAAAAATGGGCTGTCTAGCTTTAACAAATGGTTAGAAACCTTGCCATTTTGAAAACAGGGCATCCTTCCCTAAGTACCTCCATGTTTTATGCAAGAGATGAATTATATTTATCCGTGAATGATTGCCTTCTAGTCAGAGATCTTGAATGAAGTGTTACCAGTTGTTAAAGGGTTAGTAACTAAGATGGGTAAATTGTTTCCCTTTTATCCAATACCAAACTTTTCCTTTTTGCTCTCCTCAGTCTCTGAGATGAAAACAGATCCCCACAAAAAAACCTTTATAGCTCAAGAGGCAGGCAGTAATTCCTTATCTCTAGTTTATAGAATTCTAACATTTCATTGTTGTTGTTGTTCAGTCACTAAGTCGTGTCCAACTCGTTGCCACCCCACGTACTGCAGCACACCAGGCTCCTCTGTCCTATCTTCTTAGTTCCCAGGAAGTGAAAGTGAAAGTCACTCAGTTGTGTCTGACTCTGTGAACCCATGGACTAAACAGACCATAGAATTCTCCAGGCCAGCATACTAGAGTGAGTAGCCTTTCCCTTCTCCAGGGGATCTTCCCAACCCAGGGATCAAACCCACGTCTCCTGCATTGCAGGTGGATTCTTAACCAGCTGAGCCACCAGAGTTTGCTCAAATTCATGTTCATTGAGTTGATGATGCTATCTAACCATCTCACCCTCTGCCACCCCCTTTTCCTTTTGCCTTCAATCTTTCCCAGCATCAGGTCTTTTCCAATGAGTCAGCTCTTCACATCAAGTGGCCAAAGTATTGGAGCTTCAGCATTAGTCCTTCCAAAGAATATTCAGGGTTGATTTCCTTTAGGATTGGCTGGTTTGATCTCCTTGCAGACCATGGGATTCTCAAGAGTTTTCTCTGACATCACAATTGAAAAGCATCATTTCTTCAGCTCTCAGCCTTCTTTATGGTCCAACTCTCACATCCATACATGACTACTAGAAAAACCATAGCTTTGACCATAAGGACCTTTGTTAGTAAGATGATGTCTCTGCTTTTTAAGATGCTGTCTAGGTTTGTCATAGCTTTTCTTCCAAGGAGCAAGCAACTTTCAATTTCGTGGCTGCAGTCTTGCACTGTTCACACTGATTTTGGAGCCCAAGAAAATAAAACCTGTCAGTTTCCACTTTTTCTTCTTCTCTTTGCCATGAAGTGATGGGACTGGAAGCCATGATCTTAGTTTTTTTAGTGTTGAGTTTCAAGCCAAACTTTTCTCTGTACTCTTTCACCATCTTCAAAGGTGAAATTCATCTTTAGTTCCAATTCACTTTCTGCCATTAGAATGATATCATCTTCATATCTGATGTTGTTGATATTTCTCCCAGCAATCTTGATTCCAGCTTGCAAGTCATACAGGCTGGCATTTCAAATGAAGTACTCTGCATAGAAGTTAACTAAGGATGAGGACAATTGAAAGCCTTGTCGTACTACTTTCCCAATTTTGAACCAACCAGATGTTCCATTTCCAGTTGTAACTGTTGCCTCTTGACCTGTATACAGGTTTCTCAGGAGACAGGTAAAGTGGTCTATTTAGTATTCCCATCTCTTTCAGAATTTTCCAGTATTTTTGTGATCCACATAGTCAAAGGCTTTAGCATAGTCAATGAAGCAGAAGTAGATGTTCTGGAATTCCCTTGCTTTCTCTATGATCCAGCAAATGTTGGCAATTTTATATCTGATTCCTCTGCCTTTTCTAAACCCAGCTTGAACATCTGTTAAGTTCTTGGTACCATTAGAATCAATTATAAAGTATTTTTCTTTATTTTTAATAACAACATATTTGACATGGAATTATAATGGATCTAGAACTGAAATGTACCACAGAGATCATTCCAACACCCTAATTTGCAAATAAGAGATTTTGTTACTGGGGCAATTAAATGCTTTACCCAAGAGTATGTTTCCTGACTCCAACTTAATTCTGCCCCCTGAAAATTTTCAATTAATATTGGTAAGTTCTTGCAAATGAGAACAATGTCTATGAAGTTATCTTCTTGGGGAAATAGCAAAGGATCCTGACTTGGTTGCAAAAGAGATTTCTCTTTAAGACAAGGCTTCAAAAATGACCTTTGAGGGCATTTTCCATATTTCTGATTAGTGGGTGCGATAACCTTTAGCTGAAGAAAAGGACACCCAAAGAGCAGAGCAATAATAGAGGAATTAAAAAAAAATAATAATAGAGGAATTACTTTGGCAATTACCATTACCATTACAAGTCCACCTTTGAAAATAGACGGAGGAATCAGTAATGAAAAGAGTCAGCCTCACAGCCTATGAGAAGAATAGAAATCTCGATATCAAACATCTAGGCCATTCCCTTGACTTTCCTGGTTGAAGTATAATCAAAACAAACAAACAAACAAAGAAAGTGCCTTTTTTCCACTACAGTAAATGGCACTTTCTACATGGCTTCATGCTATTAAATCTGAAGAATTACTTGATATCTTTTCTTTACTATGAATCATAGCCCCATCATCTCTAAAATGGAATTAATATAACCTAACCAGCCTACCCTATATGATAAACATAAATTTAATAAATGACCAGACTAAGAAACCAATGTGGTTTTAAGTAAAATTTTTGAGCTCTGTTGGGGCTTTCTCTTAATGCAAGTAGTTTTAATTTGCATTTCTTTAGATTAAGTGTTGGCTGCAGCTTTCTATAGAATATGGAGGAAGACCAAGTATGCTGCCTAATATGAGAACAAGCTTGTGGTAACCTTTATTTAACCTATCCAGTTTAGGATAACTGCGTGAGAGAATGTACTGAAGAGGATGCCTTCAACACTTCCCAAAACACAGCTGTTGCTTTGCTCATGATGACGTCATAAAAGAGCCCATCTTAGCACAGCAAAACACTGACTGGACCCACTCAACCCTTTATCTGAGCAGGTGAATTTTGCTTTAGCTTCCTAAGAATGCAGTAAGAATTTTAAAAACTTTTTCTCAGGCATTCACTGTTTTATATACCCAAGTCCCTAATTTTCTCATTTTTTCCAGATTTAAGAATTTTGCTTTGTGAGACATGGAGTATTGGTGGTACAAAAATCTTCATAACTTTCCTTTATCCAATCTGCAGTCCCTCTTGGGACTATGACAGTCTTCCTGCAATCCTTTTTCTTTGTTTCCTCCTTAGAAGAGAAAAGCAGTGTCTTTTAACTGTAGTTTGCCCATTAGAGATAGTCTGAGAATAAGTGAAATCATTATGTGTTGAGATAAACCTCTAAACAAAGATGCTCTGAGAATCTCAATAATGTTCCTAGTTTTAATACATAGTCACAGAGCCCAGACTCCCTCGCTCCCCATGTGCCAGGCTAACCCTGAGGAATTTGAAGATGCAAAGATTTTACTCTTAGTTTTCTCACTGGTTTAGCTGGAGGGCCAAGTGAACAACACCACTTCTAAGCTCTGTGCCAGATTTTCTATCTCTAAAGCAGATATCATCTTTGACATCTTAACCAGAGCTTGTAAGTAGCTTCCCACCTCATATTTTAAACAGGACTCTTCCTGGAAAGATGGTTTTTAAAATCATATGAAATAAAATATTTATACCTGCGTAGTGCTTCTTAAGATATAAATGTATCCGTTGATAAATGGAAAATGAAGCTATGATTTTGAGGAATATGCTTTCCCCAATCTGAAGTATTCTTTATGATGTGGCTATTGAAGCATCAGCCCTGCTCTGCCACTTGACTTAACATTTCTCTGCTCCAGTTTTCCCCTCTGGGGAGAGGGCCAGAAATTTTATAAGAATAATAAAGCCACCATTGGATTAAAATAATCCCCTTGACCAATGTGCATGTATTTATGTGTGAGCATTTTTAGCTCTGTTTTCCCAAATATTTCTTCATCAAATTAAATTGTTTGCATGTTTATTTTTTAACACCCTTGACTACATTAAGATTTTTGATTCAGGCTAAGATTTTGAGACTTTCAGAAAAAGCTATGCTATCTGGCATAAATGGGAGTTCCAGTTTAACCTAAGAATCTCAGAAATTACTGTAGGCTGTAATCAGAGCAAAGGAGCAAGTGACAGAAGTGTGTTTTTCTCTGTAATGGAAATAACTAGAGAAATGCAAAAAAGAAATCTCTCTAGTCTGTTCTAACGAGTTCTATTTTGAATTCCAAGGCAACTGTCAATTTAATACCAGGGCCTCTTTAAGCAGAAATTTTGACTTGCGATGAATTTAACAGGCTGTAGGCTATCAAATGCCTGACTATAACAGCTCTCTCTCTTCTTTGTTTAAAGAATTGAAAATGGAAGTTGCATGGTCTAAAATTCCTGATTATTTTATATCCCTAACTTCATCCTTCTGATCCATTGGGAACACTGCTTCAGGAAGAATGTCTTAATTTTGCTTTCCCTAGAAGCAGACACTAAGAGAAGAACTTGAGTGAAAGCAGTTTACTGGGGCTGGAGAAGGTGAGATAAGGAAGGAGGCAATAAGGAGTATGTGGTCAAGCAGGTCACTGTAGGTAACCAGAGTTTCTTCCCATTGGGGACCTCTGAGGACTGGCACGGAACACACACCTCCCAGCTATCTCAGGGGAGGTGTGAGAGGATTACAGTGTTTATACAACTCCAGAAACTGCCACCAGATTTTGGTTGAAAGTATGTACCAGATTCGTGGAAAGTATGTAACTTACTAGTAGTAAATCCTTGATGATATCACTTAAGTCATCTCACTTAATTTTCTCATATGCAAGGTGGACATGAATCTAATGTCACAATATTGTGGTATGAATTCCATGTACTGGTATACTAAAGTGCTTTGTAAGTTACCCAATTACTATTCAAATATTATTTATTATTAACACAGGTAAACATGCTCTATTCCTTCAAAAAGTGTTAAATCTTATGAAGAAGTTAAGACATATACATAGATAAATATCAAAGGTAGTACATGATCACTTCTGTTAGAGGACAACAATCTTCTCTGATAGCATGACGGGTTAAGAACAGAGACTTTGGAGTTCAAACCTTGGCTGTGCCGTTTATTAGCTTTGTGGGCTTGGGCAATTACTCACCCTCTCTGAGTCCCAGTTTTCTCATCAATAAAATGGGTATGACAGATTTGCTTATGGTGTTATTAAATACTAAATTAGTTAATGCATGCAAAGTGCTTGCTGCTGCTGCTGCTGAGTCGCTTCAGTCGTGTCTGACTCTGTGTGATCCCAGAGATGGCAGCCCACCAGGCTCCCCCATCCCTGGGATTCTCCAGGCAAGAACACTGGAGTGACTTGCCATTTCCTTCTCCAGTGCATGAAAGTGAAAAGTCAAAGTGAAGTCGCTCAGTCATGTCTGACTCCTATCGACCCCATGGACTGTAGCCTACCAGGCTTCTCCATCAATGGGATTTTCCAGGCAAGAGTACTGGAGTGGGTTGCCATTGCCTTCTCCGTATGACACTATGCTGCTGCTGCTCCTAAGTCACGTCAGTCGTGACCGACTCTGTGCGACCCCATAGACGGCAGCCCAGCAGGCTCCTCTGTCCCTGGGATTCTCTGGGCAAGAATACTGGAGTGGGTTGCCATTTAGTATTTATTGAAGAGTTGTGTTATTTTCATTACCACCATTATTATGATTTTTGCTATTACTCTTGCATGGGATTCAGAAAAGGGATATGTCAAAATTAATTTGGAATGTGATACGCTCCAGGAAGACTGTTATTAAATGAAATAGTGGACATGAAAGCCCTTAGTCAACTCTTATTTTCTATTGTCAATTTTAAAGAATGATTATTCATGAATAGGGTTTCATGACTTGAACATTACAGTGGGTAAAAGTATGCCAAGCAGAGGTGAGACAGGAAAGGCATTTTAAGTATAAGAAACACACTGTGAAATGTGGAAATGACTACAGACAGGATTCTGTCAAGGAAGGTTTCGCTAACAATGATCGGCATGGTTGGGTAAGAGTATGAGGCATATCTAGAAGAGGAAGAAAAGCCAAGTGGGGCATGAATCAGAGCATGGATGACCTTGAGAGCTAAGGTAAAGAGCTGGAGATCTAGTGGATGTTGTGAATAGAGGAGTCATTTCTTGCTGGTTTGTGCTCCTGAGCCTTAATCCACTCACATGCAGCCTCTTCAGTCCTGAATCCAGAGCTGCCTTCTCAGCTTTCATTTCCTGCTCTTCACTTTACCCTCATGCTTCTCTTCCAGCTCTCCCACATCATATTCATCTCTTTTTGTACCTTTGCTTATGCTGAACCCCTCACCTGGAGGATTCCCTCTCCCTCTTTCTTTCTTCTTAATCAAATCTGGCCTAGCTGCTGATGCATTTTCCATACCTGTCCTTAGCGATCCTTTCTCCCTTAACGCCTTGAATACTTTTCATCTCCATCACCCAGTCAACTCATTTCCTGATAAGAATAAGGTCTTTGAATGCAGAGACCATGCTTCTATTTTGCTGTTTCATACATTCCCAGATACACAGAGAGTGCTCAGGAAATACTTGGTTAATCGGACAGGTTAGCCACATCTTCCCAGGGGTCTCCTTGTGTGTATCAGGTCGATGGTACCTTCTCTAATTTGCTTCTCAAGGTTGGTAGAGTAAAATACAATGGGCTTCTCCTGGCCCTTTCTCAAGAAGTTCTGGTGATGTTAACATGTGGCTTTTTTATGAAATGGGGACTGTTAGCCTCCAGGTTGGAGAAGGCAATGGCACCCCACTCCAGTACTCTTACCTGGAAAATCCCATGGATGGAGGAGCCTGGTAGGCTGCAGTCCATGCTAAGGGTCAGACATGACTGAGCGATTTCCCTTTCACTTTTCACTTTCATGCATTGGAGAAGGAAATGGCAAGCCACTCCAGTGTTCTTGCCTGGAGAATCCCAGGGACAGGGTAGCCTGGGGAGCTGCCGTCTATGGGGTCGCACAGAGTTGGACACGACTGAAGTGACTTAGCAGCAGCAGCCTCCAGGTAGCAATTTGGGAAAAGAAACTGATTTATTCTGTGATGTTTTAGATATAAGTAACTTGTGTGCATTAAATTTCAGTTTGATTCACTTCTTGCTTTGAGCTAGAAGTAAAGGAACTCATTTTTAGTTTTCAGCTTTGCCATTAATTAGCTGTGTGACTTTGGGCAAGTCTTTACCCCCTCTCTATTAATAATAGCTATCTTTTATTGGATGTGAAATAAGTGCAGCATTGCTAGGTGCTGTAAATCCACTGTCTTATTTAATCCTCCTATCAATTTTGTGAGGTGGACCTCATGACTGCTCCTAGTTCCAAATGAGACTCAGATCAGAAAGTAAGTTTCCCAGAGTCACAGAGCTAATAAGTTACAGAATCAGAACTCAAATCAGGATTGGCTGCTTGCAAAGCTTATGAACTTAATCCTTATGCACTATTTCAGTTCCTTTAAGTCTAAGAATCTTCAGCCTTAAACAAAGAGATGAGACTGCAATCTCTAGGAAGCTGTCCAAATTTGTGACTCTTCTCTAAGAGCACATGTTATTTCAGGCATGAAATTGAAATCTGTAATTTACCACAAATCACCCAGCTACCACAATTCCAATTTCCCTGAGGAAACTCTCTTCCCCGCTGTTACTTGGCAGAGTTTGGGGCTGGGGATGACCCCCCTCATGGATGCATGTGTGACCTAGGACCAAGATCATCACATATTTCTTTCTTGGGCAATGGGCTTGGTCATGTCACTTAATTGAGGCCAGTAATAACCAAACTCAGAATTTTTATTCTGACTTTCAGGGGAAAAGTATTAGTACTCACTTGCATTGAACTAGATCCTGGGAGAATACAGGCACTTCCCCATGTTGTTGACAGTCAGCCATGTTACTACTTGTAGAACATGGAAATTAGCCAGCACAGGGCAGAGCAGAGCCCAGAGAAGGGAGGACTGGGTCCTGGTGACATGTTAGCTCTCAAATCTATCCTTACCTGAAGCAAAGCCAAGAGTTGGATTCTCCTTACAAGTGAGCCAATTTGAGGGTTCAGTTTGCTGTTACAGGCACCACAAGATAAGAGGAGTTCATGGGTCTTTTCTTTTTTTGGCACAAACCTACCAAAGTCAGTAAGAACAAACAAATTGTCTTGTTCAGACTCAGACCCAGCCAGAGTGCATCAGGCCTTGAATCATTTCTAATTATGGTAGAAAATATATTCTCACTATGGATGAAAAAGTGCCTGATTTGTCATGTGATAAAAAATCTGTTAAGTGGTACAATGAAACTTTATTTCCCTCTTCTGCCAGAAGGCTTCCTGATCATTTGCCTGTCTCCAGAAGATGTTAATTGCTAATTGTCAATGTGCATTTCAAGAAAGTGAGCTGCTGCCTGGCATGCCTGTTAGCTCTAACTGGCAACTTGTTTCTGTCCCCTCCATTTCTTTGTAATTACATTTGAACTTTGAAATCAAAAATCATTTAGGTTAAGGCAGTATGACTTGACTGAATGAATTCTATCTGTACTTTTATATAAGTCATTATATGTCATTAATCATAGAATCTGAGGGTTGGAAGAGACCTTTAGAGAACAGCTTTTCCAACCCCTTTAATTTAGTAGAAGAAGAAAATAGCAGGCAGACATCAGCTCAGAGTCACACAGTAGTTATAGGTTGTTAAGGGCTATAATCAGGGTCTCCTGACCACAAGCCAGGGTGATTTTCACCATATCACACCTCCTCTCCTGACCCTGTATTTATTACATGAATAAAAACTACAAAAGCCTCAGACACATGACAAACAAATGCAAGTCTTCCAGATAAGAATTCCCTGCATTCACTGTCACCCCCTTCTCATTTTTACTACCTCTGTTCCTTCTGGACAGCAGACTACAGAGAACACAAATGCCACCTGGATAGCTAATCTGGTCAGGAAACCACCTGGAAGTTAGTGTAAAGTACAGTACAACCTTGAGCATTTTCCCCCAGAAATTAAGGAATTTGTTTTGGTACCTGGAAAGTAAAAGTTTTTTTTTTTTTTCTTTTTTTTTTTTTTTAGAAAACCACTTACAATGATACAAATGATTTTTGAGCTTTCATTACAGTAAATTTGATCTATAATTCTGCTTAGTAATATTGTTAGGCCTTCGATCTGTGTCATTAATATCCTTGATAAGAAGAAGATCCCATTTACTTGTTATATTCTGTAAGTTTACCTGTTACTCCACTCCAAATTCACTTTGTGTACTAAGATTTTATTAATAGCTATAAAAGGTTTACTGGAGAAGGAAATGGCAACCCACTCCAGTATTCTTGCCTGGAGAATTCCCATGGACAGAGGAGCCTGGCAGGCTACAGTCCATGGGGTTGCAAGAGTCAGACACGACTTAGTGACTAAACCACCACCACATAAAGTTTACTACCAACAAGAGAGAATATTAAATTTATTTTAGGATCACCGAGTTCATTGTGGACTAAAGCTACTTAGCAGTGAGCAAGACGGCAGAAGCAAAACGTTATCCTAAGTTATATCAGTAAGGGGTTCTCTGCCTTTCTGGAAACTTAATTTGTATACTGCTGTCAGTGGTTTTTCAGAAATAAGAAATCAGAGGGGGATTAAAAGGGAGGCCAATCTGAGACTTAGAAGCTCAAATACTTCTTTGGACTTGCAGGTGGTTTTTAAAGGTGATTTTCATTTTAGAGACAGTAAATAACTGGAAATTCCTGAGGTTGGTTAACTGGAATTCCACAGGCTGTCACATGATCTGTCTGAGTGAGGAGAAATAGCTGTAGAAATTACCCTTTGAAAACAGACATCTATAAGTGACAGCCCTTTTCTGTTGTCTATGAAAACTGTGACTTACATTGCATTTCATCAATAGGGCATTGAAGACACGATTTAGGCCTGCTGAAATTTCAAGCTTTTGATAGGTGGATCTGTCAATAGAAAGTGAGAACCTCAGTTTAGAATTAAAAAACATAAATTACAAATTTATGAAGTCAACTGGATTTTGACACTAATGAAATTGTATCACAAGTATGTATTCTATTATTTATTATTGTTAGCAGCATTAAGTTCACAAGAAGAAGAAGAAAAGTAACTTTGGGATATATCAAAATAAGGCCTAGTATAATTTTTCCTATAGTAAGATGACTTGGAGGAGATTATATATTTTTCTTAAATGACTAAGCAAGTGATATTATTTATTCTAAATTGGATTCTTAAATGAAGATAATAATCTTAGGATCCAGTTCTATTCTATGGAAAAGTTCTTGGGAGATTAGTGAATGCCTTTTAGGAAATGTTGAATCTCTGTTAAAACAAAAAAAATTCTGTCAATAGGAAGGAAAAGTCCCCACTTTCTGCAAGTAGTAAAGCATACCTTATGGACTCTAAATGTGAAAGGTGAATGGACAAGTTTACTGCCCACTTAGTGTCTTGTGTCTGCTGCTTTCTAAAGCTGCATATAATGAAGAAAGGTAGGGCCTGTTAATAGGAATTGCCCCTTTGGAGCCACAGACGAGGGTTGAAGGAGAGCCATAGACTGAGCAGAGGACGCCCATTTACCACAGTTGGCAGGGGTTATGAAGATGACAGCATTAACAATAAGGAAAGGCCCTCCAGAGCCTACTCACAAGACCACTAGAACAAAACGGCATCCACTACAACAGAAAACCTACCAAGATAGTGGAAGCATGCAGGCCACAGTCACGTCTGACCTGCAGGTATGATGCAAGGTCTTCCTGGGCACCTAACTCCCAGGGCCTTTCAGGGCCCACAATCCTACAAGACTGTATCACAGCAGAGTTGCCCATTCTCTGATAGTTCTGCAATTGTGTGGACCCATATCTGAACACTTCCCTAAGAATCACTAAGAGACCTACACATTGCACCTAGTGAAAGTCCTTCATTTGGAAGATTAAATAATTGTGTAATCTTCAAAAAAAATACTTATTGAGCTTCTATTGGGTGACAGACTTTATTGCCTCATAACCCAGAATGACTAGTTATTTACTGAGCAACAACTATGTGCCACTCATGATGTTAAATCAATAGGATGAACATAGTCCCTGCCCTTTGGGAATTTTCCATCCACTGTGGAGATAGGCAATAATGGCATGAACATATAAGAGACTCTCAACTGTTTTAAGTACTAATGAGAAAACTCACCAGTACAGTATAAGAGGATAGTAGGAGGAAGGAGAAAGCTGAGGCCAAAACATGGATGATAAATTGTTCCAGGCCACTTTCGGGAGTTGTTGAGTAATTATTAAGCTCTTACTATTTACCAATGCTATTCTAGGCACAGTGATAAACTAATGAAAACAAAGTAAAGTTCTTGACTTTATGGACCTAAAATTTAGTTCAGAGAAATAGGCAACAAATAAATGAGTAAGTAAAATCGAGGTGGTATGAGAGGAAGAAGAGTCCAGGATGATTTCAAGATCTGACCAAATGAAGGATGGAGTTACTCTTAACTGCTATGGGGAGGACTAGAGATAAAGCATGTTTTGGAGAAAGGTCAGGGGTCTAGTTTTGAACATGTTAACTTGGCGCTAGTGGTGAAGACTCCGCCTGCTACTATAGGAGATGCAAGAGATGTGGTTTTGATCCTTGGGTCGGGAAGATCCCCTGGAGGAGGAAATGGCAACCCGGTCCAGTATTCTTGCCTGGAAAATTCCATGGACAGAGGAGCCTGGCGGGCTACAGTTCATGGGGTCACAAAGAGTCAGATACGACTGAGCAACTGAGCACACACACACAACTTTCAAGTGACTTTAGGCATCAGGACAGAGATGTCAAATAAGCTGCTACAGTCTTCCAGCAGAAAACTGATATTCAAGAGGGAAGTATGAACTGGAAATAGAAATGTCAGAACTGTGAATATGCAGATGACATTAAAGCCGTGAAACAAGAGTGAGTGTGGATAAGAAGTGTGAGAATTGAACTGCAGGTCACTCTACTGTGAAGATGTCAGGGAGATAAGGAAAAACCGGCAAAGGAGGCCTAGAAGGACAGGTCAGTAAAATGCGAGGAAAACCAAGAGGGTATGATGTCTTGGAAGCCAAGGAAAGAAACTGTTTCCAGGAGGAAGTGATTGACTGTGTCAAATGCTGCTCACTGTGCACAAGTAAGGTGCGGTGTTAAATTGAGCATTGGATTTGGCAGCATGGAGATCACTGGTGTCTTTGTCAAGGCCAGTTTCAGAGAAGGAGTCAAAGAAAGAATGAGAGGGAAAGAAGTAGAAAGGAGTTTTGCCTTAAAGGATAGCTAAGAAATGAGGTCATAGCTGCAGGGAGAAGTGGGTCAAGATTATTTTGGTTTGTGGAGATGGAAGAAATTACAGTATATTTGAATGCTGACAAAGATAATTCAGTAGGGAGGGAAATTTTAATTATGCATGAAAGAGAAGAAACAACTGCTACAGCAATATCCTAAAGTAGGCAAGAGGGTCTGGGATCTAGTGAACAATGAGGAGGGGCATGAATTTAGGTAGGAGCAAGAACAGTTATTTCAGAAAGCAAACAGGAGTAACAGGAGGCAAGGCAGAATGTATGGATGGAGATGCAGATGGATACGTAGATGTGGTGGTAAGAACATCGAGAATGTCTCTTCTTATTATGTCCATTTTCCTGGCAAAATAGAAAGAAAATCATTAGCTGAGTGTAAGGAGGAGTGGGCTATTTAAAATCTGAAAAGATGATGCTGTTAAAGTGCTACACTCAATATGTCAGCAAATTTGGAAAACTCAGCAATGACCACAGGACTGGAAAAAGTCAGTTTTCATCCCAATCCCAAAGAAAGGCAATGTCAAAGAATGTCCAAACTACCAAACAACTGGACTCATTTTACATGCTAGCAAGATAATGCTCAAAATCCTTCAAGCTAGGCTTCAACAGTACGTGAACCAAGAACTTCCAGATGCATAGCTGGATTTAGAAAAGGCAGAGGAACCAGAGATCAAATTGCCAACATCCGCTGAATCATAGAAAAAGCAAGCTAATTCCAGAAAAACGCCTACTTCCACTTCATTGACTATGCTAAAACCTTTGCCTGTGTGTATGACAATAAACTGTGAAAAATTCTTAAAGAGATGGGAATGACAGACCACCTTACTGGTCTCCTGAGAAATCTGTATGTGGGTCAAGAAGCAACAGTTAGAATCAGAAATGGAACAATGGAGTGGTTTAAAATTGAGAAAGAAGTATGTCAAGGCTGTATACTGTTACTCTGATTATTTAACATATATGCAGAGTACATCATGCCAAATGCCAAGCTGTGTGAATCCCAAGTTGGAATCAAGATTGCAGGGGAAATATCAACAACCTCAGACATGCAGATGATACAACCCTAATGGCAGAAAGCAAAGAGGAACTAAACAGCCTATTGATGAAGGTGAAAGAAGAGAGTGAAAAAGCTGGCTTAAAGCTCAATATTCAAAAAACTAAGATCATGGTATCCAGTCCGATCACTTCATGGCAAATAGATGGTGGAAAAGTGGAAACAGTGACAGATTTCATTTCCTTAGGCTCCAAAATCACTGCAGACAGTAAATGAAGTGAAGTTAAAAGATGCTTGCTTCTTGGAAGAAAAGATGTGACAAACCTAGACAGCATATTAAAAAGCAGAGACATCACACTGGTGACAAAGGTCCATATAGTCAAAGCTGTGGTTTGTCTAGTAGTCATGTACAGATGTAAGAGTTGGACCATATGAAGGCTGAGCATCGAAGGATTAATGATGTTGGAGAAGGCTCTTGAGAGTCCCTTGGATAGCAAGATCAAACCATCCAGTTCTAAAGGAAATTTACCTTGAATGTTCACTAGAAGGACTGATACTGAAGCTGAAGCTCCAATACTTTGGCCACCTGATGGGAAGAGTTGACTCATTGTAAAAGACCCTGATGCTTGAAAAATTTAGGGCAGGAAGAGAAGGGTGACAGAGGATGAGTTTGGATGGCATTACCAACTTGATGGACATGAATTTGAGCAAACTCTGGGGGATAGTGAAGGATGGGGAAGCCTGGCATGCTGCAGTCCATGGGGTCACAAAGTTGGACATGACTGAGTGACTGAACAAGTGTCGTAGGAGGAGTTTAAGAGTTGGAGGGAGAAGGCATGAAATGATTATCTCAGGAGAGGGAGAGAGGGAATCACTGGGCAATGCTGCAGGATTGCTAGTTACCCGTAAGACCCTTTTGAGTTTAGTGGTCATAAACTTAAGGAAGAACATTCCCAGTCATTGTCTTTTTTTCATTATCCCACCCATATTCAACAATGCAGGGGTAAATTCAGGGTTGTATAGGGTGGGAATTAGCTAGTGTAGGATTTGATTGGAGAGTATGAAAACAAGAAGAGGAGTAGGGGAGTGAGGATTGCATGTACATCAGGAATGTAATGATATGCCAGGAATGCTAGCTGGGTAAGCAGCAAGTGAGTACACATGGGGGATGAAATAGACAGGGAAATGGCATTAAGGGTTGCTTGTCCTATCTGGGGACAAAGACTAATTTTTGAAGTAAGCTGGAATGATAGGAGGTGATGGTGGAGAGTGAAAATTTGTAATTGAGACTATAAAGGGTTGTAGGGAATGACAAAGTCCAGAATTTGGCTATGAGAATGAGTGACTGAGGTCACATGGGGGACAAGTACACTGAAAATGAGAAAGGACATTAAGGGACTAAGGTGCCACACAACTGAAATTGTTCTCTACTGCAATATTAAAGTCACCAGGAATTATGACAAGAGTAGTATTGGAGAAAGTGACCATGAGTTGGGACCTAAAATCTCCAAGAAAAATTGGGAGTCACCTGAGGGTCTGTAGAAGCATGTTACAAGGAGGAGCAGTGGTTGGTTTAGCCAGACAGAGAGTAGTTTTATGGAAGAGGGAAGGAGAATGGTCTGTAAGTAGAATTACAGGACATTCAAAACACTATCCTTTCCCTAAATGCCTTTATCTTCACTCAGCTCCCATAAATCGTGGTCTTGCCCTAGAAAGAAAAGGGAAAATGGCTGGATTCTGCTCCCTACCAGATTTATAACCCATGATTTTTGTCAGCTGAGAACGACTACATATGTTATAACACTTTGGGGTTTTTAGAGCTGAACAGACACGTTTGTATGAAATGCTGGAGGAAACACAGTGCACTGTTAAACGGTTTCAGCTCCAGAATCAGGGAACCCTAGATTCACATTCCATTTCCCCCAGTTACTGTGTGAGCAAATCATTCAACCTGTTTTTGTCCCCCATGTCTTCATCTGTGTAGTTGTTATCTGCATTAACAGTTATCTACTGGGAATGATGCTGAAGCTGAAACTCCAGTACTTTGGCCACCTCATGTGAAGAGTTGACTCATTTGAAAAGACTCTGATGCTGGGAGGGATTGGGGGCAGAGGAGAAGGGGACGACAAAGGATGAGATGGCTGGATGGCATCACTGACTCGATGGACTTGAGTCTGAGTGAACTCCAGGAGTTGATGTTGGACAGGGAGGCCTGGTGCTGCGATTCATGGGGTCGCAAAGAGTCAGACACGACTGAGCGACTGAACTGAACTGAACTGAACTTCGTTAGATTATAGCAACTGTTAAAGGATAATCTAAGTCAAGGGCCTTGCATGTACTATGTTATTTGGTAAGTTTTACTATTGTTAATATTAACACTGTCATGTTAATCATTACTTGGCAAGGTTTACTTTGCAAAGTACATTCGTTCCCTAGATTGGGGATTGGTCCACTCAAGAAGAGTACTTGTAATTCAGAAGGATGCCACCAGGGGGAGTGAGGGCCTGTTAGATTCCCAGATAGGTTTCCTCCCCGGGTTGGCCTAGCAGATTATCTGTCCTCTATTCAAAATTTAAGAGGAGACTTTACTTGTGACCTGTAAATAATCTGTAAACTGAGATTATTAGAACTTTCTTACCTAATTCAGGGTTAAATGGAGAATCAAATGACAAGTATTAATTATGCTTAAACTATTTCTATAAATACAAGAATTTTTTATTACTGCTATTATTAATGTGTGTGTGTGCTCAGTTGTGTCTGACTCTTTGCAACCTCATAGACTATAGCCCACCAGGCTCCTCGGTCCATGGAATTTCCCAGACAAGAATACTAGAGTGGATTTCCATTTTCCTCTCCAGGGGATCTTCCCGACCCAGGTATTGAACCTGTGTCTCTTGTGCCTTCTGCATTGACAGGCATATTCTTTACCACTGCACCACCTGAGAAGCCCTAATACTAGCAATTCCGCAAAAGTCTATCTAAACTAATATTTTCATAATTTGTGTCCATAAAGTTTTGCCACTGTCCACATATGAAACTTTTATATGGATCTCAAATAGAAAAAAAAAAAAAAAGTCTCTAGAATGGCAATCTTGTAGCCTAACAGTTTAATAGGAAAAAACTATATGTCTAAGAATATGTCGTTTCCTTTAAAATTATTACATGTTTGAGAAATATCAGCTATGCTTATAGGTTGCTGATTATTTTACATATATTAATATTATCTCTTACATTTTTATAGTAGTATCCTATGGAGGTAATTACTATAATTATCCTCATTTTTCAGAGATGTTAAGACTCAAAGAGGTTAAGTTCTTGTCCAAAGTAAGCAGCAGAGCCTATATTTGACCCTAGGCTGTTTGCCTCCAGAGCCTGTACTCCTAAAAACTTTGCAATTAAAATGAGGGCTTTAAATGCAGCATTCTTGTCTTGAGCATCTTTAATTCATGTTTCTAGAGCCCAACTTTGTAGATCATTTTGGTGAAAAATGGGATTTGATGAAACTGCAGTGAAGAAGCCTGCTATCTGTTCTTACGTGTACAATTATTGCTGCCTCTCAACTTGGTTTCTTTAGGCAAAATAAAGTCACTTCTTTTTATTTCTTCTTGAAAACTTAATTTTCAACTCTCAGGAGTACTGTGCTTCTAGAGAAAGAGGGGGAAAGGAATAAAGCATGAAAGAAGAATTGGGAGAATAGAATTATTAGACACAGTAATGTGCAGCTGGACTTATTTCTATATACATGGTTTAATGTGAAGCAGATCCTAGCAGGTGATAGAAAAGGTTTGTTTGATGTTTTCTTTGCCTTTCTGCAAAATTTCCCCATCTATTCTTTCCTCCTCTGAACCTCAGATGTAGGAATCTCGATGAAACAATTTAGTATTTGACTCTGTGCTGTCTAGGTATTTCTCAGCTGCAAGATTGCCTAAAATTCTAAAATTTTAGAAAGTTAGAATTGAAAAACACATTGCACGCCATTTGTCCAAGTTCCTCAGTTTCAAATGTGGAAATCAAGGCCTGGGTAATGCAAATGACTTGCCTAAGTTCACACAGCAAGTGAAGGATGGGGCCAGAATTGTAAGGCAAGTCTGCTTGCTGTCAGATGAGTAGTTTGGATACTAGATCACACTTCCTCTCGCCTTCTAAATTAGATTTTTAGACATCTCATCCAAATGTTCATTCTTGCATTCAGCTAACAGATGTTTGCAGAATGTGTCCTATGTGTCACACATGCGCCAGGAACCAAGATACACAGAATAAACTGATGGTCCCATCTGTAGCAGATCAGGAGACCAAGCATTCCCTTGAATACACATCCTCATGGGTGGCGACCATTAACAGGTGTTACGCAGTTCTCCTTCCCAGACAGGGTGCAAGGTGAGGAGCATTCATATAGAGAGATGGGCTTTAGCAATGCAAAAAGGATGGTATGGCATCCAAGTTAAGGAGTTTTCAGGATGAACTGGGATACCTGGAGAGAGGGAGCCTCTTGAGGAGTGGTGGGTAAAGAGGCTATGGAAATAGACCAGATTGTGAAGGGCACGATATGGCATACTAGAAAGATAGCCTAAGTTTTGTGTGCGTGTTAAGTCACTTCAGTCATGTCCAACTCTGTGCAATCCTATGGACTGCAACCTGCCAGTCTCCTCTGTCCTTGGAATTCTCCCAGCAAAAATACTGCAGTAGGTTGCCATGCCCTCCTCCAGGAGACTATGCTACAGGGAATGGTAAGTTACTGGTGGTTTTTAAGCAAAAGAATAATATGCTCAGATAATATTCCCTCTACTCTTCTTAAATCCTCACCTAGAGTCAGGCTGGTGCTGGGTAGATAATAACATGAACTTAATAGACTTAGAAACAAGATTCAGTAGAAAATTTCCAATCACAAGTACACCTCCTTAAGGAATTTCTGGAAAATAGCATGCTTTATTAATTAAAATTTAGTAGCATTTTTGGAAGAGCCATAATGCTTTATACATATGATGGTTGCTGTAGAAGTTTCAGTCTTTGAAATAAAGTAGTATACCATTTATTCTCTCTCTGTTGTTTTTTATATATTTTGATTGAGATATAATTCATGTACCATAAAATTTACCTTTTAAAAGTATATACTTTGGCATTTTTTATTTTAGTATATTCACAAAGCTGTGCAGCCATCTCCACTAGTTGTGGAGTGTTTTCATCCCCCCTAAAGAAATGTTATACCCATTAGCAGTCACTCCTATTCTCCCCTCCACCCCCAAGCCTCTGACTACCACTAATCTACTTGTTATAGATTTTTTTCCCCAAAGGATTGGCCTATTCTTGACTTTTCATATAAATAGAATTGTATAATCAATGTCCCTTTGTGAATAGCTTCTCTCACGTAGTGTTATTAAGGTTTAGCCATGTACCATCATGGACCAGTACTTCATTCCTTTTTATGGAAGAATAATATTTTATTATAATATATACCACATTTTGTTTGGCAAAGGAACTGGCAACCTGCTCCAGTATTCTTGCCTGAAGAATCCCAAGGACAGAGGAGCTTGGGGGGTTAGAGTCCATGGAGGTTCGAAGAGTCGGACACAAGTGAGTGACTAGCACATTCACATTTTGTTATCCATTCATAAATTAATGGACATTTGAGTGGTTTCCACTTTTAGTCGATTATAATGTTGCTGTGAATATTCATTATAACTTTTTGTGTGGGCATGTGTTTTTTTCTTGGGTGTATATCTAGGGACAGAATTTCTGGGTCATATGTATGATAATTCTATATTTAACCTTTTGAGGAACTTCCAGGCTATTTTCCACAACACCATTTTATGTTCCCACCAGCAATGGGCAAGAACTTCAATTTCTACATATCCTCCATATCTGTATATACTGCTTAGATTCTATATTTCCTTCTATGAATAGTGCCAAATAGTAACATTCTCCAATATTTTTTAGAATATTTTTACAGTCTCCTTTTGTGACTCTAGCATAAATTGAGAGCCTTCAGTTTTCATGAGCTTGCTCTGTGGAAAAAAGTGAAAAATGGTGAACGTGTTAAGTCACTCAGTCATGTCTGACTCTTTGCGACCCCATGACTGTAGCCTGTCAGGCTCTTCTGTCCATCGCTCTGTAGACGTTTGTAAACTAACATTTTGTTTCATCTGTGATACTTAGTATTAAACCTTGCAGAAAATGTTGTAAAGTGAAATTTTATCAATGACACCAGTAAATTGTAAGTCCCTGTCCTCTAGGCTGTATATTGTCACCCTGCTTATTTAATTTATATGCAGAGTACATAATGAGAAATGCTGGGCGGAATGAAGCACAAACTGGAATCAAGACTGCTGGGAGAAATATCAATAGCCTCAGATATGCAGATGACACCACACTTATGGCAGAAAGTGAAGAGGAACTAAAAGCCTCTTGATGAAAGTGAAAGAGGAGAGTGAAAAAGTTGGCTTAAAACCCAACATTCAGAAAACTAAGATCATGGCATCCGGTCCCATCACTTCATGGCAAGTAGATGGGGAAGCAGTGGAAACAGTGACAGACTATTTTTTTTTAATCTCCAAAATCACTGCAGATGGTGACTGCAGCCATGAAATTAAAAGACGCTTGCTCCTTGGAAGAAAAGTTATGACCAACCTAGACAGCATATTAAAAAGCAGAAACATTACTTTGCCAACAAAGGTCTGTCTAGTCAAAACAATGGTTTTTCTGGTAGTTACGTATGGATGTGACAGTTGGCCTATAAAGAAAGCTGAGCCCCCAAAGAATTGATGTTTTTCAACTGTGGTGTTGCAGAACACTCTTGAGAGTCTCTTGGACATCAAGGAGATCCAACCAGTCCATCCTAAAGGAAATCAGTTCTGAATATTCATTGGAAGGACTGATGCTGAAGCTGAAACTCCAATACTTTGGCCACCTGATGCGAAGAACTGACTCATTGGAAAAGACACTGATGCTGGAAAAGATTGAGGGCAGAGGGAGGAGAATGGGACGACAGAGGATGAGATGGTTGGATGGCACCAGTGACTCAATGGACATGAGTTTTGAGTAAATTCTATGAGTTGGTGATGGACAGGGAGGCCTAGTGTGCTGCAGTCCATGGGGTTGCAAAGAGTCAGACACAACTGAGCAATTGAACTGAACTGTCCTTATCTGGGGCCTTTTCCAGTGATAACAGACAAGGCCATTTATCTCAAATTTCAAAGAATCCTTAGCAAGAAAATAACATCACAAGATGAGATCCCCAGAGAGGCATGGCCAAGAGTTCTTCTGCCTCTTTCCATAATATTCCCCACTGTTTATTTACTGATTGAATTGTTGTGGTGGAAGACAGATTGCTTGCTGCCCTGGGAGGGGGTTAGGAGATAGGCTGGGGTTTGGTGATAACAATAGAGGGAGTGGTTGCTCTGCCCTTATTACGTTGTTGGAGGTACACCAACCTGAGGTGTAGAAGCCTACATGCTTCTCTCTGCTTGAAGGCTTGTTTTGATCACTTTAGTGCACTTACCTGCCTTTAAACCAGAAGTACTAGGGCATTATCAGCCCAGGAGCAGTCCCTAACCAACAATGGATTACAAGAGTTGGTACCTGTATCGGTTTCCTCTTCATCAAATTACCACAAACTCAAATAAACACAAATGTATTATCTTATGGTTTTGAAGGTCAGAACTCTGTAACACAAGTCCAATGGAACTAAATCAAGGTATTAGCAGGGCTGTGCTCTTCTTCAAAGACCTAGGGGAGAATTGTCTCCTCACTTCTTCTAGCTTTTAAACTTCTTTGATTTGTGGCCTCCAATTACTTTGACCTCAGCTTCCATGGTCATATTTTCTTATCTGACTTCAACTCTCTTGCCACCTTCTTAATAGGGTTACACTGGACCCATTTGGATAATCCAGGATAATCTCCTCATCTCAATGTCCTTCCTTAATTTTATCACATCCCATTTGTAAAGTAACAACGTATCCACAGTTTCTGGTCAATAGAACGTGGATATATTTGGGGGCCATAATTCTGCCTATCTCAGTGTAAAATACCCCAATTCTACCACTCCTTGAGTGAGATGGCTCTGAGCATACATTCTGTACCATTTCTAGACTTTCCCAGCGGGGCTTTGCTCTAGCTAGCCACATTAATTACTTGCTCATTAATATACCCTTTCCTGGTTTCCTCACCTTTTCCTATTTCACTACACCCTATTTCCTGGAATACTCTCCCAAATTCAAATACATATGGTTCCCAGCTTATGACTGTTTTACATTACAGTGGTGTGAAAGTGATATACATTCAGTAGAAATTGTATTTTGAATTTTTATCTTTCCCCAGGTTAGCGACATGTGGTATTTTCTCTTGATTTTGAGCAGCTTTAGTGAACTGCATCTCATGGTCAACCACTCACAAGAATAAACAACCATTCCATACTCAGACAAGCCCTCTGTTTTTCACTTCCAGACTGTGTGGATCACAATAAACTGTGGAAAATTCTGAAAGAGATGGGAATATCAGACCACCTGACCTGCCTCTTGAGAAATCTGTATGCAGGTCAGGAAGCAGCAGTTAGAACTAGACATGAAACAACAGACTGGTTCTAAATAGGAAAAGGAGTACGACAAGGCTGTATATTGTCACCCTGCTTATTTAACTTATATGCAGAGTACATCATGAGAAACGCTGGACTGGAAGAAACACAAGCTGGAATCAAGATTGCCAGGAGAAATATCAATCACCTCAGATATGCAGATGACACCACCCTTATGGCAAAAAGTGAAGAGGAACTAAAAAGCCTCTTGATGAAAGTGAAAGTGGAGAGTGAAAAAGTTGGCCTAAAGCTCAACATTCAGAGAACGAAGATCATGGCATCCGGTCCCGTCACTTCATGGGAAATAGATGGGCAAACAGTGGAAACAGTGTCAGACTTTTTTGGGGCTCCAAAATCACTGCAGATGGTGAGTGCAGCCATGAAATTAAAAGATGCTTACTCCTTGGAAGAAAAGTTATGACCAGCCTAGATAGTATATTCAAAAGCAGAGACATTACTTTGCTGACTAAGGTCCATCTAGTCAAGGCTATGGTTTTTCCTGTGGTCATGTATGGATGTGAGAGTTGGACTGTGAAGAAGGCTGAGCGCCAAAGAATTGATGCTTTTGAATTGTAGTGTTGGAGAAGACTCTTGAGAGCCCCTTGGACTACAAGGAGATCCAACCAGTGCATTCTGAAGGAGATCAACCCTGGAATTGCTTTGGAAGGAATGATGCTAAAGCTGAAACTCCAGAACTTTGGCTACCTCATGTGAAGAGTTGACTCATTGGAAAAGACTCTAATGTTGGGAGGAATTGGGGGCAGGAGGAGAAGGGGATGACAGAGGATGAGATGGCTGGATTGCATCACTGATTCGATGGATGTGAGTCTGAGTGAACTCCGGGAGTTGGTGATGGACAGGGAGACCTGGCAGGCTGCGATTCATGGGGTCGCAAAGAGTCGGACATGACTGAGCAACAGAACTGAACTGAACTGAACTGATAGTATTCACTACATTACAGAAGATATTCAATACTTTATTATAAAATAGGTTTTGTGTTGGATGATTTTGCCCAACTATAGGCCAAGTGTTGTAAAAGCATGTAAGGTAAGCTAAGCTAATCTATGATGTTCAGTAGGTTAGATGTATGAAGTGTACTTTAAACTGGCAATGTTTTCAACTTATGATGGGTTTATTGGGACATAACCCCAAAGCAAGTCAAGGAAGATCTACACTTGCATTCAAATCTCAGGGTCTTCTTCTTAGCTCAGCTGCTTAATATCTGTAAATGTGTAGAAGACTGAATCTTTGAGTACTCTAAAATGATGAGAGCAGGTCAAAAGAACACAGGGGCCAACTTGAAGGAACTCCCACTAGCCAAATCGAGATAGCAAAATGATTATAAATGATCACAACCTATTGAATAAAGTAAGAATCCACCAGTCCACTGATAAACAATCAACAAACAAATAAGAAGGGAAAGTTCTTCCTTACAGCCAAATCCAACTACCAAATGAAGAAGGGAGGATAGAATCACAAAATTACTATTTGGCAAACATTATACTAATAACTGATTCAATCAAGAAAGTTCAGTGGATGCTAAAACCAGGGAAAAACAGTTTACATCACCTCAAAGTATTTCTCTACAAGATCATTACAGAGGGTAAAAGAATAGCTTGACAGTGGAGAAATCTGATAGACATCACCTTAATCAAATTATTTAATTGGTCAATGGGACATATTTATGTGCCTTTCAATAGGATGCATTGAGAGGATCTCAGTGTATTCCTGCCAAAGCAGCATAACTTTAATCATGAAAAAAAGTGACAGAACCAAATTAAAGGACAGTCTATAAAATAACTGGCCTGTCCTCTTTAAAAAAAATGCCAATGTCATGGATTACAAAGTAAGATTTCAAGAACTATTCCAGAATAAAGGAGACTAAAAATACATGAAAACTAAATGAAATACATGATCTTGAGTTTTTATTTTTCTGTAAAGCACATTATTAAGGCAACTGAAAAATCTGAATAAGGGTTTAGATAATAGTATTTTCTCGGTATTAATGGTCCTGATTTTATAAATTGTACTGTGGTTATGTAGAAGAATATTCTTATTTTTTGTGGTTAGAATACTTGAGGAATTTTCTTATTTTTAAGAAATGCACACTGAATTATTTAAGGATGGAGGAACATCATATAAGAAACAAATAGTTCAAAAGAGAGAGACAGAATAAAACAAAAGTAGTAAAATGTTCTCATTTGGTGTATCTGGGTGAAAAGTATCTGGGAATTTTTTTGTACTATTTTGTAGCTTTTGTGTATGTCTTAATTGTGGCAAAACTTTTAAAATGTAAAAAGTATTAAGCATTTCAGTAATGGAGTCATTGCCCTGCTTACCTACAGGTTGTTGTCTTGATATGTGATAAATAGTATGTCCTTTACTTTCTGAAGCCACATTATCTCTTCACTGTGTCCCAGGGATGTGTTGACTATTGAGTAGAGTTTCTAATACCTGCAACAGAGCACTGGATTGAGAACCAAGGAACTGGAATTTGAGTTCTGACTCAATATGTATACAACCTTTGATAGGTTATTTTACTTTTCTTGGCTTCAAACCATGTCTGGAATCTTACAGATTTTTAACTATTCTTTGATTATACTTCACCCCTTTTAGACATTCATCTATGATTCTCTAAAGTTCTTTGGTTATTTGACCTTCAACGTGGGATAGCTCCTCTAGGCCCTCCTGTGCCTGCACAGCAACTGCTCCTCCGGTTGCTCCTCCCGGCCGCTGGCCCTGGCCTCGGGCGTGGGTGGCTCCTACTGGCCGCCACTGACCTCGGACGCAGGGTAGCTCCACCCGGCCGCCGCCCCTGACCTCCGACGCAGGGTAGCTCCTCTAAGCCATCGCCCCTGACGTCGGACGCAGGGTAGCTCCTCTCTGCCGTTCCTGCACCGTCACAGCCTGGCACTCTAGGCCGCTGCCCCTGACCTCGGACGTGGGGTAGCTCCTCTCGGCTCGCAGCCACCTGCGCTTAAGTGTGCGTTGAAGGTCAGGAATGGCGGCGGTAAGGAGATACTCCTTGTCCAAGGTAAGGAGCAGCGGCTGTGCTTTGCTGGAGCAGCCGTGAAGAGATACCCCACGCCCAAGATAAGAGAAACCCAAGGAAGATGGTAGGTGTTGCAAGAGGGCATCAGAGGGCAGACACACTGAAACCATACCCACAGAAAACTAGTCAATCTAATCACACTAGGACCACAGCCTTGTCTAACTCAATGAAACCAAGCCATGCCTGCGGGGCAACCCAGGGCGGGTCATGGTGGAGAGGTCTGACAGAATGTGGTCCACTGGAGAAGGGACTGGCAAGCCACTTCAGTATTCTTGCCTTGAGAACCCACATGAACAGTATGAAAAGGCAAAATGATAGGATACCGAAAGAGGAACTCCCCAGGTCAGTAGGTGCCCAATATGCTACTGGAGATCAGTGGAGAAATAACTCCAGAAAGAATAAAGGGATGGAGCTAAAGCAAAAACAATACCCAGCTGTGGATGTGACTGGTGATAGAAGCAAGATCCGATGCTGCAAAGAGCAATATTGCATAGGAACCTGGAATGTCAGGTCCATGAATCAAGGCGAATTGGAAGTGGTCAAACAAGAGATGGCAAGGGTGAACGTCAACATTCTAGGAATCAGCAAACTAAAATGGACTGGAATGGGTGAATTTAACTGAGATGACCATTATATCTACTACTGTGGGCAGGAATCCCTCAGAAGAAATGGAGTAGCCATCATGGTCAACAAAAGAATCTGAAATGCAGTACTTGGATGCAATCTCAAAAACGACAGAATGATCTCTGTTTGTCTCCAAGGCAAACCATTCAATACCACAGGTATCCAAGTCTATGCCACAACCAGTAATGCTGAAGAAGCTGAAGTTGAACGGTTTTATGAAGACCTATAAGAACTTTTAGAACCAACACCCAAAAAAATTGTCCTTTTCATTATAGGGTACTGGAATGCAAAAGTAGGAAGTCAAGAAACACCTGGAGTAACAGGCACATTTGGCCTTGGAATGCGGAATGAAGCAGGGCAAAGACTAATAGAGTTTTGCCAAGAAAACGCCCTGGTCATAGCAAACACCCTCTTCCAACAGTACAAGAGAAGACTCTACACATGGACATCACCAGATGGTCAACACTGAAATCAGATTGATTATATTCTTTGCAGCCAAAGATGGAGAAGCTGTATACAGTCAACAAAAACAAGACCAGGAGCTGACTGTGGCTCAGATCATGAACTCCTTATTACCAAATTCAGACTCAAATTGAAGAAAGTAGGGAAAACCGCTAGACCATTCAGGTGTGACCTAAATCAAATCCCTTATGATTATACAGTGGAAGTGAGAAATAGATTTAAGGGCCTAGATCTGATAGATAGAGTGCCTGATGAACTATGGACTGAGGTTCATGACATTGTACAGGAGACAGGGATCAAGACCATCCCCAGGGAAAAGAAATGCAAAAAAGCAAAATGGCTGTCTGGGGAGACCTTACAAATAGCTGTGAAAAGAAGAGAGGTGAAAAGCAAACGAGAAAAGGAAAGATATAAACATCTGAATGCAGAGTTCCAAAGAATAGCAAGAAGAGATAAGAAAGCCTTCTTCAGCGATCAATGCATAGAAATAGAGGAAAACAACAGAATGGGAAAGACTAGAGATCTCTTCAAGAAAATTAGAGATACCAAGGGAATATTTCATGCAAAGATGGGCTTGATAAAGGACAGAAATAGTATGGACCTAACAGAAGCAGAAGATATTAAGAAGAGGTGGCAAGAATACACGGAAGAACTGTACAAAAAAGATCTTCACAACCCAGATAATCATGATGATGTGATCACTAATTTAGAGCCAGACATCTTGGAATGTGAAGTCAAGTGGGCCTTAGAAAGCATCACTACGAACAAAGCTAGTGGAGGTGATGGAATTCCAGTGGAGCTATTTCAAATCCTGAAAGATGATGCTGTGAAAGTGCTGCACTCAATACGCCAGCAAATTTGGAAACCTCAGCAGTGGCCACAGGACTGGAAAAGGTCAGTTTTCATTCCAATTCCAAAGAAATGCAATGCCAAAGAATGCTCAAACTACCGCACAATTGCACTCATCTCACATGCTAGTAAAGTAATGCTCAAAATTCTCCAAGCCAGGCTTCAGCAATACATGAACTGTGAACTCCCTGATGTTCAAGCTGGTTTTAGAAAAGGCAGAGGAACCAGAGATCAAATTGCCAACATCTGCTGGATTATCAAAAAAGCAAGAGAGTTCCAGAAAAACATCTATTTCTGCTTTATTGACTATGTCAAAGCATTTGACTGTGTGGATCACAATAAACTGTGGAAAATTCTGAAAGAGCTGGGAATACCAGACCACCTGACCTGGCTCTTGAGAAATCTGTATGCAGGTCAGGAAGCAATAGTTAGAACTGGACATGGAACAACAGACTGGTTCCAAATAGGAAAAGGAGTGAGTACGTCAAGGCTGTATATTGTCACCCTGCTTATTTAACTTATATGCAGAGTACATCATGAGAAACGCTGGACTGGAAGAAACACAAGCTGGAATCAAGATTGCCGGGAGAAATATCAATAACCTCAGATATACAGATGACACCACCCTTATGGCAAAAAGTGAAGAGGAACTAAAAAGCCTCTTGACGAAAGTGAAAGAGGAGAGTGAAAAAGTTGGCCTAAAGCTCAACATTCAGAAAATGAAGATCATGGCATCTGGTCCCATCACTTCATGCGAAATAGATGGGGAAACAGTGGAAACAGTGACTGACTTTATTTTTTTGGGCTCCAGAATCACTGCAGATGGTGACTGCAGCCATGAAATTAAAAGACGCTTACTCCTTGGAAAAGTTATGACCAGCCTAGATAGTATATTCAAAAGCAGAGACATTACTTTGCCCACTAAGGTCCGTCTAGTCAAGGCTATGGTTTTTCCTGTGGTCATGTATGGATGTGATAGTTGGACTGTGAAGAAGGCTGAGCGCCGAAGAATTGATGCTTTTGAACTGTGGTGTTGGAGAAGACTCTCGAGAGCCCCTTGGACTGCAAGGAGATCCAACTAGTGCATTCTGAAGGAGATCAACCCTGGGATTTCTTTGGAAGGAATGATGCTAAAGCTGAAGCTCCAGTACTTTGGCCACCTCATGCAAAGAGTTGACTCATTGGAAAAGACTCTGATGCTGGGAGAGATTGGGGGCAGGAGGAGAAGGGGACGACAGAGGATGAGATGGCTGGATGGCATCACTGACTCGATGGACTTGAGTCTGAGTGAACTCCGGGAGATGGTGATGTACAGGGAGGCCTGGCGTGCTGCGATTCATGGGGTTGCAAAGAGTCGGACACAACTGAGCGACTGAACTGAACTTGGTTATTTGAATAACTGGATCTTTTCTTCTGGATATGGGATTCAAGATGACTTTGCCTTATAATAAATTCCGTTGGATGTGGCAACTGTGATTCATATCAAAGAAATTTCCAGTGGAAGGTTATTATTCATTGTTGTTGTTGTTGTTGTAAAAGAGGGGAAAAAACCAGGCAAAATAATCAAGAGAATTATTCAGTCTGTGATTCCACGTTTTAGATTTCTCACATAGGAAATTTTATAAGTTTAGGTAATCAAACTTCATATGAGTGACTACTGGGAGCAATTTTCTTGGTGTAACAAATTAGCCCTTTTTGCTGAGTTAGTTTGAATTGGTTTATTTCCAGAACCTCTAGCCATGTGTGAGTTCCTAAGCTACAGTGAAGGGCAGGATGGACAGTCTAGTGGAAACAGCTAGGAACAGGGGAGTTGAGCTCAGCTACTGCATCAGCCCTACAGCTGCTTTGCTCCTTGGTATTTGGCTGGCAGTAGTTCTCTAGTTATTGCCCTTCCTCTTTTTTTAAAGAAAAGGTAATGAGGCTTGAACCTCCCTCTCACCCCTCAGAAGTGCTGCAGTGATGAATGGAAGTGCCATTTGCAAACTGCTGTGCATCCTTTTCTAGGGAGATATTTAACCAACAAAGCATCCTCATCAGTGTACAGTCAGCTCTTGCTGCAGTGCCAGCACCAAGGTATTGCATCTCCTCATATTAGGTTGATCTACAGCTAATGTAGATGTATGTAGCCACGCTGGGGGAAAGGAACAGACCAACCTCTTTGTCCCACACCAGTTATTTTTATTCAGTACTTTCATTTTCTTCATAAGACTTGTCATAAGCTACAATTAGTTCACTAATTATTTAACTTCTCTCCGGTTGCCCATCAGAAACATAAAAGCTCGAGGCACGCAGGAACCGAGTCTGCTTTGCTCTTCTTGTGTACCCAGCGCCCAGCACAGTGCCTGACAAAAAGTAGGGGCTCAATAAAGGCCTATTAGTGAAATGAATGAACTATATGAACTGTAATCTAATCTTCCTGTTCCTTTATGACAGCATTTGACCACATTTGCCAAGATGCTTAATAACTGCTCATGAGCTTTCAAATTCCAATAACCAAACAGGCAATTTCCCACGAATGTGATTTTAAAGATACCAATTATGGACAAGAAATAAATAAGCTGACATGTGATAGTGAACATGTGGGCCTGTCTTTTATCAATGGGAACTTCCTAAGGAGCTTTATTATACATGTCTGGTAGCACTGAAATAGGCAATTCACCAAATAGATTCTTTTTAAATTTGAAAAGTAATTTGCTTATCTCTTTACTTTTCTGGTGAAGACCTCTCACATTTTGTTTTGTTTAAATTGCTTTAAAAGTACATCTTTTTTGGTCAGTTTTAAAAATCTAAACTGATTTTAGAGGCAGAAAGGAGGTCAGGAGATAGTAGGAATATGCACCGAGATGAATCATTTGCCCTAGATAATCTCCGACCTGTGTACTCCTTCTCCAGTGATTCATTTTTGTTTCTATACAGCTTTAAAAGTTGAGGCAATATGTGTGTTAAACTTTCCATCAGCCACCTGTGAGGATCTGAGTCACTCATCTCTCTAGCCTCCTTTGTTCTGGTGCCCAAAGTTTGATGACCTAGAGACATACATGAGATGAGGGTGGGGAGGGATGGAGATTCTCACAGACTGCTTCAGTTCCTTAGTGGTAGTCAAGCTTGGGAAAGAGCCTTTGTTCTTGAATGTTGTACTTTTTTTTTTTCCACTCTACATAAGTTCTGGGGGGTGTTTTTTGTGTGTATATTTTGGACCCTTGATCTGTGATTATTAATCTCTTTACCTTCCCAAAGAATGACATTGATTATGTCATTATTGTTCAAACCCTTCACCAGCTCCCTAACACTTGAAGAATAAAGTCTTAAGCATTCACTCTGCGATTAAGTGTTCTTACCGTCAAATTCTAGAATAGTGTTGTGGTTGTGAGCATAGATTCTGGGATTAAGTATCTGATTCTGCCTCTTGGATGACCTTGGGCAAATTGCTTAATCTTTCTAAACCTCCTGTTTTCTCATGGAGCAAACAGTGGAAACTGTCTCATGGGGGTTGTTTTGAAGATTCATTAAAATAATGCATAAAAGGGCTCACTTTTATGCCAACAACATAAAGGCTCAACAGAAGGTTGTTATTTTTACCACCTCTCTCTCCCCTGATCCAGCAAACTGGACTAATTACTGCTGCAAACACTATTGTGAGTACCCCATAATTTGTATTTTCTTTGAGACTTCTTCTGCCTCATGCTTTTGCTCACTCCTTCCCCTCTTTCCTGAGTTCAAATGTAATTCATTCTCTGGTATCCTCTCACAGTGTTGCTTCCTAGATAGGCAACACTGCTTCCACAAAAGTAATTCCTCTTGTCCTGCTCCCCACATTTCTAAATGACCTCTCTTTTCTTTATATCCCCTACATTTTTTTTTCCCTAAGTTGGAAGTGGCAGCCACTTGAATCAAGGATGCTCTCCAGGACTCCCACTGGTTGACATCTGAAGCATGTTTTTTCCTTCACCCGTATCTTAATGTCATTTCTCCCCATCATGCCACTCAGCCTTAACTCGTAGACACAACTACTCTGTGATCATGTCCAGGACTCAGCAGATACTCAATAATGGAAATGATCTGTGTGGAGTGAAAGGAACTCTCTCAGGATACCATGTGTATTATTCCATCTGAAGACCTCATTTCATCCTACATTGAAACTCCCTAGAAAGCATATATAGTGAGATTTGAAGAGCCTTTGAGCCTGGGGAAGATTTGGTGACATATCAGATGTATTTTTTGGCTCAGAAATATAAGTTGGGCTTGGGGATTCTATATGTGAAGCTCTCTATGACAGCTGTCATTTTCACTTATGGTTCAGGTTAAAAATGATTGCATGGAAACCAGAATGCTTTGTTATTTGAACAGATTATGATGGATTATTTGTTTTGTTATCTTTTTCCTTCACAAGATGGTAGAAAAAAGAAGAAGTCCCCTAAATTTTGAAAATAATATTTCTTTTCAGGAATAGAATTGGCCTTTGGGTAGGGTTACTGACTGTAGTTTTACTCAGCAATATTGGTATGGAGAAGGTTTTAAAGCAAAACAGAAAGGAACATATATTATAGGAACTAAAAGCAAAACAGAAAGGAACACATATATTATAGGAACTAAAAGCAAGACTTTGGATGCAATCTCAAAAATGACAGAAGGATCTCTGCTCATTTCCAAGGCAAACCATTCACTATCACAGTAATCCAACTCTAAACCCTGACCAGTAATGCTGAAGAAGCTGAAGTTGAATAGTTCTATGAAGACCTACAAGACCTTCTAGAACTAACACCCAAAAAAGATGTCCTTTTCATTATAGGGGACTGGAATGCAAAAGTAGGAAGTCAAGAAATACCTGGAATAACAGGCAAGTTTGACAGTGGCGTACAGAATGAAACAGGGCAAAGGCTAATAGAGTTTTGCCAAGAGAACGCACTGTTCATAGCAAACACCCTCTTCCAACAATACAAGAGAAGACTCTACACATGGACATCACCAAATGGTCAATACCAAAATCAAATTGACTATATTCATTGCAAAAGAAGATGGAGAAGCTCTATACAGTCAGCAAAAACAAGACCAGGAGCTGACTGGCTCAGGGCATGAACTCCTTATTGTCAAATTCAGACTTAAGTTGAAGAAAGTAGGGAAAACCACCAGACCATTAATTTATGACCTAAATCAAATCCCTTACAAATATACAGTGGAAGTGACAAATAGATTCAAGGGATTAGATCTGATAGACAGACTGCCTGAAGAACTATGGACAGAGGTTCGTGACATTGTACAGGAGGCAGGGATCAAGACCATCCCCAAGAAAAAGAAATGCAGAAAGGCAAAATGGTTGTTTGAGGCGGCCTTACAAAGAGCTGTTAAAAGAAGGGAAGTGAAAGGCAAAGAAGAAAAGGAAAGAAATACCCATTTGAATTCAGAGTTCCAAAGAATAGCAAGGAGAGATAAGAAAGCCTTCCTCAGTGATCAATGAAAGAAATAGAAGAAAACAATCTAATGGGAAAGACTAGAGATCTCTTCAAGAAAATTAGAGATACCAAGGGAACTTTTCATGCAAAGATGGGCAAATAAAGGACAGAAATGGTATGGACCTAACAGAAGCAGAAGCTATTAAGTTCAGTTCAGTTCAGTCGCTCAGTTGTGTCCGACTCTTTGCAACCCCATGAATCGCAGCACACCAGGCCTCCCTGTTCATCACCATCTCCTGGAGTTCACTCAGACTCACGTCCATCAAGTCTGTGATGCCATCCAGTCATCTCATCCTCGGTCGTCCCCTTCTCCTCCTGCCCCCAATCCCTCCCAACATCAGAGTCTTTTCCAATGAGTCAACTCTTCGCATGAGGTGACCAAAGTACTGGAGCTTCAGCTTTAGCATCATTCCTTTCAAAGAAATCCCAGGGCTGATATCCTTCAGAATGGACTGGTTGGATCTCCTTGCAGTCCAAGGGGCTCTCAAGAGTCTTCTCCAACACCACAGTTCAAAAGCATCAATTCTTCGGCACTCAGCCTTCTTCACAGTCCAACTCTCACATCCATACATGACCACAGGAAAAACCATAGCCTTGACTAGACGGACCTTAGTGGGCAAAGTAATGTCTCTGCTTTTGAATATACTATCTAGGCTGGTCATAACTTTTCTTCCAAGGAGTAAGCATCTTTTAATTTCATGGCTGCAATCACCATCTATTAAGAAGAGGTGACAAGAATACACAGAAGAACTGTACAAAAAAGATCTTCACGACCCAGATAATCACGATGGTTTGATCACTCACCTAGAGCCAGACATTCTGGAATGCACAGTCAAGTGAGCCTTAGGAGCACTACAAACAAAGCTAGTGGAGGTGATGGAATTCCAGTTGAGCTATTTCAGATCCTGAAAGATGATGCTTTGAAAGTGCTGCACTCAATATGCCAGCAAATTTGAAAAACTCAGCAGTGGCCACAGGACTGGAAAAGGTCAGTTTTCATACCAGTCTCAAAGAAAGGCAATGCCAAAGAATGCTCAAACTACCGCACAATTGTACTCACCTCACACGCGAGCAAAGTAATGCTCAAAATTTTCCAAGCCAGGCTTCAGCAGTACGTGAACCATGAAATTCCAGATGTTCAAGCAGGATTTAGAAAAAGCAGAGGAAACAGAGATCAAATTGCCATCATCCGTTGGATAATCGAGAAAGCAAGAAAGTTCCAGAAAAACATCTACTTCTGCTTTATTGACTATGCCAAAGCCTTTGACTGTGTGTATTATGACAAACTGTGGAAAATTCTAAAAGAGATGGGAATAGCAGACCACCTGACCTGCCTCCTGAGAAATCTGTATGCAGGTCAAGAAGCAACAGTTAGAACTGGACATAGAACAACAGACTGGTTCCAAATAGGAAAAGGAGTACGTCAGGCTGTATATTGTCACCCTGCTTATTTAACTTCTATGCAGAGTACAGCATGAGAAATGGTGGTCTGGATGCAGCACAAGCCGATATCAAGACTGCCGGGAGAAATATCAATAACCTCAGATAAGCAGATGACACCACCCTTATGGGAGAAAGTGAGGAAGAACTAAAGAGCCTCTTGAAAGTGAAAGAGGAGAGTGAAAAAGTTGGCTTAAAGCTCAACATTCAGAAAAATCAGGTCATGGTATATGGTCCCATACTTCATGGCAAACAGATGGGGAAACAATGTGAGACTTTATTTTGGGGGGCTCCAAAATCACTGCATATAGTGACTGCAGCCAAGAAATTAAAAGACACT